>NW_026641700.1:7095510-7787015 GCF_028554395.1 Pezoporus wallicus | reverse complement strand
CGCTGCAGGACACGAGGGGCCACCTTCGTGGTGCATGAGCACCAGGCGATAAGGCAGAGCAGCAGGACCAGAGGAGCCCTGACAAGTGGTCACGCTCAGTGCTCAGAGGAAGGCAAAAAACCCCCGGGGACCGGTGCCAATCTGCCCCGGGGGAAAATTCCTTCCTGACCCCAGTGCTGGCGATCGGCTACTCCCTGAGCACGTGAGCGAGACCTGCTCCCGGTCCCCGGGCTGGTTATGCCTCTGAGGGGACGAGGGGACGCTGGCGCTGCCTTTTCTGGCTCCACCTGGCGCCACCGCAGGGGCTTCCAAGAGCAGCAAAGTGCCGCTGGCCTGATCTAGCCTGGGAGCAAGAACCCTTCCGGTGCCTGGCACCGGAGCTCCAAAGCACTGGGGGAGAGAGCTGCTCTTATAGTGCCCCGGAGCATTGTGATGCTGCGTTGCCGGGTGCTGGCACTATGACACGGGGGTAGACGGGGTCCCCCCCGCAGCCCTGCTCACCCCACCCCAGCCCTGCTGCTGCTGCCCCTTCTCCCAGCACGTCTTGGAGAAAGGCCTTCGGGCTGCTGGCCCTGAGGCAGTGCCTGTGCCCAGGAGGCCCAGGGGGATGGCTCTGCCCGTGGCGGCCGCGCACCGGGCACCGCTGCGGGGTGTCCCTGTAAACGCATCTGTGTGTTCAGAACTTCAGGAACCTCTTCTGCGTTTGTTACACGGGGTGCTTAGGTATTTGCTTGTGTTCAGTAACATTCACGTGTCCAGCTTGGGGGTTTACCTCTGGAATTACTACTAGAATGCAACACTTCACTGGCTGCTGCCTAATTCCATGTTCTCGATAGCTCAATAAAGTGTTTTGATCCCAATGTGGTTTGAGCTGCGTGGACTGAGCAGCTTTTCCCTGCAGCGCTCAGGCTAAACAAGTCACTGACTCAGTACTGTAGGACATTTAAGCATCACGTAAGGGCATTGTGTGGAGGGCAGAGATTGAGAGATTGGCAACAAATCCCCCCAGCACGTTTGTTCAGCTCCTCGACACGCAGAATGAGCGCTGGTCTCTCTCCCATGGTCTCATTTCTTGAGTGGTCTGTCGGGGTGGGAAAAGGGAAAGTCACCGAGATTGTTACTGGAGATGCCGGTGCAGGCTGCAGAAGGCAGCCCCAGCTGCGTTCCTGTCTGAAATGAGGGCATTTGGTGTCTTTTTGAGCAAACTGTTTTTTTAGGCAGAACACCTTTGTTTTTCACATGCACTAGTAGAAAATGCTGCTGCCTCTGCCCAGTTCTGGTAGAAAGTGAGCGTAAGCACCTCTTGGAAACAACAAGGAAAACACAATATACACAAACACTCCCTTCTCTAGCTCTAGCTACAGCTATAGCTGTAGCATCTCTATCTCTACATCTCTACATCTGTATCGACATTTCTGTCTCTATCTCCCTATCTCCTGGGCTAGTGCAAATAACTCCTCACATCACAGCCCTCCTGGTCAGTGCGATGGAGGGCGTGTGCTGAAGACACCGGTGTGAAACACCAGAGCTGCAGCCCAGGCAGAGGGAGACGAGCTGGAGGGAACTGCAGCAGCGATGCTGTTGCAAAAGCTTTCCTAAGCGAAGGCAGGAAACAGGAGAAGCTGTGCAGGGAGAGCTTGATGCCGGGTTACACGGTGTCCTGAGCTGGCATCAAACGTGTGCTCCGGAAGGAAAGCACCAAGAAATAGTGATCTCCCTAGACGGGAGAAGAGCAGGGCCATGGGGGAAAGGAGGCGATGGATTGAAATCTCTTCTCTGTGTTACAGCCACACATCACATGCTCGGTAAAGGGAAGCACTGACGAGTTTTGCTCTGACAGGCAAAGGACTCGTGTTCTTCTGCACAGGCTGGCACATCCATTCGTGGGCCCGTATGTCAGGCCTGTACCCATGGTCCTCTACAGAAAAAAATTCTCCAATCTAGTCTCACAAGTGTTTGTCTGTTAATGTCGATGGTAAGCAAATCCACTGAACACAGCACCCCAAATTACAGTGCAGTGCACTGTGGGTCCTGGCAGAATCATTAGTCCTCGCTTAGTTCATTGTAACATGCCCTTTAATGTGGAAGTGTAAAACTGACATGCAACTCGCGGGTTCACACAGGGAAAGTCCTGTTTAGCTAACTCAAGCTCCTTCTGTGATAAGGTCACCAGCCTAGTGAGTGAAGGGATGGTGGTGGATATAATTTTTCCAGGTTTCAGTGAGGCTTTTGCTGCTGTCCCTCACGGCACCCTGCTGGACACATCGTCCAGCTGTGAGATGAACAGATATAAGGTGCACTGAGTGAAGAACTGGCAGAATGGCAGGGCTCAGAGGGTTGTAGCCAACGGGGCTACATCTGGCTGGCAACTGGTCACTGGTGGTGTTCCTCAGAGTTCAATACTAGTTCCAGTTCTGTTCAATGATCTGGATGCAGGAGTTGAATGCATCATTGGCAAGTTTGCTGCGAGGTGCTGTTGACTCTCTTGAGGGACAAGAAGTCTTGCAGAGGGATCTAGATAGACTGGAGCATTGGGCAATCACCAACGGCATGAAGCTGAACAAGAGCAGATGCTGAATCCTGCCCCTGGGATGCAGGAGTGCCAGCCACAAGTGTAAACTGGCAGAGGGGTGGCTGGAGAACAGCCCTGCAGAAAGGGATCTGGAGGTGCTGGTTGGCAGCAGGCTCAGTGCGAGTCAGCAATGTGCCCTGGCAGCCAAGAGGGCAAACGGCATCCTGGGGTGCATCGCACACAGCATGACCTGCCAGTCAGAAGAGGTGATTGTCCTGCTGTAATCAGTGCTGGTGCAGGCTCACCTTGAGCACTGGGTGCAGTTCTAGGGCCCACCATTTCAGAAGAACATGAAGGTCCTTGAATGCATCCAGGAGGGCAACAAAGCTGGTGACATGGCTGGAAGGCATGTCCTGTGAGGGGCGGCTGAGGACACTGCGTTTGTCTAGTTGGGAGAGAAGGAGGCTGAGGGCTGACCTCATTGCTCTCTACAGCTCTTCCCTAGGAGGGGAAATGGAGAGGGAGGTGCTGATTTCTTCTCGCTGGGATCCATTGATAGGACACATGGCAATGGTTCACAGCTGTGCCTGGGCAGGTTTAGAGTAGACAGCAGGAAGCATTTCTTTACCCAGAAGGTGGCCAAAAAGTGGACCAGGCTTCCTAGAGAGGTGACCAGTGCCCTGTGCCCATCAGTGTTTCAGAGGCATTTGGACAACACCCTTAATAACATGCTTTAAGTTTTGGCCAGCCCTGAAGTGGTTGAGCAGTTGCACTTGATGATCACTGTAGGTCTCTTCCAAGTTCCAGTCTTTTTCTCTCCACTTCCTTCTTTCCCTAAGAGTACCTGCTGGGGAAATACCAGAGGACATTTCTTCCCAGCCCTGCACTACTGAAAGGGATCAAATGGGTATCATGTCCCATCATAGGTTCTGTCACTTTGTGGGAAGGAGGCCTGTGCCTTCTGATGGGGGTGAGAGATGTCGATTGTCTCTCGACCATTTGAGCACCTGAAGAGGTTTGCAAAAAACCACGTGTGAACTGGTTTTTGAAACTCTTCTGTGCTCATCCAGTTTAATTGGTTTCCAGAGGGTAGCAAAAGACCACATCTCTGACCTCAGTGAGGCTCCAAGATCGAGCCCTCGGCCTGAAGCAGGGTGCGCTCCTGAACTCCGTGGTTGCAAATCTTCATTATGTGGGCAGTAGCTGCTCATTTCCTTGTGATTTCCCCCCACTCCCAACCCCACCCTTCCCCCAGATGCTGGGTTTTAAAAATGCCTGAGTTGTTTCTTTTGGAGAAACAGAACCAAGCACAAGAGCTTGAGAACAGCAGCGCTCCATAAGGAGTCCCTCTGGCCCAATACTCTCTCTCCAGTGGCACCCCATGCAAGTCTGAAGGAGAGCATTTGAGGAACGCTGGTCTACTTCTGTCAGGATCCAGAGGGTGCTCATAGGCCTAAGTGCCCGGGACCGGCCTTCCTTGGCACCTGCACTGCAGATAGCCCCTCAGACCTAGATCACAGCTTGTCATGCAGAACTATATGCATAACATATCATAGCTCTTCTGTTCTATTCTGCTCTCTTCCATCCAATTGCATCCCATCCCATTCCACCCCAACCCATCCCATTCCATTCTATTCCGTTCCATCCCATCCCATTCTATTCCGTTCCATCCCATCCCGTTCCATTACATCTCGTTCCATTCCATTCCATTCCATTCCATTCCATTCCATTCCATGCCATTCCATTCAAAAACAAATACGGCACAAGTCAGGTTACAGGTGGAAAGAGTATTTTATTTATTTATAAATAAACTTCTTTTATCTTAGTTTATGTTAGTTTAGAGTTTAGCATAGCTTAGACTTTAGCTTAGCTTAGACTTGAGTTTAGCTTAGAGTTTAGGTTACCTTACACTTGCAGCTTAGCTTAGACTTTGGGTTACCTTAGACTTTTGGTTACCTCAGACTTTTGGTTACCACAGACTTTGGGTTACCTTGGACTTTTGGTTACCTTGTTGACGTTGGACATATGGATACTTTTGGACTTTCAGTTACCTTGGAATTTTGGTTACCTTAGTCTTTTGGTTACCTTAGGCTTTAGTTTAGCTCAGACTTTTGTTTACCTTAGAATTTAGCTTAGATTAGACTTTTGGTTAACTTAGACTTTGGTTACCTTAGACTTTTGGTTACCTTGCAGTTATGATTATCTCGAACTTTTGGTCACCTTGCTCTTTGGGTTACCTTGGAGTTTTGGTTACCTTAGACTTCAGGTTACCATAGATTTTTGGATACGTTAGACTTCTCGATACCTTAGAATTTAGTTTAGCTTAGACTTTTGCTTAGCTTAGGCTTCATCTTAGTTTAGACTTTACCTTAGATTAGACTTTACCTTAGATTAGACTTTGGTTACCTTAGAGTTTTGGTTACCTTGGAGTTTTGTTTACCTTAGAGTTTTGGTTACCTCAGACATTCGGTTACCTTAGATTTTTGCTTAGTTCAGACTCTAGCATAGCTTAGACTTTTGGTTACCTTCGAATTTGGTCACCTTAGACTTTTGGTTACCTTGGACTTTTGGTTACCTTGGAGTTATGATTATCTCGGACTTTCAGTTACCTTGGTCTTTGGGTTACCTTGGACTTCTGGTTACCTTAGATTTTTAGTTCCCTTTGAGTTTTGGTTGCCTTAGACATTTGATTACCTTAGACATTTGATTACCTTGGACTTGAGGTTACCTTGGTCTTTTGGCTGCCTTGGACATTTGGTTACCTTAGACTTTTGGTGACCTTGTATTTTTGGTTATCTTTGTCTGTTGGTTACCTTAGACTTTTGCTTACTTTGGATATTTGGTTACCTTGGACTTTTGTTTGCCTTACACTTTTCTTTAGCTTAGACTTTTGGTCACCTTGGTCTTTTGGTTACCTTGGACTTTTGGATACCTTTGGTCTTTTGGTTACCTTGGACTTTTGGATACCTTTGGACTTTTGGTTACCTTAGACTTGAGGTTATCTTACACTTTGGTTGCCTTAGGCTTTGGTTTGGCTTAGTTTTTATCTTAGCTTAGAGTTTAGCTTGGCTTCGACTTCAGCTTAGCTCCAGACTTCAGTTTAGCTTAGAGTTTAGGCTTCATTACGATTTCAGCATAGCTTAGACTTTTGGTTACCTTGGACTTTTTTGTTTACCTTGAAGTTTTGGTTACCTTAGACTTTTGGTTACCTTGGACTTTTGGTTACCTTGTACTTCTGGTTACCTTAGGCTTTAGTTTAGCTTAGACTTTAGATTAGCTTAGACTTTAGCGTAGCATAGACATGAGTTTAGCTTAGAGTTTTGGTTACCTTACACTTTCAGCTTAGCTTAGACTTTTGGTTACCTTAGACTTTTGGTTACCTTAGCCTTTGGGTCCCTTGGACTTCTGGTTACCTTGGACTTTAGGTTACCTTAGACCTTTGGTTACCTTGGACTTTAGGTTACCTTAGACCTTTGGTTACCTTGGACTTTAGGCTACCTTAGACCTTTGGTTACCTTAGACTTCTGGTTACCTTTGACATTTGGTTACCTTGGAGATTTTGTTACATTGGACTATTGATTACCTTGGACTTTTGGTTACCTTGGAGTTTTGGTTACCTTAGACTTGAGTTTACCTTAAACTTTTGGTTACCTTGGAATTTTGATTACCTTGTGCTTTTGGTTACCTTAGAGTTTTGATTACCTTAGAGTTTTGGTTACCTTAGACTTTTGATTACCTTAGGCTTTAGTTTAGCTCAGACTTTTGTTTACCTTAGAATTTAGCTTAGATTAGACTTTTGGTTAACTTAGACTTTGGTTACCTTAGACTTTTGGTTACCTTGCAGTTATGATTATCTCGAACTTTTGGTCACCTTGCTCTTTGGGTTACCTTGGAGTTTTGGTTACCTTAGACTTCAGGTTACCATAGATTTTTGGATACGTTAGACTTCTCGATACCTTAGAATTTAGTTTAGCTTAGACTTTTGCTTAGCTTAGGCTTCATCTTAGTTTAGACTTTACCGTAGATTAGACTTTTGATTAGCTTGGAGTTTTGGTTACCTTTTAATTTCGGTTACCTTGGAGTTTTGTTTACCTTAGAGTTTTGGTTACCTCAGACATTTGGTTACCTTAGATTTTTGCTTAGCTCAGACTCTAGCATAGCTTAGACTTTTGGTTACCTTCGAATTTGGTTACCTTAGACTTTTGGTTACCTTAGACTTTTCGTTACCTTGGAGTTTTGGTTACATTGGATTTTTGCTTACTTTAGGCTTTACTTTAGCTTAGACTTTATCTTAGCTTAGACTTTTGCTTAGCTTAGACTTTAGCGTAGCATAGACTTGAGTTTAGCTTAGAGTTTTGGTTACCTTACACTTTCAGCTTAGCTTAGACTTTTGGTTACCTTAGACTTTTGGTTACCTCAGACTTTTGGTTACCACAGACTTTCGGTTACCTTGGACTTTTGGTTACCTTGGGTTTTGCTTAGCTTAGACATATTAGGATTTTGGTTACTTTTTAGACTTTCCGTTTTACCTTAGGAATTTAGAGCTTAGACTTTTGGTTACCTTAGACTTTTGATTACCTTGGATTTTTGGTTACCTTGGAGTTTTGTTTACCTTAGACTTTTGGTTACCTTAGGCTTTAGCTCAGTCTTTTGTTTACCTTAGAATTTAGCTTAGCTTAGACTTTTGGTTACCTTAGACTTTGGTTACCTTAGACTTTGGTTATCTTAGACTTTTGATTACCTTGGAGTTATGATTATCTCGGCTTACCTTGGAGATTTGTTTACCTTAGAGTTCTGGTTACCTTGGACTTTTGGTTACCTTAGACTTTAGCTTAGCTTAGATTTTTGGATACCTTAGACTTTTGGTTTACCTTAGAATTTTGATTACCTTAGACTTTTGCTTACCTTAGACTTCAGGTTACCTTGGACTTTTGGCTGCCTTGGACTTTTGGTTACCTTAGACTTTTGGTTACCTTGTACTTTTGGTTACCTTGGAGTTTTGATTACCTTAGACTTTTGGTTACTTTGGATATTTGGTTACCTTGGACTTTTGTTTGCCTTACACTTTTCTTTAGCTTAGACTTTTGGTTACCTTGTTCTTTTGGTTACCTTGGACTTTTGGATACCTTTGGTCTTTTGGTTACCTTGGACTTTTGGATACCTTTGGACTTTTGGTTACCTTAGACTTGAGGTTACCTTACACTTTGGTTGCCTTAGGCTTTGGTTTGGCTTAGTTTTTATCTTAGCTTAGAGTTTAGCTTGGCTTAGACTTCAGCTTAGCTCCAGACTTCAGTTTAGCTTAGAGTTTAGGCTTCATTACGATTTCAGCATAGCTTAGACTTTTGGTTACCTTGGACTTTTGTTTACCTTGAAGTTTTGGTTACCTTAGACTTTTGGTTACCTTGGACTTTTGGTTACCTTGTACTTCTGGTTACCTTAGGCTTTAGTTTAGCTTAGACTTTAGCTTAGCTTAGACTTTAGCGTAGCATAGACATGAGTTTAGCTTAGAGTTTTGGTTATCTTACACTTTCAGCTTAGCTTAGACTTTTGGTTACCTCAGACTTTTGGTTACCACAGACTTTGGGTTACCTTGGACTTTTGGTTACCTTGGTGACGTTGGACATATGGATACTTTTGGACTTTCCGTTACCTTGGAATTTTGGTTACCTTAGAGTTGAGCTTAGCTCAGAATCTAGCTTAGCTGAGACTTTTGGTTACCTTCGAATTTGGTTACCTTAGACTTTTGGTTACCTTAGGCTTTAGTTTAGCTCAGACTTTTGTTTACCTTAGAATTTAGCTTAGCTTAGACTTTTGGTTACCTTAGACTTTGGTTACCTTAGACTTTTGATTACCTTGGAGTTATGATTATCTCGAACTTTTGGTCACCTTGCTCTTTGGGTTACCTTGGAGTTTTGGTTACCTTAGACTTCAGGTTACCATAGATTTTTGGATACGTTAGACTTCTCGATACCTTAGAATTTAGTTTAGCTTAGACTTTTGCTTAGCTTAGGCTTCATCTTAGTTTAGAGTTTACCTTAGATTAGACTTTACCTTAGATTAGACTTTTGGTTACCTTAGACTTTTGATTAGCTTGGACTTTTGGTTACCTTGGAGTTTTGTTTACCTTAGAGTTTTGGTTACCTCAGACATTCGGTTACCTTAGATTTTTGCTTAGTTCAGACTCTAGCATAGCTTAGACTTTTGGTTACCTTGTTCTTTTGGTTACCTTGGACTTTTGGATACCTTTGGTCTTTTGGTTACCTTGGACTTTTGGTTTTGGTTACCTTAGACTTTTGATTACCTTAGACTTTTGGTTACCTTGGAGTTATGATTACCTTAGGTCACCTTTGGGTTACCTTGGAGTTTTGGTTACTTTTACCATAGACTTTTGGATACTTTTGACTTCTCAATACCTTAGGTTTAGCTTATTTTGCTTACCTTAGACTTTTGGTTACTTGTATTTTTGGTTACCTTTGTCTGTTGGTTACCTTAGACTTTTGCTTACTTTGGATATTTGGTTACCTTGGACTTTTGACTTACACTTTTCTTTAGCTTAGATTACTTTTGGTTACCTTGTTTTTTGGTTACCTTGGACTTTTGGTTACCTTTTTGGTTTTTTGGTTACCTTGGACTTTTGTTTTGGTTACCTTAGACTTTTGGTTACCTTAGACTTTGGTTACCTTAGACTTTTTTGGCTTAGTTTTTATCTTAGCTTTTGAGTTTAGCTTGGCTTAGCTTAGCTTAGAGACTTTTTAGGTTAGACCTTACGAGCTTAGAGTTTTGCTTACCTTAGACTTTAGACTTTTGGTTACCTTGGACTTTTGGTTGCTTTAGAATTTTGGTTACCTTAGACTTTTGGTTACTTTAGACTTTTGGTTACCTTGGACTTTTGGTTACCTTGAACTAATGGTTACCTTAGGCTTTAGTTTAGCTTAGACTTTAGCTTAGCTTAGACTTTAGCGTAGCATAGACATGAGTTTAGCTTAGAGTTTTGGTTATCTTACACTTTCAGCTTAGCTTAGACTTTTGGTTACCTTAGGCTTTTGGTTACCTCAGACTTTTGGTTACCTTAGCCTTTGGGTCCCTTGGACTTCTGGTTACCTTGGACTTTAGGTTACCTTAGACCTTTGGTTACCTTGGACTTTAGGTTACCTTAGACCTTTGGTTACCTTGGACTTTAGGCTACCTTAGACCTTTGGTTACCTTAGACTTCTGGTTACCTTTGACATTTGGTTACCTTGGAGTTTTTGATACATTGGACTATTGATTATCTTGGACTTTTGGTTACCTTAGACTTGAGTTTACCTTAAACTTTTGGTTACCTTGGAATTTTGATTACCTTGTACTTTTGGTTACCTTAGAGTTTTGATTACCTTAGAGTTTTGGTTACTTTAGACCTTTGATTACCTTAGGCTTTAGCTTAGCTCATACTTTTTTTTACCTTAGAATTTAGCTTAGCTTAGACTTTTGGTTAACTTAGACTTTGGTTACCTTAGACTTTTGGTTACCTTGGAGTTATGATTATCTCGAACTTTTGGTCACCTTGCTCTTTGGGTTACCTTGGAGTTTTGGTTACCTTAGACTTCAGGTTACCATAGATTTTTGGATACGTTAGACTTCTCGATACCTTAGAATTTAGTTTAGCTTAGACTTTTGCTTAGCTTAGGCTTCATCTTAGTTTAGACTTTACCGTAGATTAGACTTTTGGTTACCTTAGACTTTTGATTAGCTTGGACTTTTGTTTACCTTGGAGTTTTGTTTACCTTGGAGTTTTGGTTACCTTAGAGTTTTGGTTACCTCAGACATTCGGTTACCTTAGATTTTTGCTTAGTTCAGACTCTAGCATAGCTTAGACTTTTGGTTACCTTCGAATTTGGTTACCTTAGACTTTTGGTTACCTTGGAGTTTTGGTTACATTGGATTTTTGCTTACTTTAGGCTTTACTTTAGCTTAGACTTTAGCTTAGCTTAGCATAGACTTGAGTTTAGCTTAGAGTTTTGGTTACCTTACACTTTCAGCTTAGCTTAGACTTTTGGTTACCTTAGACTTTTGATTACCTCAGACTTTGGGTTACCTTGGACTTTTGGTTACCTTGGAGTTATGATTATCTCGGACTTTCAGTTACCTTGGTCTTAGGGTTACCTTGGACTTTTGGTTACCCTAGATATTTGGTTCCCTTTGAGTTTTGGTTTCCTTAGACTTTTGATTACCTTAGACATTTGATTACCTTGGACTTGAGGTTACCTTGGTCTTTTGGCTGCCTTGGACATTTGGTTACCTTAGACTTTTGGTTACCTTGTATTTTTGGTTGTCTTTGTCTGTTGATTACCTTAGACTTTTGCTTACTTTGGATATTTGGTTACCTTGGACTTTTGTTTGCCTTACACTTTTCTTTAGCTTAGACTTTTGGTTACCTTGGTCTTTTGGTTACCTTGGACTTTTGGATACCTTTGGTCTTTTGGTTACCTTGGACTTGAGGTTACCTTACACTTTGGTTGCCTTAGGCTTTGGTTTGGCTTAGTTTTTATCTTAGCTTAGAGTTTAGCTTGGCTTAGACTTCAGCTTAGCTCCAGACTTCAGTTTAGCTTAGAGTTTAGGCTTCATTACGATTTCAGCTTAGCTGAGAATTTAGCTTAGCTTAGACTTTTGGTTACCTTGGACTTTTGTTTACCTTGAAGTTTTGGTTACCTTAGACTTTTGGTTACCTTGGACTTTTGTTTCCCTTGGACTTTTGTTTCCCTTGGAGTTTTGATTACCTTGGAGTTTTGATTACCTTGAACTTTTGGTTACCTTAGACTTTAGCTTAGCTTTTACTCTCAGTTACCTTAGATTTTGGTTATCTTGGACTTTTGGTTACCTTGGTCTTTTGGTTACCTTTGTCTTTTGTCTACCTTGTGCTTTTGATTACCTTAGACTTTAGCTTAGCTTAGAATTCAGTTTAGCTTATAGTTAAGGTTACCTTACATGTTCAGCTTAGCTGAGACTTTAGCTTAGCTTAGACTGTTGGTTACATTAGACTTCAGCTTCCCTTAGGCTTTTGGTTACCTTGGAGGTTTGTTTCCCTTGGAGTTTTGGTTACCTTGGACATTTGGTTACCTTATACTTTTGGTTACCTTGGACTTTTGGTTACCTTTGACTTTTGTTTCCCTTGGAGTTTTGTTTACTTTGAACTTTTGGTTACCTTAGACTTTAGCTTAGCTTTTTCTTTCGGTTACCTTAGATTTTGGTTACCTTAGACTTTTGGTTACCTTGGACATTTGGTTACCTTGGTCTTTTGGTTACCTTTGTCTTTTGGCTACCTTGTGCTTTTGATTACCTCAGGCTTTAGCTTAGCTTAGAATTCAGTTTAGCTTATAGTTAAGGTTACCTTACATGTTCAGCTTAGCTAAGACTTTAGCTTAGCTTAGACTGTTGGTTACACTAGACTTCAGCTTACCTTAGGCTTTTGGTTACCTTGGAGTTTTGATTAACTTGGACTTTTGGTTACCTTGGTCTTTTAGTTACCTTGGAGATTTGTTCACCTTGGACTTTTGTATACCTTGGACTTTTATTTACCTTGGATATTTGGTTCCCTTGTTCTTTTGGTTACCTTAGACCTTTGGTTACCTTGGCCTTTTTGTTATCGTTGTCTTTTGTTTACCTGGGACTTTTGGTTGTCTTGGTGTTTTGGTTACCTTGGAGTTTTCGTTACCTTGGGCTTTAGTTTTGCTTCGACTTTAGCTTAGCTTATACTTTTGGTTAGCTTTGACTTTATATTAGCTTAGAATTGGGTTTAGCTTAGAGTTAAGTTTACCTTACATGTTCAGCTTAGCTGAGACTTTAGCTTAGCTTAGACTGTTGGTTACATTAGGCTTCAATTTACCTTAGGCTTTTGGTTACCTTGGAGGTTTGTTTACCTTGGACTTTTGGTTACCTTAGGGTTTATTTCAGCTTAGACTTGATGTTAGCTTAGTCTTTAGCTTAGCTTAGACTTTATCTTAGCTTTGACTTTAGCTTACCTTAGACTTTAGGTTAACTTAAACTATAGCTTAGCTTGTATTTTAGGTTACCTTGGGCTTCAGCTTGGCTTAGACTTCAGTTTCACTTAGACTTTTGGTTACTTTAGACTTTAGCTTAGTTTAGACTTTAGCTTTGGTTAGACTTCAGGTTACCTTAGACTTTAGCTTAGCTTACACATTTGGTTACCTTACACTTTATCTTAGCTTAGACTTTAGCACAGCTTAGAGTTTAGGTTACCTTAGAGTTTAGCTTAGCTTAGTCTTTAGCATAGGCTAGACTTTAGCTTAGCTTAGACTTTAGCATAGGTTAGATTTTATCTTTGCTTAGACATTAGCACAGGTTAGAATTTAGCTTAGCGTAGACTTTAGCATAGCTTAGACTTTAGGTTACCTTAGAGTTTAGCAGCGGTTAGACTTTATCTTAGCCTAAACTTTAGCTTACCTTAGACTCTGTTTTCTTTTTTCTACACCTTGCAGGGCTGATGCCCAGAAGCATTAACCCGATGCAGACATGTAGCCAGCAGCAGGCTGACCCGCCCTTCAGTTTAGCTGGAAAAGCCCTCCCTTGCAGCCCGAGAAAGGAAAGCTGGGGCAGTAGCGGTGCCATGGTGGGTCGAGAGTAGTGCAAGAACCCAGCCAGAATGGGCCAGGGAAGACCTGACAAGGGGGGTTGCTCAATGCAACAGAGGAGAAGCAGCAAGTCCTGGGACCACCCTGCGGCCACCCTGGGAGTGCAGAAGGCTTCCTCCCTCCCGCATGCGGGGCGTGAAGGCCACCTGCGTGGAGCACGAGCAGCTGCCTTTGGGCTACAATAGCCCAAAAGAGCCCCATGAAGGGGCTGTGCTCGGCTGCGGAGGAGGCAAAAAACCCTGGGGACACTTGCTAGTCCAGCCTGGGGACAAAAAAGCCTTCCCCCCCCAGCTGCAGGACACGAGGGGCCACCTTCGTGGTGCATGAGCACCAGGCGATAAGGCAGAGCAGCAGGACCAGAGGAGCCCTGACAAGTGGTCACGCTCAGTGCTCAGAGGAAGGCAAAAAACCCCCGGGGACCGGTGCCAATCTGCCCCGGGGGAAAATTCCTTCCTGACCCCAGTGCTGGCGATCGGCTACTCCCTGAGCACGTGAGCGAGACCTGCTCCCGGTCCCCGGGCTGGTTATGCCTCTGAGGGGACGAGGGGACGCTGGCGCTGCCTTTTCTGGCTCCACCTGGCGCCACCGCAGGGGCTTCCAAGAGCAGCAAAGTGCCGCTGGCCTGATCTAGCCTGGGAGCAAGAACCCTTCCGGTGCCTGGCACCGGAGCTCCAAAGCACTGGGGGAGAGAGCTGCTCTTATAGTGCCCCGGAGCATTGTGATGCTGCGTTGCCGGGTGCTGGCACTATGACACGGGGGTAGACGGGGTCCCCCCCGCAGCCCTGCTCACCCCACCCCAGCCCTGCTGCTGCTGCCCCTTCTCCCAGCACGTCTTGGAGAAAGGCCTTCGGGCTGCTGGCCCTGAGGCAGTGCCTGTGCCCAGGAGGCCCAGGGGGATGGCTCTGCCCGTGGCGGCCACGCACCGGGCACCGCTGCGGGGCGTCCCTGTAAATGCATCTGTGTGTTCAGAACTTCAGGAACCTCTTCTGCGTTTGTTACACGGGGTGCTTAGGTATTTGCTTGTGTTCAGTAACATTCACGTGTCCAGCTTGGGGGTTTACCTCTGGAATTACTACTAGAATGCAACACTTCACTGGCTGCTGCCTAATTCCATGTTCTCGATAGCTCAATAAAGTGTTTTGATCCCAATGTGGTTTGAGCTGCGTGGACTGAGCAGCTTTTCCCTGCAGCGCTCAGGCTAAACAAGTCACTGACTCAGTACTGTAGGACATTTAAGCATCACGTAAGGGCATTGTGTGGAGGGCAGAGATTGAGAGATTGGCAACAAATCCCCCCAGCACGTTTGTTCAGCTCCTCGACACGCAGAATGAGCGCTGGTCTCTCTCCCATGGTCTCATTTCTTGAGTGGTCTGTCGGGGTGGGAAAAGGGAAAGTCACCGAGATTGTTACTGGAGATGCCGGTGCAGGCTGCAGAAGGCAGCCCCAGCTGCGTTCCTGTCTGAAATGAGGGCATTTGGTGTCTTTTTGAGCAAACTGTTTTTTAGGCAGAACACCTTTGTTTTTCACATGCACTAGTAGAAAATGCTGCTGCCTCTGCCCAGTTCTGGTAGAAAGTGAGCGTAAGCACCTCTTGGAAACAGCAAGGAAAACACAATATACACAAACACTCCCTTCTCTAGCTCTAGCTCTAGCTACAGCTAAAGCTATAGCATCTCTATCTCTACATCTCTACATCTGTATCGACATTTCTGTCTCTGTCTCCCTATCTCCTGGGCTAGTGCAAATAACTCCTCACATCACAGCCCTCCTGGTCAGTGCGATGGAGGGCGTGTGCTGAAGACACCGGTGTGAAACACCAGAGCTGCAGCCCAGGCAGAGGGAGACGAGCTGGAGGGAACTGCAGCAGCGATGCTGTTGCAAAAGCTTTCCTAAGCGAAGGCAGGAAACAGGAAACAGGAGAAGCTGTGCAGGGAGAGCTTGATGCCGCGTTACACGGTGTCCTGAGCTGGCATCAAACGTGTGCTCCGGAAGGAAAACAGAAAAACTTGCCTTAGTTTGTTGTGGAGGAATGCTGGGTACCCCAGCAGCAGTCATTAGGTTACTATTGTTTGGTCAGAGTTGTGGTATAAATTACAGACTTTGAGGAGAATGTAGTCATCAGGAGTACAGCTCAAGTCTCACAAACTCAGCTATTCACTCAGTTACATATTAGCACAGAAGGAATAGGATCATATAGGATCTTTGCTCGTCTACCAGTACCATGATATATTTTTTTATATTTGCCCCTACAAAGCAATGGGTGATACACAGTTAAATTAACACCGCTCAACATAAAGGAATTTTGTGGGCACTGGAGGAGGCTGTGATGATGTAGTATTTTTACTCTGGCATGCATGAGTACAATCACTCAACTGGCTGTTCTCATACCTTCACCCAGTCGCTCTTCTCTCATTGCCTCTCAGCTCAGCAATGAGACAGAGTCTGACTTGAGAAGAAAAGTCAGATTCCATTGCCTTGCAGCCAAGGCAATGGAAAGAGATACACAAACCCAGAAACACTTTCATTTGTTAGCACTTTGCAAAACATCTGAAGTACCAGAGACTGATACATACCAACATTCTCATAAGCTTGCTTGTCTCTTCCACTTGTGCTGTTTGAAGAGTGCCAAGTAAATGAAGCTACTGAGCTATGTTTGCTTTTCTCCTCAATGAGGCTGATGAGGCTGACACCCACCTTGAGCACAAATTTTGTTGGGATGAGGTGTGATTCCTCATAGAGGCAGCTCTGCTCGCAGAAATCTGTACTGAGGTATAGCCCAAATAAGGTCTTTGGAGGTCATTAAAACATAATCTCACAGAACTTTGAAAACATGTTGGGTTTTTTTTGCCTTTCAGTCTGATCCTTCACTGCCTTACATCTTCAGCCATTGACCCTTTTCCAGCTGGCTATAGGCTGCTGTCAAGTCTGATCTGAGATAGAAAAGTGATTAATTTCATTTTGGTGGAGTTAGGAATAGATAAGTGGATCAAGTGGAGAGTCTAATGCAACACTCATTGTCGTCTCTGCTTTCGGATTTTTAACTCTCATTATAAGATGCAGCTTTACCTGCATAGCTTCTCTAGACCTTTATTATATCTAAGAGGATTTTAATTGTGTAGATATAAATAAAGTGTTCTTTGTTTAAAAGGTGTATAAGAAGAATTTAACTTTGTACCAGCATAATAAAAATACACTATAATCACTTTCAAGCAAAGCACAAGAAACTGAAAAGAGTCCTTTTGATAAAAATGTAGTAGACTTAGTGTTATATTATTTTGCCAATATATCTGTGAATAAACTCTACTGTTGCAGACATATTCACTGTTTTCTTACTATAGTTTTCACTATATGCTTTCATACAGACCATGCTTTTGCAGACAGATTAAATTTCTTGAGATTCAGTTAAATGGAATCTCTGCTCATGTAATGAACCCTGATACAACTGATATTGGTAGTTTAGTACTTCTAAGGTAGTCAGTATGAGATGGAAACATTTCTGGGACCAGATGGTGAAGGGCTACCATACTTCACAGTGTCTGCAGTAGGGAGAAAATGAAACTAATAATGTTGCTGTGTTTTTTATTTTCTCAAAAATGCCCTCTAGTGATGAACTTTTAGTAGCTTTACAGTAAAGTTAGCTCATTTTGTTAAAAATAATTTTGCGCTTTGTAAAAGTTTTATCTCACTATGAATTAAGCATTCCTAGTTACTAGTTAATTTTGTTTTGTGTGTTTCTTTGCCAACATAATCACATTCTTTCCACACAAAATGAAGAAAAAAGCTTTGTTAACTTCAAAATACTTCTGTTTTGATTAAACACACATGAAAGCTTTTACTTAGATTAAAACACAGGATTAAAATGTTGCCTTTTTTTTCAGCAAAGCAGCAGTATCACCTTACTTACACCCAGTAAGGTAGTGTTTCATAAAGATTTGCATGTGATGATTTCTGAAACTGGTAACTAGTTAAAATGCATTATATAGCTTGATTCTACAAATTATTATTTTTTCCTTGTGTTAAGAATGGAGATACATACCTCATTTGAGTGCATACAAGCTCTCCATTTTCAAGTAAAATGCTTTAAAGCAATGTGAGTAAAGTCTAAAATTGTCTATAAAAATAAATTCATTAGCTATTTTAAAATATCTTGAAGTGCCAAAAAAGCTTTCCAGAAATCAGTGATTACACTGCAAACATGCCACAAAGGTGAACTGTTAACAAGTGTGCCTTTGCTAGCGGTAGGAAGATTGCCAACATTTAATTGGCTTTAAAGTTTTGTTCTGTCAATGCTGTATTGTATCTTAGAAGCAGTAATGCCTACCTTATGATTTAGGCATGAAATGGGACCTCAAAATATCTGACTGATTATGGCAGGAAGGAACTATTTTCTGAAGGAAACTTGCCAACCTAATTATTGCTTTAGTGTAGGTAGAGTTTGATTTGTACAACACATCAAAAAGAACAGTATAAAAATTGTATATGAGAATGACAAGTAATAAATATATAACTGGTACGTATCTGTTTTCATTGGTAGATCTGATAGTGCTTTATAAAAAAGAGTTGTAAGAACTGATCTTTTAGCTGCCAAACCCATTTAAATCGTTGTTCCTCCCCAAACCTAGGTATACCAGGAGCTGCCCCAGTCAATTCTGTCAGTTAAATTGCTTTTTGGCAGCTTTCTATACTGGACCTGTGAAATGAGCAAGGTCTAGAAAACCCCAAACCACTGCTTTTGTTACAGCTACTCATCCCCATCCTTGCATTACAATTTAGGGCCCTCTCAGGTATCCTGATATAACTGTTGTTAACACATGTCCTTTCACTCATCTCTTTTACAGTCTGCCCCAACAAATGCTTGCACTGCCACGCTGCTCCTCACTCTGGAGGGTCTGAATGGACCAAGCTGAAATGAACGAGTGGGACAAAACCCTTTAAAATCAGCTCCTAAACTACTGAGCATTGGAAATGTAAAATCAGATTCTTGGTAATGGGAAGGCTAATGAGGTTCCCAGTGTTGTACCTCTCATCAGTGACAGAAAAGGGAAAGAAAATACAACTTTCTTGACTCTCATTATCATATAACCATGTCATAACCGTTGTTACCATGTTCATTAAGCCACACTGTCTTGCTATTATTAATGCATAGTTACCATATCATCTTGCTTTGTAGACTGCTGCTACACAGTTCTGTAGGATCTGAGAAATGTGGGGGAAAAGATACAATACCTTTATACTGCATGGTCCTGTATACCTTTATCCCAGCTTGGTACATCATCAGAAACCTGTTTATATTGACTTATATCGTGCCCAATGGTGAATGCTTAGTGACGCTGTAAATCTAGACCTTTGTGTTTAAGTGACAGATTTATTTTCTTACCCTCTAAGAAGCATTGGTAGACCTTAGGGATGCTCCACATTTGTGATGTTGTAACATGAATGTTAAAACGCAAGAACTTGTCACAGAACTCATAATACAGAAAGCAGCTGCTGTTGATGTACTATAGTACATGCCTAAGTCACGTAGGATAGGACATCAATAGGTAAGTAGTTTTCTACCTGTTGGTACATTACACTCACTACCTTCAGAGTATGTAAAAAACCATAAACAAATATGTAAATAAACAGAAAATAATGTAAAGAAGGCTATTCTTCATTCTTGGTATGGAAAATGTGGCCATCTTAGTTTGCTCTAAAGGTCTCTTATAAAAAGGTAAAACAAAGAATTAAAAAAACCCCACCCCTACAACCACAGAATATTTATAGTATTTTTCGTCAATTTGTACTTTCCTAGATTTAATGATTTTTTTTTTTCCCTTTCTGAAATTAAAGGGAAATATATGCCTTGTGTCAAGTTTAACTAAAGATTCCTGGATTCACTTTCAGTGCTTGCCCCTGACTTTAACTCTACTGATGTAGGATAATTTTTAATTTTCCATTACTTCTGGGAGATGTCCTTTTCAGGACATAGAATTTTACAATCTGCCTTGATAACTAAGTACAATTTTCACTGAATTTATTGAGAGTTGCAGGCATATGACACCTATAAAATGGGACCTTCACTGCAGAATGATATTTAAATTCAACATTAACACTACTTAGTGTAGCCAAAAGAAACTACAGTGGATGCAAAAGCACATTTGAGACTTGAGTCAAAATGTCCTGGCAGCCAAGTCAACAATGTTTCATTCCTCCTAACCTTTCATCTTGCACTTGCTGAGTTTACTTCTCTTAATTGGAGAGCTTTCATAATGTTTGTAAAATGTGATAAAAGTGCAGTGGAGCTGCTCAGGAATCCCTAAGCTGCAAATAGTTGGAGCTGGGAGAGCATTCCAGAGAAATATCCCTGCATATTTCCTCTCTGACTGGTTACTGCCGGACACAGACTACAGGGCTAAAGGGACCTTGACTCCACATAGTATGACATTCTTCACTCTTGCAAATATTCGAGTTGGGATTCTCAGAGCAGTGTTCATTTCCAAGCTGTGTGCACTTTGCTAGCTAACTAACTGGAATGTATAAGCAGCAATGCCAGTGGTTATTTTTTGCTTATAGAAAAACCCCTTGTGCAATTGAACGTCTTTATGTCTTACTGAATCATATAATATATTCTGAAGCAGTACATTATTTAGTAATTAACCATGAACTGGGTATGTGTGATATTTGGAATAGTGCATATACTTAAGGGGAAGCAAATTCCAGGCTTCTGTGGGAGTGCAGGGCCCCAGGGGAACATAGAAACTGTTTTAGTATGAAGAGTTACTGTTTTGTCAGAAGCATTTGTACTATAGTTCTAAAAGTGGCTGCATCTAACTGGGACATCAGGTGAATGCAAGAACAGGCAGGTTACTGCAGGGTACCAGTGCATATATATTTGTACTAATTGATACCAAGTTCAGTTAAGCACTGAAGGTTTTGCCCTCTTTTTGGCTCTCATAAATCCCATTAGTTCAGGCTAGACTCTGCTGATAGGGTTTCTCAGAAGAGCTGAAAAGATTCAAGTACCTTGAATGGGTGGAATATTAAAGCATTATCTAGCTGAATTTGATGGATAATACTGTGGATTTCCTAAAGCCCCTGAAGAGATTTAATCCAAAGAACCAGTCCTTTTAATGACAGCACTCTGCTAAATAAAATGTGTTGCAGTTCTGGTCATGAGCAGCCTCAATCACTGCAATCTTTTACAAGGAAGTAGTGCGCTGTATGTGGGTGACTGCATATCGGTTGTACTATGAACAATATAAAGCTGTTCCATTTGGAGAATTCACACACACACACACACACACACACACACACACACACACACACACAAAAAGTAAGGGCCTGTATAGCAGCCCATAGCAATTTGGGGTTGTGTTTTAGCTAAAAAATATGTATTATTTTAATGGATTTAGAATATGTCAATATTTGTGTACAACAGCGTATTTTTACATGCTTATTTCACATGACATAGAAATGTAAAGAGAAAGATGACTTTGGTTCAGATTTAGGTGAACAGCTTTTGTAAAAGCAACTGAAGAAGGAGACAAATTCCAAAAGAAGTATTGCTACATATGGTAAATATTTGGTATCAGTCATGGTCATTTTATTTTTACTTCTACCTGCAATGTACTACATATAGAGCATACTGATTAGTGTGGGAATTGCACAAAACTGGCACTAAATGCCCTTCTGCCACTTACAGGGTAAAGAAAATTAACATGGTAGGGCAACAGGGAAAAGGAATGTGGGAAAGCTATGTGGTAAGGGAGAAAAGGGGGGAGATGCAGTAATTTGCTTTACCAAAATAAGATAAGGCTAACCTTTTGTAAATGTACAATTTAGTGAAGTTAAAAAGTAGTTTTATTTTTGCTGTCTGAGCTGGGAGATAATGCAAGAGCTTACATTATACACAAAAAGATGTTTTTTTACACTAAAAGTAACCAGTTAAATCTAATTAAGAAATACATTTAAGAGTCTCCCCTAAAAGCACACAATACTAAACTAAAACGTGGCAATGATTTTAAGCCTAATGCTACCAGTAATAATCATTCGTGCCACTAGTAATAATAAAAATAGCAATAGTAATGCCACTACTAATAGCAAATGAATTTACTCAGGACACCTTAAATAGAATTAAATATAACTGAAATACAAGTCTGGTGTGTTTTGCCTGCCTTTTGATATCTGACCAATTCTAGGAAAAACCACATGACTACCTTCCAAAATCCAGAGCTGTTGATTTAGGAGAAGCAGCTTTCTGAGTCAGACTTTCTCATCATTATTATTATTATTATTATGTAAAATCGGCATAGTGTGCCTGCTCATGTATACAAACTGGTGCTTTGATTTATAAATGAGATGAAATAAAAATATTTTCCATGAGAGATTTGTTTGAAAGAAAAATACTTTTTGAATGTTTATTCCCGCCCCTCCCCCTCCACACACACACAATCTTCATTGAACATGAAATCAAACCTTGGCTTGCTACTACTAAAAATCAACATAAATATATTGTTATCACTAGAGTAACATAATGCTATTATTATTTTATTAGATAGGAGTGACAGTTTTGTATTCGCAATAGCCTCCAGAGATACACTAAACCTAGCAGGGGAATGTCAGCCTGGTCCAAGACAGATTGAATGTAGAGAACTGGAATACAGTTCCCAGTAAACAAACACTTTGGGGTCAGGAGGTTGTACTTGCTCAGCTGTTCTTCATAAGCCATATTGGAAATAACTTTCATACCATCACCAAGTATATTTCATGCTACCTAATAATAGTGAGGGCCAAGTACAGTTGTGTTATAAATGATCTCTAAGTGAATTATTGAGTGTAAAGTGATCAAAAAGCAATATGTAAATGGCAAATCAGGATGATGTTAGCCATCCAATGTGTGCAATTCATAAGATCTGCTATTTTGTGGGGAAAAAAATCATCCCACCTGGAAGCTTGTGCAAATACCTGTTGAAAAATTAGCTGTTCTGGCCCTAGCAACCCTGAGATTAATACAACAAAAACTGGAGCTAACTATTTGAATTTAGAAGGGGACTAGGAAGAATATTCAGTCAATGAACTCTTGCTTGCTGGTTGACTAATTGCAGCAGAATGGGGACAGCAAGTCAAGAAAAGTCTGGGAAAGAGAGGGGGAACTAGAGATCAAATTTGGTTTTGGCATCTCTTCTAACAGGGAGAAAAATGTCTGGATTCTGGGAATGCTAAAATAAATATATATATCAATGTGTGGTTTATTATGGGTAGAGTTTTCAAAACTGTTAAGATAACTTAGTGGTTTTTAGACTCATACATCTCTATCACCCAATTTTCAGGAAAAGCTGCAGCTGCACTACTTACAGGCAGTATTAGTAACAGATACCGTTGACAAGCTCAGTCAGGTCTCAGTGGTAGCATTTACGCAGGCAATTTCATAATGACTTAAAAAGTCTGCTTCAGCACAAACATGGTATATTCAAAATATGCATAGATACAGACCAAATGCTGCCCACTGACACATCCTGGTAGAGGTAACAGAAATACACACTAAAAATAGATTTTAATCATGGTGTTTGTGTACAAAACACTTATTACAGGCCCAACAGATCCTTTGCCATGTAGTGAACTAAAGCCATATATCATGCTGTGACATTAACTGTGTTTTTAAAAGAGTTGTTACCCATATTAATGATGTAAATTATACTTTGATTGAAAGACTCCAGTTCTAAAACACAAGAACACACAGCCACACTTTGGACAATATTGCTGACTTGCTACCTTATAATATAAAGTATTTATTAGCAAAAGACAAAGCCATTTATTAAATATGTTTCTTTTTGTAGAAAGTTGTAGAAATGCAAGCACTGCAGTAGTTTGCCTTTTAAAAATATTCCTTATACAAAGAAATTCTTTTGTGAAATAAGAAAAAGTATGGAAACTTGAAAAAAATGATAGGATATGTGCAGTAAAAATATAGTTTGCATTTCTAAGTGGTGCTGTTCAAATAATATCTAAGACTGCATTACTTTTGGTATGTAAATTTGCACAACAAATCCAACGTACTCTTCTCTGCACAGTGTTAATAGAACAGAATGACAAATAATCATGGGGGTGGATTAAAAACAAATTTTAATTTTAGCACTGTGCTTCCTAGTGATTGATTTGCACTTAATGTATGTAACAAGATGGCTATTATTTTTCCATAGAATTTAAGAACTCGTAATATAGGCGTTTCAGAATGTGAGCAGTAGGAGAAAGTCGGAACCTACTCTCAAGACGTGCTGCCAGAGATGTTTTCTGTGCAAATAGAAACACAAAAAGTTCAGACCCCGTCCACGCTGAATGTGGGGCTATGGATAAAAGCCGTGTGAGTTGCTCTCTGTCTCCAGTCCCAGGCCAGGCACAACCTCTCACAAGTGCGCTGCATGACCCAACAGCTTTTATTCTGGGTGCTGAGTCACACATGAGCACAAACTCCTGCATCAGTGAGGTGGTATCAGCCTGAGCAGGGAACTATGGGCAGCATCAAGCTCCCCATTTTGAGCACAGCTGCTCAAGGAGCTAAGAAGCCAGAATAGTAAAGCAGTAGAGACACAAGAACTGCCAGAGCCAGGGTAGGAGTACAGGAGACAGCATTAGCATGAAGGCTCAGACATCTTTAGATCCTTTGAGAAAACACATACCATTATGAGAAAATAGGAAAGCTGCCAACTGCTTGCAGATACAGTATACAGACACTTCTCTGCTCTGTCAGCCCTGGCAGCAGTGCTGGAGGGGGACCCAGAAGGGGATACAAGAAGCATGCCTTAGGTAGCTATGGAAAGCTTCTTTCTACTCTCAGTCCCTCAGGGTTAAGCACTGTGCCCTGAGGTACAAGAACTTTGAAATCTCATTGCTTGTTTGTTTCCTGCCACATGCAGTTTTCCTGCCTCTGAAAACAAAATGTTGGTCATTTGGGAGCTTCCTATTACTTTCAGATAGCAAAGATAAAAGGCTGGGAGAAACAGTAAAGCTACCAAAGCATACCAAAAAAAGGTATTTACCTGTCCTATATCTGCTAAGATTTAAGTGACACCTACTCAGTGGTCATTTACATGCAGTTCTGTGTATGCCAGTAAGAGGTATGCTGGAAGGAAAAAAACCCCTTGCAAACATCATAAATAAGAAATGAAACACTCCCCCAGACCTGGGTCTCCAGTGCACATATATTAATTACACACCAGAGAGTAAAGCCTCAGTGTGTGCAAGCATTTAATTCATTACTGGCATTTATTAAAAACATTCCTTTTCACTTTAACAATACAGTAACCCAACAGTGAAATAACAGCAATTCAAATGCGGTCATTTACAGACATGTGGTTTCTTGTGCCCATTGTACAGTGCAGTGCTGCCAAGTCTCACACCTTTAGAGTCAGCTCTTGCTCTCTCCTCTGTCACACACGTACATGCACACACATACAAAATTTACATGTCTGCTCTCACACTCTTTTGGGAAAACCCACAAATTTCATCAATCTCACTCATACAGATTTAAAAATCCTGGCAGCTTTTGAATAGTTTTTCTTCATCAGCTGCAATTAAGTGTAGGAAAAGAAATCCAAAATATACAGGAGAGACTTTCTCCTTAATAGCAAATGTTAGCAATAGTATGTGATTTCTAATATGTTCCAAAGTTTTGCCACACCATCTTACTGTAAGGCAAAGCCTGCATGCCCTGTGATTAGATTTCCTTAAATGCTGGGCAATTCAGTGCTGTCAGCCATGATATAAAACATTATTTATAACTATTTAACTGTTTTAAGAGTATAGTTAATAGCTTTCTGTAACATGATCTTAAAGAAGTTGATTAAGTGTGCTTTACAATGTGACCAGAAAGAGCTTCCGATTAGTGACATCGATATGTTGGGAGTGTTGAAATAGGAGTCAAACCAAAATGAAATCAAATCATTAGAACTGAAGCATTTCCCCACCACACTTCATCAATATCATCATGTCACACCAATAGATTGAATATCCACAACATAAAGTACCTTTCTCTGGTAATAAAATCTAGAAACATAATTTTCCTGTCACTCAAACAAAGCAAAGATGGGTCTTGAGGGGAGAATTCAGGGCTGGATCCAAAACTCATCATGGCTTTGGTTCAGGCTGTAACACAGAAATTAAACAGAAAAAATGTTAGGCTCTGGATCTGAACAGAAGTTCAGATATATCCAAGGTTAAGCAGATGTGATGGGGACCCATGTCTAATTTCAAGGCTATGAATTGCCAGAGGAGCTCACAGGTTTAAAAAGATAGTGTAGTTATGAAAATAGTAAATGTTTTCCAAACATGCAAGAACCTGTTGCCTGGGAGCCCACAGCTGCCCCATACTTCCTTTTGCAGTTCTGGTTAGCTGCTTACTTAGTTCTTATTCAAATCTAATCTGAAGAAACTTTTCCTAAAATTGGAGTTTTTAACCACTGGAAGAGGTCTTCTAAGTGACAGTGGAATCTCCGTCCCTTGAGACATCCAAAACACAGCTGGGCAAGGCCCTGAGCAACATATTCTATTTTGACCTGCTCTAGAGAGGTCCCTTGCAGCCTCCATGGTTCTAATTCTATGACATATATACGGAGAATTGCATGAAAAAGATACTTGACATTCACCATTTTTTCCTTTAAAAAAACACCCAAATATTGGCTAAACACCAGTAGTACATGCTTAAGAGTACAATTTTGGTATACACGAGGAGTATGCCATTTGTCAAAAAATACTGGCTTGACTGAAAACAGTTTCCTGTTACTGCAGTCAGTGGGGTTGGAAAGCTGAAAATCTAGTCAGAAGGAGCTGGGATCATTGCCATCACACCTGTAATAAGCTTTTCCAATTGAATTAGTGTATTAGTGTTAGCGAGTCTCACAAGACTAAGGATTCACTACAAATGCTGATTATCAAACTTCTTTTTTTTTATTTTACAATTTTACATGTTTTGTGGAGAATGTAAGCAAAGATAGAGAAATAGTGTTTTTTTTTGTTTTTTTTTTTGTTTTTTTTCCTATTCAAGGGCAAGTTTCCCAAAAGATTTATATCACATGGATGAATTTTAGGAGATAGTATCTCATGATCCCTGCCTAGAAAATCCAGACCGATTAAGGCACTCAGCCATTAGTTCTCAGAGCAAGTGCAATTTTCACCAGTTCCAGTCACATTTTTCTTGATTCAAATCTTTGTTTGTAGCAGTACGAGCATATTGATTGTTGATCCTGGAATCACACTGCACAGCTTGTCCATTTGGGTGAAGTACTTCATTTCTCAAAGGGACAATAACAAAATGAAAAAAGGCTACGCACCATTTTCTGTAGCATAGCTATGAATTCTGGAGGGCTAAGACTGGTATTTAGGCTTAGAATACAAATACACATATGAGAACACTTGGTACATCACACACTTATTCCAGTAAGAAATGTTCTTGAGTAATTGAAATACTTGAATGTTATCTATATTATAACCACTATAAATATGTGGTTAAGATATAGAGTTTAAAAATCATTTTTTCTTTAAAATTGTTAACATAAATACAAAAAAAAGGCAAGATTATTCTAATTTGTCCTAATATTTATACAATATATATGACAACCAGCCTATGTAGTTTGTTTTACATCTTATATAGATATTAAGCGGTAGAAATAAATAACTGAATACTGAATTACAACTAAACCATAACTAACTCTTTTAATGGAATAAATATTTATGAACTGAGCATGGAAACACCTCAGGTTTCTTAAAAACCTCAGAACTGGGGTCAATTAGGTTGTTTTTTTAAATTGGGAAACAGGTTTTTTTTCCAGGCATTCACTATAAAAACTTTCTTGGTGGCCAATGAACCATTTCAAACTTCTCTTTATATTCCCATAAACTAGCATTATCATGGTGCTAAATGAAAGCAAAACTACTTAGTCTCACCAGCATTGTGCCCAGTCACTGCCCAGCTAGTGACTGTAACCTCCAGCTCATGTGAGAAGTGACTTGTGACTCTTATGACAGCATTTTATCATGTCATACAGAGCAAAGAGCAGAGAGGCACAGAAACAGAGGATAGAGATAAGAGGAAATAGCTCTCCCCACCTCCTTAGAAATATTTATTGCTTCTCTGATTAAGGTACTAGTTTCATTTTCCACTGCAAAAATTGATCTGGTCTTACAGGAGAGAGTGTTGCACATACACTTCTTGCATTTTCTAAAGTGATCTACTAGTACAATGCAGGGAATTTTTTGCTTTCCAGGGAAGATTAAATATATGGATGATATCAGAGATTATTCATTGTGTATACAAACAGAAAGATTACTTAGTAACCTGTGATACACGATGATCTAAGGTTGTTTTAGAAACAAGAAGCACAGACCAGAAGCAAGTACAATGAATAACCTCAATTTACTAAAAAGGCCAGTTTCTATGCTTTAATGTTTCTATGATTTCATTTCTTCTAGGACTCACCATGAAAAGCTGGTGAACTTGTCAAAAACCAAAATGAAGAATTCTAGTAATTAATGCTGCAATGTTCTATAATATTAATTCTAATAATGTCTCTCCACATAACCTGTTTGTTGAGAATATAGATAAAAACGTGATGAACAGTAGTAGCAGAGAGGTAAATGCGATCTTGAAGGCAGGTTGTGGTAGTACCCAAGGCTGGGTGTACCGGGACAAGTCCCCCATACCAGTAACAGTTACTCATCACCGTTGTTACTCAATCCCAATACTCTGGTAAGCGATCTATGACTCGACTTTGGATAAAAATCAAGTCGAGTCAGTGTATTTACGAGGTAGTGTACTCTCATGGCCATCTGCCGACGTATGCAAGCAGGAAAACTGTGTGTAAACATTTACTGCCACTCTTATCTCACCCCTCTGTTAGCCTGGGAAGACCTGCAAAGGCTGGGAGATTAATGGTGCCAATTTACAAGCTGCAAGCACGCCAGCGTTTTGGAAATAGGACCAAGGAGGAGCGCTTTGTCCCTGTCCATGGCAGGGGGGCTGCAACCAGCTGGTCTGTAAGGTTCCTTTCAACCCAAACCATTTTACGGTTAAATGAGGGTATTACAGAGGTAACGTTGTAATAACGGACATGAAGGGCAGTCAGTGCGATAGGGGGCAGATCCCCTTCATGGCGGTAACAGCCGCACGGCTCAAACACGCTGCGAATTCAGCGCCGGTTGCCCCTCTTGGCTCTCCTGAGCGCGGGAGGCTGTGGGAGAGCTCGAAGGCCTTGAAGGGCCTCACGCAGGGCGGGCCTGTACGGACGTACCTCCGCGGCCGCGGCTGCGGCCCGCCCCACACGGCCAGGGCCGGGCTGGAAGTGACGCAAGCGGGCGGGGTTGTGCGGCGCTGATGGTGGAGGCCCCATGTTGATGTCCCCGGCGCTCTCCGCGTCTGTCTAGGTAAGAGGCCTTCCTCGTCCCAGGCCTGGCTCGGTGGGACGGGTAAGCCTGGCACCCCGTTTCCTGCCGGCCTCCGGCGGCTCCTGGGGCGGGCGGGGCCGTTAGGCCGCGGCCTTCAGTTCTGCGCCACTGGGAAGCCGCCTCCCCGCCCCGCTCCTAGTTGTCTTGGGCCGGCCGTAGTCGGGAGGAGAAAAAGGGGGGGAGCGGCGGCCGTTGCGGGGGACCCGGGCGGCCGAGCTGTGGGAGGCGGTGGGGCTTCCCACCCAGCCGTGGCAGCGTGTGCACTGCGAAGGCCCGGAGCAAAGGTGATAGGCGGCGGGCAGCTGAGGCCGCGCCGGCCGCTGCGGAACAGTTTAGAGTAGGAAAGGGTCTAGGCTTCCCCGCGGGGCGGGGAGAGGCAGTGCACGTAGGGCCGGGGGTGTCAGGTGCGCTCTGTCCAGCTGGGGCCGCAGCTGGAGGAGCTGGCTAAGGCGGCGTGGCTCGTCCTGCGTTGCTTTTGTGTTTCCTGCCCGACGAGCTTTTCGTCCTCCCGTCCTTTGCGGTGCATAAAACTAAACGCGTCAGTCAGCTTCCCGGAGGGAATCGCTTGTCATGTCAGTAATGAAGCCAAATCGTAGCTCTTCCTCCTCCTGTCCTATTTGCCAACTGGGATCTGTGAGCTAAGTAAGCAAGCACCCAGCATCCCCTAAACTATCCTTGAACTGTAAGTAGATCTCAGCTTCACCTAAACCCCCCGGATTTTCCTGCCGGGGAACAGTAATCCCAGATGATTCTGCTGGTCTGCACAAGTTCATATTAGTGAATAGCTCTGCCTTGGGATTGGAAACCAGCCACCCTTTACTGGTTTCACTAAGGCCAGTACTCAGCTGTGGTAGCTGGCAACCAGTGTGCAGAGAGGAATGTTTGGGTCTTGGTTTTTTTTTTGTTGGTTTTTTTTTTTTTTGGTGGCTTTTCGGTAGTGTTTTTAATGTTTTTTCCTTTTTTTTTTTAATATGTTCTTAGAATAAACTATAATTTTTTAAAAAATACTCCTATTTAAAAAAGTTAAATTCAGTTGTTTTTGTTATTAACGCTTTATTTACTCTTTTTGTACTTACCGTGGGTAATGAAAACTGAAACTATTTCATGTTAATATTTGGCTTTATTTATTAAAAAATAAAAAAAGGGCTATTGTATTCCTTCTAGAATTGTAGAAACGGCTGCTTCATCGCAGTTATAGTTATGAGTGGATTGGAGAGATGTCTTAAATGTAATCCTCTGTTTTGAGAGGTGTGGGAGTTTTCAGGGTTTTACTATGCTGTAACATTTCCTACACTCTTCTGGACTCTGAAGCTGGATAACAGATGGGATTTGTGTGTACCCTGTTGCCTCTAAAAATCTGTCTCTTGGTCTTTATCCAGTTTCTGCCTCATGTAATTTCTTGGTTTTGTCCTTTATATATGTTAATTTTTACAACGTTGGCATTTTGTCATGTTGCTGGTGTTCAGGGCACAAAACTGCTTTCATCTAACATCTGATACATCAAAATAATATAATGACTGCCCATGTGTACTTCATGTGTTACACAAAATTGGGTAGTAGTAAGCTGAAAACATTGAGGGTCTAAACCTTACTTACCTTTTCTTTGTTTTGAATGATGTATACCTGTTTAATTCAGAGTGCATTTTATTTCAGAAAATATGAGCTCTTTGCTGCTTGCTTTTTAACTGGTGAAAAGAAACTTTAAAAGGCTACAGGAAATACCTGGACAGCCTTTAATCTTTGAACTTCTTGAGGCTTGCAGTGACCCTTTTTGGGATTGGTTTTCATGTGTATCTTTTAATGAAAATTATTATGTCACATACTTGGCAGTTCACTCATTCAAGGTGTGAATTTGCTTGGTCAGTATAAAATTACTTTTAATAGTAGATGCAAGAATAGGATGGTTTATCTTCCTAGAAATGTGTTAGATGTATAAGGCCCTGATCCTCCTAATACCAAACACATTGACAAACTTGTGATTGTACATTGAAATCAGATACTTGAAACTTCTCGGTTGCTTGTCTTGTATTTTTAGCAAATACTGCTGAATCCAGGGAAGGAGCGTTCTTGTTCTGCTTGTGAAGCGTTTTGCATTGCTGTAATTTTTAGCACGATGTATCCTGCATGAGGTGGTGAATGGAAAGCATGATTAAAAGCTTTTGCAGTCTGACTGATTAGTGTTAATCTGTCAAACTGCATTCATACCTAAATGTTCCCACTATCAATGAAGTCTGTTGTTTATGGTAAGGCAGCTAAACATGTGGGGCTGGGAGCATATGTATTACAGTGAGAACAGTAAAAGATGCCCACCACGGTCTGATAAACAGAAGTAAGAGAACTTTTTTTTTTTTAAGAAAAAACCTCTCTTATTGAGAGGGGAAGAAAGACTTTATGTATAAAAGTATTGTGAAAAGCACTGAGCCGTACAGATTCTGAGAAAAGTTTAAAGTAGGGAAACTGTGGAGCTTTATTTCTCCTTCCCTGCCACTTCCAGAAGCATTGAGAATATTTAATTAAGTTAGAACCCTGCTTTGTTTTCACACCACTGCTTTAATTTCCCACTGTATTTGAGGTATAATACTGAGGGCATTCAGCTAAGCAATGCTTTCTCTCCATCTTGATGTCATTGCTGAATGACTGCCCTTTTATTCTGAGAGGTCATTGTTTTGGAGTGATGCTGAGGCAGTGCACTTCGAGGACTGAGTCTATAGCTATCTGTTTTCACAACAGAGGAACTAATTGTTAGGTTTCTTTGTCTTGTATATTTCAAATAGATTAATTTTTGTAACTTATTTTCACGCTATATTGAAGTATCAACTTCTATGATTTTGTTACAGATCAATCATGTCATCCTTTCAAGAAGTGCCATCTTCAGCGAACACTTTGCAGACTTCCAATTTTGCGCATGTGATTTTTCAAAATGTTGCAAAAAGTTACCTTCCGAACACACACCTTGAATGTCACTACACGCTGACCCAGTTTATCCATCCTCATCAGAAAGACTGGGTTGGTATTTTCAAGGTAAGTCAAGCTTGTTCTGTTGCTGTTTCTCAAATATTTACTGTCTTCTCTATTACCAGTTAAAAAAAATTGAAGAAAAACCCCAAACCAGTAAAAGCTCTGTCATAAAATGAAGTGCAGCATCACTTAGGGGATGTATTATATTCCTGCTGTCAGACTGTGAGCTTTTGTAACAAAGCTCAGAACAGAGATCAAGATTAGAGGAATGCGAACACTTTAAGGCTGCTGAAGTTAAGGGAAAGTGTCATGCGGTGGTGTTGTGCAGAGTTAAATGGCGATGATTTGGGAAGATGTGGGCACAGATTGACTTGAGAACAGGACTATATGAAGAGTATGAGCTGCAGGAAGAGTGAAATGTGTGTGGAAGGAACAAAAGCTCATCTGGAGGTATCCTGACATAGGTCCCTGACTCATTTTTTATTGCTAGAACAGGCTGAACAGTATAAATGACTAAAATTATTCAAGACAGACCCTTGAAAAAAGGATGAGGGGTAAGACCACATCTGAGTTACTTGGAGTTATTTATAAAGGTTAATAAAGCTTCATTTATGGGAATACAAATTGATTAATTCTTAGAACAGCTTCTGTTTAGGGCCTTGATCCATGTTTCTTTGTCAGTATAGCTCCTAGTAGAAGATGCTTAAATTCCTTACTTGAATGGTTAATGGAAGTTTTGATTCAGGCTTTAAAGAAGTGGTGCTTTGGTAGTGGGGAGGGGAGAGAGGTAATGGACTATCTCAGTACTGAAGGACCTTTCTCTTTAGAACTCTCTACTGTTTTAAGAATGTAAATGTTTGACTTCATTGTAATCTGCAGGTTACCAATGGATTCTTAGTCTATATTCAAGATAAATTACTTTTCTGCAAAATAGAAGTACTCTATTCTATGTAACAAAGCAGAAGCATTTTCAATGCTATGTGCAATGACTGTACAGTCAGTAAATTGTATGGGGGAGGCTTTAACTCACAAACAGGAACATTGGTGGGAAGTTTTGAAAAGTGTGTGGATATATATCTTGATTATCTGCAAAGCTTTGACAAACAGTGTGAGCACACTTGAATGTTAATGACGTTAATGAAACTTAAAGTTTTGATGATTTTTTTTTAATGAGGGTGCTGCTCATATTGCATATAAGCATTTTGAAGTTATTTAAATTGAGAAGTAAGTGTTGTGGCTTTGTTTATCTCAGTGAGGGAGGCAGGACCCTAAAAATACCAATTAGGGAAATTTAGGAGCATAAAACAGTCTTTCAGTGACTATATGAAATGCTGTATACAATGGACAGGTATCTTTGATATAGTCTTGACTGTGATGATGGATTTGTTAAATTACTGAGGCCTGAGTTTTTATTCTGCTTTAGCAGTGGCAAGTAATGAAGCTTTGGCAGTTATTTGAGGATCATGCTGAGCCGGCATAAGGTAGTACTGTTGCTGAAAGAAACACCTTTTATGCAGAGTGGTTTAATTCCTGTGCTTCCTCTCCTTTATGTGAATCAAGCTCTTGTATGATGAATCAAATCAGGGAATTGATTGAGGTTAAGACCAGCATTTTGGAACTGGATGTTTTGGTTTTGTTTTTTTTTTTAAATGGAGTTCCCCAACTGAATTTCCAGTTCACTTGATTCTTGTCATCACAAGGAAAAGGAGCATTGCGAATTGAAAAAAGGATGAAAATTGTTTCCTTTCTGTGATGTCATCCTGAGAGTAAGCATTATGAATATACTGTCTTATTATAGTACAGTGAGTTAGATGGAGCCAGCTGTCCAGTTGCATCTGTGTCTGCAAATATGTGTATGAGTAATCTTTACAGTAAACTGAATTGTGAAAACGTAATCTTGGGATAGGCAATAGACAGAAGTTGTGCTATACGATCATCTGAGTGTAAAAATGAGTGGCTTCTAGAGAACTAATTGTTCCTGGGCAATCAACAAACCACCTGGAGGTGGTTGGAAAGCTGATGAAACAAGCATAGGTTTTATCATTTACCTTGGATGTGATGCATATTTAGTAAAGTGATTTTCAGCATTTACAAAAAAAAAGTCTAATCTTTACTAATTGTGAGAACAGTAATTAATGGCTTCTGTGTTGGTGTAGTATGCAAGGAAAGCAAGGCTTCCATGAAAGAACTCAAAGCACCAATTCACTGACTGAAGGAATAGAAGTCCACCTTGTTTTTCTGAGGTGAAAACATTGCATAGAAAACAAACCTGTTTAACTTGGTGTCATTTAACCTTTGCCTGGAATTGCACAGAAAGTTACCAGTGTTGTAATAGAGAATACTGAACTGAGGGAAAAGGTGTCTAGTTTAAAAAGAAACAAAAAACTTCCAGCCAAAAAAATGCAGTGGTAATTCCAGATTAGTATAGAAAGTAAGTATAGAACAACTGATTCCCTCTCTGTACCCTTGCCTCTTTTCCCCTGGTGAACATTCTGTTGTTTTTGGTTCTGATGTTGACTTCTCTTCCATTTTAAGAGGCAGTGACTTCAACTGTATTCTGTCCTGTGTTTGCTCAGCTGGTTAGCTAAGAAATTTTTATTGAACTAACCAAAATTGATCGGTGCTTTTTTAAAGTGAATGGCTTTTATTTAGGTTGCAATTCTAAGTAAATTTCTTGAGCAGCAGTGATGTTTTGAGTAGATACAGATTATTTGTATCCTTGTATTACCCTGTTTGTTTCGGTAGTCTGGCTTCTTATGCAGCTGCACAGTGAAATGGATCAGGAAAGTGATCTGCCAGAAAAACAGAGTTCCTGCTCCTCCAGCTTTTACCACCTTACTTTACAACTGGGTTGGTTCCTCAGCTTGATCACTGTGTGTTGCAATGGGCAGCTCTGCTGGCATCACTGTGATGAAAACAAGTGAGCTAGCAAGGTGTGTGTGAGAAAGGCTACACCTGCTTTATTGGTGTGGCTGCTTAATGTGGGATGACAATTAAAGCTTTTTCAAATCTTTTAAGAATTCCATTCTGAAGAGCAGCTTTTAAAGGTTTGGTTTGTCAGTTTGTTTCCTTTGTAAGTGGAGCTAATAGTACCAGAAGCAAAACCCAATTTCATATATTGACTCCTAATTTCTAGTTTGTGAGTTTTAAAATGTTTATGTAGTATGTACTACATGTATAATAGAATCTTTTTATTCCATGTACATTTGCATTTGTGATTGTTGCAGTTGCTGTTAGTGTTGTGCAGCTTACATAGAAAAGATGTTAGAAGTTGAGTCCTTCGTAGGAGCCATAAACTGCTTTTAAGAGTTTCTTTCTATGTGTTTTACTGTTGTTATTTGTTCAGTTATGTATTTATTACAGAACTTCATTTTGCTTATCATTATATCAGTCTTTTTCACCTTCTGTACATTATTTTTTCACTTGATAGGCTTAATGGATTCAGTTTTTCTTTCCTCACTGGGAATGTTTCCAGTTTTCTGTATCTACTTAGTATGCCACTTTCATCACTGACTATTTTGTACTATGAAAAGGTAATGGCTTTAATGGATGGTACCAAAGCAGATTCCTTCATGTTTGCAGTTGTTTATTTACAGATACCTTCTTCTCAAGGGTATTTTACAAAGCAGCTGAAAATAAGGAGCTAAGGCAAGATAAAGCACTGCCTCTCTGTTCTACATCACAAGCATCAGGAAGGTCTTGTTGGGAGGTAGAACAGGTCTTGAAGTTCAGACCTGAGCTAAGGATTTGTAGCATACAGCATTATGACAAAGAACTGAATAAATTGACAAATAAATAGCAGTCATTGTAAAACTTAAGTTTCTACCAACTTCTCTGTGCATGCTGTTGATGAAATGCTTTATGTTGTTTCCCATGTGATTTAAGTCTCTAAATACTGTGGGTGTAAGGCATGTCATGGTGGTGGCAGCTGTAGGTTTAAAACTCTTACCAAGAAAGTAATTTTTCTACTGTGTCCTGGGCTGCATCACCAGCAGTATGACCAGCAGTTAGAGGGAGGTGATTCTCCTCCTCTACTCTGCTTTTGTGAGACCCCGCCTACAGTCCTGTGTTCAGTTCTGGGGCCCCCAACACAAGAGGGACATGGACCTGCTCAGGTGATTTCAGAGGAGGCCTTGAAGATCGTCAGAGAGCTGGAGCACCTCTGCTGTGAAGGCAGGCTGAGAGAATTGGTGCTTGTTCAGCCTGGAGAAGAGAAGGCTCAGGGGAGACCTTAGAGCAGCTTCCAGTGCCTGAAGGGGACCTAAAGAAATCTGGAGAGGGACTTTTTACAAGGGCATGTCATGACAGAGTAATGTCTGAAAGAGGATAGGTTTAGATTAGGTATTAGGAAAAAAATTCTTCACTGTGAGGGTGGTGAGGCACTGACACAGATTGCCCAGAGAAGCTGTGGCTGCCCCATCCCTGGCGGTGTTCAAGGCCAATTTGGATGGGGCTTTGAGCAACCTGGTCTAGTGGAAGGTGTCCCTGCCCATGGCAAGGAGGGGTTGGAACTAGATGGTCTTTAAGGTCTCTTCCAATCTTAACCATTCTATGATTCTAGTTTTCTGTTGTTTAGAAAAATGCAGACCCAGAGTTCATCAACTGAAAGGGCAGTGTTGCATATAGGAGAGTTATTTTGGATATACTAGTTTTCTTACAAACAAGGTATCCAGATGCATACTCTACTTTTGGGATTGGACCTTTTGCAAAAGCTTGGAGGGGTGGGAAGTATAATAATGCAGGTTATATTACCTTTCACAACAGAAGTTCTGAATGTGCATTGTTTTTATTCTTTTTGTATATATTCATCTTTCATTTTCTTCATTGTCCCCTACAGGCGGCTTAAAACCAAGTTCTGACTTGGTCTTCAAATCTGTTGTCTTTCGTTGCTGCTATTTTTGCTTTTCTCACATTCTGGAGGTTCATGGGTAATCAAGTTCCAAAAGATCTTGATCAGTTATGTCCTTGCTTGTTACTAAGGAAAAAAAAAAGGCAGTTTTACAGATAAGTACGTGTCTAGTAGTTGGCATAGGTGTCCTGAGCCTGAGTCCCTCTTCATGCAGTTTTATGGGAACTAGAATATGAGATCAGCTTTCCCTTTGGTGAGGGTTTCTGTGCAGAAAATCCTGACAGTTCCTAATGTGGAGTCAGAGGGGAGAAGGCTTATCATTCTTGATCGATTTCACACGAGATCTGTACTCCAGAATGATTGAAGACCAGTGTCGCCTTTTTATTTTAATTTGCTTATCTCTGATTGATTAAAATCTGGAGAGACCCTTAGACTAATCCAAGTCTAAAACTTTGAAATGAGGAAAAATAATTAGTATGTGCATGACATCTGGTTGCAAAAAGGGTCTATCTGGTAGGTAAGCCTAATCTCCAGATGGGGAAATCTGCATCTTGTGACTTTTATTTCAAATAAAGTGAAATAATCATATGGCCATGTGCTTTGTTTTTTTTTTTTTTCTTTCCATTATTAATGCATACTGTCCAGATTTGTGGAAGTGTTTGAAAAACCTGCTTGGCCTTTAAGCAGCAGTGCTTACCACTCTCTCTAGGGCATGTGTGTGCGAATAGGTGTGTCAGATCTTCAGTATGAAAGAGAGGCAGGTTTACTACATCTCAAAGGCAGAAGGAAAGAATGTTACAGGCATAGTAAAGATAATGGTTAAAGAGAGTAGTGTTAGAGGTGTGGGTGTTTGTGGGGGATGTCATAATACTTTCTGGTTTTCTGGAGATTTAATTTTGCTGAGGCCAGCATGCTGGAAAGACATGTGATACCAGCAGGTAATCTTGCATATGGGAAGTTAATGACTGGTCTTGCTGTGTAATTAGCTAACTGTTCCTCTGGAACTTTTCTGTTCCTTGGTTCTATTTGGTGTATTTCCCCAAGTAATCTGTACTGCCATTCTTCTAGGATGTTGTCAAGTTAGTACTGACTGCCTCAATATATCCTTAGAGAAGAAATCTTTTAATCTCTTAATGTCCACATTTATTATATTGACAACTTAAAAATCATGATCTGATGTTCCAGTAGCTTAACATTTGGAAAAACTGAATAACCACGGTTGGGAAGGTTCTTAGTAACTTACTTGAACACAAGAAGTGCCTGCTTGCCCTGAGAGAGTACTCAGTATTTAGGAGGTCACACCTGAGCCACTGTTTGTGCATTAGTGCAGTACCTGTATTTACATGCAACTTCATTTCTGACTTTTCAATGCACTGATTTATAGCAAACCTCAAAATTGTGTATGGGGAAAAATTAGTGTATTATAATTTAAGAGTGAATTTGATTCATATAAGAAATAGCTTGGTGGTTGTGCTTTATCAAGACAATATAAATATGTTTTTATATAGTACTCTGGGTTATTTAGTCTCCTTTGGACTGCAGATAACAGTACAACTTGAGTCTTTTCAGTATCCTGATTTTGTTGTAGATTATTTTCAGTTTTTTTCAAGATACCAATTACTTCCATATATGCAAATCATGTTATGAAGTACAGCACAAAAACTGGATTTGTTATTGACCACGTGCATATAGAATTACAGTTTTTCCGACATGGAATTATCACTCCACAGCAGGGCATGATAGAGGATTATGTACTGCACCGTACTTCCTGTTGTTAAAAGAGTTGGGAATACAATTATTGGAATTGGGAATGTTTTGAGAGTTGCCATCCACAAACTAGGGTGAGTCATGGGTTTCTGATTTACCTTCTTTGGAAAGACATGTCGCAAATAACTGAGGTAATCTTTTTCTTAAAAAAAGATAAATTCATGGCAGTGGTGTTCACTGTTTCTGTAGTAGGTGAAGAGAAGGATAATCTGGGTTTACGTGAGGTTTCCTTTGAATGACCTATAATTCCAAGTGTAATTTTCTAAAAATAATTGCCATGGTAGATTTGTGGAGTCAGAGACAGAATTGGCATAACAAAGTCATCAGTAGCTGGTAAACAATTTTGAAGTAAAAGACTGTGCTAATTTATAGTTCTCATGTGATGGTAAACAAATATCTCGCTTAAATACCACCCACCCTTTTTTAATACATTTTCATGCTTATCTCTTAAAGGAAACAGTAAGTTTGTTGCTCTTTGATCTGTCATAATATTTCCTTGGACAATCATTTACATATGTAGCAGATTTTCTTTTAGAGAGTTCAGTTTCTATATTTATTTTGATTTATACCTCATAGGAGAGAAAGTTGATCCAATAGTCTAGGCACTCTGTCAATGTCATTTTGACATGTTCCTCTGAACTGTGAGATAGATAATACCTTGATATTGCAACAAATGCCATATGTTCTCAATAGCCCAAGTTAAAAGATTGCCTGTATGTGTTTGTAACATTCTGCAGAGATGGACTTCTTCAGGTCTGAGCACAAGAGAACATTTTAAGATTACAGCCTTTCATAAAGAGTCTAGAGTACCTTGTTCTACCCCAAAACATTGCAGCTTCAGGGCTTCTACTATATAACACATTTTTATCTCAGTGTGAATAGCGAGGTCATGTCTGAAGTGAAGTCTTAAATGGCTTGGACTGGGATAAGTCAAAGTTGCAAGTAATGTAAGGTGACTACAGGCATCCTAAAGAAAATGAGGTTGTAGCTTTGACGTTTTTTACTTCCTTTGAAATGTCTATGCCTTAATGTTACTGAAGTGTACTTAATACTTTGAGTATTTTTCCTGATGCCCATGTTCTGATTTATTTTTTTTTTTAATAGTTTGGTTCTTTCAGAATTGGCATCTAGATAGTTATTTGATGACAGTGTATGCATTCAAAAGTGTATCGCATGAGTGGCATGTCAGTGTTAACAGTAAACTATGAGTAATTTTGCCCTGTATGAGCTTCTCTGCCCCTAGGTATTTATTTTTTCCATCTATTAACTGACTTAGAGGAACTTGTTACCTGTAGTTGCCTGTAGTAGGCTGTGATGGGCTACAGTAGCACTAGCACTACTGTGACTTTCAACTAATTTTACTTGGACTCAGGGTTATGGCACAAACCAAGCCTGCTGTCAAAAAATCACTTTGTAGGATACTGGGCCCAATTGCATTTTGCTTAGACACCTGTGTTTCCTGTGATTTGGGTCAAAGTAGCTGTTTCTTACCATGTGAAATATGTAAAAGCTGTTGACTTAACAGTAATTATATTGTGTAATGTATGTCCAAAGCCTTGTGTACTGTCTGTAATTTGCTTCTTTCAGAGTAGCTTATTGTCTTCATAGAATCATAGAGTAGTTAGAGTTGGAAAGGACCTTAAGATCATCTAGTTCCAACCCCCCTGCCATGGGCAGGGACACCTCACACTAAACCATGTCATCCAAGGCCTTGTCCAGCCTGGTCTTGAACACTGCCAGGGATGGAGCATTCACAACCTCCCTGGGTAACCTATTCAAGTGCCTCACCACCCTAACAGGAGAGAATTTTCTCCTTATATCTAAACTTCCCCTCTTTAAGTTTGAACCCATTACCCCTTGTCCTATCACTACAGTCCCTAATGAAGAGTCCCTCCCCAGCATTCCTATAGGCCCCCTTCAGATACTGGAAGGCTACTATGAGGTCTCCATGCAGCCTTCTCTTCTTCCTCAGCCCATCTTCATATGGGAGGTGCTCCAGTCCCCTGATCATCCTCGTGGCCCTTCTCTGGACTTGTTCCAACAGTTCCATGTCCTTTTTATGTTGAGGACACCAGAACTGCACACAATACTCCAGGTGAGGTCTCACAAGAGCAGAGTAAAGGGGCAGGATCACCACCTTTGACCTTCTGGTCACACTCCTTTTGATGCAGCCCAGGATATGGTTGGCTTTCTGGGCTGCAAGTGCACACTGCCTGCTCATGTTCATTTTCTCATCAACGAACACCCCCAAGTCTTTCTCTGCAGGGCTGCTTCTTTGCCCAACCAGTAGCTGTGCCTGGGATTGCTCTGACCCAGGTGTAGGACCTTGCACTCGGCATGGTTAAACTTCATAAGGCTGGCACCAGCCCACCTCACAAGCGTGTCAAGGTCCCTCTGGATGGCATTCCTTCCCTTCAGCATATCAACCGAACCACACAGCTTGGTGTCATTGGCAAATTTGCTTGAGGGCACACTCAATCCCACTGTCCCATGTCAGCGACAAAGATGTTGAACAAGACTGGTCCCAACACTGATCCCATGAGGGACACCACTCATTACTGGTCTCCAGCTGGACATTGAGCCATTGACCACAACTCTTTGTGTGCGGCCATCCAGCCAGTTCTTTATCCACCGAGTGGTCCATCCATCAAATTGATGTCTCTCCAATTTAGAGACAAGGATGTCATGTGGGACAGTGTCGAACGCTTTACACAAGTCCAGGTAGATGACATCAACTGCTCTACCCCTGGCCATCAGTTCCCCATCATAGAAGGCCACCAAATTGGTCAGGCAGGATTTCCCCTTAGTGAAGCCATGCTGGCTGTCACCAAGCACCCTGTTGTTTTTCATGTACCTTAGCATGCCTTCCAGGAGAATCTCCTCCAAGATTTTGCCAGGCACAGAGGTGAGACTGACTGGTCTGTAATTCCCCAGATCATCCGTTTTTCCCCTTCTTGAAAATGGGGGTTATATTTCCCTTTTTCCAGTCATCAGGAACTTCACCTGACTGCCATGATCTTTCAAATATGATGGACAGTGGCTTAGCAACTTCATTCGCCAGCTCCTTCAGGACCCGTGGATGGATTTCGTCAGGACCCATGGACTTGTGCATGTTCAGATTTTTAAGATGGTCTCGAACCAGATCCTCTCCTACAGTGGGTGCAGGGTCTTCATTCTCACAGTTCCTGTGTCTGCCTTCCAAGACTTGGGTGGTTTGGTCAGAGCCTTTGCCAGTGAAGACCGAGGCAAAGAAGTCATTCAGAACCTCAGCCTTCTCCAAATCCTGTGTAGCCAGTTCTCCTGATAGCTTCCTGAGGGGGCCTACGCTGTCCCTAATTTGTCTTTTCTTTGCTATGTACGTATAGAAGCCCTTCCTGTTATCCTTTATATCCCTAACCAAGTTTAATTCTACCTGGGCCTTAGCTTTTCTAACCTGATCCCTAGCTTCCCAGACAGCATCCCTGTACTCTTCCCAGGCCGCCTGTCCTTGCTTCCACTTATTATAAGCCTCTTTTTTAATTTGAATTTTCCTCAGCACCTCCTTATCCATCCAAGAAGGTCTCCTGGCCCTCCTGCTGCACTTCCTTCTAGTTGGGATGGAACACTCCTGAGCTTGCAGCAGGTGATCCTTGAATATCAACCAAGAGTCTTGGCCCCCCCTGCTCTCTAGGGCTATATCCCATGGAACCTTACTAAGCAGGTTCCTAAAGAGGCCAAAGCCTGCTCTTTTGAAGTCCAGGGCAGTGAGCTTGCTGCAGGTTCTTCTCACTGTCCTGAGGATCTCAAATTTGACCATCTCATGATCGCTGCATCCAAGGCTGCCCTGGAGAGTCACATTTCCAACCAGCCCTTCCCTGTCGGTGAGCACGAGGTCAAGCATGGCACCTCTCCTTGTCGGCTCCTCTGTTAATTGCAGAAGGAAGTTGTCTTCCACGCAATTGAGGAACCTCCTGGATTGCTTGTGCCAGGCCGTACCATCCTTCCAACAGATGTCAGGGTGGTTGAAGTCACCCATGAGAACAAGGGCCTGTGAGTGTGAGGCTTTTCCTATCTGTCTATAGAGTGCTTCATCCACAGGTTCTCCTTGACCAGGCGGTCTGTAACAGATCCCCACAGTAATGTCTCCCATAGCTATATTCCCTTTAACCCTGACCCACAAACTCTCTTTGGACTGCTCACCTGTCCCCAGAGAGAGTTCCATACTCTCCAGCCTATCCCTAACATAAAGGGCAACTCCCCTTCCCCACCTGCCAGGCCTGTCTTTTCTAAAGAGCCTGTAACCTTTCATTCCAACCCTCCAGTCATAGGAGCCATCCCACCATGTTTCTGTGATGCCTATTATACCATACCCCCTGTAGACGTGCACACATCTCTAATTTCTCTTGCTTGTTCCCCATGCTATGGGCATTTGTATAGAGGCATCTGAGCTGAGCTCCAAATGAAGCTGGCTCATTGGCTGGAGTGGCTGGGATATCTCTACATTGCTCTGAGCATTTATTATAGGTTCTGGCAATTGACTGGGTGTGTTGGGATGGAATGACACCCCCCTCCCCCAACACATCTAGTTTAAAGCTTCCTTGACCAGTCTGGCAAGCCTCCTACCAAAACTGCTCAGACCAGCTTCACCAGCCCCCACTAGACCTGGCCTACAAACTTGGGTCCTGTGTTCAAGGCACCCAAACCCCTGACTATGACACCACCCTTTTAACCATTTATTAACCTGGCTAATCCTCCTTGCTTTTTTTAGGTCCTCCCCTGTATTCTGGAGAATTGATGAAAAGACATCTGAGCTCCAGAGCCCTTAACCACCTCCCCCAGGGCTCTGTAGTCCTTTGTTCCCCAGGCTACTACTGTCTATATCCCTAGCACCCACATGTATCACCAGGAGTGGGTAATAGTCCGTGGGACTAACTAGAGCAGGCAGCCTCTCTGCCACATCCCTGATCCGTGCCCCCACTAGGCAACACACCTCCCTTGAGACAGGGTCTGGCCAGCAGACGAGTGCTTCTGTCCCTTTCAGTGTAGAGTCCCCTACTGCTACGACTCTCCGCTTTTTCCTAGCAGCACCAGTAGAGATCTTCTTTACCAGGGCACCAGCCGGCTGTTTCTGGCTTGAGTGTGTTTCCTCATTAGCCCCATGCAGGACAGCAAAGCGGTTCTGCATGGGGGCAACAGATTTAGGGGGAAGCCCCTTGCTTTTGGTTGTCCTTTTCCTTCTTTTTTTGTTGTGGTTTTTTTTTTTGTCACTAATTCCCAGCTTCCCTGCTTAACGGCCCCCTTCATTCCTCCATGAGGTTTGGGCCAGGAGCAAGCATTCCTGCTTCCTCTCAGCTTCCGGGACATCTTGCAGTGTCTTGACAGTATCCCGCAGCTCAGCCACCTGCTGCAGGAGGACCTCCACCAGGGAGCACCGAGTGCAGCCCTGCCCATTGTGCACCCTCCCCTCACTAGACCAGTGCAGGCACTCTCTACACCCCGAGCTCTGCACTGCAGCCTCCCGTCCCCTCTCACCGGCTCTGTCTGGGTGCCTACGCTGCCACCGCCGGGGCAGCCAGTGCAGAGCTCCCGGACCAAGCCCTGGCCATCCGCCGAGTGCTCACCACCCCGCTCGCCTGCCCCCACAAACTGCCTCCACCCGGTCTGGTCGCCGCGCTCCCTGGGGCAGGTTTTTAACCAATCAGGGCTGGTGCCGCTCCTCCTGGCTCCGCCCCCTTTGAGTCAGCTGCTCGCTCTCGTCAGCTGAGCTGCCGGTTCCTGGGCAGGTCCTGTCGAGGACTTGAGGCTCCCTCGGTGGGAGGCTCTTGTCGCTCTGAGTTGAGGCTCCTGGACGCTGATCTCCCCCCCCCGCTCCGGTGTTGAAGGCGTCCTCTCTCGAGCTGCTCACCTCAGCAGTACTTGCAGTCTTCTTGCAGTACTTGGGGTACTGTGCCAAATGATTTTCTAAACTGTAATTTACTTGCAGAATTGCAAAAAGGGCATGTTTTACTCTGCAGAGTTTTCTGGTTGGGTTGTGGTGTGGCTTTTTTATTCTTTTCTTTTTTTTAAATTGTGTCAGATGTTTACAATAAAGGCTCATTGGTTATGCCTCAGTTGGTTCAGCTAAACCAGTATTTCCTGGGTTTGCTTCTTTGATCTGCCAGTGTATGTGCTGTGTAGATAGGTGAAACCTGTTAATGCATCAGAATGAGCACTGCTGTTCTTCTAGTTGCATAATGGCTTTCTGAGGCCAAGGAAGAGGATGCCAAGTGAGCTCTCCTTACAGTGGTGGTTCTTTAAAGCACCCTCTCTTAAGGTTGAGTTGGCTTTACCGAGGCGTTACAGAAAGAAAGAAATGGAACAAAATAGAAAAATAGAAAAGTTTTCCATGTTCATCTCATACATGAAACTCAAGAAATTATTAAGTTTGAAATAATTTTCAGATTGTAAACACTCTGCAGTTGTAAGGCAGAGCTTTCTTCTTAGAAAAGCTTACATTCCTTTTAAGATGGACCAGATGAGAGTTTAAGGAGATACAGCAGAAGAAAATGTTTATTGTTTTTCCTCAGTAATGTATTTGATAACTCATTATTGGCATACAGACAGGCACACAAATTGTATTCTTTCCGCTCCCCACCCTCCATTTATTTTTCTAGTCAGCTAATTCTAGTGATCTTATGGAACCATACTGTAAGTGAAATGCATGTATGGGGAAGCTAATTGCCCTGTGTGGCATTTTAGTAAGAAAGGGCTTGTATGTGTGGTGCAACAAAGAAGAAGAAGGAACTTTCATGACGGCTATATGCGTATTTATTAGTATCAGGTAAACCTGTCTGGTATGAGTGTTGAGGACAGTTGACTGTCCCTACATGCCCAGCCAAATTGCATACTACCTGGTCTTAGATATCTTAGATATCTTAGCCTTTACCAGACTTCATCATTTCCACTGTGGAGTTGGTTTATATGACTAAGAAATAATTCATGATGTCCTAATTGAAATAAACCTTTATGCTCAAAAGTAGGAAATAGGAATATCATGAATGGATTACTCTGTAATGGCCTATTAAAACTTTCTTTTTATGAAGGGACAATTAAATGAAGGGGGGGTGTTTGAGTAACACTTTGTACATAGTAGCAATCTGGATATGACATTTTTGTAGGAGACTTGATGTTTAATAATGTTTTTGGCTTAAAAATATGGGTTGAGAAGGTGAAGGTAGGACTTGGTTTCTGGATTATTAATCTGTTGGTTGACATCAGTGGAGTTCAGGAGAATTAAATGTAGGTAAATGGGGAAGAAGAAGAATGCGATGAATACCAGGTTAGCAATGACTTTATTTCTTCTTCTTCTTATAACATGGGTTATTTTTTTTTTTTCTGTTGGTTTAGGGAAGTTGCATCATACAAGTTTTATGTGCTCTTTGTCTAAGAAATAAGGATGTTAATATTTCTTGTGTTTTTAACTCTGAGCAAAATGCTACTGGAGTTTTTTATTGCTTTACAGTAGTTGCTTTGGGTTTCAGGTTTGGATGTGTGTATTTCAAACTTGGAATAAGTTTCTTCAGAGGATAGCATTTCTTATTGTACAGAACAGCACTCTTATGAAAAGTCTGAAAGTGTATGTTTACTGAAATCAGTGGGAGGACTGCACCAACTTAGCTCAGGTTTTCATGCAGTTTTTTTTCTCTTGCAGACACAGTGTATATGTAAGTAAGAGTTAGCATTCCAGTGAAATGGAGGTGTTCAGTATTGCAGAAGTTGTCCAAAAAGTGCTAGTTTAGCTTTGTCAGACTTGCCCTTTTCAGAAGAGAAAGCTATGTATTTTTCATTCCTGCTCTGTGTTTTCTGATGGACCTGTTAGAGTGTGCATACAAAATAATCACCCTTGGCAAAACTTACAGTAAGAAAATCTCACTATAAACTTCAGAATTAATCTTTTTGATGTAGTAATGTGTATCTTTATAGAAAGAAAAAATGTACCAAATAGTAGTTTAATGTATAGTGAAAACTGTCTGCTGTTTTAATTTATATAGACCATTTTATTGCCTTAGACCCATTTATTGACTTAGGTAACAAGCTTAATAAAATTCGTGCTAAATCTTTGACATGCTTGTTAAAATATTCCTGATTTGTAAACATTAAGTATCTTTTTATTGCATGCTGAAGCAGAAATATGCATACTTGACTATGTTGTAAAGGGCAGACCATGGTATCTTAACTGCGTATAACAAATTCATCTGCTGAATGTTTTGTCTTTCCTTTTTTATTTTATTTTTTTTTTTGTTTGTTTATTTTACTTTAGGTTGGTTGGAATACTGCAAGAGATTATTACACATTTCTTTGGTCACCTATGCCGGAAAATTATGTGGAAGGATCAACTGTTAACTGTGTGCTGACTTTTCAAGGTGAATATAAAGCAGTATCTACCTGTATTTTCCAGCCTAACCAGCTTTTAAAATATTTATCTCTTCATTACAATGCTGAGGGTTGAGAGTTCTAGACTTTTAGAAACATAAATTGGAAGAGAATTTTCACACTTCACTGTGTGAAATTCAGTCTTATTTCAGATGCCAGAGAAGTTTTAAGGGAAAGTATGTGACTTAGTATGTTTTTTTACATAGTAATGAACAATATTCATGACTGATAGAGAAGTGTTGCTGGAAATTATTAAAATACAGAAGGTGACTTTAACAAACAGCAGGGCTTTTTAATCTCGGCATCTCTTATCACACTGTGTCTATGTTGTCTTTAGTCTTTGGACTTTAAAATCATCTTCATATAAAATAATAGTCATCAAAGAATAAATAATGTAGGTGATGGTTTGGTGAAAGCTCAGATTAGGCAGAGTTGCAGAGGACCTTTTGACAGTGAGGAATTGATGAAAATGAATCAAGTTTTTAAGAAAAGAATGAACAAAAAAAATGTTACACCACCGTACAAATCTATAGTATAACTACGTTTTCCACACTCTGTGGGAGATCAGAACCCCTCCTTTCCCCTCACAATCTCAAAAAAGGTCTAGTAAAATAAATGAACAAAGCGCAACAAGGAAGAGAAGAATTAGGAAATAGGTTCTGTGTAAAGGTGGGGAGTTGCCACGCTCTTCTTGTTAAATATAAGAAGAGGCAGTGGCCATGGACTGTGGCCTGGGAGGTTTAAGTTTAACATTAGGAGCAACTTTTTTACTAAGGTAGAGTAGTGGAGCACTTGAACAGATATCCCTGGTTTGGAAGAATGGGAATTCCACACAGTTTCTTAGACACAACCACTGTAGTCTCAGGCTGGTGCTGACAACAGTCTTTTGAATGGGAAACTGGACTAGGTGAACTTAGGAAATTCTGACAGATTTTTCAGCCTGGGAAAAGAAAATAATGGGAAATGACCAATATCTAAATTCAGTTACCTGTGGCATGAGTGCGTTATCTAGTGTTCATATTTAAAAATACAGGAACCATCAGTGTAGGCTACCAGTGACAGGTTCAAAACTGAGATAGAGATGATACTTGCATAACGGAACCAACATGCAGAACTTCCTGCAACAGAGAGAACATTATGAGCTTTAGAAATCTATACGCATTTGAAGTTGAATGTAGAAAAAGCACCTCCATTAAACTTGCTTAATGCTTTTCTACTTACTAGCAGAATTTTATGTATGATCTTACGATCTTTTTTGCTTCCTGGTGTTGGCTTTATTCTTTGTGTGTATGTGTGTGTGTGTTTATTGCTTAAGATATATAGAAAAAATAGTAATTTAAGGCCTGAAATGAGTACTGTGTTAGCTTGTTGTCTTGTTAAAGCTGCATATACTAGCTGCAAATAGCAGTAGCTTGGATGAGTGCTCTGTTCCTTCTCTTATGCGAAAGTTTTTTTCTGTTACTTTCAATGATGATCATAATCTGGAGAAGTGAAGTTTCCAAGGAGATATTATAGCAGCTTTTCAGGGGGGAAAAGGAGGCTTACAAGACGGTTGGAGAGGGACTTTTTACAAGGGCATTTAGGGATAGGGCAAAGGTAATGGCTTCAAGCTGAAAGAAGGGAAGTTTAGATTAGGTAGCGGAAAGAAATTCTGTGCTATGAGGGTGGTGAGGCACTGGCACAGGTTGCTCTGCGAAGCTGTGGCTGCCCCATCCCTGGCAGTGTTCAAGGCCAGGTTGGACGGGCCTTTGAGCAACCTGGTCTAGTGGAAGGTGTCCCTGTTCATGGCAGGGGGTTGGAACTGGATGATCTTTTAGGTCCCTTCCAACCCAAAATATTCTATGATATCCATGTGATCTGCCCATTTTGCAGTCTTGAAATCTGTGAAAAGTATGTGTGCTCTGTAGGAACTAGAAGGAGGCCATTAGTTTCTTTTACAGTTACTGAGATTCACTGAATGCATGAAATTAGGTTAGACTGAAACTAAAAAGTGACCTAGAAACCTAGAACTGTACATGCTGTTATCAGAACATTGTATTTTAAAGTTTTGCCACACATGAAGAGGGCAGGTAACTTTGTCCCATCTGTTACATTCCATGCTGACAGTCCTTCACTTTTATAGAGCTACCAGATTTAATCTCCATTCAGACAAGCTCCCAGTTGTGTTTGGCAAAGCATTTTAGTGCTGCTGAGATTGGCTCAGTAGAGTTTACAGGAGCTAATTAGCTGAGGTAAATAGTAAATGTTGTGCAGCATGCTTTAGATTTTTTTTTTTTTTTAATTATAAGTAGGTATGCTGGAAGAAAATAATAAGGAATCTGTTCTCTGTAGTATATGTTATATACAAGAAAAAACCCTTTAAGTAGTTTGAAAATCAGATTGTCAGAACCAGTATTTAAACTTGCTGGAGCTGCAAAGTAGATTGTTCTGAACTTGTTTCTGTATAGCATCACCTTATTTATGCATTGAATTAGGTAAACTGAACTGCAGTGTTATTCAGGAAAGCGTAGTCAGGTCCAAAAGCAGAATCCTGAAGTTTTGAAATTAAGATACTATTCCTTATTAAACTACAGTTAATAAAGTATAAGACTTAGGGAAACATGAAGTGCTTGATACAGGTGCTGTCTGTATAGCATCCGTAATCTTTTACCATTTGTAGAAAACGTAGCTAAGAGTACTGGGAAGTCTTCCAGGAATCTGAAATAGAAGTTGGTGAATAGAAATTAATGATGAAGTTAGAAAGGGAGCAGATTGAATTGTAGTGAAATAGGAACAGAAACGGGTGACATCACCTGTTGGATCGAACATTGGGTGAGGATTTATTGTGCTGGTATCAAATTCATTCTGGCTAGCATATCTGATAATTAAGTGTTCTGAATAAAGCCAGTTGGATTTCTTACCATTAAATGGGGTAAGGTGTAGTTTCTTGATTTTTATTAATAAAGGTAAAAGTTTCATTAGTTCTGGAAACAATTGTTTAACTGCCACAAATATTGCCACATGAATCCAGGTGATGTAAGAAGCTTAATGTTGAAGCTTTAGTGGGCAACAGTTCAGATTAATAGTCATGCAGAAATTTTTCTGCAATAATTTGCTAGCATCATGCAGTATTACTTAGCTACAAGAAAGATGATTTATTTTTTACCTTCCATAGACTTGAAGATTTTTTTTTTTTCAGTTATTAACAAATAAGTTTTTAGTTAAACTCTCCATACTACCCTCTACACTTGGCACTTATCCATTCAGAGCATGTACTTTGGCATTTAAAACCAGCAAAAGTAAATTGTGGCTACTCCACAAAAAACATGCAAAAAACGGAACCTGGTAAAGTTGCAGTTGTCTTGTCATTTCATGTTATTCTTTGTTGCCTTTGATGGTATAGGTATTCCAAGGCCCAAAATATTGCTTACTCTTTGTTCTGTAATTGTACAACAGTTACGTAGTAATGCTGTCCTTATCCAGCTTCAGGGCATCTGATTGCTAATGATTCTGTTTCATAAATATATAAACAGCAGTTATTACCTAGTATATGTAAAGTCATGTGTACATAGAGCACCTGTTACCTGACACTGCTGTGGTGTTTGTCTTAAAAACCAGGAGCAATTATTGGGGGATGAAAGTTACTAAATAAGATTACTTTTCTCCTGTTTTAATGGTTTATCTATGCCTTACTGAGGTAATGAGCATGAAATTCGCAATGCAGATATGATCTGATGATCTGTTTCCTGATAGAGAGTTGTATGTTGTGTTGAATGTTTCTTCAAATATGAATTTATTTTGATAGGATATTATCTACCAAATGACGATGGAGAATTTTACCAGTTTTGTTACGTGACTCATAAAGGAGAAATCCGTGGAGCAAGCACACCTTTCCAGTTCCGTACCTCTTCCCCTGTTGAAGAATTGCTAACTATGGAGGATGAAGGAAACTCTGATATGTTAGTGGTGACCACAAAAGCTGGACTTCTTGAGGTTTGATTCAACAATTCCTAAAATGTTTTCTTCTTTTTTTTTAATATACACATATACACACACATGCATACATTCACAGGTATTGAAGAGCAAACCAAGATGAAAAAATCTACGTATGTATGTGTAATGTACATATTTTTGCCTGGCTCTCTAGTATTTGATTGGAGTTCTGAACATTTGCAGGTTAAATGAGTAAAGATTTAAAACTGATTACAAGTATGGTATAGCACTAAGCAAAGACTGGGAAACCGTAAGAGGGTAGTTGCCCATCTCTCACATCTGTGCTCTCCAGCTCACTGAAGGAGCAAAGATAACCCTGTGAGGTAGTGCCTGTTTTACGGACATACGTTACAGAACCTGTATACTTCTGTTTGTGCACAAGAGCCTTGGAAACAAAGCTGAATAATTGCACGTGCCTAAGTATATTAGAATAGCTCTTGTTTTATTTAAAGCGGTGTTCTGTGTGTCGTGTTCTTTGCTAGATGGATGTGGTTAGGCTTGTATGCTTACATCCAGAGTCAAGATGTTTCCATTTGATATTTTGTGGGCTGAAAACTAATTAAACCTAAACAAACAAAAAAGCCTACACCAAACTAACTTGATTGTATCAGTTGCTTATTGGAAAATTGCTCAGTAGTTTCCTTGCCTTGCTCTCCGACCTTTTATCCTTTTTTCAGTTGTGTCTAGGCATATACATGCATTTTATTTACAGTTTTCAAAATTTAGGGATAAGAGACTTAGTATAGGGGTACATCTAGGATATTTTTGCTTTTCATATATGTACTCATAGTACTAAAATGAATGAAAAAGAATTTTTCAAGTGTTTTTGATTGTCTTGGTTGATAGAATTGCAGGGTGGTTTGGGTCAGAAGGGACCTTCAAAGGCCATCAAGTCCAACCTCCCTGTAATAAGGAGACGTTTTCAACTAGATTAGGTTGACCAGAGCCCTGACCAGTGTGACCTTGTATGTTTCCAGGGGTGGGGCCTATGCCTCCTCTCTGGGCAACCTGTGTCAGTGTTTCACCACCCTTGTTGTAAAAAAGTACTTTCTTATATCCGGTCTAAACCTCCCCTCTTCTAGTTTAAAACCATTACCCCACATGTTGCCCATACTTGTGGCAACAAGTACTACTAAGAAGTCTCTACCCATCTTTCTTATAAGCCCTCTTTCAGTATTGAAAGGTGGCAGTTTATGTGCCGGTCTTTACTTTTGGCTATGTGTCTCTTCATGTTTTATTTTTTGTGAGATTCCCCAAACATCACTTGAGAGGGTGTGTTTGTCTCTACACTCAGCAACCATTTTTTCACCAAGCTGTCATAATTATAATTAGCTCTTCCATAGTTGCTGTCACTTGGGAACAGTAAAGGCACTTCACTTAAGGAGCTAAAACCTGACTATAAATTAAAACACAGCAAATTGTGCTATCTAATGGTAATGTAGTACTGTTCAGTTAAAGGAATGAAACTTCAAGAATTTGGGAATAATGGGAAAACAGTAAAATAGCTGAGCCAGAGGACACATATTTTGTGCTTCTACTTAAACACTGGAGTACTTTGTTGCCACTTAATGCATAGGAGTGAAAGGGAGAAAAATTACCAAACCCCAATGTTTTTGTTTTTACAGTTTAAAATTGAAAAAATAATAAAAGAAAAAGAAGAACTATTAAAGGTAACTTCTGTTCTGGAAAAGGAAACAGCACAACTCAGAGATCAAGTTGAAAGACTGGAAAAAGAACTTAACCATGAAAAGCAGAGATATGACCAACTGCAAACAGAGCAAAAGGTTAGTTAACTGATTAAAGCTGACTCATAATGTCTGTAATCCTCCTTTTTCAAGAACCAGTTAAACTGTGTGAAAATTGGCTATCAAAACCCCTCAGTAGTTAGATAGACATTTACACTAGAATAGGTCAGTTCCTATTAACCTCCTGCCACTATTCCTTTTATGTCGTAAAATGGTTAAAATATTTAAGGCTTTTGGTACCAGGCTTGGTAAGATAATTGATGACAACTGTTACAAGATGTTTGACATTTAACTGTGGAATTCATAGTGGAATTCGTTGATAGTTTAAAATTCGTTTACATTAACTTAAAATGGAGGAAGGCTTTTCAAAAACCTCCCATTAAGGGTATTGAAAATGGTAAAAAACTCTGGTATTAAAATCAAAGATCAAGGCTTAACAAAGAATGCTGCTGCCAGAGTATACCGTGAGTGAAAAGTAGCTAGTCGTGTCTCTCAAAGGCTTCACAAGTTCTGAAGGTTTTCAAAGGGAAAAGAAGAACAAACCTAAAAATCAGTTTACAGTGTTAATTGATAGAGAAAATTTAAATCTAGTCTAAACCAAAGCAAACCTAATTTGCAGCTCTACATATGGTAAGGAGGAAACTCAAATATAATAAAAAAGACACAAAAAAGTTGGACCAAATCTATTTTTAAACTGCTGCTTTTTAAAAAAACAACTTTTAGGAGAAAATTAAAAACATGTGGGAGGGAGGTGGTGACATGGACAAATTTGAAGTAATGAAGCCTATATAATTTAGCTGTGGACAGCAGTTAATAGGCTATTTCTGAGTACTAGTATGTATATGTCAACAGTTCTGCATGATATACCTTTAATAGGAATTTGTTGAGGGAATTTGAAACTGTTGAAACTTTGTAGTTTATTTTTGAGCAGTCATAGTGAAATGAACTAGAAAGTTGGGTAAGGAAAAAAGAAAGGATAAGGTCTTGTTTAGAAAAAAGATTTTCCTATAAAAGAATGATTTTAATGTCAAGTACATGGGAGAACTAGCTTAAATCAATGAGACAAAAATTGTATACTTAAAAGCATGCATTTTATGGATTTGCAGAATCATAAGCTTGGTGAATAAATCTGAGCTACAGATATCTTTCATTGTCACTAGAGGTTCTTATTAAAAAAATGTTTTAATTTGATGAATACATTTAGACTGTATAGGAACAAAAATGTCTTGATACTTTCTCACATTTTACCGTGGATTTAAATAATCAAAAATAGTTTTGCCTTTAAGATACTAGATCTTAGCAATTAGAATTAATTTTCAGGAATGTTCGGGGGTTTTTTGTTTGTTTGTTTTGGCCTTGTATTTTGTTGAAGTGATGATGCAGTGTGAAAAACTTCTCAATTATATTTAGTGGAGCTATATGTAGGTACCTAATCTGAGGCTGATGCAGATCTACACATGTCTGGAATACTGTGGAAGTTTTCTAGCTAATGCAATTATTTTTTGTCTTGTAAAACTAATCAGTCAAAAGTTTAAGTCTTGTATGTTCTATTCTCTAATCTTGTTTTAAAAAAAAGAAACCAGTCTTCTGAATTGAAAAAATCTAATTTGTTTATATGTATAAGCAGAATGTAAATTGAGTGTTACTCTTGAAAATTACACAAGCATCTACTAAATCAGGTGCAGTAAGTTAGCTTTTTCATCATTAGAAAGTTCAGTAAACAATACTTTGTCGCTTTCTCTAACCTTTCCAATCTTAAAGATCCCTTCTGTCTTCTTGCCTCCCTACCCCAACACATGGAATACAGTGGGGGCTCAGGGATTATATGATTTATCTTTGTTGGAAATGCATACAGTGTGTTAATGGATTGATTTAAAGATTCCTGAGCAGCATTTATGCAGTGCACAGTTGGATTACAGTAACTAGGTTTTATTTTCCTTGTGTTTATTTAAAAAAGAAATAAAAACCCCCAGAAAACCCCTCCCCCCACAACCAACCAGCAGAACAAACTCTCCAAAACTACTCTCTGCAACCCCCCCAGCTAATCTAGTTGGTTCCATGTGATGTGAATAATTGTTATTGGCAATAAGCCTAAACAATGCATTAACTTGGATTTTTTTTTTTAGTATATATTAGACTATAAGGGATAACCTTGAAATGCTAAGTAATCAATATATATATATTTATTTAATTTAACAGCTTACTTACTGTGAGCTAGGTTGATTTGGCTTGGTTTGTTGAGTTTTGTTGCCTTCAAGTTCCAGAATGGTTATTTTAACTAAATATTTCTATGGGCTTTTATTTCTGCTCTTTTGTCACTAAACTTTTGATACAGAAATAGATAAAAAGTGGAGGTGATAAATTAAAAATCTGTATCTTAAAAAATGTTTAACTTGGGCAAAGGTTTAAGTATTTGGAGTTATGTTAAAAAAAATCTTTCAATGTACTTTAGAGCATATTAGGCTAAAGAAAAAGCACTAAACCAAAATAGCTCATATGAGAAAATACAGTTATTGTAAACACTATATATCATTACCTTTGTAGTTTGAGGAAGCTGTAAATGATAGCAATCTTTATTTCTGTCAAAGATAATGCTAAGCTACATTTAACCTATGTACAATTTCTTAACAACATACTTAGTTTTTTTCTTTTTGCAAGTACTTCCATCATGAAATGCACAGAAAAGAGCCCTCTAAAACCACAATAGTACAAAATACTGTATTTAAAAAGCAGCAATTGTATGAGCGAAGGAAGTGGATATGTCTGTATTACACACATGCATTTGATTCTCATGGAGTACAGAGCTGCTTAGGCTGCTGATGTACTGGCAACTACTATTTGGTTATTACCATTTGTATTGTGGTAAGGGGGCCCTGGATTTATGAACCCCTTCATACAAACTGCTCATCAGTCTCCCCCTTTTCTAAAAATCTTACACAGTTTCTTTGGAGCAAATAATACGGGTATCTCAGCTCATGTCTTTATCTTTTGATCAAATACATTATTAACCTAACTTGTATTTTTATCATAGAACTGAACAGAATGTGGATGGTGTGGTTAGAAGTCATAGTACTTTGGTTATCTTATTGTGTAGTGTAACATTTAGAAGGTAGATTAGTTTTGAGTTTATGATACGAAAATGTTTTGCTAAAAAAAATATCTTAAATCCCTTAAATCCCCCTTTTTATTGATGCTTATTCCTATGCCTTTAGGCTACATTCATCTTTGTATTGATTTTTATCAGTCCTTTGCTTTCATAAATAGATCAGGAGTAGTTTGGATCATTGAGAAATACCTGTAGCAACATTGATTTCTTAATGTAGACAGGATAGTTGTTGACAGTGTCCCAGCTGTATCACAATTAGTCTTTCCCTCCCACTCTTGATTACTTGATATCTCTTCCCTACCTAGTTATTCTCATGGAATTCTGGGCAGCAGAACTGTTGTCTTTGTCTGCTTTTTGCCTAGTTGGGATGTTTTGAAAGTGGTCCTTTAGAGGCTCTTTAGGAAAAATACTAGGAAACAATTGATGTACTTTTAGCTTTTCTCTTCAAAATACAGCAGTCTATTAAAAAAAAAAAAACCAACAAATTTTAATTTGTGTTCAACACATAAATGGCTCTGCAGGCATAGTTTTACCAGGTTGTCATCACAATCACAGAAAAGAGTACATGCAAGACACACAGCTCTTTGCTAGTCAGTGTTTGTGCTCAGATGGGATGTGCTCTCCAGCTCCACTGTTTATAATGCACACTCGTATGCTATGATTATTACCATTAACTTGTGTTAATCACTCCACCTCGGCAAAGCATAAGATACTGTAGAACCTGGGACAAATTCAGTCTTTATTTCTTTTAGCTTATCTTTTCTCATAGCCAGTGGCTGCTTAATACAGAATGTAGTTCTTCTGAGAAGACCAGGTTAGGGAGAGGGTAAGTGAATCTTTCCCATTCTCCAGCTCCCCAGTATGCACACTCTTTTTAGTTTTCTGAAAAGGTCTGTAGTTTCAGTTGAAGGAAAACAGTCGCAATATTCCTCTGCAGGAATATTTTCATGCTTGCTAAACCATTCCTAGACTTTTATTTTTTTTCCTTCCCAGATGACACTGAATTAGCTCTTACATGGTGTGAAGGTTTAATGTGCCACTGCTCTGTGTAGGAATTCAGAGTAAATGTGAAATTATTGGGACTGTTTCAGAAATGTCACATCTTTTTCTTACAACCTTCTGTTTAGTGTTTCCGAGTTAATTTAACTAGGATGATGTTCCTTGATAGCATACTTTGAGTCATGCTGTACATACAGCTTGCAACTCTACTAATATAACTGTTAAAATAATGATGTAATTACTCACTATGACGATTTTACCTAAGAAGGTGACATATTGTACACGGTCACCAAAATTGTTCCAAGTTGTTTTCAACATTTCAACTTTTCGTTTGGTTTCCTACTGAGATAACTTGTTCAATGGTACATCCTCAAGTATGTTGAATCACATTAGTAAGCTGCTTTTACCTGAATATATTTTATTTAAAAAAAAACCCAGAACATTGACTAACAAAACCTTAGCCTGTTTTTATCTAGAAAATAATAATACAAATACTTCTAATCACATCTTTGTACATTATGAATCTAAAAATACATACCTTTGGGATGTGGTTTAGTGGTGGACTTGGCCATGATAAGTTAACGGTTGGACTTGATCTTAAAGGTCTTTTCCAACTCAAATGATTCTGTGATTCTATGAAATAAAAAGAATTCATACTTCTTGCTGTTGTGTTCCCAGTTTTGCATGTTCTTGAACTGTGTATAAGCTCTCTGGCAGCAGCGCACTTGCCTGCTGCTTTAAGATACAGTGTTACTGTGCTGAACAAGGGAAACGTGCCATAGTTATTGTGTCAGTCTTTCATCAGTCACTCCTTCAACACTCTGCAACCCTTCAGTTTTGTGAACACAGGGTTTGTAGGTTTCTGTAGAGAGCAGGGCTTGCAAATGATACTTTTGCAATCATTTGTCTCCCTCTAGTGGGTTGAGAGCACTTCTGAACTGGTTTCTTTAATGTTACAGTGCTAACAAGTCTTACCCTTGTGGTAGTAGTTTCCATAAATGTTTGAGTCAGAAGCAACAGATTGCAGATTACCTGCTCATTCTTTGATTCTGTGAACATTTGAATAGTGTTTCTGTTATGACGTTGCAGAAATGGAGGCAGAAATGAATTTACTGACTAGATAAACTTGTTCTTTCATGCTTTTAGAAAAGTTAAATGGTGAATTTAACTTTCAAAAGTGGGCTGATTCATCTATTTGATAAGTAGTTTTAATAGACAGCCATCAAGATCCACATTCTGCTGACAGGCTCTACATGCAGAGTAGCTGTATTCATTGAAAAGTTTTATTTAAATATCAGGGATTAATTTAAATTGGCTTTTGATGCCATTTTATAAGGAGAGTTTCTCTGCTTAGATAGTGATGGAGTGCTGTAGTGAAGTGTGATATGTTAGCAGTGCAAGCAAGTGCCCGGTTCAGGCTGCATGCATCAAAGTGAATCGGGTACTTTTTCAGTGCCTCTTTAAATCAAGCTGTATTGATACTCTTTGTATGCTGAATGTGTGAAAATCGGATGGTCAGAGAGAGGCATTGTTTTAAGAAAAACCAAACTACCCAAAAAGCAATACGTCAAACATCAACCAAAAATCTGTACCCCAAACAAAAAACCAATCCCTCCACCAGACTGTGTAAATGATTTAAAGATACAAATTAAATACTTGGAATTGTTCAGGTTGGCACCAGCAATTACAGCACCCAAAGGTGCTGTAAACATCATATGAAGAGAAATGCCTGTTTTATTTTAGTGACTGTTCTATGTATGAATATTTCTTAAACTGGTTAATTGAAATTTCACTGGGTGATTAACCAAATTCATTTGAGATGTTCTGCACTTCACATTATGCCTTCATGAGAATGACTCTTTGCAAAAGCAATAGCACATAGTGGAATTAGAAGACATTTTAAGAAATTAACCTTGTGAAATATAAATGCATGCTGTAAAATCAGTGTGTATAAATACTTCAGCTGCCTCCTGCAAAAACTTGTGTGTCAGTGGTCTTCAGGGCAGTAACTGAGTGATGTGACCTCGATGAGCTTTTACTGAGATAGGCCTTAGTTTTGTAGAGCTGTGATCTGTTTAACAATGTTAGTTGGAGAGATGTAACACACATTAGTGTAATATCCTAGGTTTTTGAAGTAGAGTATCTTTGGTGTGTTTAGAGCAGTCAGTCATAGTCACAAAGATAAAAGCTTAATATATTTGAGCTTACTTAGAATGAGTTTACAGTTTTACTGAATGCTTACAACTTTATTTTAGAAAATAAAAATTGCAGCTTCAGTTTTCCATACAGAACATTCAGGTCCTGTGTCATGAGCACACTCGGATTTTGCAGCGGCTGCAATGGTACTATGTTGTGTTCATCATCTCTGTTTAAAGGACCTCTGAGGAGAGTATGATGCCAGCCAGGTGTTTTACACCATTCTGTTGGAGCTGCTATGATGTCAATGGGATAAACAGAAGGCTCCTGCAGATAATCCATCTAGATCCCCAAAATTCTCTGCAGGGTATGAAGCATAATGGTTTCTCTGGCAGTAAATTACATCCAGATAAATCAGTCCAGCTGAAAGGTGCTGCTGCCTTTTTTTATTTTTTAATTTAATAAATAGCCTTTTATTTGGTGAATTACCTCTTTGACATCAGTGTTGCAGAGCTCCTTCTTAACCTCTCATTCTTCTTCATTGCTATGTATGAATTCTGTAGAAAGTAAACTGAAGTTATTAGTCATTAATCAAAGGTGGATGCTTTAGGTGTGGAATGGCTTAAAAAAAGTAGGTAGGGAGTTTTTACATGTTTTGAAAAGGGAAGATGAAGCGTAAAAACCCCACGGTGCCAGTTGACATCCTGCAAGATGTCACAACTAGAAATAGTCTTGAGTTGTATTTTTTCAAGTATCTTATTCTGTCTGTTGGGTTAAGTATGCCTTAAGTATGCTTGAGAAAATGTATCTGTTGATTCACAGAAAGGGATGTCTATGCTGCTTTGCTTCCTTTAACTGGACTGTACTATGAAATATTTTACTGGTTGTGCAAAAATCCGTTAGAAGTAAGAAATAAGTAGGGAAAGCGTGTTATTCTTCATTGTTGAGCGCAAAGATTTTTGTCATAGTTCAGTGTTATAAAAATGGTAATCTAGGAACTTTATGGTTGTTCCATTCTCAAATGGAAATTAGTAGTAAATTTGCAGTAGAAGTTAAATAGATTTTAAACGTGTCAGGGAAGAGCACAGGCATGATCTTCACATATCCTTTTGATAGATCTTATAATAGCTGTAAGAGGTTTCAGTTGGTGTATTTATGATTAGTTACACAAGCCTAAAGCAACTGATCTGTAATTTAGAACTTTTTGATATAAAGACTGTTCTTTCAGCAGCTGTTCATAATGTATTAATAACCAAATCATGTTATGTGTAATAGCAGTTCTTTGCAGGGGGAGGACAGTGTTTTATGGGATTACAATAAATTATTTTAAAAATAATAAATATTGAATCTTCTGCCATTTTAGAATAGCATTAAAGATTTTGGTGCCCCCATCTGACTTCTCATTCCTTATCTGAAGGTACATAAAAAATGTCAGAGTGGAATTATGATTATGGGGAACATAAATTCAGTGGACAACTACATCAGATTTTCTTTGTTTCATTTCACTAGTGAGTTTCCTATTAGTTACAGGAATTTCTGGTTTGGTAGCTTTGTTTTGCAGCAGTGAAACTGGCATAAGTAATTTCTGACTACTTATTCTGACTCTTGTGCAGTTTGCATCCCCTTCTAACCATAAGGCTTCTGCAACTCTAGGGAGGAGGGATGGGGAGAACTGTATTCGTAACTACATTAAAAATACTATCCAGAGTAAAAATAACTTTTAAAATTGAGTTTTAAAACCAGTTCATTAAAATGATTCATGCTCTTGCTGTGTTTTATTTTCAGTTAAGAAAGTGGAGGAAAAGGTATAATATTTGGAGATGTACCAGATAAATAAAGTAAATAATAATTACAGAAAGTAATTATCTTTTTTGTAGTAGAGGTGGTACATGTAGTTGCTCTGTTTATTATATTTTTCCCTTTTAGACTCCTTCTAAACCAGTCAACTTTTACCTGTAAAATAGCCTAAGAGCACTCATTTTAAGTTTTACAGGCACTGAAACCACTGTAACCAGAGCATATGTGATTAGAATTGCAGCATCTAAGTTGAATTGCTAAAAATTCTGTAAAATAACAAGTCGTTTCTAAAAATTAATGCTTTTTTTTTCCTTTCAAAACTGTAGGCTTTGGTTGTATCTAAACAAGTTTATTAGGTGAGAATCTGTTAAGTATGGAACTTTTACATTTTAATACCATGTCCCCTTAGAATAACTAGCAAAGCAGCATCAATTGTAATGCTGTTTGTGGAGTGAATTTTTTTCAGGCTATTAATTCCTTTTAATATATGTTACATTTGGCTGCCTGTTTGAACTGTTTGTACTGTTTGTATATGTAATGTATCAGATTAAATTCTTTTGAAGGCACTTGGGTTACAACAGTTACAGTTATGCCAAAGTGGTGTTTAGAGAAAACACAGATATGCATTGAAATAGACTTTTTACTATGCTAGGCTTTCAAAACAGGGGCAAGTAATTAGTCTCCACTGCACTAGGAAAGGACAAGCAGTTATAATGTGTGGTGGTGCTGCTGGTTACATAGCAAGTTTTACTTGAAATACTAACTTTAATTAAAATATCCTGGCTTCATTACACCAAGTATATGTATATTTTTGTTCAAAAATAAAGACCTTATGAAAATTGTGTGTAGTCATCTCCAATGCTGTTTTCAAAAAAGATGCATATTTGTGATCACTTGAAATTCTTTATTATATTAAGGCATATAATAAAGTAATTCAGAGTTTAGATCTAATGTATTAGCTCTTTTTTTTTTAATAGCATATATAACAACAAAAAAATCTACTTTATGTGCTGGTGTAGTGTTTAAGAAGTGATTGAGTCGTCAGTTATATTTGCCCCCCTTCACAATTCAGCACCCCCTACCTCCCCCAAAAAATCATAATGCCCAAACTTCTGTTTAGTTGCTTGTAAAAGTGGGGCTTAATTACACTTGTGAACAGTGTATTTTGACAATTAATGAGTAAAAGCAGTCCTCATTATATTTTATTGTACTTAAAACATTGTTAGTTAGGTTGGCATCTGGCCAGTAGGGGTTCTTTGTAAACTCTGGCTGATGTGTTTCTCTTGATGGAACAGTACAGTCTTGTTGTTTCAGGACATTAAGTTTTGTTTAACAATGAATAGATGAACTGGTGCTTTAATCTTCCAAATGTAGAGCAGAAAGGCAACTTGTACCTTAGGATCTGTACAAACACTGTAAGTCATGCTGTAGTTAGGCATGTTGGTCGGTTTGTCTTGACCTTGTTTACAGTTTGGTTCATACCACTGTCATGGTTGATACTAAGCTGAGCTTTATTTCAGTTTGATATCAGAAATGGTAGAAAATTACCTCAATATGTGTGTTCTGCTTTAGTGTTACTAATTAATTTGCTCAAGAAAATAGTATTATATTGAAAATAATGTTTTTCTGAGTTATTTAAGATGAGCTGACTTTAAATGGCCATTTTGCTGTGGTGGAGGTGATATTTAGCTGTCCACTGCCTTAGAACATCTTGGACATTCCTGTAATTAGATAATGTGATACTTAACAGTGGCTTCCCATTTTGCATCTGTCAGTTCTCTGACAAAGGAATCTGGTTTGGGTATTGCCATCATTCTCTGTCTCAGCTTCTAATATGCAAGAAATAAATCCTTCGATTGTTTCATGAGCTTCCATGAGATTTGTGATACCTTCCACGTGTTTTAGCTAGGAGAATGTAGAGTGGTAACTAGCTCTAAATCAGAAGTTCTTCTGTTTTTCTTCCCCCCCCCCTTTTCCTGCAGTTATCTTTATTGTGGCTTGTTTGAGTGGTGTAACTGGTCAAATGCAAGCTCTCCTTTTCAAGTAAAAGCAAGTAAACAGAGAAATAGAAATTCTTTGTTTTCTAAGCTAGGCAGTTGATGGTTAGTTTGCAGAAAGGAGATGGGCAAAAGATACGAAATATAGCTTTGTTCGTCCTATACTCTGAAGTCTTTGGTAGTCTCTGTGTAACTGAATGCTTGTGCCAAAACAAGCATTCATTTATTGACTCCTTATTAATATATTAACTGTGCATAGCAAGTTTAATATGTTTTTATATAGTCTGTCTATTTATATATACTTGAAGTGCGCTTGTACGTTTTAAGGAAGAGAAGAAATCTAAGAACTATATTTTAGCACTAATTCAGGTAGCATGTTGTAGTTTTGAAGATATGCACTCTTAAATGACATCTATTTGCAATTTTTTTTAAAGAATAATATTCAAGCATCGGAAGCTCTTAAAACTGAAATTGATGATATGAAGAAGAAGCATGATGAGGCTGCTTCAAAAGTTCTCCAGCTTGAGGAAGATATCATGACTGTTACTCAAAAAGCCATTGCAAAAGAAACTGAGTTAGACAGGTATTTAGTCATTTTGGTCCATACCTTCCTCATTTTGCTGTTTTTTTTTCCATAGGTGTGGTGGTTTGTTTTTTTTTTAAAACTAACAGTTTTTACTGTATGCATTGATTTTCTGTATTAATAGCTCTATACTGTTAATTTGTCAATGTCTTAGTCTGAAGCACAAACTGAAGAAAGTGATGCTTGAGAAGGAGCAACTTGAATGCGTGTTAAAGACAGAAAAGGATGAAAAAGAACTTTATAAGGTAACTTTATTCCTTGTACCTGTAAAAACTGAAATGAAGTGGTTTGAAATTAATTATGTTTTATGGTTAAGTCGAATAAATTGAATTTGTTAAGGAAGAAAGGAAATGGGTAGCTTCCGTGAACATATTTTTAAGGCAGTTATAGATGTTCTCATATAAAAGTGAATGAGGAAAATAACATCTGAATTCATCTCATGGTATAAAAAGGTCTCTAAGAAGCAGAATGAATCACAAATTTGTTAAAAAGCAGGCATAGTAACAAAAAATAATAGTGACTAGTGAGGAAGTTCTGTAGTTATACAGTACATCACCCAGTAACTAATTTTCTTAACACAGTTTTTCACAAGTAAATTACATTTTACTCTTTGAAGTTCTCTCTCCAGACTGTTTCCTAGATCCCTGTTCTTAAGTCTTGTGCATAACTCTGAGAAGCTTTAGGAGGATCTGTATCTATGACCTCATAGCAGCCTTCCAGTATCTGAAGGGGGCCTATAGGGATGCTGGAGAGGGACTCTTCATTAGAGACTGTAGTGACAGGACAAGGGGTAACGGGTTAAAACTTAAACAGGGGAAGTTTAGGTTGGATATAAGAAGGAAATTCTTTCCTGTTAGGGTGGTGAGGCACTGGAATGGGTTGCCCAGGGAGGTTGTGAATGCTCCATCCCTGGCAGTGTTCAAGGCCAGGCTGGACGAGGCCTTGGGTGATATGATTTAGCATTAGGTGTTAGGTGTCCCTGCCCATGGCAGGGGGGTTGGAACTAGATGATCTTAAGGTCCTTTCCAACCTTAACGATTCTATGATTCTATGATTCTATTTTTAGTAGCCTGTCTGCTTTCTTTTGCTGGTATTGTGACACCATACTAAAATAAAATATAGTGCCTCCTTCCCCAAAAGGCAAAAAAAATTTATATGCCAAAATAATGAAACACTTAGCTTGTATGAAGCAAATCAAGTGTATTTAAAGGGTTATTTCTGTTCATAGGAAAATGTCAGTACGTGGCACATATGTACCAGAAGTCATTAAACCTCAAAACACCTTTCACAAGGATGGAATCCCTTTTTTAAATGAGCAACAAAAATCTTCTAGTCTTTGGATAGAGAACACCTGAGTGCAACAGTTATCCTTTATTAGGCATAATCTGATAAACTTTATGACATTTTATAATGTCATCAACAGTTCTAGAGTTGTTAAAGCAGTTTTTTGGCTTTGGAAATCAATGTTGCTGAGGCAGACCTGTTTGCTTAGATGATTGCAAGTACATACTACCAGAAGTTTAATTTCTCTTTAATTTTCTTGAGGTCATTTCTTTTTTGTTTGTCCTTAGTTGTACAATATTTATGAAGAGAGGAGTGAATTTGGGATAGTTTCATTTGTTGTGGACAGAAATCAGGGCCTTAATTTCTAGGTATAGAGTGGAGCTGTTGTAGGTGATCTTGCTGAAGGAATTCCAGGCAGAAACTTTGTTCTGGAGGGCAGTGATAGCAAGTATTTACTTCTATATTTAGCTGTTGTAATCTGTCTTGGAGATGAGTTAGAATTTAGTGAACACTTAAATGGGCAGGTGACCAGTAGATTTCATAACATGGAAGAAGAGTTTGACATTTTTTAGCATCATTACAGATACACTTGAAGAATACAGAAATAGAAAACACCAAACTAGTAAAAGAAATCCAGACGTTTAAGAATTTGGATGCAAACAAAGAAAGCATGATATCGTATTATAAAGAGGAGGTTGACAAATTACAGCTAGTCATAGCTGAAAGAGAAAACAGGAAGAAAGCTTTTTTGCTCTCCTCATCCAACAAGGTAAGCGTTTAAAATAAATGTATCTAAGGTTGTATGTGTTTCACAAGAGAAAGAAGTTGAAGATGCCACGAGTGGTACAGAATGAAAGGCAAGAGGATTAATAGTATTCTCAGTAGATGCAGAAAATGAGCAAAGGAGTGAATTCTGTTTTATTTCTGCACATTCTGAGCTTGTCTCTCACATGATGAACTGTGAGGTGAACTATGTGTGGAAGAAGTAGTTTGTAAATTCAGTAAAAGTGCATCAGTAAAAGTACTACACTCTAAGTTGCTTTTTTAACTTCATGAGAGAGGAAGGAGGTTGAGGGGAAAAGTTAATCATGGTGCTATGTTGAGACTGCAGAGAGTGATGGAGGAGAAAAGAGGAGATGGGCTGAAGGACTTGTTAGGTGAACATGCTGTCAAGATACAATGACACAAAACATGAGGAAGAACAAGGTAGCATATAAATGGACTAAATTTATGAGAACCCGTAGTGCCCATAGGACCTCTAAGGAAGCGGTGACTTTTGCTGTGTGGTGTGGTAGCATTGTGGTTAGCAGTGTGGTATAGTAGGAGAGTGAAACTGCTGAAGAACTGGTACCTGTGCTGTTCATGGTCCAGGTGAGTTTACTTCAGACTAGTTTTAGCATGGTACTATGAATAGCCGTATTGGGTTTGTGTGGTAGGGTTTTGGTAGCTGGAGGACTATAGGGGTGTCTTTGTGAGAGGCTGCTAGAAGCTTCCCCTATGTCCAGTAGAGCCAATTCCAACAGGTCCGAGATGGATTGTGGTAGTGCCTCTGGGATAATGTATTTAAGAAAGGGGAGGAAAATAAAAAGAAGCAGCACAACCTCCAAAAGACAAACCAAAAAAGTGGGCAGGAGCAGCTGCAGCAGGAGTGAGAATATGTGACAGAATCCAAGGTCAGTGAAGGAGAGAAGGAGGTGCTTCAGGCACTGAAGCAGAGATTTCTGTGCAGACTATGGTGAGGGAGATTGTCCCATTCCAGTCTATGGAGGAAACCATGCTGGATGCCTGAAGGAGTCTGTGACCCTGTGGGAAGCCTGCGCTGGAGCAGGTTCCTGGCAGGACCTGTGGCCCTGTGGAGAGAGGAGCCCATGCTGGAGCAGGCTCCTTGCAGAACTTTCAACCCCACGGGGGACCCATGCTGAAGCAGTTTGTTCCTGAAGGACTGCACCCTGTGGAAGGGACCCACATTGGAGCAGTTTGTGAAGAACTGCAGCCTGTGGGAAGGATGCACATTGGAGAAGTGCTGTAAAAATAGCTAAGGGACAGGACTACATGGCATTTGGGAGCCCATCCCTCTTTGCTTACAAAATGAGTATTAGTATTCCTCTGGACTTGTTATGCTAAATGATTATTCAGAAATTACCAAATAATGAACTAGAAATGCCTGAACTTGTGTCTAGACTGAAGAAAATGAGAACATTATACCTTCAGGAAGCCTAGAGGCTGCAAGCAACTTATAGTAGCTTTGAATATATTATAATAATATATGATCTCTATTATATATTACATATATTATAGAATATATACATATATATTACATATATAATATTACGTATCATATAATAATATATACTATTATATAATAATATATACTGTAATATATATGTTGTGTCTTATATGTATTATCTTGTATGATATTTATTATAAATTGTATATTATTATTAATATATTATGCATTTTAAAAATTATTAATACTAATTTTTATAATTTCTATCATTATTATTGATCCTGGGCTTTTCAGAGGAATGAGAAGCCAGTAGTGGAGGTTGGTCAGTTGGCCCTTGGCCTGTCCTGTGGAATTGCAGCAGTGCTGACAGTCTCAGTGCCACATGCTGCAGCTTGCTCTTCATCATTTTTATTCTCAGTTCCTCCTGAAAAAACTTGTTATGCAAGATCTTGGGAAATGGAGCTATGAGGAAAACATCCCAAAGCTGCTTTACTGTGTTTTACATCAACCAGTTATAGGCATTGTAAGACCTCTTACTCTGTTACCTGCAGTAGCTTACTGTGGGATGAACTTGGGTTTTGAAGCTGGATGGCCATTTGTTCTTGTTAAGACTTCTGTGATGATATGAACAAAGATATTCTGGAAGACAGACTTTTTTGCATGTTTGTTTAAAACTAAAGCTGAAAGTACAGCAAAAATCCGGTGTAGATAAAATAATATTTAAATGTGCTTATATGTCATAGTGAAATATGTTTTCACACTATTGTTATCAAAGAAGGCAAATGGAGAAAGTAGAGCTTGGGTGCTAACCTCTTGATTTAGTTGTTTTGCTAAAGCCACCAGGAAAATCTCATTTTTCTCTTAAATGTTTCCAATTCCTATGCCAACCTTTAAGGTTTGAATTAAAAAATGATGTATTCTATTCTCTATCTTCTCTTTCCTAGGAGGATGCAAGTATTTTAAAAGAACAGCTTCGGAAAGCCGAAGATCAAATTCAGGCTAGCAAACAAGAAGCTGTCCTAATGTCAAAAGAGCTGAGCGATGCAGTAAACGTGCGAGATAAGACGATGGCAGATCTTCACAGTGCACGCCTGGAAAATGAAAAATGCAAAAAGCAGCTTGCTGATGCTTTAGCTGAACTTAAAAAAATCACAGCTTTGAAAAATGATCAGGTAAATTGTCAGTATTTAGTACTGAAGTTTATCTGTGTTTACAAAATCTGTTGGAGCTAGCTTTGCTGAAGTTGGGGAATAAAATTTTTATGGATGATTAGTACAAATTATTATCAAATTCTCTTTTGACACTCAAGATACTACCTTAAATCAAGCGCATGTTAGCTGATTTGGAAGGTTGTTAATAAAGGAAGTTTTGGCTACTACTTACAGCAACTCCTTTCCACCACCACCCCCCCTCCCCCAGTATTTTCACAGAATAATACAGTATTTCTGTATATATTATTTTGAATCCTGTCCCTGTCTGAATTCTTTTATGTGAGCCACAATAGCTTAAAATTACATTCAGATATGTAAATTGATGGGTGGAATTTTTTTTATACTGCTCTTTCCTCATTGATGGATTCTGTCTTGATTTGAGTCCTTGCATTATTTATAGTCAAAGTTAATTTGCTTTAGTATTTGTGAGTATAAAAATATTAATGTCGTGGCAACTATCTTGAATTTCTCTTGGATGAAAATCTAGTGAGCTAATACAAGTTCCATCATTCTGACTTAAGTGAGCTTTGCACTGTATCTCTGTGACTGCAACTGCATTGGATTATTTTGCTACTAGGATTACTGTAATGATGTAGCAGTTTTTAAAAATACATTGTGCTGAACAGTAATTAAAATAGTGCAGTAAATACAAAGTGAATAATACAACCCTCAAAAGAACTATTAAAATATCCAAGAATTACATGGTGGTTTTTTTTTTAAGAATTTCAGTAATATACAATGTTTTTGAATTGCATCCTGAAAAAAGTAGCAGATCATCTGAATGATTCATGTTACCAGTTGGTAAACATAGTTTGCATCGCTCATGTATCAGTGTTACAGCTCAACTGAATCTTTTCTAGTAAAAATATAGTGAGTGTGATAGAATATAGTTGTGGTCTGTCCATGTTTGCTATAGCTGTCTATAACATAGCTAGAACACCTTCTGGAAGGTGTTCAGACTTCTGATATACATTAGTCAGTCCACAGAATAAGAATCCTCTTCACCTGCCTCTGGTATTATACCAGTGCCTGTTTACTCCCTCAGTGTATCTTGACTGGAGTGAAGTTCAGCACAGCTGCTTTTCTCTCTGCTGTACTACTCTCCTTTCCTTCCCACAAAGAAAATAGGAACTTCTTCTGCACATACATAGAGTATTATGCTTTTTTTAATTGAAAAAAGGCTCTTTGGGAAATAGTGGTATTCAAACAAAAAAGGAGAACTTTTTTTTATTTAAGGAAACTTCAAACACAGTGGAGCAGGAGCTGCGCAGAGAAGTTGAAGATCTGAAGCTTCGTCTGCAAATGGCAGCTGATCATTACAAGGAAAAATTCAAGGAATGTCAAAAACTTCAAAAACAAGTAAACAAATTTACAGAACAGGCAGTAAGTAGAATGGGAGAAACTGCTCTTGCTTTTTTTAACTTTTCAGCAACTAATTAATTTCCTTCTGCAAAACCCAGTGCTTTTTAAAAAATTAAAGCATGTGGTAAGCAATGGCTCTTTAGTTTACCATTTTCTTCTATAATGCTATGTTATTTCTATGATTCTTTTTAGGTAGTTGTTGAAACCCAGTATAGGATTTATAGTAACTGGTGTATGTAGAAAGCTAACTGAACCTATAAACATAACATTGTTCAAAGAAGAATTTTGAAACTGAAGCAGGAAAAAAACCCGTAATTACTACTGTTCAGTAACATCATTACCACAAAAACCTCCCCAAAAAACACCAGAAAACCCCAAATGAAAATACCCACAACAAAACTCCCCAAAACCCACAAAACAAACGCAAATCCAGAAGTGGGGAAAGTGGAGAGCCTGGAGGGGGATTTCAAAGTGCAGCTGGGAGAGGTTCCACAATGCAGTGTATAATTGTATTCCATATGTATTTTGTATTCTTATCACTCGTCTAAGGTTTGTTCCATAAATGAGGCTTTTGCAATGATTGTGTGAGTCTTACGCCACCTGGTAATGGAACTTCTCAGTGAATATTCAAGCAGATTTGAGGGAGAGTTCTTCAGAATTCTGTGAAAATTAGCGACTGAGTTGAAGAGCAGCTTAAATGGGGAAAAATCGTAAGAGCAGTGGCAAGATACACAAACACGAATTCTTAAGAGAAACAATAATTATTTCTGCTTTCCACAAAACAAATGGGGTAGTTACCTAGCTTTGATCTACTACAGATTGAAGAGTTGTCTTCTCATCCAGAAGGTCAATGGTGAATGAGGTGTGATATTAGAACACGTGTAGCTTTTCCTAAAAAATCTTCCGCATCTTTGGCTGTCTTGTACATCTGATAGCAAGTACCAGGTTTCACTACTTGGACACCAGAAGTCCAGCACTCATTACTAATACAGACTCCATTTTCTAATGTAATACTAGATTTAAGTTGATGGATTTAAGTGTAACTGTTTCTCTAGAAAATGAGATTTTTCTAATAATTTGCTTAGAAATGACTGTTTCTAGAAAAAAAAAAACCCTTTGATTTTTATAATCTTACTTTATAGCCTGAGGCAGTTTCAGTTTTAATAGAATTAAATGTGTTTGCATATTTATTATTACCTCCTGTTTCAATGAGCAATTCCATCTAGTCCAATTTTGGAGGAGATTATAGTGCAAGATACATGTTACTTTGTGCTTTGGCTTTCACTTAATTAAATACCAAACCAAAATTTCTTTTCACAAAGAAAATTGCAGGGCATCAACAGAAACTGACAAATGCGTCTAACATTGAGACAGCTACTGCCGTCGTTACAGACAAAAGGTTTTCTGCATCTCCAGGTATCAACAGCTTAAATCTTGTCTGTTTGTCTCAGCTTGAAAGTGTTGTCTATGTGGAGTAGTGCCTAATAGTGTTTATTGTAAGAAGTAGGTGGGCTTGTTCTTTTTTAATTAAAGCAATGATTAGAAATACGAAAATTCATCTAAAAATTCTGTCTTTAAGTGGCAACATTCATAAATTACTCCATTTATATTTTCAAAACAGTTGATATTTGTTAATACCTGTAGGACTGAATTTCTACTTGATAGTTAACACAGAGATGGTTTTGTCAAGCTAATAATTCATGTAAAAAAATCCAAACAAAAACCCAACCCAAAAAAACACCCCCAAAAACTTACCAGATTTTGCAGTCATGTATAAGGATTCTCCACTGTACCATTCTACTGTAAACTCAAATTTACTGAAAAGTTCTGTTTATGTGATGGCAAGGTCAAGTCTATAGAGTATTCTCATGACTTAAAGGCAGTAGTGGTTTCTTGGAAAATGTTTAAGTAGGCTTTGGTTTTTATGAACTATGAAGTTCTGGGAAAGCTAATCTTCTAAAACATAAATATATAATAATATATTTAATAATTCTTCTAAGGAAGAAATTCTTCACCATGGGCATGGTGAGGCACTGGCACAAGTTGTCCAGAGTTGTGGCTGCCCCATCCCTGGCAGTGTTCAAGGCCAGGCTGAATAGGCCTTTGAGCAACCTAGTTGAAGGTGTCCCTGCCCATGGCAGGGGGTTGGAACTGGATGAGCTTTAAGGTCCCTTCCAACTCTATCCATTCTATGAAGTAGATTGCTGAGGCACTCTATGTTTTTATGGAAGAATAAAATACTTAGCATTATATCATATGTATTCTGGTGTTTACTTTCTTGGGAGCTAAAGGGAGAGGTGTCTGTTTTTAATGTTGGTCTTTGTAGTATGTATACGTATATTTACGTTCCATTTTCAGTGTATGAGAGAACTGAACATAGACGTGTTGATATCACTGCTGATCTTGCGTATTACTAGCCACATGATACTGATTGCCTCTGATTAACTATTTGCTTGGATAACATGGAGCACTGTTCTTGATGCACTGTCAAATTTGGCCTGTCATCTCTCTTATACAGACTTTATTTATGGAGCAAAAAAAATCAATGTCTTTGTTTTTTCTTCAATGTTCACAGTTAGCCCTATTTCATCTGACATAGTTTCGGAATTCATCGTAAAGGAGCAAGTACGTGAAATGAATAAAGAAATTGCTGAGAAAACAGAGAAGTATAAGAAATGCAAGCAAATGTTGGCAGTAAGTGAATGGCTGCTTCGGAAAGCTGAACAGAAAGTAGCTATAGGTGCTAAGTCTTAAAACCACAAAGCCTACACAGCTGAGTTGCCTTGCTTCTGTGATGCATTAGTGGTGTTCAAGGCCAGGTTGGACAGAGCCTTGGGTAGCATGGTTTAGTGTGAGGTGTCCCTGCCCATGGCAGGGGGGTTGGAACTAGATCATCTTAAGGTCCTTTCCAACCCTAACTATTTTATGATTCTGTAAAGAAACACATTCTGATTGAGTCAGCTCTTGCTACATGTTGTGTTAGAAAATCCAGATGAGGACTCTTCAGGAAAACAAGTGAACAAAAAATATTCCTATGTCTAAGGTTTTGAATAACTTCTTTTCCTTGTATTTGAAGTGTAATTGCTTTTATAAATCAAACACAGCACATGGCTATAAGCCACCTGATGTGTGGAGCAAGTATAGTAATGTTCAGGTATAATAACTCCTCCAGATCTGACTGTCTGGGGCTTTGATGTGTGAGTGAATGCTGCCTACTAGCTTTGGCTCAGTCATACATAAAGGCATTTATGTGGTTCTCTGGGCCAAATTTGGCACCAGTAGTGCTGTAGCCACAGAAATAATGCCCTTCAAATATTAATACCTGTCCTGACTTGATTTTCATTTAACCAGTTTGGATGTATGCATGTATGTATGATGGAGTACTGCAACAGTGATGCTGGTTGTAGAATTAAGAAATGCTTTCTGGGTGTTGTCTCTGTTCATCTTGTTTCTCTTATTTATCACAATGAGATGATTCTATTTTAATGTGCTCTCCAGGATGTAACAACTGTCTGTAATTCTGCTCATTACCCTATCTATGGAGAGCCTGTTTTAACTTCTGCTGGCTATTTCTTCTGTAATTATACTTGGGGAAAGCTTTGCCTTTGACCTTCTGGATGAAAGATATTTAAGTTGCAAAAGTTGCATGGGGAAAGGTTTTGTATTGAAGTGAGACTCCTAAAAGGATAATCACGATTGCAGTGTAGTGTTAGGATAGAAAGAAACGTGAAACAGTGAAGCTAAAGACAATACCAGCTTCTTGAACACTCAGGCACAGAAAAGAATGTATTGAACGTCATTTATGCAGTCTTCACTGGTCCTGTCATTTTCAAAGTCTTGAGTCAGGCTTGATTACTTGGGGAAGTCATTCATAAATGGTCTTGTAAAAGCATGGAATTAGTGTCATTGTTGGGGTGGGAGGGGAAAAGTCTCAAAATTGTAAATATTTCATATCATGGTATAAACTAGGAGGAGAAGATGAAATGCAGTGTTTATGCTGATGAGCTAGCTAAACTGGAGCTGAAGTGGAAAGAACAAGTGAAAATCAATGAGGGTATAAAATTACAGCTGGCAGCAATGGAAGATCAGTATAAAGTAAGTTACTTTTTTTTTTTTTTTATGAATGGTACCATGTTCTTAACATACTTAATTTCTAGTGTCTCAAGTAATGATGAGGTTTAATGGGGAAAAAACACTAAATGTATTTTTGCTGTAAATAGAAATTCTGTTTTGCACTTGTAGAAAGAACAGAGTCTTGTAATGTTTCTTTTGAAGTAAGACAGACCTAAGTATACTACCAAATGGCTGTCAGTCTTTTAATATTGTGGATTTAGACAAACCTCTAAATAATGCTGTATTACAGGAAGAAAAGGGCTAGAAAGTTCCAATTTCCCATTGCTTACTAGAGTACTAACAGGACTACTGATTGGTGTATTTGTCTAAAATCTTTATGTTGCATGCTGCATCACCAGTGTGGTGATGTCTAATACATTTTATCTGAACTAACTAGAGAGATACAATATACTGTTTTTGAAATCATCATGAGAGAATTACTTAATGTGGAGAGTTTCAACTGTAGTCTTAGAGTGATGCAACACAAACACCAGAAAGTAAAGCATAATGGGCAGCTTTAGCTTACAAGGTGCCTTAATCTTTGAGTTTATGTGATAGTAATACATATATTGAAGTGTTTTTTTTTAATGTATTGAAGTGTTTTTTTTTTTATGTCAACAACAACGTTAAGAGCAGCAAATTTCCGTAAGACCAGCTTTTATGCTTTTTCGTAGTCTGATGGTGGTAGTGTAGATGACAGAGTAGAATACTGTTGTAAATTTTTGCCCATTGTGATGAACAAGGATTAAATTGAACTGCTACCACATCAGTTGTAGTCGGAATCCCCTTCCACTAGAAATGACAGGACTTTTTCTTTATAAAATGCTGAATTACTCTACAGCTTACATCAGCCCTTTTGTAGGCTGACCTTTCTGTGACACTTTTCAAAGCTCTAATTTCAGTTTTATAAAATACATTACTCTTTCCAATTTTTGAAATGTTATTAACCAGTAGTGATAGGTTGCCATTCATAATTGAATGTAAATTAAGTTTGTTTTTTTTTAACTTCTCAACAGCTGGAATAATAAATAATTTGTTCCAAAATTGAAATAATTTGGACTGCAATTCAAAACTTACTGTCATTCGGGAGGGTGCAAGTGGTGGAGAAAAAGTAGGGTTTTCTTCCCAGTCAGTTGATTTTGGTTCCACAACTTTTTGCTGAAAACTGGCAAGAAAAGGCTGCTAACATTCTGCTCTTATCCAGTAGATAAACTTAAGAGAATAGTTGGTTTTGATCTAGTAGTACTAGAGGTTGCATGTAACTGTAGTAGACAAAATGATTTCCATCTGAAAGATGAACTTGGTTTTTATAATATAACATGCAGGGAAATAGTTTCTGTTCACTAATAAGGAACCTTAAACTTCTTTTCATATAGGTTCAGCTGGCAGAAAAAGAGAGACGAATAAAGGAACTGGCATCACAGTTGGAACTCTTTACCAGTGAGAAGGTATTGTCAGGATTCCTGTTAAATTTTGTAGATTAACACTTGTGAGGCTCTTTAGTTTGAGGAATTGCAGCTTATTTTTAAGTGAGAATTTGTTTACTCTTTAAACATTTCCATATTGGGATATTTTGCCAAAGTGAGTTAGCATTTTAAACTACAAGTTCTGTTAGTACTACTTATACATTAAAAATAAAATGTAGACTATAATACAGCAAAACTGACTCAGCCTTTGAAAATATTGTCATTTATTGTTCCGTAATAGTGTTCTAGAATATTTTCTATCTATGATTTAACAGTAATGCTACAGTGTCAAAAATGATTTCTTTTTTTCCTGTCTAGAATGCTGTTCCATCCAGGACCTAAAATAATTTTTTTTTGTTTGCAGATAGGAATTACTCTGCGTAAATTAATAATCTGAGCAGCTAGTTGTACAGTTCACAGCATGTAGCAATTCCTACACGTTTTTGTCCTGTACTTCATTCTCGTATCAGCAGCATCACTGTTTTTCAACAAGTTTTTGGTGGACTTCCAGCCTCCTTCCTGCATTGCTTCTCTTTATCTCGTGGTTGAAGAGGTTCAGCCCTGTTGCATCTAGAGGCTAATACTGGTTTAGTGCATGTGCTGCTTGGCCAAATAGAAAAGGTTATCATCAAGCTCATACTGCAGCCTTTCTGGCCTCTAAGGGAGCATCATGTAACAAAAGTTGCAGGAATTTATTTTGCTTGAGACAGACTCTCTCCCTGATGCTTTCGGGAGTTACTGGCTGACGGGCAGTACAATTAGTAAATGTTATTCCCTTTGGAATCCTGGCATAAGATGTGAACACTTATACCTAGTGTGACAGTTTATTTTTTCCATCACTGGTTAGGACTATTGTTGCTTTTATCCAGTGCTGTCCTATAGCTAAAGATGTAGACATTTCAGCAGTATAATCTCCAGGTTTTTCATGATGTGTGCATACAACCAAATCCTTTTGACATCTGCAGTTCTCTTACTGACTGCTTGTAATAGTAAGAGCAGCTTGACATGTGACAGTAGTGACTTTGGTAAACTACAGCCAGAAAAATATCTTTATTAGAAAAGAACAGTACACAAACAGTACTCTGATTTTTAAATATGTGCTAGAAAATGGACTGCTACTTTTGAAGAGTTCACTGTCTCATCAGATTAATTACCATTACTGTTAAATCCTTTGTTCTGTAATACTAATGCTGGAAGTACCTCTAAGGTACTATATGGCAATTAATCAAAGCTAGGTTTTACTGAAAAGTGAAATAATAAAATGTCTTTATTACGTTCAGATAGTATTGGATGACATAGTGAAAATGTTGGGATTACTTTAAAAATCCAGGATGAACAGAGACATGGTAACAACAGGAATTTGCATACTGTTAAATTGAAATGAAATGAATTTCAGATTAAGCTAGTTAAGTGTTCTGTAAAATTCTAGATTCTCGAGTAGCTGGTATTTGTTCATTTTTTTTTTTTCTAATGAAAGATGCAATTTTTAATAGATCACCCATGTTTTTCTAACTCAAAAGAAAGCAAGATAAAAGTAGAGTTCTGATGAACCTAGTTTAGCTGGAGGGAGTAACTTTAAACACCCCACATAAGAAGAACAAACGTAGTAATAATGTATGGAGTTTATAAAAGCTTAGAACTTCGTCTACGAAATTTATAGATATTTACATTACAAACAAGAATCAAAGTGCCTTGCTAGACTGGAACCATGATTTAAAGGTTAAGCACGGTACAGTAAACAGCTTTTCAATTTATACTCCATTATCAGTGTTTGTTTATAAATGTCACCAAACAGAGCATGCTAAAAATGTTCATTTGTTGTCTCTTCAAACCTATAAAATGACTTGGTTTCTATTTTATTTACATACTTATATGGCCTTTTTTTTAAAATAAGTCTTAATCCTTGCTATCCAGCTTCTGACTAAGGCTGCTTTACCTTTTTACAGTTACTTTGATCTACGTTCTGTTTTACTCTTATGTGATGCTAAAATTAAAATATTAATGCTGCTGCCTCTCAGTCCAAACTGTTTTCATATTGCAGAATAAATTGGATTTAGAAAGGAAAATCTTAATTTCACTGATAATTAATTGTTCCTGCTTTGTATGGAGTGAAGGTGAACTATTTAGATTTTACATGCTCACTAAAACTTTAGGATGTAATCCTAACCATTTAACACTAATCATTTAAATCATATATACGATTTAGTCTGTAAATCTAAATTAACGCTAACATAGTTTTATATCGTATCTGCAGGAGGATATTTTACTTGGAGGGTGTTATTAGAAGGGTTTTCTATAAGAAATATTACTGTCTTTATGGCCGGTGCTCCAAAACTTTCTGTAAGCTGCCTTGCCATTTGTAGATACTGCTTTTTTTCCTGTTTGAATATGCCTTTGTGATGATACTATTGGAGTCTAAACCTTTTATGTCTGAAACCTGATAGTACATACAGAGCAAGAAATGTGTAATTTCAGTCTTTTTTCGTTTGAGTGGTGTTTTGTTTTCAGATTAGCTGTTGCTACTTGATTTTTGCATTTTTGTGTTCTAGAGTTTGGGATGAAGTTTACCTGTTTCCTAAGAAAAACATATTTTTGTTGCTTTGAATAATTGAGACATTTTACTTCCCATGTAGTTGAAGTCTTGGCTTTTAGTTTCACTTTAAAGTCTTGAGGAAAAGTCACACTTCCATGTTTGAGGTTTCTGTTAACATTACATTAGCAAATACCTGAACCAAGAGAACCCAAAAGAAAATGCTAACCAGAAATAACAAGATGATTGGAAAGCATCTCTCTCTTCACAATCTCTATTTTTAAATTATTATTTTCATTTCAACATCTCAGAATGTTTTGCTTGGTTCTGGTAAATGGTATATTCCTTTGGCTGTTCTTGGCATACATGATCTCCTTCCCTTAATCTGTGTTATTCAACAGGAGGATGAGAGACTTCTTTGGATCAATTACAGCTGGTGTGGTGATCACACTGAAGTCACTTTAATTACTGTCTTTTAGCATATATATTGGCTTAGACTTACAATGGTTTGTAAGTTGTAAAAACCCTTTAGCAGTTTATAATAGTTATTATAATCTTTATGGGTTATATGCAAGAACCTAGAGTTTTAAGTATACTAATTTTTGGAAGAGTTACATTTTCAATTGTGCATACTTGTGGCCTTTCTGCCATGCTATTTTGTTTTTTGAGGGAGATTTCCACTGAGTAACAGTATTTTCTTCGGAGTGCTCCTGCAAACTAGCCTTTCTCTCATGCTCACTAAGAAGAAACTTTACTAGGACTCTCTAGGTTAATTACATCTTAAACTTTGCATTATTTAGGAACTTGATAGGACACCAGGAAATCAAGCTGGAAGGATGATGGAAGGACAGATTTCACAACAGACATTACATTTTCGCAACCCATATTCAGAGGAAAATGGACCAGTTCCTGCAGTGCCAAGTAGACTACCAGTATTGCAATATGGAAACCCCTATGCAATTCAGGAGAGAAGAGGTAAGTAAATTACCCTGCACTCCTCACCCCCCATATAATTTCTCTCTTACTGTTTCAAAAGCAATGGCTTGTTTAATGCAGGTTGAGTATCAGCAATCTTTGTACTGATATACAGAGCCTTTATTGATTGATGAGAATCAATAAAATGCCTTTATTTTACTGATGAGAATCAGTAAGATAAACAAAGTTTTAAAGAAGCACCGTTTGAAAGAGGTGATTTCTATTATTTAATCTTATCTAAACTGAAAATGTGTAAGTCTTGATTTTTAAATGTAAGGAAGCACATCTGTAATCTCAAAGCACAAACTCTACTGAAAAAAATGCTCTTAATTATTTGGTTTTTTTTTTTTTCCTTCAGATGGAGCAGATGGTGCTTTCAATCCTGATGAGATCCAAAGACCACCTGTTAGAACTTCCTTTTGGGAGCTAGAAGATGATGTAGTGTGTAGTCAGCCTTCACGCAATCTTAGTCGGCCTGATGGTTTAGAAGATCCTGAGGATAGCAATGCAAGTTACCTTTTTATTATTTTTTTTCCTCGATATATTTACTACTGAGTAATCAAGAGTTGCACATTGGTTTTCAGTGTCTGAGAAGCCTGTTCTTACGTAAATCCACGTTGGTTTTTTATTTCTTTTCCCTGAAGAATGTTTTAGATGAATTTTTGCTTGCTTTGAAGGAGAAAACTCTGCATCAAGTGATAATAATATACTTGTTCCTCCAGTCTCTTGGGTAACTGACAGCTTGTTTGGTATTAGGACAGTAGCATCTGCTTTATCTTTTTAAATACTAAAGTTGAAGAATCCAAGTAATCTCAACTGATTCTGATTTTTCTCTCCTGTGTGGTAGAATGAGGGCTCAAAATGTAGCCACCTCTTACTCATTTTATAATTTGTATATAGGAACTAAATTGTAAGAGAACAAATACAAATGAAAATGGTTCTGATACTAGCATTTTCAGCTGAATGCTGAATGAAAATCAGTTCTTTATCCGAATCTCCTTCTAATGTATTAATCTTTTGTTCTCTTTTGCTAATATGCATATACTAATCTACATTTTGAATGGTTTTTACTATTAGACATGGACTTGGAAGAACTAATTGACCGTTACCTAAAGTTGATTTAGCTGAAGGTGACAGATTCTCACTGATTCCCTTTTTAGGGCTTTATGTTTTAAGTAGAAACTGGTTAGCTTTTTAGTACAGTTAACTTGCTTGTTCTGGTATAAAAAATTGTCTTCTGTTGTACACTGGACTGTATGTCTTCATTTGAACAGGAACAGACTTATTACTCTTTCTTTTTCCAAGTACTCTTGCACCTTCAAAAATATTAAACAAGGAATACCTTTCTGCAAAGTATTGTGCTCTTTGCAAGTACAGTGGTATCATGACCCATTTCTCATTTAGTCTAGTTTGCCACTTTTAATTGCTATTAACCTTTGCAGAAGCTGATCAGTGTTCAGAGAGGCATGATTTTAGCCCTGGTGCTCAGCACCTATAATGGAGAAAAATGTGTTTCTCCCTCCTACCTTTTGGCCCCAGTGTCCATTACTGTGAATAATTAGAGAAACTGTCAGAACTTTTGCAGCCTGTTCAAGATCTAGAATGCGAGATTAATGCTGTTCCCCACCTTTACTTCACATTTTGCATATTTAATCTGATCATTCTTGACGTAGATATTACATATGACAAGCTCTTCTTTAGTCATCTGCTTCAGTTTAATTAGCAGGGTGTTCTTTCTGATCTATGTGCTTTGCCCTCTTGCAAACCCAGGAGAAACAGTGCTCGAGTCTTGTGCTCATTTGCAGACACAGCTTGGAATTTTGTAATGAGATGGACTATAACAGGCTTAAATAAAGTTCAGCTTGAGAAAAGGTGCTTTTAAATCAAATAATTTAGGTCTTTATTTTTTGCTTTCAGATAAGATTCAGTTGCTTGCTCCTACCAAAAAAAAATAGTATGTGTAGTGTTCAGATTTACTTGGAAATGGATAGTTACAGGAATCTTTCCAGAGAGACTTAATAATATGTCAAAGATAAACCAGCTCTAGTGCAGTGTTTAAAGACATAACCAAGGGGAAATTGTCTTCAGTTACTGAGTTGTAGACTGAGAAAGGATACATATGCAAACACATCAGAATTTTTTTTTAATGTTGCTGTTGTGTTCCAATCCTTGTTTCTCATGAAATTTTGTTTCTTGGGAATGGGAACTGCCATGCATTTGGTTGATGAGAAAAAACATCAGTTTTGTGTGACTCTAAGACTCCAGAATTCTTTGTAGCTTTAGCTTTTTGAACTCTTAGGCCAGTTGAACTGTGATTTTTGAGAGGGATAAGCTGGTCTGTGTTAATCATGCCAGATGAGCACACACACAGTGGCAATTTTGTGTAGAAATTGCCACAAGTTCCTGCCATCGTCTACTCAGCACTAGCTTTCCATTTGCTCATGCTCCCATAATTGACCAAAATGTAATCATTTGGAGCAAATAATTTCTAGAAGCAGTTATGTACGGGAGAAATCCATAAACAAAACTTACATATATGAAAGTGAGAGTTTGAGAAAAGTGGTCCTGATTACAGTTGGCAGTAAGCCCAGAATAATTATCCTGAGACCTTTAAACAATGCTGTTAGTCACAGTAAGCTTGTGGGGGATGAAAAGCGTGACTTCTGGGCACTGACAACCAGGACAGGAATCCAAAATGGCCTTCTAGCAAAAAACCCTCACTCCACTTCATTAGCCTGATCTTACCCTGGCAGCCAATTACTATCTCCCATATAGGGTAGACATAAAAGGAGCAGTTGGTATCTGGGTACTTCTTCGGAGACCAGACTGCTTGCAGAGAGGATTGGTTTCACTCCCACAGCAGAGCTGAATCACAGACAGAAAACATATGTGCTACTCTTTCCACTTTGCCCATAATATGCATCAGCAGCGTGTCTGTTCATTTACTGTTTAAATCTTAAGATGGGTATCAGTTCACTTAGTTGTGGCATGTTAAAATGCTCTGTAGAAATCACAGATGCGGATTGTTTAAATCTGTGGGTTTTGTACAGTATCACATGGCTTTGTTTCTAATTCTGTTTGGCAATCTTGGAACTGCTTGCAGTTGCGATTATGAAAGCAGTGCTTGAGACAAAATTGGTTAGTTTTGGTAAAACTAGGTGAGTTGTGCTTGTTTCTGACAGGCAGTGTCTGGCTTTCCCTTCTCCCTCTTTGAGTGACAAACCTCCTCTTTTTTTTTCATGCTTTATTGTGGAATGCAGATATTTATCTTTGATACATATAATCTGTGGAACTCATTGTGGTTAAAGAGTCAGAGTTACAGTCTAGTGATAATAGGTAAGTCGCGATGTTAAAGGCATCCTTTATAATTTGTTAACCTCATTATCCAAACTTTGGAACTTGGAAGGCCTGGCACTTGTCATGCTACATAACCACAGTGCCAGGTGGTGGGTGCCTGATAGCAGACTTTTTGGAAGGAGCTGAGGCCATGTACCTACTGTGTTACATCACTGCAGGGCACCGTAGGGGTCCTGGACCAAGTATGTGCAGCTATGTCTCTAGTCACCAGACTGTAGTGCGAGAAAGCTGGCTCCGGGCGTGTGCAAAGGGCAGCTTAAGCTGTCTCTCTCTCAGAATATGAAGCATGGGCTTCTGTCCAAATAACTTGGGTGACTTGACCGTGGGGTCTTGAGAGTAAGCTGATGCCTATTAAAATACAGCATAGGCCAAGCCATTGAGGCCTGGTGTCCTAGCAGTTGCTGTCTGACTCTTCCTGTAAAGCAGCTTCAGCTAATGCCTTCTCATTCCGGCTTATGAGTCGTTAGGGGGTGGCTTGTTTTACCATGGGAGAGTGACTGGTTTTTAAGTGTCAGGTTGAAAAGCATATGCTTTACAACCTCATTAGAATAAATACTGTATCATTGGTTATACTAGCTGGAAGAAACCGGGCACCTAAGTGATTGTGGACCAGGATGAGTAGGACCCCTCCTCCCTTCATAGAGTTCTCTGTGTTACACTGTGCACTTCAGGAGTTTTGTCCATCTGAAATGGACAAAAAATGGATTGAAAAGTAGCTGTCAGAGCCCAATACAATGGGAGGTGGTGTGTGTTTTCCACAAGTTCCAAGTTGCCCCAGGGCAGTGAATTAGAATTTTAGTTATTGGTGCTTGTATACTGTTTACTGTAACTTGTAATTAGAATGGCTGTGAAATACTTTCAGACTAAGGTAAGGTTCTCACTGTTACTGTTTGACCATTCTTTGATTATAGAGTAATCTCCACAATAAGCACCTCGATCTATGCTTAATGTAGATTTCTGTTGTTCCTGTTTGGATTAAGCATAACTAAAGAAGGGATCTTTCTTTATATACTTGGTGAAGAGCAAAAGTACACTGAAGAAACAGACTTTCCCTATCTTAACAGGGTAGTATGAATTTAGTGTTGTCATTTTCACATGGTGCACATGTCAGAAGCCACTACATAAAGAACCCACTGTATGGTTTGTAAAAGTTAACTGTAAAGTTAATTGAACTGGGTCATGAGAAAGCTGTATCCCTAGGGCATACCAAAGTTTTTAAAAAAAGCCTTTTCTGATGTCAGTAACTTGTGCTTGCCTTTGGTTGAAGCACATGCCAACAAGGTAGCAGTGTGGGATAGTGCCCATGTAGGGGAAAGCATCATACTCTCGGTTCAAATCAGTTCCTCTGAAAGGAACGAGGAGGAATGTTATATTGTACCTGGTAGGGCATCACACTTGCCAGATGCTGAAGGAAAGGACAAATGATGTAAATCATTTTATCTTACCAGGTGACTAGCAGTAACCCAAATGTGTTCTTTTGAGTTTAACAAAAGGGGGGGCAAAATTCTGACTAGTAGCTAAATGAACTAGAGTAAGTAATATGAAACACCTACCCAGAACAGACTAACCCCCCCCCCCCCCCGCCTAGTAACCTGTTGTATAAAGTGAACAGGCAGGGCTGACTTCTTTTTAAATAAGCTTTTTAAATGGCAGACTTTTGCATAAATCCATAAACCCATCCAAGGATTTTAACTGGAATCCACAAGACTGAATCCACAAGACTCTGAATTCTAATTAAAATCATGGGTTTCCCATGGACTGTGGTAGTAGAGCAGGAACATGCCTGTGGGGCGGCTGATGCTAAAGCAGTCTGTTTCTGCTGACACCGCTGATACAGATGGAGGATGGCATTGGTGAGAGCACTTCCAGTTGTGTAATGTGAACATCTTTCACTTGCTGCTCAGAACATTTTAATCTCTGTGTGATGCCTGCATAAAGACAGGTTTGCTTTTCTGATGGGGAAACGGAAGTATCTGTGGTGCTCTAAGACTTGTGTGGAGGGCAGCTCACCGCAGGGGTGATGAGTTCTGGGGTTGTTACAGCTTAGGTCAGCAGTTCCTTTCAGGTTTGTGCAAAGAACCTTTCCAAAAGTTGGGGTTTATTGAATGGCTTAATAATTTTGAATGGGAAAAGAGACCCATCTGCATCATGCTAGCCACAGAATTTGGGTTAATGCCCTTATATACTAAATGAATATATAACTTAAGGAATTTGAGGCTGAAAAGCCCTTTTGCTGAAGAAACAGTTCATATACCTTGTAATTTGTAACCAGGTATTAGTAAGCGCTGTGATAAAACTGCCCTGTGTTTTGAGTGACAAACAGTAAAGATGTATAAGAAAGTATTTTGTAAGGATGTAAATGTTAGGTAGGCCCTTGTTTGTAGTGGAACTGTTTTTGGTTTTGGAGGAAGATACACATTTGTTTTTGCAGAGAAGTCCTGATGTGCTTAGTCTGGTATTCAGCATATTTGTTGTGGTTTTGGTGCTATATAAGCTGTAGCATTGTAACACTTGGAATAGTTTTTCTTCTTCTGTACATAGGTCCCATCTCTTTTGTGCCCAAAGGAACAAATAATACTTTAAACCCCATATGCCTTTTTTACTGCAGGTGCAAAGCAAGCAAGTTAGACAGGAAATACGTCTGTTGCTAGCATCTGTCACTGTAAGCCCCACTCTGCTTAATGGAAATGTTAAATGGTTGAAACTAACCAGCTGTTGTCAGGAGAACAGAAATATTGAGGGAATCTCTCCATCCTGCCCTTTTTCCATTAACTCTTCATAAGGACAAAGCATGTTAGCCTAAAAATGACCTATATTTGAGTGCACATATTAGTTACATGTAGAAAACATGCAGCATGTCTGCTGGAATAGATGGTCCCATGCACATTCAGTTTTGAAGATCAGCTAAGTAATTCTTAATTCCTGCATGTGAGGTGTCTTTGAGATGAAAAGGAAAACGATCCAGGACTTGGAGTTCCAAAAATCTTGCTGGATTTACCTGTATTCCCACCCTGAGTAGGTTTTGTGCTGTGTTATCATTGGCAGAACCAGACCCAAGGTGCTGTGCAATGAGTAGGTTGATACTGCATACAGAATGGGTTTACAAACACAGTTCTGATTTTGTAACTCCTCCTTCAGTTTATTTTCCTCTTGTGCTGATTTCTTCCCCTCACAATGTCTGTGTGCATCACTGTGGTTACTTAAATCTTCATTTCTACTGATGTCATCACAGAATAAAACCCCATCCCCCAAACCTGCAAACCCCAAGTACTCTGACCGTTGCTTGTCAGAGGGTAGCTCTCAGAATCCCATTTCCGGAGGTGTTCTTCACTTTCCTGCCTGAGAATTTCCTGTTGCTGGCAGCTCTCTTTCTCCTTCTGAAAGATGTGAGGAGCAGCATGTTCCCTAGAGCCTGACCTGCCTTCCTGCCCTGAGAGGCAAACCTGCTTGTCCATCAGTGGGGCCACCCTGCTCAGTGCAGCTGCAGCAGCAGGTTCTGTGGTGTTAGAGGGAGCAGACAAACAGCACAGTTGAGCTGATGGGCCAGTGGTAGTGTGAAGCCTATGATGTGTTTGGCTGGTGGGAGCAGCGTAGGAAGATCGCTGGGAACTGACTGGCAGGAGGCCACCATGTGGATGAGTATCAGCATCTTTTCCCTTTGCTGAAATCCACATTGACAGATTTTTAAAGCCTGACATGATTGTGTAGGGCTTGAGTTTTAGCTCTTGATAAATCACAGAATGGTTTGGGTTGGAAGGGACCTTAAAGTTCCAACCCCCTGCCATGGGCAGGGACACCTTCCACTAGATTGTTCCTCAAGGCCTTAACCAACCTGGCTTTGAACACTGCCAGGGATGGGGCAGCCACAGCTTCTGTGGGCACCCTGTGCCAGTGCCTCACCACCCTCACAAGGAAGAATTTTTTTCCTAATGCCTGATCTCAGTCTCCCCTGTGGCAGGTTAAAGCCATTCCCCCTTGTCCTGTCCCTACAGGCTCTTGTAAAAAGTCCCTCTCCAGGTTTCTCCAGTCCTCCTTTTCCAGGCTGAACAAGCCCAACTCTCTCGGCCTGTTTCCATAGGAGAGGTGCTCCAGCCCTCTGATTGTATTCGTGGCCTGGTCTTGCCTGAGCAGGTCCATGTCCCTCTTATGTTGGGGTCCCCAGAGCTGGGTGCAGGACTGCAGGTGGGGTTCTCAGTGTGATGAGCTTGTAGCATGGTGCCCTGCATCCAGTTCAGCACAGGTTTTCCTGCTCTGCCTGTACCCTGGGTTCTGCAGCAAGGTGACCTGTGTTCCCACAGCTGCCCTGTGAGCAGCAGTGTTTGGGCCCTGCCAGCACCAGTGTCTGCTCTGGGTACCTGGCAAAAGGCAGCTTGGGTTTAGCTTTTCATGTACATTAACCGCATCCCCCGTTTGTACAGCAGAGTAAAACTACTGCTGCAGAGATGATGAGAGGTAGATTTCATCTGTGTTTATAACGAAAAACTGTGAGGAGGAGTTAAAAAAACCTGTTTCTAGTACGTGTTATTTAAAATACTACTGCTTTTTTTTTTTTAATAGGATGATGACAACAATGCACCTTCTGCTCCTGATCCCCCAGGTCTCCTCCTGCATGAACGGGGAGCGGGTTTCTGCTTTGATTCCAGGTAAATGTTATCTTTGATTTTAATGGTGTGGGTGGGTTCCTCTGTAACTAGATCCTTTCTCAGTGGAGATGATGGAACTGAAAAGCAATTTCAGTGCATGTTTGGGTTACAGCTAAGAGAGAATATGCTGTGCGGCTGGGTAGGCTGCTTGTGCTGCACCTCATTTTGACAGAATTTAGATAACTTTTGTAGTGAATGAATGAATAACTTCTGTTTCTTTGCAACCTAATTGTGAACCCAAGTTTAGAGCTTTTATAAAGTGTTATGTTTGCTAAGAGAAAGCATTTATGAGCAGGGAGAGTGGTTTCCCATGAATCTGCGCTGCCATTAAGACTTTCAATAGATTTGTATTCAGCAGTAGCTGGAGTTAGGTCAAAATTGTGTCACTTTTAAAATGCCAGGTTATTCTGGAATTCCTGTGTAAAACTACTGGAACTGCACGGAGGATTTTCGGCAAAGACACTTAAATTAACAGTGTGATCCTTGCTTGGTTATAAAGTCTGAGTGGAGTTAGGTTTCTAGTAAAGCTGTTCATGGCGGCAGCAGCAAGGTCCTGCTTCTGTGTTTTGTTTTGCAATAACAGATTAAATAACCGTGTCCTCCTTTCCCTCCGCCTCCTCCTGCAGCTTTTACCTCCACAAGAAGTGCCCTCTCTGTGATGTGATGTTTCCACCCAACTACGATCAGAGCAAGTTTGAGGAACACGTGGAGAGCCACTGGAAGGTGTGCCCCATGTGCAGCGAGCAGTTCCCACCCGACTATGACCAGCAGGGCTTTGAGCGGCACGTCCAGACGCACTTCGATCAGAACGTACTGAATTTTGACTAAATACTCGTGTTTTGCCGTGTAGCTTTAACCCACCTCCCCCGAGTAGTCCATCGATGGAGCAAAACCAGTGCAGCTTTTATGTAACAGGGCAAACTTCTGAGTCAAAGCAGATACACTCTAAGGGGAGCCGGGATAGATGGGGGCTGTGAGCCGCCGTTGGGGTATCTCCTCTCTCTACCTAAGATGATACTAAAAACTCCACAACCCCCCTCCCCCCATGTTGTGGCTGTAGCTTATTTATTCCCCTGTTTAGCAAAGTTTGCAAGGACATGGGAATGATTTAGCCTCAGAGAAGACGAGACTGGCTTCATGATGCTCTTCAGCTCCTTAAAATGAAGTCACCAAACCATCCGTGGTTTCTCTTGACCATGGTGACTGAAGCACGATTAAAAATGGAATTAACAGGTGTTTCTCCTACCAAACCCATGTAGTTTTATTTTGAGTAACAATTAAATCAGAAAGTTCCATGACTTACTCTACCAAAATACAGTTTTCTAGTATGTTTCTGAAGCATAGGTGCATGTACTGTGAGGCGACATGCTTGCAGCAAAAGGAATAGCAAATACTTCAGGCTTACATATAGAATGTTTGCCCTAAGGGACAGCGTTCAATTAATTTGTACCTTAGGGTGGTATCTCTGAGTTGGAAGAAACAGCTGTGCTTAAATGCCTACAAGTAATTGTTTAATAAAAGTCATCGCTGTTACAGTGCAACTGCTGTCAGTAGGAAATATCGTTCTGTTTTCACCAGTGACTTGTGTTCCTTTTGGCTTAGGACTTTTAAACCCTCCTGCGTTTTAACTTCATGTATTTCTTTGCAGGAAGTAAACCCATGTGTGTATATCTCAACATTTTAAATTTACTTTAACTGTATTAAGTAAATTTGCTTTCCACTTGTTGTACAGTAGTCTTGTTACATTAAAAGCAAAATTAATTCATGGAGGTGGCGGTCCCTTCTTTTTCCCACTGCTTGTTTTGAACTAAAATAGGAGTTTGGCCTTTACCTTGACCTGTAGTAAATGATGTTTGAGCTTTGCATGGCAAAGAAACTGTTGCTCATGTCTATTTATATTCTTTGTTTGAGAGACTCGGGGTTGGAGGCTGTGCGTAGGATCTGTTGCCTCCAGTGCTCCTGTGAACACATGCGCTATCCTGGCTTGATGCAGGGGCTATTGAAAACTGCCTGATAAGGATAAATCGCAGTGTCTCGGGCAACAACTACTGCGTCACTCCTTCTGTCCCACTGTAAACCTTAGGGGTTTGTAGCTGTGAACTTCATGTCGAGAGACGGTCTGAGGTAAGGTGTGGAGGGCTTGAGAGACTTTTTTTTTCTCTGTAACTCGGCAGTATATGGAAGCCCTTAGAACAGGCTCTAAACCCAAACTACTGTTAATCATCGTATTAAAGACTTCAGGAAATCTCGGGTTGGGGTCCCTCAGTGGGCTGTGCCAAAGTGGGGCCTTCTCTTACGAGATGCGTGTGTGTGTACAGGGTGCTACTTCAAAAGCTTCCCCATGAAACAGCTGCCCTGATGTGTTTGCTTGTACTAACTTACCCAGGGAGGCTGCAGGTACATGGCAGAAGCCAAAAGCCTCTGGCCCAGCCTCCCCCAACTACAATGTTAATGATCCTCCTTTCACAGTGACAGCTGCTTCATTGCTGATGAACCTCCAGGAGAAAAGCAGCCTGTATTCTACCCTTAGGAGGTGACCTGTGCCATCCCTACACAATCTCAGGTAACCAGGGCCCTGGTGGTGTTTAATGCTACCAAAGCAAAATACACAAAGACTATGCACAGCCCAAGAACTCTTTAATAATGTTAAGAATGAGTGCAGAGCAGGCTTCTTAGGTCAGAGGCAGTTTATTTTAAATGTGATTTGATTTACATTTATAAGCAGCTTTCCTGACAGGAATTCTTTAAGTTGCCTTCAGTTCTAAAACAAACCTCTGTCACTTTCAAACTTAAAGTACTTTGTCCCCAACAAAACATATGAAAATATAATTTAAAGCACACTTTTCACAGACACGGTACAATACATTCACTATACACAGTATAACAAAATAGTCCCATCTTTACCTGTTTAATAATACTGTCACAATGAGTAGGTAAATAGAAACTGGAATTTCGTTTTATAGTCGAAAGGAATTTACATGCAACAAGGACATTTTACGACTGTTCAGCTGTTGGAGGAACTTACCCAGCCTGTGGTTTCTTGCGCCAGGAGCAGAGCTGAGGCTGAGCTGTTGGCCAGAGCTGCAGAAGGTAGAAGCAGCTGCCCAGGGCCTCACATGTCTGGATCACCCCTTGAACGTGTCTCACAGCCCTGCACGATGCAACCACAGTCACCTCTCCGGGGTTTGACAAAGTGATGGTCTGTTTCAATTAGAGTGTTCCACATGCTTGGGCATTAGGCTGATGCCAAAGTGTTTTAATGAGACTTCCACTCTGCAGGAGAACAGGTAATTATCATCCTGACAGAGTTTTCATTTAACTTTGGGGAAAAAGGGAGGGGAAAGCTCATTCCTCCTTCATTTGAGCTTGCGTTTGCACTTAACAGGAACTGAGCAAAGGCAATCCCTGTGGTTAATGCCGTGAGCTGGTCCTGTTCCGTGCTGGGGGATGCCCACCTCAGCTCTGGGGCAGCTCCATGGCAGGAACCATGTGTGTGAGAGTGGAATGCTAGGGGCAGGCTGGTGAGCAGCATGTGCTCAGGCGTGGTCCAGACACGAAGTGCTCACTTTTAAGTCAGTCTCTGACCACCTGCTGCAAGAAGCACTTAATCTTTCAGTAAGGCTCATATGTCATAGTTCAGCAAAATAACAGTAAAGCTAAACAGACACTTCCAACGGGAATGCAGCAACCTATGATGAGAAGCAAAAAAAACCCACACAAAATCTCAAATACAATGAGCATGAGGGAGCGGCTTTAGGAACTCCCTTGCACAAGTAATGGACCTCCTTAAACCAGGCATAGGCTTTGTAATTTTTATTTGCAACCACAGGCACATGCTCGTACAGTAGTTGCAAGAATTGGCAACACATAAAACATTAAATCTGTTGGCAATAGAGAACTACAAAGTGCTTTAAAACTTCATCTGGGATGAAGATAATTGTTTCTCACACACACATAAATTTGCACTTAAGTATTTCCAAGTGTCTTTCTAATAGATAGTTCATGGGTATTTTGTTGGACTGGGATATTGGTCCTCAAAAGTTGGATGGGCGTGAACGTAAGATGAATCTTGTCCAAAAGAAAAGGAGCAATTTCTAATGCTAAAGTGATTGTTTACTAGTTGGAATGGCAAAGGGTGTCCGCACTTCAAGAGGGAGAAAAGAAAAGAGATTTGCAAGATAATATAAAATACAGCAAGCACACCTTCGTATGTATGTTATTTAAGTATGAAAATATTTTTAGCATATTATGTTAAACATTCTTTCTTATTTATATTCCCGTTACCTAAAAGACTTGCTACTCCACGCTAGCTCCGTTACGTAAGGCATGTTAGCGCTAGTCTGATGCGGGTGGTGTCAGTTTGGTTTTGCACGCATTGGAAGTCTCTGTCACGGTACAATCATCTCCAACGGGTGCCAATGCCAAGCTCCCCTCACCTCCTCTTGCACCGATTCCCGCCTCAGGACAACTCAATAGGCAACCCACCCCCCTTCCTCTGGGTTTTGTTTTGGAGAAAAGTGTTCTGGAGAACCTCTAGCTTTGATAGCACCTTATCTCAAAGTAATGAACATGGGTATGATGATTACATGTGCAAATGTACAAAATCATTAACTCTACAAAGATACATCATTCCAAAATTACAGAAAATTTTAAAGCATGCATTTAATTTTTGTTTTTGAAAGGGTTGCTGAATGCTTCCCCTGAAAAAGGTGGCTGTTCTCAAAATCAGCAACTGCTGGTGAGGATTTCTTGGCACGTTTGTGACCAGCATGTTATTGCTGCATCTTCCTGATAATCTCAGCAGACACGGGGGGATGGAAATTGATTGTGTGGTGCCGCAGGCCCTGAGCTGTCTTGTAACTCTTTCCGCAGCGACATTTGAATGGTTTACGTACGCGGATTTGCGTTCTGTGGCCATTCTTGGCATGGTACTTTATACCATTCACATTCTGTGAGCGAGAAAGGAAAACGTTAGTGGTCATGTGGGCAGGGAACAGCTGAGCTTCCGATTAAAAAGCAAGAACTTGTTAATGGCACAGGCAGCATCACACAAACGACTTGGAACTCCTGCGGGGTGTTGTGCACGTGTTGTGCTTTCAAGATAGATACGAGATGGGACAGGAAGGAAAACAATTTATGTGGTTCTAATGTACTGAACTTGCCTGCCTAATTCTGACTTCTATTTCACTGAATCATCACAGAATGGTTTGGGTTGGAAAGGACCTTAAAGACCATATAATTCCAACCCCCTACCACAGGCAGGTACACCTTCCACTAGATCAGGTTGCTCAAGGCTCTGTCCAACCTGGCCTTGAACACTGCCAGGGATGGGACAGCCACAGCTTCTCTGAGCACCCTGTGCCACCTTTACAGTGAAGAATTTCTTCCTTATATCTAACCTAAATCTCCCCTCTGCCAGTTTAAAGCCATTCCCCCATGTCCTGTCCCTACATGCCCTTGTAAAAATCCCCTCTCCAGATTTCTTATAGGCCACCTTTAAATACTGGAACCGCTGAGGTCTCCCCAAAGCCTTTTCTTCTCCAGGCTGAAAAGCCCAACTCTCAGCCTGTCTCCGTAGCAGAGGTGCTTCAGCCCTCTGATCATCATCTCATAATGTATTTTCCAAAAAACCACTGTTTAATGGCCTCGTATATGGATGTTTTTTTGCCTTCCTGACATTTTTTCCCTATAGCACTGACAAATTTTATTCAGAGGTTCATTTACAAGCAAACAAAGAATTGGCATGAAGACTCAAGTCACACTTCTTCAAAAAGCTGCAGCTCCCCCCATGGTGTGTTTGTTCCGTTCTGTGTCATTGTTTTGAGATATGTCTTTAGGCACCAGCAAATTCTGATAGTTTGCACATTGTCTCCAAAGAATTAACTGCAGGGAACACTCAGCCCAAAGAGTTACACAGGGCACTCAAAACAATCCAGAAAAGCCATCTGCAAAACAGCTATTGTTTGGGAATATTCTACAGCCACAACTTCAGAACTGATCTCCACTGGTTTGAGGACAAAGAGCAAGAGATGGCACCGCAACACACTGGTACACTGGCAAGGTCATCAAACAGGCAGCACCTCTGCTACAGTAATGAAACATCTTGCTAACACATAAACCAAAATCACAGCCCTGTCCTCCTTTACACCTATTTCTGGCCAAAACTGGGGAAGCTGTTGTGCTCTCAATAGCTGTCGTGATACTGCCTGATGTAGGAGTTGTCTTCCTGTGGTCTCTCACTGCTTCCACTAAAAGGTTGGAGTTTTAGAGAAATAAAGCAAAATGCCTCTCGTTACAGCTTCTCCTAGGAAGAAACCAAAGATGCCAAGACCATTTGTGACAAAAAGATACAGTTCTGAGGCCCTATTGTGTTCCCTTCAAAGTTTTTAGCTATGTATCTCAGGGTTCTTTTAAACTATTAAAAAAAAGGAAAGAGCTAAAATTAATTAACAGCCTGGGTACGAATTAACCCACTGAGTTAAGTTTTAGGGAGTTTGTCTTTGCTGAACCACTGCCTCGTATTACACATAATAAGTCTCCTGCTTTGGCTCTTTAAGCAACAAGTTTGGTTTTGTCAATGCGCATCTTACAGTAAGCGCAAACTCCAGGTTGGAGTTTACAGCAATTACACACATTAGACAATCTGGTTTGAAAAACAAAGGAAAGAGAAAAAGCCCTCAGTAAACAGAACAGAGCCACAACTCCCAAGACTCTGGATACATCAGAAAGCAAACCCCAACAAGGCACAAGTCTGACACCTTCAATACCACCCTCCTGCCAATGTGTCCCCTTCTCCTCCCCTACTTCCTAAACCAATTAATTCCAAGTCAGAACCTCAACTATCCTGTCCCACTCCTTAGAGGAAGTCCCCCTGTGTGCCCCTCTCCACAGCCCTGTTCTAACCACAGCTCGCAACGGTGAGCAAAAGCAGTGTAAGGCACTTGCAGCTCCCACTGGGCAAGCAGGGAGGACTGTAATGGCAAGAGAAACCACCCGTCTCCCAGACAGCTGCAATGTTCTCATCTTACTGTGTAAAATGCTGGTCCTTAGTTACTGCACGTTAACCTCGCCCCAGCAGTGATGTGTTTTAATCTTTAAGCAAAACCAGTTCCTTGCTTTCACTCATGATGTTGAGCGTGGTACTGTTCTTGCCACAACTCACCATGCCCAGTGTAGTCTGTACTGTTGAAATGGCATTTTAGGGCAGCCTGGGTGTCTGGAGAGGTTCATTTGTTGAAATCCTTTAAGAAGAAAAACTTAGCATACAACATCCACCCTGGAAAAAGGGCATAGTGCAAGACTGCAAGTGACTGATCTGCCCACATGTTTCTCTTCTCTAGAGAATCCAGGCACAATTCAGTGCACTTGCTTTGTTAAAGTTCTCAAACTGTCCTTTACACCCTTAAAAATACTCTCACACAGCTGTCATCTGAGATCCGGGAGATGAGAGTCTTCAGTCTCCAATACAAAGCAGACACAAATACAAGCCTTTAGTGCAGGTTACTTCTGGGTGAAGAGCACTCAAAGAAGGTCAAATGCTGTACCACCAAGACAGACAAGAGCAAATCAAAGCTACAAACCATCCTCAAGAGCACTCGAGTTCTCTGCAAGTAACTTGAGATCCTGAGGCACCTTTGAGATGGCTTTGCACATAGTTACAACCTTCAGCACCCCCAGGACTGCTGGGGTGAGGGAGCCAGAATGCCAGTGGGTGGCATGAGGGCTGTCATAAGACATCTGTCAACATCTAAGTACTGTTAAGGAGGGCCTGTGCCTTCAAAGGAGAGAAAATCCTGAAGTGACCTGCTAAACTTTTGCTAATGCAGTAGAATTTGAAAAGCAAAACTATCCCCAAACCCTATATAATATGCATTGGAAACTACAGAAACCTGTCTAGACTTTATTTTTTGTCAGAAATCAATTTAAGATACTTTCAAACCAGTATCAATTTAAATCAGATGCTCTAAACCTGCAATCACAGATATCCTCACTGTTCCATGCCAAGGGCACTCTTTCTCCTGATCCAGCTTTTTCAATGACCTGCTCAGCCTCAAGTACACCATGTGCTTTGGTGAAGGTGGAAAAGTACTTTCAGGCAGAAAAATTTAAGCAAATGCTAAACCAGAAACCTACATGGAATGAATTGGACCATGGAAGGTTTGAGGAGCTAGTATGACATGAAACTGGATCTGCACTCCCGGCTAAAAGAAAACTGTTGTTAGAATTACAGTCAACTCTTCAGCACTTTTTCCACTGCTGTAATGTAAACACTTTGTTGTATGTGTGGGCTGACATTACTGAGGTATGGCAAAACCCACTGCCAAATTCATACATCACTTTTATTGCTCTGGTTACTTAGGTTGCTCATTCCTTACTCTCACAAATGATTGAGGAAGAAGATGGTAGTGTAGAAGGGCACTCTAAAATCTTAAACAGGAGAAAACAATTATTAACCTGGGACCAGATCAGGACCAGATAGAGAAGTTTAGACTGGCACTACCTGGTTTCATGGACACAAGAGCAGTTGCTGGGCAGGGCCACTTGCACTGCAGTAGTCATGAAGCCACTACACTGCAGAGAGCTTGCCACTCCCTTCAAAAAGGAAAAGACACCAAGGATGGTTTGGGAGGATTTCTTGTTTCAGACTTGCACACTCATGTGTATTTTTGTATCTCCTGGCTCTTCCTCCTGAAATTTTCTTTGTGGGTCTGGTTCCTCTTTGCTCAACTTGCAAGCTCTGGCTTGCTCCCTTCTTTCAATCAAATTCCTTTATTTTCCCTCTCACATCAGTGTTCTCCCTCCCTTAGCTCTGCTGCATCTCACTGTTCTTAGATCAGCCTTCCTGGGCTTTGCCCCACCTGAGAGGCCTAGAACCCTCATCCTGCTGCCTGCCAGAAAGACAAGCCCAATGCCTCAATGCCTCTGCATTCTTGGAAGGTGCCATTTCTCCTCTTGCCATAGCCAAAAAGTGGTCATGCATATAAGCTACATCTTGGATGCACAGAAATCTATTGCTCTTTTATTTATTTGTGCAAACTAGAAAAGTTGTGACAAATTTGTGGTTTTTTGTATCTATCCATTTTGTATCAAACTTCATTTGCTGTTTGGAATAAGTTTACCTATATCACATACACACTTTGAATGGTTCTTCTCCAGAGCTACAGACCAAATAACTGGCACACATAGGTGGCATTGAATAAAAGGAAAACTAACTGTCATGTTGATAAATGCATGCTTTAGCTCCTACAGGTGGCATTTTGCAAAGCAGGGTAACTGCTCATTACCCACACACTCTGGATAGGGCAGATGTAAATCCAGAATCTGGTGAGTGTGAACTCCATGAAAACAAGGCCAACATCTCTGGGTTCCATTGATTCATGCAGATGATTTTTTAAAAATCAAAATTAAGGCATCAAATACAAATCATATGAAGAAAATATCCATAAATGGCAACTATAAAATACTTGTAATTTGTTCTCTAGGTCAGTAACTGTAAATGGAGAAGAAGAAAGCAAGCTTCAGAAATTAGTTCAGAGGTTTGTTTTAAGCTTCCAGAAGTCAGTATGCTCCTGATCCACTTCACTGTTTCTGACTATCCTACAAACACATTTACATATCACTAAAAAAAAGTTGTTTTTTTTTTTTCTCCAGAACCTTCAGCTCCTCAAGAAAACCTAAGCCATGCTACACAGAGTAACAATATGAAGTATAAGCGAGCAAATTTATTTCTTCAAAAAATAAAGTTCCTGAAGACCTAGATGTTTTATGACTCACTTCTACTGCACTGCCTATGGGAAAGCATCAAGAGATAGCAGCTGGGCAGGAGGCCAGCAGGGTCTTCTGATACTCATCCGGGCTTGTGTATAAACATGTTCTTGTTACAGTTTCCATTGTCTGCCCCAGCCCATTCCTTGGGCGTATTTGTTTTTCTCATTCTGGTCTTATTTACCTTTCCATAATGACTTTTCAGTGCAGAGGCCATCTTTTATCCTTGTACATTGTTTGCAAAAAGGAGCCCCATCCCTACTGGGTCCTTTAAGCACTACTGTAATACAAATAACGTACCTAAAAATAACACTTCTGCTACTCAAATGTACGTCACCTAAGGCCAGACAAAAGAAAACTGTGTATATCATCCTTTCCTCCTCACTCCCTGAAGGAATGCATCCTTTCTCAGCCGTAAAGTGAGCCTGGCAATTACTGTATGTACATGTCCGTGTTCCTGTTTGGAGCACAATAATTGTTTTACAGCCCTGACTGTGATTATCCAGTACCCACCACAAAATCCCGATGCTTTGATCACAGGACTCCCTGCCTGGACTCTGCAAATAATTCATCAGAGGAGGGGGTTAAGCAGAAGGAAGATGAAGAGGAAACCAGAAACACAGCTGACAGAAAGCTAAAAGGAAGGAAACAAAGATAAAAATGTAAAAAGAAAAAATTAGGCTGAAAAGAAAAAAGGGAGGAAACGAAGACCACGGAAAAGAGAAATGAGGTGAGGCAGAGTTTAAGGAAATGTGCTTTCCTATCAGGACTAAACAGAGGTGAGTCTCTTAAGAAAACGTCATACTTTTTTATTTGCTGCTGCTCTCTGTCAGCCTCTCTATAGGTCATTAATTTGTCCCCTGTCCAACTGTGCTAACATTAATGGTGTACAAGATATCCCTTAGACAGTCCTCATACATTTGAGATGAAGGCAGTGAGATAGCAGAAGCAGGCAGAAACAGCTTGCTTATTTGAGCAATAAAAAGACAGAGGGCTGGCAGTCAAACAGAGAACAGACAGGATATAGCAAATTACAGGGTTCTCCTTCTAGCCTTTGCTATTAAGTGAATGTTTTCTGCAATGCATAGATGCCCTGTGGGCACTGTGACTTCTAACAATCACCACGGCTTGTTTGCTTCCTGAGCTAGGGATTTAGCTTTTATATTATACCCTTCATCTGGCACAGCTTCTACCACGCACAAGAAGAGTATTAATCTTGAATAATGCGTACATCTGCAAAGTAATACTTGCAAATTGTCTGAAAACATCTTTTCCTCTGCCCTGCCCCTGGAGATGGTGTTCTTTTTTTCCTGTAACCAAAGAGAGGAATAACCATGACAGAGTACAGGCTAATCTCTGCAAAAAAAGACTTGTATGTTACTAAGGAATAAGGAAGCACATTGCTTTGTTGCTCGTATTTTAAGAAGGTATTGTCAGTATTAACTGATCTGTGTAGGAATCTGAGTCTTGATTTGCTGTACAGGAGCTGCCACAGTCCAGAACAGCTGCAGTGTCAGTGAAGCATGTTTTTATCCTCTACACAGTTTCATGCATGGTTTATTCATTCTTGTCACAACTGTTTTATCTCAAATGTTATTGGTCTTCCTCTATTTCTCTTTCATATTTCTGTTCTCTTTTAAGTCCCTACTTGCCAGTTATTTAAAGGAGAAGCCATAAAGTAAAACTAATATAAAACCAACCCAACCCCCACTGATTTTTCTAGGGTATAGGTCAGTGGTTGAGCTTTCCAGTAGTTCCTGCAAAAACTTCAGAAAGTGATTTAGGAGAACTGTGCCAACACATTATTTCTGTTCGCAAATGTCAATAGCTACAGTATACCATACTGAAGTCCAAGTTGTTCAACAGTTTCATCTGTCTCTGCACTGGTTCATGTGAAGCAATACTACTGTCCTCACAACAGCTCAACATGTTCTGTTCTGGCCAGCTCAAGATTCAAAGTTAAAGATGTTTCACTCCCACAAACAGACAAAAATTTCTCATGTCGGAAAGCAACTGAAAAAAGGGGGAGGAGAACCATTTCCCAGTATGTCACGCAGAGGGAGGGATGGATGCAAGCCCTGCACGTGAGGCTAGACACACTGACAGCTGTGCAGACATAGGGCTCGGACCCAGGACACAATAATGAGGGAATTTCTCTGAGGCTCTGTCTTTCCAAGATGACCGCTGACTTGCAAAACATAAACCACCACCTTCTGCACATCACCTTGTCCAGGAAAAGTACCCTGGGCACAGCCTCACTAAAGGAGAGGCAGCATCTCTAGCAGTTAAGCAGAAGGAATTAATTCTGGCACTGATGGGCAGAAGCTCTCTATTCAGTGTTTGTGAAAGGCACCCCAGAGATTATTTCACTGGTAGTACCTCCTGCATTCTGTAGTTAATTTGTCTAATTAACAGAAAGCTAGTTAAAACGTTAAAAGACAGTCACTATATATAATGTCTCTTGACATTATATACAGGGATACAGAAGGCTACACATCCTTTGTAAAACTGGTATCTTGGCTGTGTTTGAGAGGAAACCAGTAAATAAAGTAAGTACTCTGCTAAAATACCACATACATAAATGTGAAAAGTCTATCAAACATGAAAGGTACAAACTGATTTTAGAGGCTTTTTCCCCCTCTCCTCACTACACCAGCAGGAAATAAGGTAGGTCTGCACTACTGCTTACCTTGTATCTTTTTTTACATCCAGGAACAGGACAGGCAAAAGGTTTCTCATCCCCTCCATTCATGCACATTGAACTAAGAATAGCTTCAGAGCTGATAGCACTTTCTGTAGTCCAGGACTCATCACTGTCTGATTCTTCATAATCTACTTCCTCTTCATCATATTCACTACCTAGAAAAGCAGGGACGTGAGATAAAACAAAAATAAATAAGAGCACAGCAAGATAACCCATTCTGCATTTATTACATCAGTTACAATGACTTGTAATTTCCCCACTTTTGCCTTTGCTGGAAGACAGTTATTTTTAATTTTATAAACCTATCTTTCTTATAGCTATTTATTCCTTCATAAAGACACCAGTGGTTCTTTTTCTAATAACCAGGACAGGCATTATTAATATATCTTCATAAACTGTTAACTGCGTGGCACAGAAAGTTCAAAAAACTGATTTTAAAATGCAGTTTCATTCCTCCTTGAATACCAGGATCCTTCTGTCTTTCCCAGTGCCTGAACAGAATATGTGGTTTCACCCCCTGCAATTAAAGCTAATTTTAACGCTTTTCTTTATGCAATACAACACTGAAGAGCGTAATTCTACAGATCATAAACAGTGTAAAATAATATGTTGACAAGTCCTAATGCATTTACTAGCCCTTTGGAATTAATAGGAATTATAGCACAACATTAATAAGAATTATATTGTAGCAATTATAGTTGTGAAATTCATTCCCTCAGGTGTGGGGATAAATTGCATTGTGTGGCTGCCCTGAACAGACCGCATTATGTTCCAGATATACTACGACAGCCGTTTGAGCAGCTGGTGCTGAGTTTATTTATTATTTTTAATTGCAATAACTATCAATGAAATCCTCTGAAGAAGTTAAATGTGAAACGAGAGAAATTAGGAAAGCAGAATTCCAACTATAAAAATACCGTTTTAAATAAATAATAATCTAAAAAAGAAGCCAGGGAGGGAAGAGCCCCAGCTGATTAAAAAGAAAATATATGCACAGAGGGAGGGAGAGGGAAAGCTGAAAGAAACTTCTGTGGTGTCAGCAGGAGGTGGTGCTGTGTTTCCCCTCCCCTTCCCTTTCCCAGCTCTGCTAAATTTCATCCTTTCTGCTGAAAGCCGATTTGGCTCTGAGCGCTGGAACAGCTCCTGTTGTTAAAGACAGTTATGTGACACTTGCATGGCTCTATTTGCTTTCCTCATATGCCCTTTAAATGCATGCCTCCAGGCAGCTTTATGTGCCAAGAAGAAAATGCAGCCAGATGCCTCGCGGCACTTTAAAAAAGCAGCATCTTGACCTCACAGAGAAAACCCATGCTGCAATGTACAGAGGGGTCTTTGGTGGTTTTTTTTTTTTTCCCTTCTGGTGAAGCTAAATACATACCTATGGTCTCTCAAATTTTTCCCTTTGGATTTCCCCTCCCCTGGTACTCTCACTCAGACTCCGTACCTCTCCATCACTGAGTAGAAACGCATGTCAACTGGTAGCTGCAAGTACTCAGGGCTCCTGAGCGTTAATCAGATACTGTAAGTTCGCTTACAGATGTCAGGCCATTCATGTTCCTTTCCTGTGGTTTCCATCCGTACAGGGTGGTGCACAGATGAGGAAAGATGGATGGTTTCCCACCATCAACAACTGTTGACATGTGCGCACGCACACACGCTCTGCAGCACATCTGCAGAACTCTGCCTTGTTGACTGTGCCTCCTCATCCCGCACCCAATGAGTGAAAGCCAAAGAAAGCATTATTGACCTCTTAAAAGATTCCTGAACTCTAGGAAAACAGTTAACCTAAAATGAAGTTAAGACTTGTTATAGTTTAATTAACTAATAAAAAAATGGAGGCAAAGCCGTAACTCTGCATCTACGATTTCCTGCCCTTGATTGTATCTTGATGGAAAAAAATCCTCAAGCTGTTCCTTTCAAACTTTTCAGCTCAGTAGTTTTTTTTAAGCAAACGCAACAGAAAACCCTATTGTAAATACACACATGCACTCATAGGATGAGAAAATATACATCAGTTCTAAACACCGATACCAACAATTTCTGCCAGTATAATCACCCCCTTGTAAGTCCCCTTCAGAGGGGGTGATTTCCTCCCTTACAGGATTTTGTCCACCTAAAGAAAACATCATGTGAGACTGTATGACATCTACTAAAGATATCACTACTTTTAGTGATAACAAGGAGCATGCTTTTATAAAACAACAATCAGAGCTCTATAAAATGTAATATGCAATACAGTATATAAAAGATATACAGTACAGTGCAGGGAAGAAACAAACATTGCAGTGATACATTTCCATACATTTTCCTGTACATCCTTTGAATTTTTCTAATAACTTTGTATAATAAGACCCAATTCTGTAACAACTTTTTCCTGTACTTTACTTGCAGGTAGACTCACTGAAGGAGAGAGATAGCAGAGACCAAACCACATGTGTAAGCATCTGTGAGGTCAGACAAGCCTTATGGTTTTATTTTAATTAGCTTACCTGCACAAAAATGCAAGATTTTGTCTAGTGTAGTCAAAAGAGTTGTTAGAACAGTAGAAGCAAATGCTCCATTGTCTTAAGTTTCTGAATCCAGGCTTGTCACTACAGATTTCACATATGATGAGCTTTTTCAAGCATGAATAAGCATATAAAGATGTATTTCTTACATAAAATGGTCATACTAATGGTGCCAAGTACCTGAAAGGCATATCACTTTATACAAAGCTGGAATTGCAGTTTATCATTGTTCTTATCTGACAGCAGTTTATCTTTCCTACTGAACTCAATTGCTTGTACTCTCTTAAAAAAAATCTTAAAAAAACCAAACAACCCAAATGTATTTAAGGGGGTGCTGGTATAAACAACATGTACAAAACCCCAATGTCTTGAAAAAAAAATTAGCAATTAATATCTACCCTTTCAATAACTATGTTGTTTCAGTTGTCATAGAAAAACAACACTGATTTAGTCAGGCTTTTAATTGATTCCGCTTCAGAATTTAATTTCCTCAGTTGTCAGTGTCTAAGAGCAGCAACCCATGTGGTGCCTCACTGATTGCATGCAACACATCAGAGGCGGGGGAAGCAAAAAGCACAACACACAGGTTGGCGCTGCCATAATAAACAGCCCCTGGATGAGGTATTTTAATTAAGTACTTTGAGGCTGAGGATGGTGGCTCTGTGGCGCGTTTCCCACGCTGAGCAGGAGCCCCTGGCCCTCAGTACGCATCAGGTGTACAAACTGCAACCTGAGGCACCGGCTGCTGTGGGCTCCTTCAGGCAGCTTGCCAGGGCACCAGCAGCGCACCGAAGGGGAAGTGCACAGCAGTGCATTTTGATCAAGATGTAGCTTGCTTGTTCTGCTTCATTTAACCTTGGTTGGTGTTTCACAATAATAACTGTAAATATTTACTTTTTAAAAGGAAAAATAAAAATTAAGCACCTTTGCATCTAACCTACAGCCTGTTCCATGGTGTAACAACTGCGTGACTTGGAGAAGTATTTGTAACAACTCTGAACAGAACTCCAAGGGAGCTAGCTCACTGATCACCGCCTGGACGTTGCCATGCACATGGAAAACAGGATGCTCTGCTGGGGCACGCTGCCCTTCTGGGGGACAGAGTGGAGCCAGTCCCTGTAGCACACGTGCTAATGGCTTTACCATTTCACGCAATGCTTGGAAGGCTCACTGATCATTCCCCCCATCAGTACTCAAGAAAAAATATCAGAATTAGGAATCAGAAGTCCAAACAGCAAAACCCTCCCCCAAAACTCTACAACATACATTTCTCTATGATGAAGCATCTAAACACTTGGAGGGGAAAGGCTCACAGAGAAGCCCATGCTTTCAGCAAGACAGTGTACAAATACACAATATTATTATTGTAACTGAATACTACTTCTATAATAGCAAGAAAACTGTGTTTTCCACCTCTCTCCTCTGCCAATGGTCTTTCTGAGGCTCATTGCTTTGTACCATATCCAATTTCATCATCTGGCTTTCATTCAGAGAGCCTACATAGTTCTACCTCAGCCTAACCTAAACCCACTGCTTTATGGTCCAAATGACTCAGTAACATCTTCCTAACATTGCTCCCACCCTTGCATACAATATTCTCTCAGTCCTGGCCCACAAAACCATTTCCCCTCTCTTCACTCCAGCGGCCTTGCCAAAAAGCTCACTTCATCTGTGCTGCCCCCAGCAGCATAAAACATTAAACAAATCAAAACAGAGGCAAGGAAAGAATGATAGTTTTTTGGTTTTGTTCTCCTGGAATTTTACATGCTGAAATAACACTACTGCTTCTCAAAAAGGAGATGGACTCCACTGATGGAGCAGGGACTTGAGGGGGACACCAGTAGGCAAATCTCACAGAGTATGCCACAGTATTACAGGCAATTACTAGTTATGAAACACACATGGTCACAGAGTTTTCCATCAAGTCATTCTCTCTCAATTTTTATGCAGCATTTAAACACAACCCATCACAAGTGAGAAAGCTGTCTGCATCACAGCAGTGTATCTGTCAAAAGTAAATACATGCATGAAAAGGGATTATGATTACTGCCCATGTAGTAAGGCTAAAAAGTCTTTGTAGTGTAATGAAAAGCAAAGTTGCACCATAAAGACTTGCTCTATCTCTTCTTCATGTCAGTTTTCCTATCAAAATCAGCAAGAATATCACTTAAACCTACAGCAAAGATCTCTTCTCTTGAACGCTCATCTACTAAATTTTCTTTTTTCCAGTAGGTGAAGTCAGTAAATAAATCAGAAACATCTCACAAAGAGTTAATCATCTGACAGTCTGGCATTGACAACATCCCAGCTACACTGCTGAAAATCTGGAGCCTTATCTTTTATGTTTCTGGGGATTATTTGCTATTCACACCACTGAAGCCAAGATAAATTCTGTCTTTTGCGTGAGTGAATTCATTCCACCATGAGATTTACACAAAGGATTTTTTTCCCCTCAACTAGCAGGTGCATATCACTTGTAGTTATGTCCTGAAATATAAAAAAAGACCAAGCTGATTAAAACCAGCACAATCTGTGTGTGCCATTGCAATGAATTCGATCTATCTTTACCTCTGATCAAGAACAAGTTCTTCCTTTCTCCTCCCATGAAGAAAAACAAACCCAAAATGTCCTTGCCAATTATTTTTGTGACCAGAAAGCATGTATTAAGTATACAATGAATAACCATAAGTAAATAGCTTACTGCAGTGGGAACCAACATTGCTAATGTCACTGAAAGTTCATGGTAATGCCAATGATCTCTCTCATAAATTCAACTTCACACTTTGTCCCATGTGGGACTTGCAGTTTGTATTTCATAGAAGCAGTTTCGTGAGAGCACTTTTGTTAAGAAGTCTGTGTTCCCATGTACTGTGACAGCTTCTCTGCACACAGCCTCCTCCATGCTCACTATCAGGGGGAATGTTCACACAGCTGATACTCATTGCTTATCTAAAGACATATCAAGTCATTCAAAGTGAAATGTTCTTCCTTTATAATAAAGCACAGGAAATAAATGCTAGAGGCAATAAAATACAAAACAGTTAAATACCATGCATCATGGCTGATATGCAAGTCTTCAGTCTAGGAGCTATAGCAGGAGTCAGAGCTGTGAGCTGGTGCAGGTGGCACAATGCACTGGTTCGGCAAACTCAGGCAAGAAATTTCACATGCTTGATCAACCAAACAGACTAAGCCAGGGTTTTTCCTTTGCTTGCTTGCTTGTTTTGGGTACTGGGGGAAAAGACAGCTCAAGAGGAGAGAAAGTGGATTTCAGACATTGTGGAAGGTCCATTCAGAGTAACTTCTTGTATTTGCAAAAAACCTTTTATCTTTCATGTCCAGAGAGATGATGTAAACACATATGTTACAGAACTAAAGAAAACTGAGGGTAGCTTAAACAGAGTACTGTGTAGTGCTACAGATGCTGGCATTTTAGACTGCAAGTGCAATTCCAGAGTTTAGATTAAGCTCCTCCATAAAGCGAGCACTAGGTGCAACACGGTTCTTCAGCCAACAGGCTTAAGCACATGCAGTATAAAGTTTCCTCTTAACCCAGTAAATATCTCTGAGCCTCATTCCTGGGAGAGGAGAGGCAAAATTGTTCTCAAAGCCAACTGCATGCTTGGCAGCTCTGCTGTCACTCGAGGGAGCTGCTTGAGATGGTTATGGTTTGTCAAATGGGCACTTGCCAAGGCTGGCAGAGACCTCCATCCCTCTGCTCGATCACAAAAGAGCCATCAAAATAGCAATTACAACTCATTACTGACTTGGCCTTGCACTGAGTGGAGCAGCGGGTCCTGCAGGCTGTGTGGTCTGTGGCGGTCGCTGCCGGGCTGCTCACACACACACTCATGCCAGGAGCATGTCCTTCATCTTGCACTTCAGCCGTTGCTGCTGCCCGCATCCTACTCTTCCCCATGACACTAGTCAGAGCAGGATTTGGCCAGAAAAATGTCTTCTCGAGAAACCACCCTCCCTTCCAGTCCTCTCCTAGCCCAGATCAAGTATCAAGTGCTAAATAACAAGCTGTTTAGGAACTATTACTGCTCAGAAACACTATTTTTCTATTGTCACTGGCTGAAGCAAGACTCAGTGAGCAAATAAGCACCAAGAGACTTTTAAAAAAATGCACCTCATGTAGTAAGGTGAATATGGATTCAAAGAGTGATAGGTTTTTTTAACACTAGAGAAGTTAGACAAGAAATACTTTTTCTTGGGTTTTTGCGTCATTTAAAGAGTGGCTTTCAGCCAATAGAGCCTGCTATACTGAGGAAGGGAAACGTTTAAAAGCAAGCAAGGATGTAGGTACATGTTTCTGGACATCCTCCACACAATCTCACAGTCACAGAAATGGCAAGTGTAACTTCCACAGTCCTGGAGACAGTCTGAAAAGATACTTTATCAAGTTATTTTGAAGGGTGGTACCTCAACAGGATGAACCCACAAGTAACCCTGCACCCAGCCCATGGATGGGTACATAGTTTTATACCTGGCGCTCTAAATATAACACTACATAGGTCCAGTCAACATTTTAAATCACGCCTAGTTTTCATTTAAATGCTCAGTGTAAGCTCATGCTGAAATTTAAGTGACTGAAAACGTATTCAATTGCAAGGTTTGAGTCCACTTTGGAAAGCATACAAACACTGCAGACCCTATAGGTAAAACACAGAACCAAATACAGTGTATTTTGGTATGGAATGATTTTGGATGAACTAACCTATATGGGAAATCACCCTAAAATCCTGGAGGTAAAGCTAAAATGATAAAGGTACAAAATAAACATAAATGTTTTTATTTAAAGTACTATTAGTGTGACATATTCTTATTCACTGTCAGTAAAATTTGGAACTATTTACACACAAGATCTGCTCACCATTTTGGGTTACAAGAGAAACAGAACTAGTAACACTGAGGTTAAGAAAGAAACAGTCCTCCAGAGCTGTGGGACAGCTGGACTCTATCTGGCCTTAGCAGCAACGGTGTGCCATTTTCTATCTTGATCTATCTGAATCTTGATATTAGTATATCAAAGAACGCTCTAATCCACAAAAAATCCCACTCTAGAGATTACAAATGCACTAAAAGGAACTTGCAGATACACTACAGAGAGTATAAATTTATACAAATAAAACATGCATGTAATGAGCTAAATAAGAAGAAAAAAATCTCCACTTCCAATTCCTTGTGAAACAGCAACTAATCACAAAAACATGCATGTAAAGAACTGATCCTGGAAAAAAAACAGTCAACTGATACCACGGCATGTGTTCTGTAGAACAGGACTTTTCTGAGAGTGCTGCAGAGGTGCTAAAGCAAATTGTTATAATGTCACTGCACAATGTGCTGTTGAGGTTTTATGGTCACACTGCGCCAATAGTCTCGGGAAGTTATTTTGCATTCTTATATAAACTTTTTTTCCCAATCCTGTTTTCCACAAAAAAGGGCTTTCAATAATGTACAAACTTCTGTTTATACACAGCACAGGAAAAACACGATAAACCCAAGAACACAGTCTCTACTTTAAACATATTTTAAAATGCGTTTTCTACAATTTCATGTGAACAAGAATAACCTGTTAAAGGCTCCCCCCAAAAGAGCATAACCTTCCTGTAATTAAATGGCCGTGTTTTACATGGCACTTTTTTAAAATAATGAAAATAAAAAGAGCAAATAAATAAATCAATCCAGCAGACCCCTCCCAACTTGAGCCTTAACCTGCAAATTAATGTAACGGTAATAAAAGCCATGCCAGCTGGAATCCAATTCTTTCTCCGGCTTTGGCATGAGCAGCAAGAGCAGGTATATGTTTGAAGAAAAACAAAGTAGGACATTTTCCACCTTTAGTCACAGGATGTTAACTGAACTCTGGCAAACGTTTAAAGCTATTCTCAAAATGTTCAAGAAAGAATTAAAACCAGTTGGGGCTAAGAAACAACCCATCCTTCCTCCCCCCTCTTCTCCCTCCAGACATCTGTTCCAAAATTATACTCCAAAAACCACAGCGAAGAACAGTCATAATTAATGTTATTTTGGCTTTTTAGTTGCTAGGCCTGCATTCTGAGGTTAGAAGTACAAAAATGCAAGTTCAGGGCACTATTACTGTACTTAAGGACTCTCCTGATGCATGTAACAAAAAAGGCAGCTTTCCTTTTCTTCCCCCCCTTTTTCATAAAAGAGAAGAACTAGAAACAGTATCAGGAAATAGTTTCATGTTTAAGATAAAGGATTACAATAAAAAGTACCTACATAAATGAACTAGAGTTTATGAAGCTATGAAAATACATTTGAGACATGCTTTATAACATTGAGTTAAACATGCTTTACAGCTGTACAAAAGCTATTCAGCCACTTACAGTGCAGGCCATAAAGCTGCTAATGCGCATAGTCCTTACCCACCCTGACTGCCGTGTGCTGTGCCTTCATCCCTGCACAAACCCAGCAAGATTGCACCGAGCTACGACCAGGCTCCCATCCAAGGAACTGCTATCATTGTGCCTGTAGCACTCACTACGTGAAAAATGCCACTAATTTCAGTGGGATTCAGTCACACGGGGATTTCCAAGATGCTCCTGGGCTGGACCTTAGACCTGATGTGTTAACGGGCTGAATCATGCCAACAGGTTCCAATAGCAGGCTGTCCATGGAGGACCAAGGAGTTGCAGAGATCCAGGGCAGCTCAAAGCTCTTCCAGCAGCTTTGGGCTGAGGGAATTTCATGTTTATGAGCCCCGGGAGGGTTACAAATCCCTGACCAGCAACGAGGGAGGCAATGGCAGATTCTCCACTTCAGTGCACTTAAGGGTAGGAGTATTTATTTTGCATGAAGAGATATGTGATGCTTCTCTCTACCTGCTTTTAAATGCCCTGACCCACCTATACTTAAAAAACTCCATCAGTATAATTTGAAAGATAGCCCTAGTAACAATACTCAGTATTACTAGTAAGAACTAAAATGCCTATTGGTTACTGAGCCAGAATCAAGGATTTTCTCATCCTGCCTATACACAATATCTACAGAAAACATGTTTTTTAATTAATCCTACTCTGTATTTCTAAGAAAGAAACACATTTGTAGCACTCAAACATAACACATTCAGTAGGGAGTCGTGTCTCCTCTCCTTTTTTTAAAAAAACAAAGATTCTGATAAAATCTGCAGTGTGCCTGGTATGCTGTCACAAACCTTTCTTTGAGGCTATCACTGGTCCAATCAGGTGTACAAAATGTATGTTACCAGGTGTGAGTTGTTTCAGACGATGTATCACTGGGCTGAAGTTGAAATGAAAATACTTCTCAAGTTGTTATTTTCCATTGCTCCTTGGCTTCTTGTATCCTTTGGCATTAGAGGCAAAAGTGCTGAGAAACTGCCATGAATGATGCTGTCTGACTATATATGGCAAAACCTTACAAGAGGGAGCCCATGCTAGCATTGACAAAGCACCAGCCTTCATCTTCAGCAAGAATTAGGGTGGTATCTTTTACTTGCCAGGCCACAAATGTTAAAAAGACAAGGGAAAATGTAATTCTGGGGGTCAACAATATTTCATAGCCTTCAGCTCTCTTGGTAATACACAAGAGCTACAAACAACCCTGGGTTTCATGTAATTTTACATCATTTTGATGATCGTGTACTGGCTAACATCAACTCACAATACAGCATTTCCCCTGTGAAATAAACCTCTCTGTGTTTTAAGCTGTCAAGTGTGAAATGGTACATTAGTCCTTGCCTTTTTCTGCTTCTGATGTCCTCTGGCTACACTGCAAGGAAAACTCAAACATTTGCTTAAGTTTCACCATCTTCAGCACACTGAAGCACTGGCCTGAATACGTATGTTTTTTTTCTCTGCTAGGCACTGTAAAACCTCTTTGAAAACTGTAACTACCTTCAGTATGAAGATACACAGCACTAATATAGCTAGTGATTTTTTTCAGTCCTTGAGGCACTACACTGGTACAAGTAAATCCTGTTCAATCTTGCAGTGTACTCTTTATATATAGATATGTTTATATATGTGCAAATCCATACACACAATTTAAATAAGCCCCTAGAAGTTCCATGTGCCCAGCTACAGTTTCCAGCTTTCTAAACCACATTTGTGTTCTGGTTAGTAATTTTCAACATAATTAGCAGATTATTTATAAAGTTAAAAAGAATATAATAAAGAAATCCTTCGACCAACTGGCCCTTGCAGTGTAAACATACAAACATGAATGCTGTCATTGTTACCAGAACCGCTGAAGTTCCTTTTGACTGTCACACACTATTTCTGCATTAAAGCAGGTATTATTCCACAAGCTGTGAAAGGCAGGCACAATGTGCCTGCTACAAAATGTCTCATTTTTACACATTTGGAATAAGAAAGGGTGCGCTTCTATGCTAAAAAAAACCTATCACAAATTAACACAGAGATAATCTTTATTTTAAGCTTATTGTATATTTTCTGTTCTCCACTCTGTTAAAAAAGGGTTTGCCAGGTTAGACTACTATGATGGGGATTATAAAACAGTTCCTGTGCTTGGAAGTACTTTAAATCTACAAGCCATGTTTCTATTGCTGCTTTGTAGCTCAAACCCCAAAACTAGCGATGATTTTATGAGTTGCTATAGTCTAGACAACTCGGTTACTTTTCAATGAAATTGCTCCTTGGGGAGGGTACTGTGAAAATTCCCATACAATTAATTACAGGTATGTGCAATTAAAATACAATTCTACAGCACAGTAGCTTTACAATTGCCAGTGCAATTTATGTCTGTATCAAACACAAATGCTCTGAAGGGGCTGGGAAGAGAAAGTACAACAAACAGGAGGTTACATGTAAAGTTACCTGCAGTGAGTGAGATAAGTAAGATGCAATGTTAAACTTCTGATGTGCCGCCTTCTCTGGCAAGATTCAAAGTCCTACTGGAAAGCACAAAATCTAACAACTGAGTCAATCGTCCCAGAATGTACTTTTATGGCAAATGGGGCTCAACACATTTTTACTGCCAAATTAAAGAGCAAATGAGAAATTTAACAGAATTATAAGGGAAATGCACCCATAAAGCAGGAAAAGAAAGATAACCAGAAAATACAGATGAAAGCTATGAGAAGGATTGTGATTAAAAAAAAAAAAAAAAGCCTTCGTGTATTTTTCCCTGATAGCATAGCTCTATTTTCCCCCATCAGCTATCAGTATCTTTCCTCTATATACACTTAGAAATGTCTTTTTAACTTTAAAAGCAATTTCAACTGTTTTAGCACCACTTTAAAATAATTTCATTTTTGAATGTAGTATAGACCTTTTTGCACTTAGTTTAGGATGGAGTTAAAAGAAGGACTAAGCAGGGGAGGTTATTGTGGTGTGTGTCCTTGTGAAAACCATAGAAAAGGTTAATTACAGGAGAATCCCTATCATTTTGCTCTATATTTATAAGGTACAGTCTATATTTATAAGAGACAGTCTTGGATCAGTGGGAACCCCAAACCTCTGAAAAAGCAAGATGCTCACAGGTTGTGTTGGACTGTCTAGCACAGCTCTCCAGAAATACTCCAGGATCTGTACTACAAAGCTACAGGACTTTGAAAGAACCATAGTTACATTACTGGAGCCCTGTGCTCAGAATTCCATGAAAAACTGATCAAGAAAATAGGAGCAACAGGAGTTACAGTAGTCTGCTGCTGGTCCCTCAGCAGAAGAGACCTCCAGCCACTTTGGGGCATCAAGATACAGTTACTTCCATACAATCTAGGAGTACTTGGAAATCGCTGAAACACCAATTTGTTCAGGCTTGACTAAGATAATGCCCTCGGTCCTCATGGTAATTTCAAGGCGTTTGATCTAGGGCTGTAAGTTAGTAACTATTACTTGCCATGTATTCACACCCAAGACACAACAGCACTGTTGCTGTGCATGCAGTACAAGAACATCTCTGTTCCAAAGATCCTCCAAGATGGAGTTTCAGAGTGTTCTGGGAATGTAATTCTTTGGTTCAGCTTTGTCAATGAGTAACCAGTATAATGCATATTCTTGCTTCTCTAAGGCTCCTGGACACCACCTGAGAGCAGATGTCTTCTAGAAAAAAAAAAAAAATCAATTTCTGAAGCACTTTGCCAAGCACAGTGATAAACACGCATTTTTCACTCTGGAAAAAAGAGCTGAATACATACAAGGTTAAAGCCTGGCTCCCTAGGAAGGGAATGTGGTATATAGTGCTGAAAAAACCCAGCATCTTTTAACTATTGCTGGGAACAAATCCCACCTGTGCTAAGAAAACCCCTACAGGAAATAATTGCACTTTTACTTACTATTTTCCATTGTTGTTGGAAACCTCCTACTACAGCTTTATTCCTTAAGGCAAAACCTAGAAACTAGCACAGATTATACTTATTATTCATGCTCAGTCACGACCTCAGCCAAAAGCTTGTGTTAAAATCTCATACCACGTCTAAGCACACACATATATTATAGTTAAGTCATCTGTTGATCAACTGTTTTGCACAATGCCATTCATTATTTTCATTATTATTTATGTATTTATTTTTTACAAGAACACCCATAAGACTCTGTTAGAATAGGTGCCTCAGACTGCTGAATGCTAGGCAAACATATGCATATATTAATTAGCGTGCAGGATTCATATAGGCCCCCAAACCTGCAATTAGATGGGCCTGCTCTGGCTCCAGAAATTATAAAGTTCTCTTTCATCATTTGAACTGAAATGTGAAATCCTGGCACCAGTGAAGTCCCTCAGAGGGAAGTTTTGCCACAGACCACAATACAGTTCCCTCAAGATATTTTATCATAGATTTTATCGTAACTTGCAGTCCTGAAATATCAACTGCATTCAAACTTTCATTATGTTGGAGAACAGATTTTGGTCTTCATTTTGTTAAGTATGGCTTAGTTATTTGCCCATACTGTTTATACAAGAGTGGGTCTATATATCTAATTTTTAATAAAAACACAGCGTACAAGTTCTTCAGGCTCTGAACAGGCAATTAAGCAAGTAGAAACTTCTGTCAATCTGAACAACTAATGAGAGGGTTCCTCAGACATCTGAAATGTGTTTTTTCAAGCTGCAGTAGAACTTGCTACACACCCCATAAGTCAAACACACAAAAATGTAGCACTCTCAGCCCACTTCTCTGCAATGATTTAATGCAAGAGCCCTGGGATTTGATCTCGTATTTCTACTTTTCATTATTTTTTCAATTACATCTCCATGATACTACATTGCATTAATGTAAGGTGTAATAGTTAAACCTGAGCATTTATATTATGCTAACGCAGGTGAAGAGTTTTTGAAGTGAATGGCTAAAGTTAGGCTTTTGTGCCTACATTAAACTCTTGAGCTTGCAACTCTGCAAGAGCAGAATACTTCATTCCAGTCTGACAAAACACTTGCTATGTGCTCAAAGTCAAGCATTCACCTCCTCGGTATTAATTGCTTCACATTAATCATGTCTCAAGTGCATGTAACCTGCATTTGTAGCCTGATTTTCAAAAGGCCATCGTGTACTTGTTTCCACTGACTTCTCCTAACTCTCAAGTCTAATTCAAAGCAACTTTAAAATCTTCATCAAAGAATATTTTGCAGTGCACTAGCCTTAAAGAAAGAAGCCCACCACAAAAGAACAAGCTCTCTCCAGCTGTAGCAGTATTAAGCCAGTCTGCACTGCCCAAAGGAAAAGCTGCTGCAGATTATCAAATGAATAGTGCGTTTAATGGCTCGCAGTCTGCTCTGATTCAACCTAACATGGAGTTCAGAAATGCCACCTGCTGACAGAAATCAAAAACGTTCTGATATAAATTGCAGTTCTGCTATAAATTCAGATTAATTTGGCTACATATTAATAGCACATCCATAAACAAAAGAAGTCTGAGCACCTAACTCCTTCTCTCAGTCCTCAGTTCATTTTGGGGGGAGGCACAACCCTCTTGCTTTACATTTGTACTATCCACTTGAAACTTACAAAATAGCTTAGCAGAGCATATTTTTTTTTGTCGCTGGATTCTGTTTAAGGTGGTGTTATAGCACTCTGTGTAACAGCTGTCTGTGCCATATGATTACTTCATTGTTGAAAGTGTAACATATGGAAACTACACTGAAATGTTACCTGCTTTGATACCTATGAAGAGGAATGAGCTTTTGCATTACAAGACAGCATATTTTTTAAACAACTTAAAGTAACAAAAAAGAAACACACATTTAGAGTCTAAACCATATTAGTTTTCACCATGCCTGTTACTCTGTTTCAATGCCCAATTCCAATAGCTGGTTACTACTGTGTTTTTGATTGCTATTGCCAGTAAACAGTAGGTGGTTTTTCTTCAGCTTTTGCATTCCTGGGAAAGAAAAAGGAACAGATTGAAGAGGATGCCCTTGGGATTCCTTCATGAGTTATCCATGAAGGCAAATGCTATACAAGTGGAATTATAGGAATGGTATCTTATGCCATTGACATAACATTACTTGAAATAACAAGGTTTATTGGGAAAACTCATGAACTGCCACACAGTGCTTTGCTTCTCAAAATCAAAGCTCCCACAACAGACAAGTGCTTAATGGACCAGAAGCAAGGTGGATCCTTACAGATTCGTTTCTAAATCCCAACTGCCTCTGGCAGGAGGAGAAAGGAAATATTTAGTTGTAGTACACAGACTTTCCTCCCCTGTAAATTAGTCACCCATAAGAGGGAACAATAAAGCTCTAAATTATTTCATCAGGAGCAAGAACACTCGTTAACACAAGAAGGAAGCTGTAATCTTTTGCTCAGTTTTGCCAGCAGTTGCATTTGAATCCTGAACAAAATCCAGCTGAATAAGAAGAAAGATTGTCTTGAGTGGTAAGAATCTATTGATTTTACTGAATAAAAGTTTATACATACACTATTTTAATCTTAGAAAATAGTCCCTAATGATGTAAATGGGACCCAATTCTATTCAATTTAGTTTGTTAGCCAAACCTACAAACCCAAACATAATTAAAGTCATTGTAGATATTTCACAATGCAGTCAAAACAGGTATCATAATTACTTTTAATTGCACCAGGCTCTGAAAATACATCCTAGGGGAAGATAGATTTTTTTTTTTTAATTGGAAACATATTTGATTTACTTTCTGTCTTTAAATCACATATTAAATAAAGTCATGGTTCACTAGCATGATTTATTAATAATATTATATTAATATATTAATAATATATTAAAAAATGGCCCATTTCACATGATAGGTTCTAACTGGCTGAAACAGTGCAGCTTTAGGATTATTGACACAGCTATAATGCCATCTTGACTTCAGTTTAAGAATATGCTCTATATACCTATACAGTTACTATAGGTCTACTAAATCATCATTCAAATAATACCCTCAGATGGTAAATGTAATGGTTTCTACGTCAATAGTACTAACTTGGAAGCCTCAGTCATAGGGTTTTTTTAGTATTAAAATATTCCTGTACTGAAATTTTAGGCATATATGATTACAATATCACTGTTTAGATCTCAGATTCCTTAAAGGCTATGGTCGATCCTACAACATGTTTTTTTACTCTAAATTAAAACTCATTATTGCTTTCACGTTTTACTAGAAGGAAAAAGAAAAAAAGAGGCTGAGAAATTAGGTTATTTTCTGTGAGCAGCAAATGGGGTCACTTCCGCAAATACTGAGATTGGGCTAGTAGAAATTACAAGGAAGTTTGCCATATTAAGGAAAGGTAAGATCTTTCAGATGTAGTCAAATGACTGCACAAATATGACTCCCCAGAAAGGCATTTGTCCTAATTAATAATAGTCACCTACTTAACTGACAGTTGCAAATCAAAATGGGACTGGCTAGTTCTCTCATGGGCTCAGCTATGACCACCCATGAAAACTCTCTTCTTTCATCTGCTTTACAAGAGGAAGGACTGACCGACAGCTGCAGCTGTTCCAGCCAACCATAGCATCCTCAATGCTCACTGCCAGGACTGGCTGCCACCCGCTGCCCAAGACGATCAGGCAGTAAGTAGGTCTATAAACCTGTTAAACCAGCATAAATATTATAACTTGTCATCTATTAAAATCAAAATAAACAGGAAAGGAGGTCTGAAAGCCAGTTTCTTCAGAGCAACATGTAATGCTAACTATGAGGTTTTCAAATATCCCAGCTTTTTTCTGGGAGTGGGCAAAACTTAGGGTTGAGCCATTAAAAAGCCAGTTGGTAGTATTAAACTCTTGCTTTAGGATTTATAAGAAGGCCAAAAATTCACTCCAGGCTGAAATTTACTATCCCAGGTCTGGAATCGTTTAAATAATAATAAAAATAACAATAATTAAAAAAAAAAAAGTTAAAAACCAGAGAAATAAAAAAGTCATAAATATGGAAGAAAAACCGAACAAACACAATCCAGTGGTTTCAGAGGATTTTTGGCACCCCTTCAATGCAAAAATGGCTTTATTTTTTAAAGACGTCTGAGAGTCATTACTACGAATTACTTTTATAACTAAGACTGGGACCAGGTTATTTTAATAATTGATTACTATTAAGTTACTATCACAGAATCTCTTTTAAAGCTTTTCAGTATGAGGAGATATCATAGTTTTCAAAGGAATGTCAATGCTCTGACTTACACTCCAAAGCCAGGAAGTTGGGGCAGGAAATCTCATCTGTGAGCCACACTGATGTATGAGAACATTTAAAAAATTAACAGCGTATGTTAAAGATGCAATGTCAGCCCCAGTTTTATCCATAACTAGACTTCATTAGTTTTGTGGGTTTAAAATTGACATTTAAATATAAAGGCAACATAAGTTTTTGCGACTTAATTGAGCGCTCCTTAAATAAAGAGATATTTCAATGTTTGCAGACCATTAACATCTTTCCAAAATAAGCTGTGTGCTGGTGCTACTTAGCAATATTTCCCTATCACCCTAAGGAGCCTATATAGCTAATAGAAGCCATTTGTTTTGCTAAATTCTGCCTGAAAACTCTAAAGAAAGCATTTAAGCTTACTCCTGGGAGACAGTATTGTTAAAACAAAAACTGGAACAAGCTTTTCAAGTGAACTTTCTGCAATCATGAGAGGACACAGGTCTTAAGAAGAGGAAAAAACCTGTTATAGGGGAGGGAATAAAAAGCCAAATGTAAGCAGAGTGTACATGCCCGTCACCCCGAGGGAACAGAGGGGAGGACAGTAAAATTAACTGCTGCACATTTCTACTACCCACCAAAACCACAAATGGGCCATTCTGGGGGACTAACACATACAGAGTCTGCAGATAAATACATGTCTGACTCATTACTTGAGAAGAGCCTTAAAGAGAACACTCCTCTGATGAATATTTCTGCTTCTACATGACTGTTCTCATTTGTACAGAAGAAGGTGCCATACATATGCATGCAATGTCTGCAACATGTATGTGTGTCAGCTTGGAAGCTGCTCAGCTCTGTCTGTGAATTTGGTCTATAGTCTTTTGGCAGGGATTTTTACTGCAAAACTTAACAAACATTCCCCATAGCCAAACCACCTTGAACAGTTTCTTATCAAATTTCACAAGCTAAGTGGTTCACATCTGGTTAATATGTGGATGAGAGATCACTATATGAAATTATGCTTTGTTGAAAAATGGCAACAGTAGCTTAACAGCATCAGGAAATGGCAGGATTTAGCTGTAAGCATGTCCACAAAGATGACTGGGATTCAGGTAGCTGCTGGCTTCACCCAAGATAAGACTACCATACCTAGGAAAGCCAAGATGAGCAGCATACCTAAAGGGAGGACAGTATGTGGAAAATGGGACATAGAAGATGAGTGAGGTTTCTGCTTTCTACCTGAAGCAAGAATGGCAAACAGCCACGAAGGACACTCTGCTGAATGACATGCGTATGTATATGCCATCTCACCAGTTGGCAAGGCATGCTTTCTCTATGGCATCTGAAGCAGCACCAGCTTTGAGTTACGCCTTGTGCAGTAACAGTAATCCCAGGCATGCTGCTGAAGTCTGGTATCCTAACACAGTATCAAACAACTGAGATGGAAGATAATAGAAGAGAAACTGCCATTCTGAATTTCTCACTAATAGCTTGGCAAAGTATAGGTCTAGAGGAGGATGAGGACAAGAATTATATTTGGATTATAACAAATACTTAACATCAACCCAGATGATGCCCTTTTAGGCAACCTACAGAAAAATATTCTATTTTCTTAAGTCACCGCAACATACATGTTTACTTGTATTCAAAGATGAGTTAACAAGAGTTTGCTCGGAGTACAAATCAAACAGGATCTCACGGAAGGAATACAGCCGTATTCTTCATTCTGACTGGATGCAGTGGAAGGTATGCCTGTAGGGCTTGGAAGTTGTGTAGGCACTGCGAAGCTGAAATGCAGGACAATTTACATACTCCAAATTGTTTCCCTGAAACAGATCTTGCCTAACTATCCTTGGTTTTATCACCTCGCTAGTTAATTGCCATACACACTTGCACTTGAGGGAAAAAGATTTGCATCAGCCAACAACAGACATGTGAGCTGCCTATTTAAAATTAGTCTGCTGGCCCTCCTGGGCTCCCTCTACAGGCACTGCACGAACAACGAGAAACTCAGCCACAGCATGATTCTGAGCACCTACCTCACCTATGTAGGTTAGAACCACTGCGGAGACCAAAATCCTACGCCAAGCAAACACTGGGAAAAAATTTGTACTTATCAGAAAAAATATCAATGCTTATTTTAGACCCATAAAAGCTTTTAAGATGATAAAAATAGAAATTCTGGGCAGAGACTGCTGAAATGCAATTTAGTTGATAGTTACTTTAAAAACCCCAAATCCTTCAATAAATAATACTTATTTTTTTTCTACCAGGCTATTAAAAGCCCTAACTTTGCAACAGGGCTCTAATGGGGAACTCGGAACAGAGGCTGAAGAAAGTGGAAGGTGGTATTACTTTAACCTGGCAGGCAGGACTCTAGAAACTCAGCCATGAGAAGCTGAGTCTCTTATCTAAAGGTAAAACAACATTGAGTAACTTAAAAGGTTTGAAAAATATAAAAAAAAAATAAAAAGTACTTCAGTAGACAGATGTTGCCTTTTTTCTTTAGTATTTGATGGAACATGTTTCAAATAGTACATTGCTAACCAGTGTTCCTGACAGATGTGCAGTTATACTACCTGACCACATCATGAATTAGCCTTCTCAGGAAGAGCTATGCAAAAGCAAAACAGAAGAAAGCAGAAATTCCTTGGCATCTGTAGGATGTCAAGGAAAAAAATCAGATTGTTTCAAATAGGAGATAATTAAGAAAATCTATTAAAATTTTCTGAATTACATTAGGAATTTATCATTGAGCTATTCTCAACATGCTCCCCTTTTCCATATCCAGGGACATAATGCACAACCAATTAATTTCAGAACTTCCAGAAAGAGTGTTATGAGGAACGCTTCAACTTTTCCATTCAATCACTGATACTAAAACATTAAATCACTTCTACAAAACACATGGCATAACCCTTTATCAAGGCAGGGATGCTCGTATGATTTCCTATAAAGAAGAATATGTTGAGTCTACTTATTACAGAAGAGAACAGATGTATTACATACATAGCTTTTTAGAAGGAAATAATTGGTACTTAATCTGAAGTGTATCAAAATTATCTGACAAGATCTCTACCTAATATAAACCAGACTGACTTGGGCCATGAATCTGGTTCAGCACAGCAAGCGATTTTCAGTTTCTCCAAGTAGTGTAAAAAACTTGTACCTTAAACAGGCAGTGTATACCACATGCATAGCTCTCCTACTGATATATCAGGGGTCTTCTGAAACATTTGGTGTTTCTGGTGAGGTTAGGTTTTTAGTGTAATAATTCCAGTAAAAGTATCCTTCTCGGCTTTAGCAAAGAAAAAACACATTTTAGAGACTGCAAACCAAATGCAAATGAAAGAGCCCAAAGCTATTCTGTTTAATTTTAGGGGTTTTCTTCCCAGTGCCTCAGTATGTCTATTTTTCTCCAAACGCCATGTAGCAAAATTGCCGTCTTATCTGGGATAAAACAAATGCTAGGGGCTTACCTGTAGGAGTACTACTGCGAAATGAAGAGGAGGGAGTAATTGGAGGAGTGACTGGAGGAGTAAGGCTTCCACTGCTGTGGCGAGGTGGAGTAGATACATTCCCACGGGACACTGTGCTTGACAAAGTCAAAGAGAGTTTCGGCTGAATCTTTTTCTTCAAAGACTCCTGCTCACGTCGAGCTGCATCGGTCATAAATCTAGAATAAGGACAATCATGAGGATGAGAGGCTTGAAACACTGTCCACAAGCAAGCTGTAGGTGAAGTATTTTTCACCCTCAGTGACCAAACAGAGCTCCAGATTCAGCCACAACAAGTTCCTCTGCAACACACAGATTTCAAGAATACAGACTTTTTCATCAATGGCTTTATTTCTGTGTTCAAGGTCTGCGTCATTTCCTTCAGATTTCAACAGAACTTACATAAGATATTTGCACCATGTGCAAACACACAGGTTTTTTCAAAACTCCAACCAGAGATCAGCATTGCAGACAATATTATAATACCTATACTCAATACTTTAAAATAACTACATTCAATCCTTCTGTGAAAAAGTAGCTGAGAGAAAAATGTCAGGGGCAAATGTATTGAATCTGAAGGCTAAAGGGATAGTACGAATTACACTGTATATGTAATTTCCAACTTAGGATAATCACATTCTTTTTCTACAGGTTTTAGACAACGTTGCTTCACGTAGAAGATGTCCAATTGAACTGCAACTCCTCAAGCCAGAATTCACAACTCTTGAAAACCAAATGAGATATCTCTGTGGAGCTTTGGTACATGCTGCTGAAGGCCTAATGCAACTCAGGGTTCATCTCTGTGGGATATTGAGCAGTATTTTAATCCTCTGTCTTCCCCCTCCAATGCATAAGGAGCCATTTTGAAGGATTCCTAAGAACACAGACTAAGGTAGACCACCTTGTCCACACAGTCCTCTGTCCTTCATGCTAAAGTACAAATAACACCTGTCAGCAAATAAACCAATATTTGCTAGCATGCAATACAGAATAAAAAGTTGTTACACCCAGACACCCGTCTGACCAGCTTAGACAGAGTAAACCACGTTTTAGCCAAGACACAATCTTTACATGATCAGCTCTTGCAGCCTTAGCAAATCATGCATTCAGAGACATGAGGATGTGGTGCAGCCAGTACATTGCACTAGCCTTGGAGCCAGCTGTCACCTAGACACTCACATTTCCAAACCAGTAAGGAAACAGAATGACAAAAATTGCCAACCATTATTTGTATTGGACTGAGGGTGATCTGGCTTGCTTTCAAGAGTCACACTCTCCTCAGAGGAGCCTAGAAGAGAATGAGACGGACGTGGAGACAGAAGCAGCCACAGAAAACAAACCTGTGGAGGAAATAATGAAGATACTGAGTTGTTTTTTGGGGGTAGGTGGCAAAAGTTTGGTAGTGGTGACAAACAAGGAGAAGCAGAGAGAAACTGACACAACCGGACATCAACCCCTGCACCACTTGTTCCCTCACCGAAGGGACTGAGTGTGGTCTGCAGCAATAGGAGGGGAGGAGTGACATCTGGAGTGAAGTGAGCCTAGGAAAGGGAGTGGAAAGCGGGAGGAAAGGTGACTTTCCCCCCAAAGTGTTTTACGGTTTTTCTTTTGTTTCTCAATAACCAATACTTGATTCAGTAATTATATATTTATGCTACTGGCAAAATTAAACTTAAGTTAAATTCCCCAGGCTGAGTCTGTTTTGCCTGAGATATTACTTCGTAAATGATTACCTTTATTTCAGCCTATGAGTTTTCTTGTTCCTGCCTCTCCTATTTTGCCCCCCCCCCCCCCCCCGCTGGGGCTGTGGGGGTGAGTGAGCAAATGGCTATGCGGCTACTTAGCTGCTAGCCATGGATAACCCACCACCCTACACACAGCAACAACTGCATTTGCTGTGCAACCAATGTGACTTATGTTTCTCATCATATGAGAAGATATGGAAGCAGCCCTCATGTATGCCCAGAATCCAACAGAGGACTGGAAGATCCACCTTGAGCTCCTGAGGAAGAGCAGCAGAACCTGACGAGAGGGAGGCAGAGGGAATAATGCCACACCAATCATCTGGTTCATGTTTTATATCCTGATATTGTATGAAAGATAAGGCCACAGGCTGGCTGGACAAACTAATTCTGCAGACCACAGTACCAAAAGAACTGCTCTGAACATGGCCACCACATCACATAAGGTCTTGCAACAACACATAATACCTGCCACAGCACCTGTAACATGGTGCTGTAGGATCGCCCAGCTCTTCTCTCACCAACGGTTTAAATTGATATGAACCACTATATTCATTTAGACTCTACAGAAACTCAACGCTTTGTGACTGTTAGCAACATATGGGCAGTTTGGATGCAAGCTGGCTTTGAGTCCAAACCTGACTGCAGTTATGGACAGATCTGAGGAAAACCAGCTCTTGTGGAACAGTAAGGGATGCATAGGGAATGGGAAAGGAGAAAGGAAAACAAAACCAAAACCAACCAAACAAAAAACCAAAAAGGAGATTTTAGAAATTTGTGCCAAATATGAAAGAAAAACCTGGCCTAGATATAAAAAGCCAGCTCTTTTTCAAGAGATTTGTGTACTTAAACACAGCCTCAAAAGACTGTGGCATAAAATTTTAAGTACCATCAGAGCAATAAAGATGTATCCTGCCTATCTATACCACAAAGGCATTAATAAGGGAACCTTTTGCCATGATATGTAACATCAGCACAGAATCCGCAGACATTAATAAACAGGTATATGACATGACAGCTTATCTTCGCTGAACAGAGCCAATACATCATGTCAAACCCAGGCATGACATTTTTATGAAGTTAATATTTAAAAAGCACATATCTATAGTAACAGTTCAGTTTTAAATTTCTCTAAACAAGGGTGCAGATATTACTGACAAATGGGTCCCTAAAGTCTAAATTTCATTAAAGAAAAAGAAGTAAAAGGATCTCAGTAAAATGGGCATTCAGTACACATTTGCTTTTCTCTAACTAGGAAACATCTAATTCACTGTTTTTGGAATTTGTACCATGATGTATGCTTGCTTCTGGATGGGAAGCCTTATTCCTTAAGAAAATGTTATGGCAACATTATAAATCCTTGAAAACTTGGAAGATAACCTCAACTGTGAGATATTAAAAGCAGCAGCATGAACGCTGCTATTTAATAAACTCAGCCACAAATAACAATGTTAAAATAATATTGAAGTATAACCACTCTGGCTGAAGTCCATAAAAATCAGGAAAATTTGAAGTTATAGCTGAAACTTCTCTCTGTCCTGTGAACTCGCTCCCATTTGGGCTAAGCATGTTGGCTATATTCCAAAATGTCATTTGTTGTCTACACTGTGAACCTGAGAGAGATGGAAGGCAGAGTCCGCTGCGAAGTTCAGCACTTGATATCTCAAATACGGAATTAACCTTTTCAGAGCCAAAAAGTCCCGTACATTTTTGCTGGAGCACTGGCAGTGCTAGGGTTTTGAAAAAGAAACCCATCTAAGTGGATAAAAATAAAACATTTTTCACTATTTTAACTGAAATGCAGTATTATACTTGTGCCTAACTATCGTGGTGTTCTTCAAAGCTCACAATACAAGCATTTTAATGATGGGTATAGAATGACATTTGCAACAAAGGCTTTAATTTTCATGTTGAAAGTACATTATGGTTGCAACATCAAGTGCTCAGGAATGAACTATGCTGGAATTAACACAGAATACTGGTCTCTAAATTACACAGTTGCACACAATTTTCCCTGCCTCATTTAGATCCACAAGATACGTGGGAAACAGAGTATGAACTATAACCAACAAAGGCTTCTGTAAGACCACTTTGGTTAAATCCCACCCTCCCTACTTATAGTTCTCCTACCACCTTCAGATCCACCTCCTTGCTGAGCAGATCTACCTCTGCTGTTTTCAGCTGTTAACTACATAACCCCATCCCTCCAGTTCCACCACAACGCAGATTTTACTCATCTTCCCTGCTGCATAGGATTGTGTTTACACCTCATAAACCTCTCTCTCCAAATCCAATATACCACATAGGTGCAGTGAAACAAGGAGATTCACTCAGTTCCCAGCCATCCCCTGACTCTGTTTCGAAAGGTATAGATAGTGTTTGGGTGCTTTCTTGTAGATGGTTCATAACATCAGGGAGGAGCCCACTCCTTGGAAAGAAATTGCTTCTTCCCCCATTTTTCCTTTCCTTGCCCTTTCACCTTCTTAATAATTCAACTCCCTGCTGCAAAACACGTAGGTGCATTGATTTCTGAACCAAGTGCTTGCTGCAACTTTAATAAACATGACCAAAATACAGTATTTCCCCCTCCTCTCATTCCCTGGAATGGTTCAAGTATTTTTATTGAAACTTTCCCAAGAAATTCAGCCTGAAGGAGACACCCAGCATGGAACATTTCAGCCCAAACAGCTGAATGTTGGCAACATAATAAGCAACTGAAACACTCTTATAATGGAAAGTGTTGCACAACCTTCCATATAGGTGGCAATATAATACAAACAGCGTTAGCTGTTACCAGCATAAAAAGTCACAAAAAAAAAGCACAGTTGTTGTTCAAATAAAAGAAAAAGCCTTTTACAAACCAAACCTTTGCAGTATTTGTAAGTCTAGTTACCCCCAAAAGCTTTGGGATCGAGAATGAACAGAAGCAGAATATAATCTGACAGAAATCTCCTATTTGCTATTAGCATGCACTGATTGTTTCAGGATTGTGCCCCAATGTGACTCACATAAGGATGTCAGAGTTAGTTTATCATAAAACTCTTACTACACACAATCCTAAAGACAGTTTAAGAGTTCTGGGCTAACACATCCAGATTGAGGGTGATGGTACTTACAAAAGTGAGTTGCAAATAAACAAAGATTTTACTTGAGATCTCACTTAACAGAAAACAGACAAAACCAAAACAGGTTGCTACTTGGAATGTATCTTGCTAATAATGGCCTTCAGGGTTATGAGGTGCCCTTTCCTCTTTCTCCTCGCTGTTCCAGCTTGCTGATGCAGGAAGTTAGCCCTGCTTGGACTAGATCCGTTTCTGTGTCCACAGGCATTCATACTCACAGTGAAGAAGGTGCATCACAGCTACCCTGCTGGATCTCAGTATTAACCTGCTACATTTGGTTTCTTCATGATCTACTCTAAAACATAGACCAACAGAGGAGACGGTGCAAATCACAAGTCTGTCATTCTCCAGTTACTGCATACACACACGAGAGAGCAGGGGGATTATTCTAAGCTTGCAAAACAAGCAGATTACACTACACAGATGCTGAAACCCAGGACTGCTCCACAGCACTGTCTGGTTGCCCATATGCTCAAAACCGCAGCTATGCTACCTGACAGTAATACATATATCCTGTTCTGTGCCTCACCATTGGCCACAATGGAGAATAAAATTAGTTCTGACCTTCTCTCATTATCACACAGATAATGATGGAAGAACATTCATAGTAACATTCAGTTCATATTCATGTTTGCCTCATTTGGCTAATCTGTACTGGGAAAAGCCCATCACCTTCACTAGAACATGAGAAATGCTGCTCAGCTTCCACCACTCATACTGCAGCAGACTGCTCCTTAACCCAACACCTGGTCAACTTCAAGACTGACTGGAAAGAGAATAATAAATCCATAGTGTGCGGCATCTGTGTGGCTTGCAGGTCCCACATCGTGTTATCTTCTGGCTGTATTATATTTAGATCAAAAGTGGTGGAACTTGCTTGGCAGACTGGACATACACTACCTTAACTACATCCCACATACTTAATCACATACATAGATGAAAGCCACACATTAATTCCCCTGTTACGCTTTACACCTATCAGAGCAAGGTGCTGGTTATATCGGCTTTTCCCACTTTTGTTTCAAGGTGTTTGTACAATTCTTTGTCAGTGTTGCACCAAGAGAAATAAGGAGGTAGGGACAGCAATTTTAGCTCCCCATCTTCCTCATCACATTATCAGTGCTCAGGGAAAAAAACACCAAGCAGGCTATGATGGAAGGCACCTCTAGCTGTGCAGTATCTTAAAACTTCAGACCACCACTACTTTGAAGAGGGACTCGGAGGATCCCCTTCTCAAGGCAGGACCCCATTTCAGTATGGTAGGACCCTGTGGACCCTGACATGCACTAGTGAACCCCTCAGGAACTGTCCTCCACACTTTTTGCTGCTTCTGCAAGCAAGGACAAAGCAACACGGTTTGGTTCAGCTAATGCTGGGAAGAGAAGACAACTGTTAAGTTGAACTGTTATTAGGTTCAGGAGAAATCTGGTGAAATCTAAATGGTAGGAGTTCAGCAGCAGGCTGTCTTGTCCCCTGGGAGGGATGAAAGGCTTTTCTCAGTTGAAGTTCACAAAACTGGGCCAAAGTAAAGCCAATCCATGTCCCCAGTAACGCCTTGCCACACTCTTTATGTGATAATGAGGGAAGAAATATAAAAGCAAGTTTCATACCATCCATTAACTCCAATTATTTGATGAGCACCCTTGAGCACTTTCACATTCCATTCTTTGTAGTGTGGGGGAAACAGAAGCATTCTGCAGTTCTGTACAGACCAATCTTGCCTCACAGAAGCTATCAAGCATTTTTTCCTTAGAGAGCTTCCATTACAATTTTAACAAAACCCCAAGAAGCACTGTCAGTGTGAAAAAGCCACATTAGGATGCATCCATAATCACACACATGCCCACGCTACTTAGACTAGAGAGTATTTGCATAATGCTAAAACATATGATTTATACAAAACTCCCTTTTGTTATCTTATTTTTTTTCTGATTTCACAAAAAAGCATTAAAAATGTGGGAGAAACAGCACAAAAGAATAATCCCCTCTCAATTATTCCCCTGAACCTGTATCCCATTTCACAACAGGCACTAACCTGATAAAACAAACCAGTAAAGAGCATTTTTAAGCTTCTGGAAAGAATTCTTCCAGCCCAACACCCATTGCAGAAACGCCACTCATCTAAGCTGGCCTTCAACATGGAAACCCATCTGAAATCAGGTCTCACAAATTCAGTGTTCACTCTCAGTGCCAGTACTCAGGCTCATCTATTGAAAGCTTTCCCTATGTCCTAAATAAGGAGTATTTATGACAAACTGATGAGTATCTTGGAGAGACAGGACAGAATCAGATTTCTTTTTATTAGTCATCCTTGGGATAATTTATTGCTGGTACAGTTGTTTCATTTCCATTATTCAACCTGTTTTCTCAAGATGTAAAAATATCACCACAAAATCAGATACAGTGTAATACCCACTTTTCTGAATATGTGCTTCTTTGACAGATGTAGTAGAGATTATTAGGATGCACATTACCTTAAAATAAGTAGTTTAAAGCAGACTTCACATGGAGTTTCTGCCTCATTGCTGAAAAAGACTGGAACACAACGTGCAGTTGTACTCATATTGCTGACAGCAGACTCAAGGCTGCAGCCTTATCAAAACTGTTCAATACGAGCAAGAGTTCAGTGGGTTTACTCTAATTGTCTGCTCTTCACACATTCTTACAAGATACAATATGGCACAATAAAATAGCCACCAAGTAGATATTTTGCGCTTTTTGCACAGAAAATTGATTCAGAAGGCTGAGTAATTTCATAGTTAAACATATGTAAGTGGATTTAAAGGATGGTGATATGCCAAATAATCTATTAATACTCAAACAGAATAAAACCAAAGCAGCAATTGCCTAACCATACCAAACAATACATTTGCTTGCAGTGGAACATGTGTGTTCATTCACTGTTGATCAATACAAGCAGAATTAAAAGTACTAGAAAGGAATTCAGTATCCCTCTTGATCTCAGAAATATACAGACAAAAACATCAGCGTGAATTACACTTCTTTGTAATAGATCGCAAACACTGGATATAAGACCTACCTTCCCATTTCATATTATTTAATGGATTATATACCTATACATATTTAATACATTTATTTTAAATTTTCTGAGAAAGAGTTTTTTTTTTTTAAATACTGTGTTCCATCCCTGACCCCTCATTCTGTTAGCACCATGCCTACATTTATTTTACTATGCCTACTTTTAACGGAGCACCAACTGTAACCTTTACAGTTTAACTGTAATCTTTAATTTACAATTAAAAAAATAAAGAACAATTAGATCAGTGTTGTATGTTCTCCCCACCATAAAACTAGCTATTTACTTAGAAATGAATGTTCTGTTCTGAATCTTCCAAAGAAGGAATTTTTTTGTTTTTTAGGTTTTTGTCTGTTTAAACAACAAAGTCATTTGGCCTTTTCTTTCTTCAATTTGTGTAGGTCATGCAGCAAATGCAAAAACCCAGGACTGCATTTTATAATTCTTTTTAAATTGACAGAAAACATGCACATTGGATAGACAACATCAGAACAATAATGTGATCAGGACAGATCTTATTTTAGATCTTTCACTCAGAATGAAAAGTCATTACTTACCCCTAGACTCATAACTGGGACTCAAGGAGAAGCCCACATCGTCTTTCTATCATTGTTAAAATAAACAAATGACATTTCTGTGTTTAAAAGGAATAAAATTAGAGCTCACCCAAATCAACTTGAGAGCAACATTCATTTCCAAAGCATTAGAAACATACTGCTAGTTCTCTTCCTTTCCCCTCCCATTCCTTCCCCAGTTTTTTCTACCCTATTTTGAAGTAAATGAGTGAGTTTCAGAAAGGAGCTACAACTTATCTGTGACTTCATGTAACTTCCATGGAGTGAGAGGCAAGAGTTAAGCAAAAGACAAACAGACCACTGTTTGGCATGATGTTGTCACCTCTCTAACAAATAAATAAGAGTTTAAGAAGCTGCGATAAGCTTCTCAAGCACATCTGACCAAAGTGCTCAATGTGCTGTGCTCTGCCACATCAGCTTATTTCTCATCCAATTAATTTCAGAGTTTTGCTACTGGCGTAAAAAAGAAGCACTCAGATGGTGCCAAACACACACTTGCAGACTATATTTTCAAATGCTGCAGCAAACCCTTTACTGCAACGGAGCAATCCTCGGCTCAGACACCATCCTCCCCGCATTTACTAATGGGCTTATTAGGACATGCATCAGCCGTGGCTTCAGGTACAGCCATTAGCAAACACACCAGTCATCGCCCTGCTAACAACAGATACTTTATGGGTTATTGCTTAATTAATTCTTGAAGATAACTTCATGAATCCTTACATTTCAGTTCATATCCTACAGGAATATTGCAATGTCACACAGCCATAAAATGTTAGAGATCAAAATGAGAATCTTAGCAGGCATTGGTAACATGAAACACAAAGGAGTATTTGTACATTTAAAGTATTTTTAACACATGATTCTAAAAGTGCACGGTGACAGTTTTTGAATTTGCATCACATATACAACCCCGCCCAATTAATCTTAGTATGAAGTTACTATAATGAGTAAAGGGGGTCTCACATGAAAGTGTACCGATGGTATCTTTTTAGTAATACGCTAATTTAACGTATCAGTTATTCAGCTGAAAAAATAAAATATTCTTATTTCTCACTATATGACTTATTAGACTACTCTAGGCTTCCACAGGAATGAACTGCAAAATTGTTGAAGGCAAAGTAAAAATTTATCTTTTATTTTAATGGGAGGAAAGTGTGGTGAGAGTTAAACTGTATTTGCCTTTTTATTTGTAGCAACTGTGAACTTAAATAAATTTCCAATCTCCTTGGAGAAGATGGAATTAAGCTGCTCATAGAATAAAAATAAGGGGTCTGTATCTCCTAAGTTTGACTTGAATCTCAAAATAGTTCCTGTGTGAGACTAAGTAGTGTACCAGCCCTGCTCTGGCTCCCTGCACAGGCTCCAGTATTGTCAAACTGCCTAGTTCCAGTACGATGTTTTACTTTCAGATGTGCTTAACCTAAAATATCGTATTTTTTTCCACTACTGGTCCACCCTCTTTCCTTCTTGAAGAGCTTATTATAACTATTTATGCAAAAACAATTTATTGCAGTCAGCCTTACATAGAAATAGATCTATGTACGCATGACATGCAGTTTTACTGTTGGACTTGGTTTGGTTTTATTGATGCCTCAAGGACTTTCAGCTTTAAGAAGCAGGGAGCTGAAATGTCAGATATTTTATTCCTGTAACATTCCACTTAAGTCCGGGTATTCTTGTGTTGTTTCACACCGAGTTCTTCAGAGAATTCAAGTCAACACCCAGAGACAGTTTCATCAAGCAAGAATTTAAAAACAGATATTATCACCAAACATTGATACTAGCTATAAGGAAGTCTAATGTCAATCTGCATAAATAAGCTAATCTTTGGTATTTTACACAGCAGTAGTCAAACACATTAACAAATAAATTTTTCAGTCTTTCAAAAATGTATCACGTACTGCCTGCAGTGGCCCCTCCAGCAGCATCAGTACAGTCAGCAATCCAGAATACCTGTTCAGTAAAAAGGTAGTAAAAGAAAATGGTAACAGCCTGCATAATACATTAATTCCTAAAACCTATAGATGCTGATTTTCTTTTGAATAGAGACACCAATGTCCCTTTCAATGCAGTCTCTGATTTTTAAAGAAAGAGTAAATTTGCTTCAGAGAACACCAATACAAAATATGGTCCTCCCATTGAGAAAGAGCATTCAACTGAAACTATGCTTTCCCGAGCTTCAGATCTAAGTGAAGGTTTAGATGAAGAAGCACTTTAAAAAACTGATTTAAAAATCTGTATTCAGAGGACTGGGTGGGGTAAAGCTTATAATGGAAAACTGCAGCAATCTTAGCATTAGGAATGTGAAATGTCTGGTCTTAATAAACCAAATTTTCAGGCATCGCGAGTTGTTTGGAAGGAAGATAGCAACTTGCAAACAACCCAGCCCCACTAAAACGGCGAACTGAACATTCCCAATCCTTCAGTCCCTGCTGCAACGAGTCACATGTCCAGAAAATAGCTGATACAAAAGATTCCTCCTAAAGGCAAAAATTTCAGGTGAAGATAGGCAAGAGAAAGTGGAAAAGGAAGACAATAACCATACAGTGGTTTTGCTCTTTCATGCAGAAAGAATGAACTCTTGTTTCTGTAATGACATGCTATTTTAAAAATGTACCTTTCTACACTTTAAGTTGATTTGCCTGGAGGAACAAATGACTGACGAAGTTAGCAGTTCATTACATAATCACTGTATTAGTAGTTTGGGAAGGGGAGGAGGGGAAGCACCTAAGACTCAAGAATAACTCCCAAGGCCCCATTATTCATCTGTGAGGTATAAAAGCAGAACACCAATTTGCATTTTGAATTTTTGCCCCCGTTAATTTCTGGGTGCGCTACTGTACTAGACGCAGGCAATATGTATGTGAGAGCATTAAACCCTCCAGTTTTGCTCAGTCTAACCAAAACCATACCCTCGCGGCCCTTGCCGGCAGGCACCCTCCCACCTCCAGCTCAGAGCAATCTGATGAAACCAGTGAAACCCTGCTAGGATGCGGAAGAAAAGGACTGACATCCGAATAACTAACAATGCACTGCCTCTCAGGCAGACAGCAGGGAAGTTCCTTCAGCACTGTTTAATCTGCTTCACTGGCATTATTGCAGAAAGCCAGTTTTTCATTAGGTAAGGGAAAAAATAACCCAAACCCAAAGTTGTGATGCAGCCTGCTAAGTGAGATTACAAATGCACTGTAACACAATGATTGAAGAGAAAATAGATGGTGTAATACAGAAAGGCTCAAGACTTGCAAGTGGAAAAAAGTATAAATGACTATTTTAATTAATTTCCTAATGTAAAACACAGCTGTAGTAATGTCGGCAAATATCACCTGCCTGTTTTAAGTTTGTTAAATGAAATCATGCTCTTTAATTGGGTCTTAATGCACAAAATTTACTTTTTATTACAATATCAGTATTTTTAACTTTCAGTTTGCTTGTGCAAAAGCTTTATAAATTACTTGAATCACTTAAATCTGAATACTATAATCTGCAGTTACAATGTACCAGTTTGAGTTTCAACAATTAAATGCCTTTTTTGTGGACTCCCGCTGCTATGTGAACTAGCTGTAGGCTATTAAAATAATGAGTCCGCACTGAGTCATCTGATCTCAGTCTTGGTGCAAAGCCTGAGGAAAAGGACTTAGCCCACAATTCCTAGTCTGTTTACCAGACTAAGACCAGACTGTTGGAAGCATGATCCCCGCGCTCCCTTCCCCCGCCGCCGACTGCACTTAGCTGGGGAATACGCGGTGTCACAGAGCCCTCTGCAGGCGGCGGCACCCCGCCGCCGGCCCGCCTCGCCTCAAGAGCACTGGCCCCAAGCCCGCTACCAACTCACTCACCCTTCGTTAAGAGTTGCCTCTTTCAGAAAGGGCGATAGGCCAGCAGAGGTCTAAAGTGCGTGTCAATAGCATCTGTGAATTCGGGATGCCCCAATGATCTCACTTTTTCTACGTATGGTGATGTAACTAAAAGGGACTTGGTGCTTGAGGAGAGCCCCGACAGGCTCCTCACACCATGGGTACTAACCACAATCAGCCTGCATGCCACAAAAGTACCATGGTAAATTTGGACACCCCAAGGATAATTTAGATAATCTGGCCTCATGCAAGTCTGTAATGTGAAACAGTAACGAGGAAGAAACCCTAAAATCTTCACCTACTTTACCTTCAGAAACATCACCAGCAGCACCCATCACAGAGGGAAGAGCAAAGCCACCTGAACTCTCATATCCTCTAGAGGAATCCAAAAGCACCAGCACCCACATTTTATTTTCAACAACACAAAGTATGTCTTCCTACAATGTCACATGTATAAAATACATATACACACGCATATGGCATGTGCACATGGCGTTGCCTGAAGCAATGTCTACCTCAGCTCAAACACCAGCTGGTAACCAGGGACTGCTACATTCTATATTATTTTAGTTTGTGTGCCAGAATGTACAATTCATCTACTTCCTTGATCTTTCTGCAGTTTCTGATGCTGTATGAATATGTAAAGAGAAAAATAATTAAACGGAGAACTTTCTTTAATGAATCTCCACCATCATCATTTCCATTTACCAGTCTTCTGGAAAAGATCAGAGCTCAACCTTTTACTCTTCTTTCTTTACACTCCAATCATGTTTAGATATATTATTAATCCATACTTGCATTTCTGCCCTGTTCTCCAACAACTCTGCTACACCCAAGTGATGTGCATACTCTGCGTTATCAGTATCATTTCATCACTCTTTTTGACTTAGGGTACTTTTGATCTCAGCCCTCTCTGTTTCACACCTCTGCTCTGGGTTAGGTCTTCTGTCCTGATTAAGAATTCATGTCCTGAATTTAAGTAGCACTGTACTATTGCTTGTACATGTGTTCCTATATACACACACATGCACATATATATATGCACATGTATATACACAGAGACTTTATTATATGTATATGCATGAATTAAACATATGCATCTATATTAAACATGCATATCCTTGTTTTCATCTTAACAACCAAGTGAAACCACTGCTTTTGAGGATCAAAACAATTTAATAATGAAGCTTACAAAGTTTGCGGCAAATGTAATATGGCTTTTGGAGAGCTCTTAGCAGCACATACCTAACCAGATTCAGCACACACAAAGGAGTTATCAATTTGTTTGATTCCTGATGGTTCTCTAAGGTAAGCCCTGATAAAACAATCTGTTTACAGAAGAGGACTGCAGCATTTATATGAAGAAGGGAAATGTTCTAAGCCCCGTAAGCTTTTAATGTGGTTTAAACTCCAGAAAAGTTTGCAAATGCACTTTGAGAACATCTTTAAAGCTCACAAAACAGAAAGTAAGACAAGCAAAACTGAACTATGACTCAAATTCTGTAATACCACAATAAATTGTGATGAGGTCTGACATAACTTTTTAATTTCTGAGGTTGTTAATAATGAAACATGACACCATGCATGCAAAACATTTCCCTGCAACCTCTTCTGCTTCTGGAAAGGCTGGCAAACAGAGGGGAATGTGGCAGTGAAAATTCAGAAAACAGCCTCAAAACATTGCTACCACTATCTTCATTCTTCAGTCAGTGCTCTGGTATCTTGTAATACATATCCAAATTCCTGTTTTATTTCAACTAGTTGCAAAAAGCTAGTCTAATAAAATGGTTTAAATGCAAATTACTGCTCATCCTATGTAAATCCTAAACCACACCAACAACCTGTGTGCAAACATTAGCCATGTTTAACAACTGAGCTGACCAGCAGCAGGACTTGAAACCTCTGTCCCTCTCAGCTTGCACAGTGGTTCCCACAAGCGTATGCTTAGTGGTTCCTTGAAGGTTTACAAAATTACATTAAACATTAGCTCATTAGAAGCCAGAGGGTAAAATACGGTGCACTGGTCTGAGAAAATACTGATGTTGACTCTGGCCTGCTGAACTGTTCCACTGGAGAATCACTGTCCTGGCTGAAAGGCACAGGGCCAGGGTTTGCTCCTGCTTCAGCCCCCAGCATCATACATGGACCTCTGCAAGGATATTTCTTAGCTGCTAGTCTCACCCAAAGCCTAACCTGGGCCAAGCGAACCTTTGGTGAGGGGCAGTCCTCTCATGTTAGCAACATCACATACAAAGAGAGAGTGGTAAAAGGCAGACAATGAAATAGCTTCTTGTTGGTTGCTTGTCACAAGTATTTCACAAACTTCGTTTTAACATAATATTATTTTTTAAAAGCTCCCGAATCTCTGGGATATGGATTTTCAGACTTAATTTTGTTCACTGGGGCTAAAAGTCTATTAAACCTTCCTGCTCCCCTTCCTGGTCTTTCTACCTTCCAATCCGCCTTGGCACATCTTGCCACATAAACTACCCACCAAATATCAAAAGGCTACAGAGATGCACGTCCTGTTCTTTTTTCCTCAAAATCTCTGTCAAGCACCAGAGGAGTCATTTTACAACCTACAGACCTGAAAAAGAACTTGTGGTAGAACCACCTATGGACTGCTGTCAATGTAAATCAGTAATAGCTGCCTCTAATGCTTTTCATCCATCAATCAACATCTACGGTAAAAACCATGTTTAGTATAGTGCACTGACACAAAAATCTTTGATTCTTGCACCTCTTTAAGAAAGAGCCTTTGATCAAAAAATAATTTAATCAATTCCTCAAAAATATTTTAGCTATTTCCTTAAAATGTTTTTTTTCACTTCTGTATTTATCAATCAAAACAATTCTACAGGCTGTTCTATTTAAAGGATCAAGGTAGAGCTAAGAACATGGTTTGGAATGGAATTTTAAAACCTAATTTCTACACAAATGATGAAATACAATGATAATATTTCACATTTTTTCTTGGAGCTGACTTCCCATAAACTCCAAAAGACAGTTCTCATCAGTCTTTCAGAAGTAGAGGGGGACAAAGAAACAGTTCAAAGAAGGAAGAAGGATTATTTTCAACACCTGCAAATGCAAAAGTTGTGTGATGAACTGTATCCCCATAATCATTATCTTTTTCCTTCAATGTCAGTGTCCTTTCTTCTGTACCAACTATCTTTATAAACCAGGTTTTAATTCATGGAAGCCAGTTTTTATTTAAACTGACCCTTATAATAGGCATTCAGCATGACTAAACAATACAGGGACAGTACTTTGCCAACAAATTTTACTCAAATCTTCTAAAGCTACTGGGATTTTCTGGATCATTCACCAGTCTGCAACACTTTGATGCAGACCCTTTTTTATAAATGGAAGAATTCTGAAATTGCCTTTATAGTATTTTCCTGGGTAAACTGTATGTGAACACTCACATATAATCAACTAGAACACTTAACCTCCTCTCTACCACTCCCCAGTAAATCATGTCTATTGTGCTGCATAACTGAGAGGAAGTGACAACAAAATCCTAGAGGCAGGTCCATACCTTTTTTTAAAGAGAAGGCTCATAAAGGTCTTGTTTCTTCAAGGCAAAATATGATTTTAATAAAAACATTAATGACAACTATGAAAATATGAGTTATTAATTTAAATGAAAACCAAAACCAACTTCCCATGGATTTTGTTATTTTACCGAAAGCCCTATTTGTTCCTTGAAAACAGATTGAGCGAATTCTTCATAGCTATGGAGTAATTACTACAAAGCTGTCAAACACTTGACCCTACTTTGATAACCCTAAATGAGATTTTCAGATTAAATGCATCAGAATAAGCGGGATATTGCTGAACATACTCCCAAGTAGGAGCAGTCTTTACCCTACCCGCATCAAGACTAAACAGATAAAGTATTTTTATTTGGTTTTGCTGCAAATGATTATAAAGCACTGTAGTCTATCAAAATGAAAAGCAAAAAAAAAAGTGAGAAATACTGTATTTGTGGTACAACCTGTGTCACTTAACACCAAAGAGTAACACTCCCCCCCCCCCCCCCCCCCCCCCCCGCCAATTTAACCCCTTCCCTCTTAGGTAATAAACTTCACAGTGACATTGGCTGATCTGTTTTTGGGGGTGACATAGCAACACCTTGCTGGAACTACTCAGCACCTTTTTTATCTTCCTCTCCCACTGACACTGGAGCAATTGAAAACACTTGAACAAGAGGCTCAGCAACATGCAAAATCAAATACAAACACCAGCAAGCTTCAGCACTGCTCAAATCCTGCAATGCAGCACAATGAAACCATCAGGGTCACTACAGCGCTTGATTGGGAGCCAAGCTAAGCAGAGTGAATAGCAGCGCTACCATGGAAGGACTCAATACTGGGGGTGTTTACATTCTTGCCAGCAGTGACTCAAAACAGCATATGGCAACCTGACAGGACAAGATGCTTCAGAGATGAATTAAAATGTGCATAACTGGAAAGGATACAGAAAACTCAGGAGAATTAAGGTGGGTGTTTCACTTACAATACCTTCACGATACCAGAAAAGGAGGGTTGGTTAAAACTCAGCTACCACAATGGAAGCTCAGTGTTAAGAAATAAATAGATAAAATGACATTCTTATTCCAAACAGCTACCCTCATTTAACTGTCCCTAAATCATCAAGATTAGGAAGATGTTGCCCAATTCTCTAGTTAAAAGCAACAGTGTATCCATGTAAGCCCAGGAAACTCACTGAGAAAACTCTTTAAGTGAGGATCATCTCTTCCAGGAATTTCCCAACTGGAAGGGAGCATCACCCTTGCCTAGTCTAATCCGACACTGCACAATTGGAGAAAGGCTTTAGTACACCATATGCCGCAGTGTATCAGACTGCTGAGAGAATGGGAGCTGCATAAGAGCTGGCACAGTTTATGGGGTTAAAGACCCAGCTACATCACAGACTGCTCTCACATCCTCCCAGAGGTATTGCCGCTAATTCTTATGTGCCAGAGTGTAATTTCAACAACACCAATGCATTCAGAATATGGGAGAGGACAGGTGATGAGGATTAAGAGTAAATAAAATTTGAGTATCTTCAGCATAGCAGAGGAAACCCACACCACAGTGTCATGATTTAATGGCAGAAACATGAACACAAACAGCATAAAATTTAAAGCAAACTGGCAGAAAATGACCAACCCCCCTGAACACTAACCCTCCTGTCCCCAAATCCACACTACTGATGTTGGAGTGGAGGAGGGCAGCTACTCAGAGTAATATTGGCAGCGATGAGGAGATGAGAACTAATGGAAGAAACAGAACAGTTCAATCAGCCATTACATCAAGCTATCAAAAACAATCTGGACATTATCACATTAAAAATCTATTCAAGTAAACAAAACAAAAATAGAGATGAGAACAGAAAGCTCAAGACTCACTTTACCAATAGATTAATGACTATCATTAGCTGGGAACACTCTAAAAAACAATCTATACAATCTAAACATTATTAACCGTATTAATCGGTTTAAATGCTGCGTCTCTGCCAAAATCTGGTGCTAAACCAGATAGACATGTTCGGCTGATTTCCTTTCCAAGAGCTGATGCAGTGGTTGACTTGTCTTCTTAAGCCTTTGGCTATCACAGTAAGTTAGAAAATAACTCTTCATAATTTTTACCCATTAAAAAAGGAGTCTTCTCCAGAGCATTCAAACACCACAACAGCCACAGAACAGTCTGAAAATTTATTTTAGATGAGCATCTTAAAAAGCTTTTAATTTTTTAAAGAGTAACTTAATGATGCATTCACTGTGGATTCTAAACATGCATAAAACCCCTTACTTGTTAATAAAAAGAGGGATACCATTATCTAATGAATGGGAGTTGGAAACATTCTGACTTCAAATTTAAAAAACCCAACACTTAGTTAGCAGTAAGGAAGATTTAGCAACTGAAACCAAGTTTGTCATTTGACTACAAACCAATATTGCATGTTTTTCTAAAATGTGTGCTCTACTTCAAATCACAAGTTACACAAGTTTGGGCTATGCTTACATCGCAAAAGAGTACAACTCTGCAGAAGTAGTAAGGGAACCTCATTGCCTGTGTTACACCTGAAGTAAGGCTAGGTAACTATAAGCATTCATCCTGTACTATCAAAAGCTTTGTAAACCTTGCTACAGGATAACAGATACAGGGCTTGCTCACAGCTTTTAATTTTATCTATCTAGAGCCATTTCAGAGAGCTGCTGCTCCATAAGACAAGCAGGCAACCATTGTTGTGTGGTTGGGAAGAACCTCCTTCCCTTAGTTACTAAGATATCTTAATCTTTCTAAGTTCCCAACAGCTCATTTCCATGCAATACACATAAACCTCCTGATCTACCTCTCCAGCCCCCTGTACTTCACTCACCTAATCTTGCTGGTTTACACCACTGATACTGCCTTTGATGCAGAGAGATGGGCTTCATGTGGCTAATCCAAACTACCTTCTTGAGAAGCGTCTCTCTCCTCTACTGATTGATGAGGAAGGCAGTTCAGTCTTCTCTGGGGAATCTAATCCCTAGTTTCTGTGAACCCCTCCTCAATGTCAACTACTGGATATTGTTCCAGAAGATACCACTGACCAGATTAGCAATCTTTTATATCACAGTTCATCTTACCCTCGACATTAGCAGTTGTTTCCCCCCTCTCCAGTTTTTATTATTAAACTCTGAGTCAATTTGCCAGGGAAACTACGCAGAAGAGGAAAGGTAGAAAAGAGGAACCCAAAGCTCCCAAACAATACATAAGAAAAATAAGTCACTGTCACCACTCTTAAGAGTCTACAGAGCTGGCCTTTAAACTATATGTTCCTTGAATACAGCTTATCTCATGAGGCCAGAAGTAAAAATTGCCTTCCTGCTATCAGGTACTTAGGAAAAAGTACACAATAGCTGTAAAAGATGAGGCCACATGCTTTTCACTTCAGGCAAATTTCAGAATGCTTCTTCTAACATGGAAGACATACACTAAAAGCTTTTGTTCCAAAATGGCACATTACAAACAGTAAAAGACATATAATATCAATACTACAGTTGTCTTCACATGGTGGTTTTCTAGTGTTATTATAAGACTCTGTTGTCATCATACGGACTTAATTTAACAGGTGAACAGAAGAGAAGTTTTGATGTACAAAAGGTAGCCTTTTAAGAAACACAAAGAATAGTTGCTTCTGCGGTGGGTTTGTTTCACTTTTATCTTTTTTTAACTGAAAACCTGAGGATAATCAAGACAATCAGCATGAAGAACCATAAAGATTTAGCTCTCTACATGTCTTTATATTTCCACTTTGGAATAAAGTGCTTTCAAATATTCTGGCTATTTCACCACTGTTGTTCGTGGTTTTGCAATTCTTAGTCAAGGAAACGAACATCACTAAGAAACTAGTAACTACATGTGGGAATAAACAGCTGAATCAGAACGTACTTTTCCCATTCCTCTATCATCATCATCCAAGAACTGACGAAAGAGCTCGCAACTGGTTTCTCTGTTGGGAAAATCATCACTTCTGCATTCATAAGATAGTATCTCACTGCCTTCTTTTAAAAATAAAAAAACATCAAATAATTAAAACCAGGACATGTAGGACTATGATGAGAGAAGGGGATCAGGGGGTGGGGGCGTTAAGGACTAGTTTGAAATTTGGTATAAAGGTTAAGCTGAATCTGGGAAATTCTGAGTTTCATCTCACATGCAATTCTGCCAGCAAAATAGGAGCATACCTCCTATACTGTGAGAGATGCAGGTTCAGAGAAAGAAGCAACTAACTGCATATTTGCTGGGGAAACCTCTGCTGATATTTCAAACAAAGTAGTTTCTATTTTATTTACTTACAGGCAAAACTGCAATACAAGGAAGCATCTAGATCTCCCTTTCCTACTTGCTGAACTCCACTGCAGAATGCTCTCCAACTGTGCTGTAGAAACATGGCAGCGGAAGGCAAAACCACAGTGAAATAAGCAATCCTAATCAAACTCTGTGATGACTTGCCCACCATTTTATTTTTTTAGATAACAGATTTAGGTTAGATATTACGAGAAAATTCTTTACTGTTAGGATGGTGAGACACTGGCACAGGGTGCCCAGAGGAGCTGTGGCTGCTCCATCCCTGCCAGTGTTCAAGGCCAGGTTGGACAGGGCTTTGAACAACCTGGTCTAGTGGAAGGTGCCCCTGCCAGTGGCAGGGGTTAGAACTAGATGACCTTTAAGGTCCCTTCCAACCCAAACCATTCTATGATTCTATTTTGTTCATTTTTTTTCAGTAATAACCCATTCAGTTGAATTTTTGGGAGTAGCTGCTAACCCGACATACACACCTGTATACTTTTGTATCGCCTTCATAAAACCAGATGCAGTTTCCTCGTTTATGCATACAGTTGTAGGTTTCTTCTGGTTCCTCAGTAAGGCACCTCTCTAAAAACCCACTTCTATTCCCTTTTAAAAGCCAAGAAGACAAAGTCTACACCAGACAACTCACCACCTTCAGTGGCAAGTTAACAAACTTACTGCCCAAATAACAAGCTCTTGCAGGAAATTCCTTGGCCTTCAAGTCACCATTTGCTTTGTACAGTTTCTGCAGTGCTTAAAATCATGCATTAAATTGCAAGGTCATAATGAATCTGGAAAGAATAATTTGATTTCTCTAATGTTAATGGGTTTATTTATATATTTAACAGTTAAATAATTTTTTTCAGGTCTTTCCTGAGTTTAAGGCTATCTGTTTTCACTTAAGGAACAGTCTTCTGCCAATATTTTTTGGTACATTTGCAACTGCTGAACAATGAAGTGAAAATATAATTGCTAACGTGGCTTAACTCTGGGATAAACACATTATTAATAATATTTTATTTAAGTTTAACCATATTTTTCTGAACCTTTATAAAATTCTTGATTCATGGCATGTTAATGAATTTTATTAGATTTCGCAAGTTGCAGAAGATGTCTTTTATCAAACTAACTCCAGATTTATTGCTGATAATCCTTTGCAATTTACACTCTAATGAGAAATAAAACATAATTCTAACAGGGGCTGCTATTAGTACATTTTAGCCTAATCCACTACAACAGATTTTATTTGACTCTTAAGTATTGAGCTTCCCATCTAGAATCCCATAGCTATTTAAATGCAAAAGGAAACACCAACAATGCAGTTCTGTAAAGAATGCAAGGGGACCCCTTGTTCTGCTTTTACCCTTTCAGGACTTGATTATTCTCATGTGTTATACATTGCATATGAAACTAGGCAATGGTATATCCATTTTCAGGTCCCAAGTTCCTTCTCCACTTGTTTATGTAGTCCTTCACTTACCCGAACGCATGGCAGGGCTCTCACCATTGCCCAGGCAATTGGGCTGGCTAAACAAAAACGGATTTTAAAACAAACAAACAAACAAACAAACCAAAACCATTTATCTTTAAAGATTGCCAGACTACTTTTAGGGAAATTAATATAACTTCCAGGACAAGTTATACATTCTTCATGTAAAATCCCTCAGCCAGGGCACATAAGAAAGCAACACAGGAAAGGTAAGAGCACAGCCTCAGACTGTCCTCCCCATTTTCTCTCAGCTAGTTCTATACAGGCCTTTATGCAATTTCTAGGGTAAATCTGAAAAACAACCTATCAAAACCCAAGCTACTTGTACGCACTATGTTAGTTTTAGCGGTTGTCCTGGGTTCAGCTGTAGCAGTTATTTTTCTTCTCCTTAGTAGCTGGTGCAGTGCTGTGTTTTCAACTTCAGTCTGAAAACAGTGTTGATAACACACCAATGTTTTAGTTGTTGCTAAGTAATGTTTACCCTATTCAAGGACTTTTCAGACTCTCATGCTCTGCCAGTGAGGAACAGCATGAGAATCTTTCAGAATCAGAATTAGAATCTTAAAGAATTAGATTATAATCTTAAAGATTCAGAATCTTTATGATCAGACAAGGCTTTGTGATTACTGGCATTCTGCTATGCAAACGAGATGAATGCTTCAAAAAGTCACTCAAGAAAAGGTGAAAACAGCGTACAGGTTTCTGCACCCAGTTTCGCTTTTTCTCATGTTGCCTTTCTGTAGAAAAACGCAAGATTACATGCTCTTGTAAGCATATAAGCATTCTTGCACTTCAACTCTAGTCTTCCCATAAAGTTAAATTTTGGAAATTTATGATTTTACTCTTGCCTCCCATTTGACAGACCTGGTATTTTTTCATAATGAAACAGCCAAAGCTAATGACATTTTTAATGCAATCAGGTCCCAAACAGTCCTTGCAAATGCCGGTAACAAATGCCTAACTCAGAAAGCATCAGGCCACAAGAAATCTCCTCCAAGTGAGGATAACATCCACTCTCTGATGGTTGTTCCACTGGTAACTTGTGCATTATAGGGAGTGGCAGACAAACATCTGTACCATGAGAAGGCATTTTATATGGGTGTGGAAATACAGAAAGAGTAACACTAACTGGAATACGTGTTCTGCTAGTAGCTTGTTTTACTGCAATTCTGTCTTTGTATTTTGGTTAGTGACATTAAAAACCATGGAGCACTTCTCCATGAGGATTCCAAATATGATGAAGTCAAGTCTGCCTGTACTTCAGAGCTAATACTGAATTTAGTATGTTTATCTTTTCCAAAAAGTCAGCCTCATTCTCAAGTATGCCTTGGACCCAGGTTAAAGATAACGTCTCAGATATTACTTACTTTTCCTGGACATTGCTGTTTGCAAGCTAGTTCACCTCAGTAAAAACTGAAAGTCATCTCTGTTTAATGCCTGCTGGTAAGCCTATGTGGATATTCCAAGTGTCTTTTACCAGCTCCCACATGCCCCTCCTCAGCAGTGTGGTTTACACAAAGCACTGAGCTCCCAGAGCAAGATATGTCTTTTAATACAGGCTTGTACCCCAAGTGCAGTGGTCCTAAAATCATAAAGAAGTGCTCTAATGGGACCCAGTAAAAAAGTAAATAAAAAAGGGGGTGGAGGGGAAAGGCCTGTTATGTTATCAATATTGACTGTCAGAAGTCAATGACACTGTAATTACTGAATAATTATAAAACGAAAAAATTATTGAAAGAAAAACAATTTTGGTGACACAACATGTTATTATAATAGTCCTGTGACATCCTTGAAAATGTTACTGCTGGCCATCCTCCTTACCAGACCTCCTGGACTCAGCCTGTGACTCTTCCGCTGTCCCTGTGAAGGTGATGGTTTTGCAATCCCCCTGCCTGGCATAACTCCCCACTGCTGTCAGGCAAGGCAGACGGTTCCACCTTTCTTTCCACACCAACCTGCCTGTTCTCACCACTGTCTGTTCCCAGCAGAAGTGTTTGTGCACTTGTGGGCAAGCTGGAACATGGACCTGGTCCAAATGAAAGTTAACCCAACCAAAACCACGTCAGATGCACGAAGACAGCACACAAAGGGAACAGGCAGCCTGAGCAGGGAGAGGCAATCACCCCTCTCTGCAGCAGCCCCGACTTATGCCAAACAAAAGTGATGACAACTTTAGACTGACTTGCCTCATCACGGAATCTCTCCAAATATTCCTTAAATAAGTTTTTTTGCCTGACAAGTCTTTCCATTGCCTGTTCCCATATTCTGATCCAGACACTGAGCTGGACGTACAGCATGGGAGCGGTTTCCGAGATACACTAGAGAAAAGGAAAGGACCTAAACTGTACGAAAGCCTACAAGCTATTTGTCACCATGTCATTGCCCAATTGTGAGTCCACTGCGCATCCAGCTTAAATTAAAAAGAACAGAACTAATGAAGCTGGATTTCCTGAGGACATGCAAACCACTTCCTTCAACTTCCTACTGCAATAAACACCAGCTACTTCTGCTATTCACTCCTCTCATCTTAGTTTTCCTCTGTGACCCATTTCCCGCCACATTTAGGCCCAGATCCTCTTTCAGTGTTTATAACTGTTTTAACCGCAACTGGAACCTCAGACAAATCTCAGAAGTATTCACTGTATCCCACTGACTTTCAATACTACAATGTTCTCTGAAAATGAGGCCCATGCAAAGGCTTCTGCAGTTGGTCCTTCAAACTGGTGGTTACTTAGAAATCCTCAGGAAAACTCCTGACTCTTGGTAGTGGCCCCAGAACTCCCACCCACTCAACTAGTACCCCCGGGAAAACTTCTGAGGATGGGCTGAAGTTTGTACTCAAGCCAGACCTTGACTCTCATCCTGGCTGCACGTAGAAACAGTGCAGATAGGGCAGCAGCAAATTTCCAACTCACGGCAGGGAGGGAAAAGTTAAATGTGTGCAACTTTCACATGCAGAACCCAAGTGTGACTCCCCTGTAAGGCATGGAGGAGGTGGTCAAGATACACTATGCCTGAATCCCCTACCATGTACTGCCTCTGACGGATCAAAGGTCTACAAAGGACAGAGAAGTCCAACTGGAATCTCTCCCTGAAGAAGCTGACCTTGCATGGCCTTGAAGCCAAGCAGATCTGTGGGATGTCCCTCGAGCAGGGCACATGTGCTGCTCCTCAAAGATATGCAGTTCCCAGATCACCAATGTTAAGACACCAGGGCACAGAGAAGGCTGTGGGGAGCCACACTGTACCACACACCATGTTTATACACTGTCAGGGAGAATGCCGTCCTTTTCTCTGCCTTGATAAGAATTCTAAGTGCTTCTTAAGTGATATTAAATAATCAAACCCAGTATCTACCTTTAATGATACATTGTTATTGACATGTAGATGTAGAATTCTTGTACTGGGTAGATAACAAAGTGATAAAACACCCCCCACCTTTTCTACGAATTTGTTATTTTAGAAGATTTTTCCACGGTACAAAAAAAAATAAAATCCCTGTTACACTTTAATACCTATTTTCTAACATGCAATTTCAAGGGCAATTTTTTTTAATGGAGCATTTAAGATGCTTTCTTAAGAAGGCTGGGTCTTTGATATTAAATTTATGACCAGTCATTGCTTGACAATTGTAATTAATATGCTGGGTGATTTTCTGACTTGCTCTTCCAAGAGACATTATTATTTGTAGTCTGTCAGTGTAACACATAAATTATGAGCCATATTTACCTGTAATGGACTGAAATGAAACTTCAAAATTGACATTTATGAAGAAAAATGAAAAAGCCCTTTCCACCATGAGAATGGGCATTGCACACAGCCTGCAGCGGACTCAGAATGGAAGAAGGTTTAAGTCATGTATTTTGAAATACCTGCCTGCCAAAACCAATTACGCCCTTAAAAATAGATTACTCTTTAGTCGCAAGATCTCATAAAATGGGCAATGTCATGCACGATTAAGAAGAAGTTTTACACACACTGTAATTTTTCTTGCATACTGAGCAGTAGTTTGCAGTCATTTTTCAAGACAGTCACGCATTTGAGTGCATCAAGAATGAAAAAATTAGCTCCCTGAAACAAAGCATGAAATATTCTTAAGAAAATCTGCACACATACAAAAGGGTGCATCTTTTTATAAAATAAAATCAAATACAATCCAAAACAAAATTTCTACCTAATCTTGCCTTTCCATTAGAAACCTTTTATAACATGAAATTTCAAACCAAAATAAATCAAGACAAAACCAGGAGCTATTTACATCAGACACACACCATCCATGTACCCTGATGATCCAGACAGGAAAAGCACTGTGTGGAAGAACATACCCAAACATTCACTAGCTACTAATTTGCAAACCTGAAACAGCTGAACAGTCTTTCAAAGCTGTTGGCCATGCTGTTCGCCGGAAAAGAGGTGTGCATATGCTAGCTTTAGAAAGCCTAAATCTTCATGGGGTTTTACTCAATAATGCAAGTAAATAGAGAATGTGCAGTATGTACTTTGCCAGGTAATAAAGACATTTTATTAAATAAAGACATCAAAACAAAAAGCCAGATGAAATGCCTGAAGTAAGTGCCATGAATCTGTACCACTGGAAATGTCCAGGTATGCTAAGCATCCCCATATTCCACTAACTTCAGGTAGGAATGTAGAGGAATCAACTGCAGCTCCAAGGTTACCTCTGCAGAGCACCCGCACTCATGCAGGAAATGCTCTGGAGTCCAAGTCTGCGTCTCAAGCTCTAACACACACGCTAGAAGTGCAGATGACAGAAACAACTAAGCTAAGCATGTACTACCATGTAATAGGGAAAGGCACCTTTTAAAGCATAAAGTGAATCCTGGTTTTCTACCCTAATGGGCTCATCAGGTGAGCTGTGCGGATCAGGGGGAGTTTTGGTCTTGAACTAAAGTGTAAATATACCTGATCACTGTGCACCCTTTGGTGTAATGGTTTATGTTTCTGAGGAAAAAAAAATCCTTAACATGGATCAGGGAAAACAGTCTTAGACAGACCCAGGCAATGCAGAACACCTTCAACTTATAGATAAGTACTCAAAATCTGATAGCTTAAAAAAGCTTAAAGCACAAACCTAAACTGGGAAGATCGAAGTTAAAACTAAACCAAATTTTGTCTTTTTTTCATACTTCAGCCTAAAATAAGTGAAAACACCAATGTTTAAGTTTTGTGCCATTTTTTTGGCTTGCTCCTGTAAGAAAACATAACTTTAATACTTGCAAGTTTTAAACGAATAAGAACATTTTGACAATTTTAGTTTGGAAAATATGAGGCGTACACAGTTCCAGGGAATAGCCCTGCAGGGCTTTTTTTGGTTTCATTTATTGTGCAATCAACTTTGCCACAGGCATTTCTGTCAGTTTGGAGTAGGGGAGTCTAGTTTAAGATTATCTGTCACTGCTATCCATCCCCATCTATACATTATTCTTTCCCTCGCTCCTCATGTGCAACCCGCAGAGAATAGGTACAAAGCAAAAATATCCACCTCAAAGGGAGTTCTGGGCTAACCACAGACTGAACCTACAGCATCTCTCCTCTTAATTCCTCGGCTGTTCTCTGCTAGCCCACAGCCTTGGGGTTACACTAGCTGCCCAGGTTTTAGAGCCTAAAATAGGAGTGATAAAACCCCTGAAGTTACAGATGCCAAAAGAATTACTGTAAATAAAGAGGCAGTAAAAGTCTAACGAAATGGTCTCAGATTAACAAATATGTCTGCAGCTTTACTACAACTGATAGCATTATTGGTACTGTAACGATATAATTATTTTCCCTGGTTTTAAAAGGTTTAGTCTTTGAATTCGTACAGTCAATGCATTCAGCCTACAAAAACATGTCTGTCCAGATTGAGTATATTTTTTTGCACACTTGTGGACAAGATGTTGGCTTCATTTTACAACCAACATCTTGTCCACATCAGGGGAGCGTTCTCACACAGACATGCATACCATGTGGGCTACCTGCTGAGTTTTGGCAAGCTTGGTAGGCTACAGAACATAAAGGGTAGGCAGTCATAGTGGAAAAAACCTTCATGGGAATTTTTTTTTTTTATGCTGTGAAAAAAGAAAAAGGGGGAAAAAAAAAAAAGCAAACTGTTTCCCAATGAACCACACTGTGAGCTGGCATAAGGAAGATAAGGGCAGGAAATTGGATGTAAAACTTGTGCATAGGTCCTTTAACAGAGGAGGCACTCTGCAAGTTGCCAATGTGACATACACATTTCTTTGCTAAAATTCAGCCACTTTTTTCTTTTTAATTAGCCATATGGAAAGTTGAAAGACTTGTGAACTTACAGCATCAATCCCACATGTTGAGCTTAATTTCTGAGAAGTTTGACTCAATCCTGAGTCTTTATTTTTTATACTCACATTTATACACCGTTAGACAAAATAACACACGTAGAACAAGATACGCCTCATGCTATGAGCACAGTTCTATATTACTTAGCTCTTATATGAAGGTGCTAAAGTGTTTCAAATTGGGAAATGAAGTGCATCCTACAAGTGGTTGCATTTTAGTGTTCCACCTTGGTAAATTTTACAAATATTGGTGTAGCCAACTATTCTTAGCTTGCCAGTATGGTCTAAAAAGCAAAGCAGAATAAAAATGATTGAAGCTCTAAAACCAGCCACAGCCGAAAGCAAAAAAAATGCAACAGCACCACCTAAGGCCCAGTTAAGACACTGCAAAAAGTCATCTGAGAAGTTACAGATTCCTAATTCGTATTTACACAGCTGTAACATGCATTATAAAATTGTAGCTTGGTATTTCTTCAAAGCTTGAATATTGGCTAACCAAATCCTGATACATATTTATCCACATTTAGATTTCCATACAGCTCACAGTCCTGTATGAATCAAAGGGTGTGGGTTCAACTGCTAATACATTTACACTCCTGATTTTTCCACTCTTAAGTGATATAGTATTTCAAATACATCATGGACAAGAGACTTCCTTAAGGCATTTTAAATTAGTGTGACAAATCATCTAGCCTAGTCACCGCTGGCCAAGTTTTGGAGTACACAAGTACCCCTAGACACAGAGTTTCTATTTCCTCAAGTAACCAAGGTATCAAGGTCACTACAGCTCTTAAAGTGAACAACCTTCTTCCAGTTTCCAGTCTCAGTAGATCCATGAACAAATTTATAACCATTTGTTCTGCTAGCTATATGATTCCTTACTTTGGATTATTCCCTTCTCTGCTTGTTTACTTTTCATATAACATTTATAAAAACTAAGCTGTTCTCTGCTAGCCTTGGTTAGCTTCTAAAGGAGACTGAACTTCCCCTTAAACATAACTTTATTCCCTTCACTATACCCCACCCCAAAATGAGCCCCAATACTCACTGCAACAGCACTGGTCTCACCTTATTTCCAGTGGAAGTATGCTTCCAACACATCACATTTGGTCTTTTATGACTTGCACATTGACATCAATTGCTGTACTGCGGGATGACTGAAGAGTGTTCAGTAATATGATTAAAGTTTGTGAGGAACACAAGCATGCTTAAATTGCTTTCTATCTTATTCTCCTATTATTTTATAAGGAATTAATTTGTCACAACATATGGCATCATGTAAGTTTAAGACTTCATTAATTAATAAGTACGATACCACTACAGAAGACAGACAAGTGTTACCTCTTCCTCTGACCTTTTTCTTTCCTTGTCTGTAAATTAACAAAATCAAGCGACCTTTCTGACAAACATGCACATAAATGATGCAATCAGTTACACAGATTTCTGCTAATGTCAGAGTTATATCATTAATAGATAATCACAATGAAAAGGGAGGTTGACACCACATCTTCTGCTAGTATCTGTACTGGAGAGGTTATTGTGTGTGGCTCAGCTTGCAGCTGTGAAATCTCATGTTGTCAGAAACAGTACTTGCACAGAAGATGGCCGTATGCAGAAAACTAAGTCACTGAGGGTGTTTGCTCACACTGCCACTGAGGTGGGGGTACTTAGTGCACCACCACATGAGCTATGGACTACTGGGAGCAGACAGCAGCTCTAAGAGCTGTGAATGGGGAGAGAGGGCTGCTTAAAAAGGTACCCAAGAGGAAGCAAGCAAGCCCGACAATATACTCTCTTCCTTGTCCTGGCACTCAGCACCCCTCTTTGCCTGCCCCCTCTTGTCCTTATCTGACAGATACGCACCTGGGAAATAGCAGCCCAGAGGTTTTGCAGGGTGCAGAGCTGTCAGGCTTCCAGCGATCTGCCTCCCTTCTTTTCCCTATTTTATTCCAGGCACAACTCCAGCCACTGTCCCTTGTAGGTAGACTACGACAGAAACTACTTGAAACCAAATTCCTAAATAATGCCCTCTGAGTAAACGTGATTCCCAACCTGCTTGCAAACACAGCCCCTTCACTGTGCAGAACTGAAGCTTACACCTTCCCAGGATTTGTTTATGTTATTAACACAAAATTAACAATACATTAACAATGTTAATTTGAAAACTCTACCCAAGATTTGGGCAGGGCAGATGTTTGGGTGCGTAAAAACTGTGGCTTAAGTTAGTGCTTTTCAGCACTCATTGCCCGATGGCAATAGAAACAAACTATTTACATGCTGCAGTCAACACAGTGCTCTGCATTCCTTGTTGGCCTCAATTCTAGCTTTAATATCCTGTGCCCCAAACATCAGAGCCCCATACACACAGTGTTCCCACTAGCAAAAGGCTAAATAAATACTACAGTGATATATATTTCTGCTCCCTGTTACTCAAGTAGGGTAACAGATCACTTCGCTGTATAGAAACTTATCTTAAATAATGATAATAAAATTATTGCAAGTGCTTGCCATGAGAGAGACCTGCATGACAAAAGATATTCAAATGCTTTATTCTCCACAAACAACACACTTTATTATTGATGCATCACTAAAACTCACCTTTTTCATGGGTTCAAGGGGAAACATTTTCTAACTATGCCTTAGAGTCAATACTGAGAAATTTTGCAATCCCTGATCCAAAAGCTTTGCTCTCACACAGCAACACAAACACCTCCCTTGGCCTCTTCTAAGACAAAGACAGAGTATCTCTTGAAAAAAAAAAAAAACCAAACAAAAAAACTAACCAGCCACACACAGACATTTAGAGGAAAACCTATGCACAAAGGTTATTAAATTTTAATAAATGAAAATTATCTTCCTTTCTGGAATTGAAATAATACTTCAACATATTTTACATTTCCTTCAATTACCCTTAAAATCTATATATCCCTAAGATTTTATAACGGTTTATTTTTAAAAGTATCCTTCACCCATGCCTCATTCTCTCAATTTTACCTGAGGGAATTTCACAGTAATTAGGGCTCTCCTTAAGCAGATGATTATTAGAGTCCTATCATTATAAAAAAGAATCACAAACTCTGTTTCCCGAACCAAAATGAGTTAAGCGCAACCGCTGCCAACAGAAAAGTGAAAACATCAGCCACTCAACATGAAATATTCAACGCCACAAAGCAAATCAAAAAGGACTCTAAAATGCAAGTCTGCTAATCTCAAACCACATTTTTTTTAGCTGAGCAAAGCTGACAGCTTTCAGATGTAGACATTTCAGTGATAACTACTTATTTAAAGAGTTCTTACAGAGACAAATAGTAAGATCTAGAAGAAAAGGAAAGCAATGTAACAAATAGCACACATCATATATAAACATGGCTGCTGAAGGTGTTGTATTGCTAAAGAGGTGTGAGATGCCTAAATGGGAAATCATATTCTGTAAGTACCTACTGCATCCTAGCATCTCTTGAAACTTCTTTTTGAATACAACATACATCTATAATTCACCTTTGCACTAGCTTTTTTTCAAGAAAATGTTCTATGTTCATAAACATATGGATTCTGTATCCTTAAGAAGCCATAGGTGAATACGGAAGTGCTGAAGCCTTAACATACTGGTTTGCAAACAGCTTTCAAAAACATTTTTTTCAAAGTTGCAGATTTTAATAAATGGATCTCTTTAATTAAATAAAAGTGTCATACACTGTCCATGTGTGAATAAAAAACAAGAGCTTGTTAAAAGTGCAGCATCTTACTAATGCTAACAAATTAGGTCTGCCTTCAGGATAGAGTATTTCTCTCTTTAACATGTCAAATTATTATGGTGGAATGGAACAGTTATGCTAAATCACCTTTTTAAAATTAATATTTCTTTGTAATCAATTAGGAATGAAATTCAACATTTAAACAGCTACTGAGTACAGACACTCCTGAACAGCATTATCTTCTTTCATAAAGAATCTCATTTTAGACATATGATCTTTTTGCCAATATTACATGACATTAGCATGGTAAATACTGAAATAAAATGTTTCTTAAGTACTACTTGGCCTAATTTTTTTGCAAGGCCGCACTTAATCTTTATTCTTCTGTAATCAGTATTTATTGTGTGACCCTGACAGCTTGCTACTGCTGTGATAAATTATCTGACTCAAGTCAGATTAAAAATGCAACCCTGAATCCTAATTACCTTGGCAAATCCGCTTAGTAATAGCGTTTCTTGTCAATTCTGGAATCAAAGCATGAGTGTCAATTGCAACAAACGCCTGGGCCCCTCAGAAAGCAGGCTCCCCAGAATGCTTTCTTATCTGCCATATGTAAATCTCAGATGCTTTGTACCCTTGGTGACCTTTTATTAGCAAACTGACAAAATGATAAAGCTAGTCATGGCAAAACTCCCACTACTAGACAATTATCCACTGCAGTTCCAGTCCATGGCAGATCAACAACGGACCTTACAGGTCACCCAAACCAGTAGGTTTAGTGTTGATTTCACATCAGAAGGGAATAGCAATGTAATTTTGTCCCAAAGAAGTAGAGTTTCTTTCCTTTGTTTTTCCTCTTCAGTATGATGCCTATCATTGTTTTTAAAAAGACTCAAGAAATAATTTATATCCTTTTTAACATACATATATAAAAGCTACAAGCGTTGGGAAAGAACTGTTTGCTTCAAGAACTTACTAAACTGAGATACTTTCCACTAAAGAGCATCAATTGGATTGAAACAACACAGAGCTCCCTCCTGTTGCCTGACCATACTGTAAATCTTAATCAGAACTGAAAACCTTAAGGTGAGAACTGGATTCAGAGTCTAGGACATCCATCCTTGGCAACTTACTAAGGCAGACAGAAAGTAAGCAAGTACCAAAAGCATGAAAAGCAAGTAACCCTTTCATCCACAAAGATTATCTAACAGGATTGGGATTCTGCAAAATACTTGTATCTGTGTGTACAGGGGTTTTGTAGATAAATACAGCTCAGTCTCCAAAACCGTCCTACAAACTTGTGATATCTTGCAGTGCCTCCATTAAAACACTATACATATACAAGGCTAACAAGTAAGGTAGAGAGAAAAACGAGCTGAAAATTGTTCAGTACAGTTCAATCTTCCAGCTCCCTCAGAGCTTTCCAGGAACCCCTACAGCAGAATATCATCCAAGAAGTTTACAACACACCCACAGATGTTGCACTAGAGATTTAAAATTGGAAAAGTCTGCTCTGATTTTGGCACTAGTCACCCCATTCCAGCTACCTTCTGGCTGGCTGCAATTGATAAAAGCATCAGGCTCTGCAGGACGCAGTATCATTCAGAACCTGTCATTTAAGAAGCTGATGCATATTTGCTTTGTAATACAACTTATTTCTGGAAGTACAACTTACCCACTAAAATTACTTAGGATTTTCTCAATTGCACGCAATGAGATATTTGGAGAGTGCATGCTGAGCTACAATTCCTACAGTCTCGTTACCAAGGATATGGCTGTTTAAACAGTACATGGAAGAAATAAACTATGATGATGTGTTGCATTTTGGGAAGATATTCTTATATGACTCTGACAGCCAGCATTCCCATGTCATCAGGTCCTGCAAAAGAGGTGTGTGCACCATGGAGAAAAGTAAGAAGTGGAAGGTGTGTGGGGGCGATGTTGCCATTCAATCAATTCCCAATATGCATTTGCTATTCTGAAGTGGGGTAAAATCTGTATCTTCTTGAATAAAGTGAAAGACTGATGAATCTTTTGGACCGATTTCAAAGTGAATGATAAACATGCAAACGGTGGTGTATTTTCTTAATGTAAACAGAAGCAAGCAAGAGAAAAAGAAAACTTACAGGGTAGATAGGAAACCTATGAATCCCATCAGAAAGAAGTCACAAAAGGTGGATGCTGAATACTTCAACTAAGATGTGGGCTTAAGAAAAACTCCTTAAGTAAAAAAACACCAACAACTTCTTGCTACATTTTTGTCCACAGCCTTATTTGTGATGGTCACTGTGTCCAAGGTTGTTCAGTTTTGAGCCTACAAAACACAGCATCAGCAACTGCAGGAATGAAGACCTTAACTGAATGACAACCAACATTTATACTCACGAAGCAAAACTAAAATACTGCCCAGTCTTGCATGCTATTTTGCAAGTTCTGTGCTCAGTTAAATGATTCCAAATGCTGAGCAACAACTCTATCTCACTGTATATGAAAAACTTGCAAAGATTGTGTCAGTTCATAAATCAAGATGGTGGAACAGATTCAAATGTCTATATCAAGTTGCCTAACATTCTTCCAATAACATATCCACTGAAACAGTTCCACAGCAGAGAGGAATATTTGGTTCAGACACGATGGCTGTCTGAAGTGAAGCAAGGAGATAGCAATTCCAGCTGCAAATGGAATGAAATAACTCCAAAAACTTTGAAAAAAAAAACAGAAAGAAAATATAAAAGGCTTTGAAAGAAGATATTTCAGCATAGCATTGTTTCTTCTTTTGTAAGTGAATTCAGTATAATGACTTGATCTTTGTGCCAACAGTATGTCAGATTAATATACCAAATACTGAAATCAAGTGTTCCCAAGTTCTGTATGGCCTGATTTTCTTTCAGGCTGCATTTAACCTTCAGTGATCATCTTCTAAAAGTACTGTTTGTTTTCCTCTAAAGAAAATGTTCTGGATTGCTTTTTAATGGTTACCTAATTGCTTCCTTTGCTGAACTACTAGCTGTTTTTTGTAGCTTTAGAGAGACCCAAGTACAACCATCACACTTGAAACAGACAAAGCTGATTCCAGATTGGAAGCTTCACACCATTTTGCCTTTTGACTTAAAAACAGAATTTCCTTCTGTTCTTTGGAAGCTGAACTAGTTACTACAGTAATGGTGTAGAATTTCCGCATCCTCCAGTATAGCTGACCCAAAAGTATTAGGTAGTATAAAACCATTCAGTATGAAAGAACAATGGAAGTCATGTAACTAGGCATCTTTTACACTCTTGCTAGAAGTATATCCATCCTGAAGTTTAGCACCAAAGATCACACTAAACATACTATGCTGTTCCCTTTTCTCTTGTGCTTACACACATTCAAGAGGGATAACCAAAATACTCAATTCACATTCACACGCACTGAATAATATGTGCAGCAAACTGTAGCTATGTCAATTAAAATACTTCTACTGTCAGGCTATGCTCAAATCAGGTTTCCATTTGTACTCCTTAAATATGAGATTACTGTAACCATGTTTGGCATCCAGAAGTGCAGATCTGTCCAGAAAATGCCATGCTATTCCCCTCACTGCTTGATTTTTCATATACAATATGCTACATACATCCAAAACAATTTGTATTCCACATAATGCATCTCAGGCAATGAAATCTACAGTGTTGGCTCCACAGGACAGGTTCTTCACTTAGACTTCAAATCTATTAGCACAGCTCCACTGCCTCTCTAATATTGCATCTGTGCTCTCACATGAGAAGCAGAGAAGGGAAGGGGATTCCTGTGCTGCAAAAAGGGAAATCCAGAGGAAGGCAGTCCTTTCTGGTTTTTACTGCTTCCTTTCCCCTCAGTAGCACAGAGCAAATATAAAAGTTTGCCTTTGACCTGACTCCTCCCATGCTGCTGTAAGACCACACACCCTTGCCTGTAGAATCATGCTTCTGCCAAAGAATGGAGTGGCTACATACCAAAAAAGTTTTTACAGCAGAATACTGCATTTGTTAAGTTCACATGCCTGGGAGAACATATGGCCCTTAATCCTTCCTGGTTTTCTAAACTATTAGTGATACACTTATTAAAATACTTAATGGTTGTATCTGTAATGGAGGCAAATTTCACTGAATTCACTGAACTAGGTTACCTGAACTGTTCTCCAAACAAACCCTCAGAGGCACACTACCCAAAGAAAAATGCCTCACATAAACCTGGGTTAGTCAGCAACCAAGTATTTGGTGACTGACACTCCAATTCGTAGTGTTTAACTGACAGCCATACACGACAGATTACAGTCATCTATACCCATCTGAGCTCCCTCTTCTGTTTTTTATTTGAAGTACAGTACTGCTAGTACAGATCATCACAGCGAGTAAGGTCTTGGGAAATGCTACCTCCTAATAAAGAATTAGTAATGGAAGAGAAGAATCTTAGCCCTTTGCAAGCGACAACATTCTCCTCCTTTCAAAGGAAACCACCACACCCCTGCAGCAGCTATCTCCATCTCTCCCACTCTTTACAGCTGCTAAGTACAGGACATCATCTTGAGAATGACAGGAGGGCATTGAATTTCTCCCACTGGCCACTTGAAAAGCCACAGCTTTCCTTTCACAATGTTCTTCTGTCTGCAGCATTTCCCTGGAGATCTGGAAAAAGCCACAGCTGGTGAAGTCTCTCTGCAGCAGTGCCAGACCTTGGGTACTTCTAATCAATCTCTTAGCAAGCACTCTCAAACAGTCCTAACTTCGGCTTCCACTAAAGGGCATGCTTTCTTCTAAAAGAGACTGCCCTTCCCACTGATCACGGAAGGTTTCTTGGGCGGCAAAAATCACTACAAAGTCCTGCATATGGGACAGAATAACCTTATCCTGAGATACAGGCTGTGCACTAACTGGATGCCTCTTCAGTCTTCAGAAAAGCACCTGGGGACTCGGGTGGTCAAGGAGCAGAAAAGGAGCCAGCAGTGCATCGTGGCAGCAGCAAAGGCTAGTCTTGGCCTGTATCACATTTAGGACAATGGCAGCCAGCAGGCTGAGTGAAGCCATTACTCCCCTCTACATAGCACTCACAAGGACAGATCTGGAAGAATCCACTTTTGCAACCCTAACAAAGAAGGAAAGTGATAAATGGGAGCCAGCTCAGCAGGGAAGAACTAAGACGATTGAGGCTGGACAATGCAAGACGTGAAGAAGCTGAGCAAACTAGCTGGTTTTATCTAGCTAGGAGGTTGAACCAGGCTCTCTTCAGAGGTGTGTGCCCATCAAAGGGGCAAAAGTCAACAGAAAAGTTTTAGCACAGAATATTTCAATTTTGTATGAAGAAAAAGGTTTCACAAGAGCACCCTGACACTGAAAGAGGCTGCCTAAACAGACAAGATCCTAATCAACCTCACTTAACTCTGAGGTTAACCCTACCTGGGATCACGGGCCAGACTACAAAACCTCTCGGGATCCTTTCCAACCTAAGTTATTCAGTATCTAGAAGAGGGCAGTTATCCTTTCTTCCTTAGAGGAAAAAGAGACTGTCTTAGAATCACCCTCCCAATAACAACATTTATTTAGATATTCAATGCTGGATCTCATCTTAAAACCAAGCTATTAAATCTACTTTAAAACTTCCACTGTATTCTTCAGTATGTCAAGAGCCCAGTTTCCTGCTAAGGTCTGGGTAACAGGATTACCCAGGCTCTATCAATTATTCTATCAAAACAGAGTTCCCCTTTGATGTTAAATAAGGTCCCCATATGGAAGGCAAAAAAACCCTTTAGCCTACTCTAATACATGTAAAATGTTACCTAGTGAGAGACTAGTGTACATTATTTTTTTAGCACTGTACTCCTCTGAGGTTTCATTATGTGACATTTTCATTCATTCCAATATAAAGTAAGTTTTAGAGTATTTGGAGTTGTAACACACAGACACATTAATCACCAGTCTAATACATGTCCTGTGTAGTAGCTTTATTATCTTTTCAAAGCAGAGCTGTAAAAACAGAGAAACTGTGATCTTTTATGCTATCCTTTAATAACGTTATTTTAAAAATGCTATAAAATGGTTTCAGTTTTTTTCCAAGCTACAGCTTAATGCAACTAACTCTTGTACATCCAAAACAGTAAAGTCTGAATAAGTAGTTTTAAAAGTCCCTGTGGACTTGTAATCTAGCAAGACTGAAGAATTCTAACCGCTAGAGACAGAAATGGGAAGGAATCCTGAGTTTCAAGTTACAAAACATGCCTGTTCTTTTGTCATTCTGATGAGGCACCGCCTTGCAAAGTGCTTTCACTTCTGTGATAAATTTTTTATGTCTATTCCTTTATGCCAATATCTACATATTCAGGGCAAGGGTTGGCTATTTTCCTCTTCTTCAGGCTCAGGATCAGCCTAACTCCCCATCCACTTAAATTAACGCGTATTTTACACTCACTAAGACTGTCAATATAACACAGCCTTAGTAGACCTGTGTCCTCTTCCATGCAAGGCATGAAGCAGACCAGCCATCAAGGGAAAGCAACTTGTCCTCTGTCAAGGTCAGTAGTGGGGACTTGAACGGCAGAGCACCTTGCATTTCATGTTCAGAGGGAATGAGCTTCCAAATTGACACTGTTCCCCTCCCTCTCTGCTCCTCCTTCTGCAGATGCATGAGGGTATATCCACATGCTTATGGCTTTCAAAACACACCACTTTCAAAGGTAGATCTGAAACTCCAACTCTATTTGGAATAAAGCCAAAGTGTTAAAAAATATCCAGGCTGGTAATAAGAACAGCAAATTTACAGCAGCCCTCAAACCTGGTCCATCACTACATGCCGCTGTTTGTCCTAGTCTTTTCAAGGTGGTGGCAATGTACATCAATCAAACAGAAAACAGTGCACTTGAATTATGTGCAGCTTTAACACCTAATCCTTGGGCAAGCCAGCATTTATGGACAGAAATCTGTCACAATTGTGCAACTCCCCTGATGGGAGACACAGCAGGGATATTTGCATGAAGTCAGGGTTGAAGAAAACAGGTTTTCCAACTAAATAGAGAGGATTCATTGGTATAAATCCAGCACTATTATAATTGCCTTTTGCCAAATGAGCAGGAAAATCACCTCTCAGCTCTGCATGAAACAACCAGCCACCTACTCCCAGTGACATATTGTAGGGCTCTGGCCAGCACACTGGTGGGCTTTGTGTGACCACTAACCCAAAGCTTGAGATGTTTCTGCCATTTTCTGAAGAGTCTCAAACTCTCTCAACTTTCTCCCAGTGAAAAACTAAAATTGTAACAGTGAAACAAAATAAAGCTTTCATCTCACCAAGTATCATTCTAAATCCATCATTCAATGGGTCTTTCTCTCAATACCCAGAAATTTCACCCTGGGCTCGAGAAGTTCCATTTGAGAAGGTTCAATAGCAAGCTATAGGCTTTTGTAGTAAGTTTTGCTTTGGGCAAACCAGGGTCTTCCTAAGAAATGGATGTAGGTGAAAAATGTTTATTATCTTTCTCAGGGAAGAGAAGGGCACACATTACTCTGAATCAACTGTACCTCTGGCAAGGCCCTTGGCCTGAATTAACCACTCAGAAGTATTTTGGGACAGACGCAATCAAGACCCTACCGTAGCCTGCAACCAAACCCAACTAGAGGGTGGCCAAATGGAGATGGTTGCTGTTTCCATACGGTATGCCACAGTAAAAAGCACGAGTCCCTCTGACATCACCAAGGAGCTGAAGCTGTTGGCATTCCGGAAGGCAGCAGTGTTCATGTTATGAACAGTTGTGAGGCACATCCCCCTTCCTCTCTACCACCACTCTTAATTTTTTAATTCCTTCCCCCTCCTTTTTTTAATGAGATATTCTAAGCCTTCAAAAATGAAAACCATTTATGAAAACAAGGACAAAATTTAACTAATACTTCATTGAACCCTTTAACTGGGTGGAAAAAAGATGAATTCGTCCACTTTTATTTTTACATCTGGCAAAAAGTATGGAATTTGGGTATTTTGTGCCAAGTTTTGACTAGAAATGATTTTTTACATCCAAGTAATAGGTGACTGGGGAAATGGAGTGACTTAAAATGCAAATGTGGGGATATTAATTATTGTTGCTATTGGGACATTTACAAGAATAGCGTGGCACTATTTTAGAACCAGTAATGCCTAATCTTTTAAACCCACTGTAACAAAAATAGAACTAGAATAAAAGCAAGCATTAAAAAGTGAATTCCCATAATGTTTCAGTTTGTTTTGTCTGAAAATTTATTTGAAGTCTGCAAATGCCTGGTGCACATATTCAGTATTTTATAACTCAATTTGCTCAACAAGAAAAGTAGTATTTTAACAAGGTGAAACAATTTCCCGATTAAAGCTGCTTCATCAGTACAAAAAAGCTCATGGAAAAATATCTAATCTTTATAAGGCAGAGACTCATAATTTAACTGCTGAGAACAAATGAAAAGTGTAATTCCTTTTTGCTGGTTTAGTGGTAGCATGTGGTGATAGCAAAGCATTTAGCATAAGCTAGAACTTGCTCCCACTTTTCTTTCCAGGCATGTAACAAATATCTGATGGCTATGCAAATTTCACCCAAAGCAAAGTTGTCCCAGCTGGCAAGCCATACATTAAAAGGTAAATTACATAAAGCTGAGGCCATCTGGACTAAAATATTCTCCTGTCAGTAGGATTTCAAGCTCACTAATTCCACAGAACTAAGGACAATATATTAAGTGGGGACAATGACATTTTGAGGTGTGGGCTTTATACTGATCACTGTTTAGAAAAAGAAGAGAACTGACTAAAAACTAATTTTGGTATTTTCTTGGAATAGAATTTTTGAAGCATACATAACCTAGCATAGCCGTATTGTATACACATACCATACATACAAGTTCAGAAATGCCCATTTTCTGACAAATGGCAAGTTCAGGGAGCCAGCAGATCTAACCTATTACATGAATGCCAAGCACAAAGAATTTGAAACTTGAAAGATGTTTCCCAGCATATACATTTTCACATAGCTGTCAGTACTGCATGTTTTTGTGCAGGCTTTTACTGGAAGGCTACCTTTAACAGAGCACCTTGACAATTTTGTTTCTTGTTTAAATCAGGCTATCAAAGCAGAAGAAATATGTAGGAAATGTTGAGGGCAAAAACCCTAACCAAATCTTCAATAAACCACAGCAGAGTCACCACTTATGTGAGTGGAAATTTCTGCATTTAATTCACATTAAATTGCCCATCTTGTCCAGTCCTGAAAAACTAATCTCTATGTTATGTATTATGGAATTTTAAGTAACATCTGTTTCATTGAAATTAAATTAACATACTTCTATTTGATTAGCTTATTAACGGTAATTCTCAATATGCTGCAGAACAGACACCAACTACAGCGATGCAGTTGACAACACCACCTGTCTGATATAAAGTACTTTTATCATAGACATGGAGGGATCTGTCACGTCAGCCAAAGCATCAGACAGATTAGGAAGTGACACACGCCTAAAAATGCCTTGCCTCAGATCATGAAGCAGATAATTGATGGGATAGGGAACAGAACCTGTGCATCTTGACTCACAGCTTCATACTTTTCCTATTAGCTTTCCCAAAAATCAAATGATGGAATGAAAGAGCAGTCTGTAACTTGTGCTACATTAACAGAGGCAGTACTTGAGGAAAAATACATTTAGGCATTTCACATGCTACTAGGAATATTTATTATACTTGTCCTCTTATTTCCACAGAAAAACATTTCCCATTTCATCCCCACATGAGATAAACAGAACTGAAAGTGTACATTCATCTTAACTTGGCTCCTGTCAGTGATTTTCAATGTAGTAACAGTGACTGAAATGGTCTTCAACAAAAGAAGTATGACAGAAGGTATTTCATGCAAAACACCTCCCTTCCTCTACAGCTTACCTGACACTGTTTAAAAAATACATATTCTTAGTCTCAAAGTTACAATGTGTAAATAGGGGTAAAGAACAAATATGGCTTCCTTGTAGTCCTCACTTTATTCTCCTTTCGTTCTTCCCTTCTATCTGGTGATACCCTACACTACTCCCCACAGCAACGAATCTTTGATATCCTGTCAACATCTCTTAACATACATGACACTTCTTAGATCACATCTTAAATAGCATCTCACCAAATCAAATCTAAGTCATTAGTCCTGTCCCTACTGCCTCACTGCATTGAGAACTAGAAATACTCTAAAGTTATCCAGAGAAAAAAACACCACAGAGGCACAGTATGAGCTACATTAATTTCATTTTCACAGGAAATCAGCAGGAGTAAAAAAAAAGGGAGTACAAATATGCTGGCAGACAGCAAGAGCTACAAGGCTAATGGCAGACAGTTCATGCAGCTCTGAACTGCTTTGGCTAAATTGCTCCTCAGGGACTACCTAGTTTTGTCCTCAAACTTTTACCATAGAGATGATAATGAGAATGCTACTTTCTGTGAACTGTCACTCTCACGTGAAAGCTTTGCCAGTATGCTCTCATTTTGTATGTACAGTTTTCAGGCTCGATACCCAAAGGTATAAATGTGATTATCTAGCCAAGTCTTCAGCATCTGTCACTTGAAAACTGGGGTTATAGTTCAGATACTGTGGACTAGTTGTTGAAAGCAGAAAACTTTTGCCTACATGTGAAATAAGCACACAGATCCATCTGAAGACTCACTGTGCAAGACTGACAGCATTCATCCCTTTAGATACTGTTCTGTCATGAGATCTCCAGTTCCATTTCAGCTCCACATTCTTTGCCCGCCTTTGTCTGCAGCGCTTTGTATCTTCAGTAAAATGGGTGCCAAGATTTAATTTGGGAGGTTTCCTGGGTATCTGAGTGATTAGTCTTATTTTAAGCTCCTCCTAGAACTGTTTCTACCTTATGCTGTTCCTTACAACTCCCACTGAACTGGCATTATAGCAAAGCACTTGATTTCTCATAGATGTTTAGTGAATTCCCCAGGGACTAACCATTGGTTCTGGGAGGTACTTTGAGAAATGTTAGAGCACCAAACAGAAAGCTGCAGAGAGTTTTCTATTAGATGATATGGACAGAAAACAAATTGTCTGTGACCAGCAAAAATAATGGAAACCTGCTTTCTCTGAACTCCTCCATCAAGGCTACTCCAGGGCTGGGCTGCCAGACAGCATTTAGCAGCTGAGCCCCTTCCCTCAGTACGCAGAGCATTCATTTGGGTCTTGCTTGTCCAGCCAAGAATTTATTAGATGAAGATTACATTAATTTATCTAACTTTTAAGACCTTCTGCCCTACTGTTAAGCTCAGTAAAAAATGGCCAGCAGGTTCCACAACTCTGACTGGCATGGAGTACAGCAGGTTCCCAGAAACCAGGCTTCTTATACATGTTTTGGGAGATCACTTTTTATTTGTAATTGAATTTTCTTTTGCCAAATACATTTTCACATACTTTAGAATTAAAACCAAAGTTCAGTAGCTTCAAGTGCTAGCTACTTTGATTTCAGCATTGTTGACAGAGAAATAAGATGAGAACTCTGATAGTGGCATCACCTCAGAAGAATGATACCAAGTCCTGTATATTCAAACATGAATCCATGAGCCTTCTCCTTTGACACAGCGCTCACAGGGAAGAGCTGAAAGCACCAATATCAGCAAGTATCTTCTAAGGATGAGGAAACAACGACTTTAAGAGATGCTCAGCACTGAGAAAATTACATTTACTAGAGACAATTCAAAATAGAAAGCTTTCCTTTCACATCTCAACACAATCCAGAAATAACCCTTCAATAAGAAATATAGTGCCACCCTTCACTAACTGCCAAAATGAAATACTAGCCCCCACACATCGCATAGAACTTGGTTTGTGTAACTGATCCCTTGAATTCCCCTTTCTTTGTATGTTTGTCATCCTATAACTCAGCTGATCCAGTCTTTCATTCCCCCCAAACTCACACGTAAAAATTCTCCCTCATTTTCCCCTGACTAGAAGAAACCCTCCACAAAATCCCCATGTGTGTACCTGCACGGGGAAGCTATCTTCACTTTTCCTCACTGGCCTTTCCCTATCCTCTCTTCCCTATCAACAAAAGCCCCACCTTGCATGGACAGTCTGATCCTGACACTTGCACTGAAGCCCAGTAACAACTTCTCAAGTGTGATAGAAGATCCTGCCTATTCCTGTCTTTCCTCTTTATGCCTTTTGGAGCACAAAAGTCTCTTTCTTTCTGTCTCCTTTCTACATGATGACACTATCAAACCACTTATCCCAGATGACTTTTTAAAATCCCTTTACAAAGGCCTCAATGCACTTCCACTGGAGTTTGAGTGAGCAATGTCCAGCTTTTACTGAAGTCACCAGTGGTGTGAAATGACTGAAGGCTGAAACCATATGAAACCAATACATTTCTTGTGGTACTTTCAATGCACAGTAAGTGAGCACAGATTGGCTGCAAATTCAACCCAGACCTACAAACCTCAGCAAATGTTCTTGTGAACTTGATCCAGCCTTCAGGTTTGTTTCATCCAGTTTCAGGTTTCATCATGAAAGTTTCACTGTGCCTTACATGCTGCCGCAATAAACGGTGTCTCAAACAAAACGAGGACATCAGTAAAAGGAAGAACTCTTCAGATAGCAATGTTTTAGTTTTATGCCATATGTGAGAACAGGCACTGACAAGCAGTATGCATACAATTACTGCTAGTACAAATCAAACATTGGTCGTGGTTAATGGACTTCTACTTTATTACAATTTTTGCCAAGAAACTATTTTCAAGAAATGTGGATGGAATACCTTTGTGTCATAGCCCTTTCCTTTCCACATCATAATAATTTACTAAGAAACTGTAAGCCTTTTCATTACAATGCATGCACAATACCCCCAGCATGATTTGTAGACATTCAGGACGTGAAATTACGAAGCCCAGATGAAACAGTATTTTCTGCCTGCATATACCATCACTAAGGTAGCAATGGGAAAGGAAAATAATAATGACGAAACTGAACATCTTTTATGTATCACATGAATACAAAGCCAAAATGCACTCAATTGCCTTGCTCACTGAACATACAACATTTTTCCTATGAAGCTTGTACTATTGGCAATGTTTCCTTACTTCTAAATCATATTAAAACAATAATAAAAATAAAAATCTTTAGACTTACTATAGTTTTGGGAAGGGATGAAGGTTCTTATTTTATATTGCATATTGTGTAAGCAAAACCTTGTAAATTTTGTAGTCTGAAATAAAAACTAAATCTCCATTACATTCAGTTTTGGGAATGATTTAATCCCTGCACAAATATATTGCTATAGAAGAAATAAGCTTCATAATATCAATGGTCCAAGTCATGCAGGAAAATCATCAACTCTGATCTCTCACAAGGAACACACTGTTGAGATGAATGTAGTCCTCATTTATGAAGATGTGATTTGTAAGAGAAGTAAAATAGAAACTGTGACAGGAAGTTTCCTATAACTGATTTCAAGGTGGATACACCTGAAAACAATATATATTCCAGTCAAAGGCCCTTACTGGCCCCAAGTCTAATGGGAAAGCACTATTAACTGAAAGGGATGTGCACTGGTTTCCAGTAGAGCAGTGGTACTGTCTACAGTCTGCAGCCTAGCTGTGCCAAATTACACTGTTCTCGCTGAACCACACGGACGAAATCAAAACTACCAGCAACACTTCACAGGCCCTTAAAATGTACTATGCAAATGATTAATTATGTGCACAGGACCTTAGATACCAGTAAATGAGGCTGCACTACATGGAGCATTAAAAGACAAATTAGAAGTTCTTACCTATTGATTGTATGTTTCTTCTATTAGCACAAAGAAGAAAATTTTCATTTTAGATAACTGCACTGCAGGTTTCTATAAATCTTTTTTTCAGCTTTCTACATTAAACAGCAAACAACAACAAAGAGCAATCTCTGGGTCCATAAAGAACTGTAGATGAGAAATCAGTAGAAAAATTATAAAAAATAAAGGGATATGTTTTGTATGGTGAAAATAATGGGAACAGGAAAATTAAGTACTACATTGTGGGTACTTGAAATCCCCACAAAATGTCATTTTTCCATTATATTTCACAGATTATGAGAACTACAGTTAGCAAGAGGTACTTTCTCATTATTGAAAGTGGTAACACTCTTGGTTTTCTTTTAGTTAAGAGTTGCTATATAGCACTGAATGCTAATTCAGGGAATTTCTAGAATCTCAGCTTGGGTAACAGATAGTATTTGTGTACTCAGTCAGATCCCAAAGATCACATTAAAAGCATAAGCGCAAAATTTGAACACTGGAAATATTCAAAACAGGCTTTTATATTCAAGCTCTGTGGTTAAAAAGTCAGCATCAGCCCCGATAATCCTCTATACAGAGGACAGAAACTATTCAGCTACCTCTAGCAGACAGAATTGCGCAACAGACCTGGTTTAAACTGCTTAAGAACTTTTGGTAAATACTGACCTTTTAGAAATGGCATGTGAGCAAATGAAGAAAGAGACAGTAGAAAAGGAAGTAATTCATAAATGCAGAGACTCACCTTGAGCAGAAGGATGTTTTGGTTTTTTTTTTTTAATCCTTTATTAAGAGTGTTTCACACTGGAAGCTTTTGAAGGGAAGGTAACTGCTTTCAACAAAAACTCTTTTTTGTTGAAATTACTTTACATTGTGTGCAGCAGCAGCAACTTACTAACACAAATTGCCATGGAATGCCTTGCCACCACAGGAGCTACGGGTAACTGGATGTTAGAATCATAGAATCATAGAACAGTTAAGAGTTGGAAAGGACCTTAAGACGATCTAGTTCCAAACCCCCTGCCATGAGCAGGGACACCTCCCACTGAACCATGTCACACAAGGCTCTGTCCAACCTGGCCTTGAACACTGCCAGGGATGCAGCATTCACAACCTCGCTGGGCAACCCATTCCAGTGCCTCACCACCCTTACAGTAAAAAATTTCTTCCTTATACCCAATATAAACTTCCCCTCTTTAGGTTTTAACCCATTACCCCTTGTCCTATCACTACAGTCCCTAATGAAGAGTCCATAGCCAGCATCCCTATAGGTCCCCTTCAGACACTGGAAGGCTGCTATGAGGTCTCCACGCAGCCTTCTCTTCTCCAGCCTGAACAGCCCCCTCTTCCCCAGCCTGAACAGCCCCAACTTTCTCAGCCTGTCTTCACACAGGAGGTGCTCCAGTCCCCTGATCATCCTCGTGGTCCTCCTCTGGACTTGTTCCAACAGTTCCATGTCCTTTTTATGTTGAGGACACCAGAACTGCACACAATACTCCAAGTGAGGTCTCATGAGAGCAGAGTAGAGGGGCAGGATCACCTCCTTTGACCTGCTGGTCACGCTCCTTTTGATGTAGCCCAGGATATGGTTGGCTTTCTGGGCTGCAAGCGCACACTGCCAGCTCATGTTCATTTTCTCATTGAGCAACACCCACAAGTCTTCCTACACAGGGCTGCTCTGAATCTCTTCTCTGCCCAACCTGTAGCTGTGCCTGGGGTTGCTCCAATCGAGGTGTAGGACCTTGCACTTGGCATGGTTAAACTTCATAAGGTCGGCATCAGCCCACCTCACAAGTGTGTCAAGGTCCCTCTGGATGGCATTCCTTCCCTCCAGCGTATCAACTGAACCACACAGCTTGGTGTCATCAGCAAACTTGCTGAGGGCGCACTCAATCCCACTGTCCATGTCAGCGACAAAGATGTTGAACAAGACCGGTCCCAACACCGATCCCTGAGGGACACCACTTGTTACTCGTCTCCAGCCGGACATTGAGCCATTGACCACAACTCTTTGTGTGCGGCCATCCAGCCAGTTCTTTATCCACAGAGTGGTCCATCCATCAAATTGATGTCTCTCCAATTTAGAGACAAGGATGTTGTGTGGGACAGTGTCGAATGCTTTACACAAGTCCAGGTAGATGACATCACATCAACTGCTCTACCCCTGTCCATCAGTTCTGTAGCCCCATCATAGAAGGCCACCAAACTGGTCAGGCAGGATTTCCCCTTAGTGAAGCCATGCTGGCTGTCACCAAGCACCTTGTTGATTTTCATGTGCCTTAGCATGCCTTCTAGGAGAATCTGCTCCAAGATTTTGCCAGGCACAGAGGTGAGACTGACTGGTCTGTAATTCCCCAGATCATCTTTTTTCCCCTTCTTGAAAATGGGGTTTTATTTCCCTTTTTCCAGTTGTCAGGAACTTCACCTGACTGCCATGATCTTTCAAATACAATGGACAGTGGCTTAGCAACTTCATTCGCCAGCTACTTCAGGACCGGCGGATGGATTTCATTAGGTTCCATGGACTTGTGTACGTTCAGGTTCCTAAGATGGTCTCAAACCAGATCCTCTCCTACAGTGGGCCCAAGGTCTTCATTCTCACAGTCCCTGTGCCTGCCTTCCAAGACTTGGGTGGTGCGGTCAGAGCCTTTGCCAGTGAAGACCAAGGCAAAGAAGTCATTCAGAACCTCAGCCTTCTCCAAATCCTGTGTAGCCAGTTCTCCTGAGAGCTTCCTGAGGGGGCCTACGTTGTCCCTAGTCTGTTTTTTATTTGCTGCGTACCTATAGAATCCCTTCCTGTTATCCTTAACATCCCTAGCCAAGTTTAATTCTACCTGGGCCTTAGCTTTCCCAACCTGGTCCCTACCTTCCCAGACAACATCCTTGTATTCTTCCCCGGCTGCCTGTCCTTGCTTCCACCTTTTCTAAGCCTCTTTTTTCCTTCAAATTTTCCTCAGCACCTCCTTATCCATCCAAGGAGGTCTCCTGGCCCTCCTGCTGCACTTCCTTCTAGTTGGGATGAAACACTCCTGAGCTTGCAGCAGGTGATCCTTGAATATCATCCAACAGTCTTGGGCCCCCCTGCCCTCTAGGGCTATGTCGCATGGAACCTTACTAAGCAGGTTCGTGAAGAGCCCAAAGTCTGCTCTCTTGAAGTCCAGGGCAGTGAGCTTGCTGCACGTTCTTCTCACTGTCCTGAGGATCTCAAATTCGACCATCTCATGATCACTGCAACCAAGGCTGCCCTGGAGCATCGTATTTCCAATGAGCCCTTCCCTGTTGGTGAGCACGAGGTCAAGCATGGCACCTCTCCTTGTCGGCAACTTGCAGAAGGAAGTTGTCTTCTACACAATCAAGGAACCTCCTGGATTGCTTGTGCCAGGCCATACCGTCGCTCCAACAGATGTCAGGTTGGTTGAAGTCACCCATGAAAACAAGGGCCTGCAAGTGTGAGTCTGTTCCTATCTGTCTGTAGAGTGCTTCATCCACAGCTTCCTCTTGGTCAGGTGGTCTGTAACAGATCCGCACAATAATGTCCCCCATAGCTGTTCTCCCTTTAACCCTGACCAACAAACTCTCTGTTGACTGCTCAAACTCCCTGTTGACTGCTGAACTCTGTGTTGACTGTTCAAACTCTCTGTTGACTGCTCAATAATGAGCAGTCATAGGAACGGTCTTGCTATCCACACTACAAAAGCAGTCATAGGAATAGTCTTGCTATCCACAGTACAAAAGCAGTCATAGGAATAGTCTTCCTGTCCACAGTACAAAAGCCAGTAATACACCTAAACTATCCTATCTCAAGAGTTCTTGTGAAAAATTACTGATTTAAGGCTAAGGCACATGGTCAATCTCCAACATGGATGGTGGCAAATGTGAAATGTTACTTATATGCCACTGTGCAAGGACCTGCATTTTCTGCACCTCCTTCCAGAGTGCCTCTTCATCAGCCTATAAGGAGGCACCAGGATTATACATTTTCCTCAAGGTCATAAACCGCTAGAATTGCTCAGCCAGGAACTGAGGGGTACATAAGACAGTGGCAGAAGACTGAAGAGGCTGGGGGCAGCAGGAAGAGCAGAGAATCTGCTAGCTACAAAGTATCAGTGATCCATGAGCTTCATTGTTACAAACAAAATATGCTGTAGGCCTTATTATGATGGTTTCATCAGTAGTAGTTTCGTTATTATTGTTAACACACCTGACACATTAAGAAAGGCTAGGAAAAGATTACATGGAGGAAAAGCTGGACAAACAACAAAAAAGCACATCGAGTCCCCCCAGATTCAATAATCTCAGTCTAACAGCATTAAAAGAAAGTCAGAGGGAAATTGCTAAAATCTTCACTATTCCCAGTAGTATACCACAGCAGCAGATACCAAAGAAATAATGGTATATTGAAAAAGAAAGGTCTCACTGTTACAGAGAGAGATTTTAACACGGGTTTATCATGCAAACTTTGGATGATGCCACCTTAGGCTAGTGTCATCAAAATGCATCTCCATGTTGGTACAGACGGTAATGCCAAAGCTGTAGAACATGTACCACAATCCACAACTCCTTCCTTCTCTGTTACAGTATCTTTCACATGCATTACAACATCTACTCTAATTAGAAATGACTAGATAGTAAACAGCCACGCAAGGCAAACACAAAGCAATTCCTCTGTAAATCAAGGCCAAATCAGCAGTGTCTACCCCTGTGGACCATATACACCTGTAGATGGAATTATTGTTTTATGTATTTGCATCTCTGCCTCTATCCTCATATACCACCTGGGGAAAAAAGATGTGCCTGATTTAAGAGAAAACAGTAACAAGAAGAAAGAAAACCTTTCTCTGTTCTGTAGGAAATTAGAACAAGAAATCTAGTGTCTGCAAATGTATTGCTTTAGGGAAAGCAAGACTCAGAAAGTTTTAAATCTGCCTAATAGTACTATAAACCAAGCCAAATTAATTGAGTAAAAGGTCCCTTCCTTTGTTGATTGCACGAACCCAGCTTTTGGACTGGTTCAGGCCACCTTAATCCAATACAGGTCACTTGAACAGTGTGTATTGCCAACATACACCACAAATACTGTTGTAACGTACTGGATTAGATTTTAGTGTTAGACTTTCAGAAGTCAAAAGTATGTCACTGTCCACTTGCATTTACAAACATGTTCAACAGCTGTTTATCAGAAGTAGCCCATGTATGTGCACCAGTTTCAGGGTTTTATTTATACTTCAGTGTGCAGATTCTCACTTTTACAGCCTTGTAAATTGTCCTCAGTTTCTGAGGGGTGGACAAGAAGTTTCAGAAAAAAACAAATACAAGATCAGAGAGCAAGCTATCCTCTGCTTTTACATGTGTAACAGCAACAATGAAAAGAAGGTAGCCCCATGGTTTTGCACATCTCTACACTGTTGAAAAAGTATTTTCTGATTCTGTGATGCCATACTATCTTAGCAAAAATAACTAGTTAAAAAAAAAATAAAATCACAGCTGATGTACCAGGGCTTCCTCCTCTTAGCACTAATAGTATTTTGTAGGTTTATGAGAGCAGCTCCAAAGGAAAATCAAAAGCCAAATAAAATTTAGTTTCAGAGGAACCTCTTCTTCATATTTGTTTTGATCATATTATAATTTCCTCTACTATATGACACCTGCTGACAATCAGTGCAGTCAAACTTCACTAATTCCTCATCATAATACATATCCTTATTGCTCTCTTTTAATCTGATGCTTCATATCCACCAGTTGCTTTCAGGTGACTTCAGTTTTAACCTTCATTTTGTTCTGCACTTCCATGGCATGAAGCCTAGTTGAGATTCCAGTGTGCAGCATGAGGTTCCTTTCAGCTCTGCATTGAAGGTGATTGGTGACTGTTATAAACTATGTTATTCCAGCCACAGATCTGGGAGAGCCACCTTCCAAGAGTCTTTTGCTAATGGACTGCAAAAACTCCCTTGTTGGTCTATTGAACACATCCCTGGCCTCATTAGGAACATAAGCAAAGAAGCCAACTACGTCAAGCTCTCCACCTGGTCTCCATTTCTTGGGACACTGGAGTATTGCAGAGGAAGTGGTGGGGTAATGAATACATCTTTGCAGGATATACAAAATTTTCTGGCTTAAAATCAAACTGAGAGGTCAAGCCGATCACAAAAATATTTAATGAAAATTAAGGCTAACACTTTGGAGTAGACTTTATGCACTGGAAGATGACATCAATATTCTTTCCTCACGAGCCAAGTTCTCCAGTGCTAAGAATATTCTCTCATCTGCACTTAATCTCTCGACTAGGCTACAGGATGTCCTAAAGCATGCCCTGGACAACTTGGTATGCTACCTCAAAACTGCAGCCCTACTTCTGAATGTCTACAAGATGATACAAAGACATATTTTGTGCTGCAACTCTGTTTTCTGGTGTGGTCTTTATGTATACAGTTTCCATCCCTCACTGAATACTAGCAAGACTTTGCAATTGATGTGTGAAAACCCTTACCTGGAGATGTTATATGCAAAAAATGAGAATGAAGGAGAAGGGAGGGATGCATCAAAAGTACCCACAGACACTTCAGGAATTATCCAGAACACAGTTTGTTAGTTACAAATTAGTGGGATATTCATTACTGGAAGGAAGCTAAGAACATGCAATGTACTAACATATCTAAAAGCTAATAGAGGAAAGAAAAAAAAAAAAGTAATGCTACACTTTGCAGTTCTAACTACAAAATTTATTTTAAAATCTCATTTTTAGTCTTACTGTAGATTAATCCTAGGCATGTTTTTTTGGAACAAACCTAAGTGGACATCATTACCATGAGACAGTATTCTTTCCAAAGAAATCAGTAAAATTATGAAAAAGCAGCACAACTACTTTTGTACAAAAGATCAGTGATAAGTAAAGTTTAGATTAAAAAAATAAGTAAAATCAGGCCACAGTCAATGAATATCACCAACAGCTGGCCTGGATCCCCTCAGGATGGTAAGTTTGCCAACCTGTAAGTTATCACATGCAGTTCAGATGGTCATGACAAGCTTTTAGCAAAGCTGATCCACAAGGATTTTCCTAAAATGTTATCTACTCTGCCTGTAATTTTCTCTTCTGCATCTAATGTTTTGCTGCTGGTGTTGATGGTGATTTAAAGATAGAAACCCCAAATATCAGGATAGGCAGTAAACAAGCTGTACACAGCAGCTATTTCTGTCACTGGTGAAGACAGAAGAACAGCCACTGTTTTGAGCCATTTTATCTCAGATTGTACTTGAAAGAAAACTAATGCACAGATGTAAATTTTTTTGCTCATCCTTCATTCTGAAATCAAAGCATAAGAGTTTCCACAGTTCTTATTTCTGCAGAGGATCTGAAACCTCACAAGAGTGCGTTTCTCAAATAGCTTTGTGATTATGATAAATAACTGTCACATAAAGGATGAATATATTAGCAAAGTCTAGTAAGGGTCTCATTGTGCTATGATACACAGAAATAGATACTGAGAATGCTGGTACCCCACATAGCTGACAGTGAAATACCTGAATCCCTTTTCTTTGTACAGTAAACATAAATCCTTCTGCAAGCACTGCTACTGCTTATGATCAGGTTCAAACACCACAGAAAGAAAATGTTCTCCTCTTCAAAGCAAGGGACACCGGAGAATTTCTTTCCACCCTTCCCAAAATAAAGTTACCTGTGCAAGAGGCCAATGCAGAAAGCTGGGAATTGAAATATCAAGGCAAAAAGCAGTGACAGTCAAGATGATTTTTTCATCAATTTCAGCATGACACATTGACAAAAGATGAAAAAATACAGACAAAGACAAGAACTTGAAAGCCTTGAGGATTTACACTAAGGGCTCTAGTGTTCGCTAACTAAACTGCACACACAGAGGCATATATATGCATGCTTGCAAGGAACAATGCTGACACGGTAATGCTTCTTTCACTTGATATTCACAAGACAGAATTCTTTCTGCCCCTGAGTTTTCTGTACGAGCAGTGCCAGAAAAAAGCTAGTTATCTCTCAATTAAAAAAACCCCAACCACCCCCACAACTAAAAAACATTCTTTCAGTGTCCTACATGTTTTAATTCATCATGTAATTTTTATTTCAGAGCTCGGCATTAGGGCTTTTCCTTAAAATGCCAATCTGCTTTTTGATCTTTACTGTTGACATGAAATAAAAGAGCTGTACATTATATAAATCTATAAATCTAAGTTTTGCTTAGCTTGAAGCTGATAAAAAGAGAAAACAGAAAACAAAGCCAACTGCATAAATCCTTCTGAACCAAAAGGCATTCCCTTTTCCCTAACTTACATTTCTGCACATCTTGTTTGCATTATCATCTGAAGTTTGTCTTGTTCCCTCTCTAAAACAAGTCAAACAGCAGAGCATAAAGATATGGCTACATGAATAAAAACACATGATCTACTTGGTCACTGCAAACGTAAAAATAAGCTCAGACAGAAAAACATTATTTAGCAATTGACGTTTCTTTGATCCCTTCGTTTCTGTGTTCTGTCACATGCATTCAATCCAGCAGCTACTGGAAGCATTGGCATGCACCTTCAATGTGATGAGAATCAACAGTCTGACAGAAGTGCTGCACTTTTACAGAGCCACAATATTAAATTCAAATAAGCCTGTTACAGAAAGGAAACGTTACAGAAAGGAAAAGTTAAATTTTAAGACAAAGGGCAAGACCTGTGGTACTAGGCAGTATAAAATGCAGCAAGTCTGAACAGGTGGCACAGCAATAGCTTATCAAATTCACTGGCTTGGATTTTCCGGCGCAGAAAAACTGATCTCCAGTAGGATACCTAAAATGGAAACATCTTTCTTGTCTCTATCCTTCTGCTTCATGACATGAGAATTGAGACAGTTTGTGCTATAGTGAAAAAAAGTTATGATGACTTTTAGTACTGTGGGTTTTGTTTGTTTGTTTGTTTTTTTCTTTTTTCTATTCTGCTTTTCCATTCAGGAAGTCAAATTAACTATTTTGAGATTAAACATCTGTTTTTAAGGGGATATTTTTATGTTTATTTTATACAGCTTGTAATGTAAAGTACCAGTATAATACACCTTCAAAGCTGAAATCTCAGGCCTGAATAAGAAAGACTTCAAGCCTGATCTTATGCTTACCAGGTGAATGATGCAGGGAATATTTATTTTATAGGAAGACGGTCACTGTTTCAGAATTGTTGCATTTTGCTTATGCCTTCTGGAAAAGCAGCCATCAGGAAAGCAAGAAAGGAGAAATAAAATTACTTCTCTCCAGCCCTTTGACTTTAAATTTTATTTCAAACTGTGCCCCAACAGCCATTCCAATGACAGTACACAGACATCAAGAGGTAAAGATGAGAAACATCAAGAGGAGAAATGATGTCCTGCCCCAAGTCAGTTAATAGTCTTATGATTAAAATGCTCCTAAGGGATAAGAGGAAACTGAATTTTGGTCTTCCACACATTATTCAAACAACTTAATGCTCACACTCTTACAAAAAAGGAAGCAACAGGATATGCACAGCTGCTGAGAAAATGTTCTATAGAGACTTTGGGTGGCACATCCACTTCCTGGGTATAACCTCTGAGAGGCTGCAGTCTTTCACTAGCTTCTTCAACTGCTGCTGACAGCTTACCCCAGGAAAATCTATCACAGCAGAACCACAGGAAAAAGCTGTGGATGCTGTTAGGTAGCTTTAACATAAATCACTATACCTACTGAAAGCATGTTTAACTTACAACTAAATGAATACACTAAGTCAGCTGTCAGAGGTAACCCACTAAACACACGGCTGAAGATAACCCTAGTGATAAAGAACAGATATGAATGGAAGTGGTCAATGGCAAGAATGAACCTTGTATAGAAAGAGTAAGAAGCACTTTAAATTTCTATCCACCACTGGTCATGGTACCTTAAACAAAAAGTTAAGGCCAAAGAAATAAAGGACCAGTATCATGTGGCTTGGATGCTCTACTAAGAAACCACATGGATATAGTCAAAGGTCATTGCCTCCAAACCAAAATTCTTCTTGTTACTGAGCCAGTAACATAGTGCCCACTAAATCTATCACTACCGAAAGACTTACCACTTTTTAAAATAACCTGCAAATGGTTGGCTGTTAAATGGTGTTGGCTGTTAATTTTAGTCCTGGAAAAAAGATACTAGTGGCAGAACCAGAATTAGTGAGCTGGACAAGACACAGGGAGTTTACAGTGGCTAGAAATTTACATGCAATTAATTCCTTTCACAAATGCATATAAGCTCACAGGAACGATTCATTTTACTTGTAGTGGTGTTAAACAGGAAGCAGAGTAGGGGAATTTGTTCTTGAGAAATCAGTGACCATTGAAAGAAAAGGGAAATGGGAGGAGAAGCCTGAAGCCTACAGGAATTCATAATGGTAACAGTTGGGTAATATCTTTCTCGTTAAAAATGAAATCTGAAGGGAGGTGCAAAAATGTTAGGACTGGCTCAGAGATGTGCAAGGACAATCTTGGGCCATTCACCCAAGAATGCCGTCCAGTTCTGATCACAGGCTTCATTTGTACTCCCAGTTGTGCACAAGAGTAAACTTTATAGACAGCCAACAGCCTCATTCAAAAATTTTCTTGTATGATTGCAATTATCAGTAAAAAAACACCATTAAAGAACCTAGAATCCATGAATTAAAAGAATTTTTGTAACTTTTAAAAGATTTTAAGATTACAATAGTCTTTGCTTTCAACAGTTCCCTAATGTAGCTATTATGTGATGTGCAGTAGAAACACTACACAATGAAGGTAGATTAATTTCAGTTGTAGGTGCATTCTAGTTTCCTTTTTTCTCCACTGTGATGAAATTCTTTTAATCAAAGTGATTTCTGTATCTAAGCAAAATTAATTTTGTAGAATGTATTAAATGCACATTTAATTTTATTTTTTTATAACACATGCTTTGAATAATACAAGTTACTATGGACTTCCCACCTTTTCTAGGTGAAAGAATTTACTCCAATATATTATGCTTTCTTCATATTTCTGGTACTTACCAGCTCAAATTTGCAATACATGCTTTAAAAATTAATTGTAAAAGATTTTTACATCATGAAGTTTTGGCATCAAGGATTTTTTACTTTTTTAGTGTTATCTTTATAGCTGAAGGAAGTATTTGTATGCCTCTGTTGTCTTCTTACTTGTGGTACTAATGCTGGGATTGTTTGTTTGTTTGAACCAACCTGTTCCCACAACAGCTGCTTTCATCACCGACATGTAACAAGCAATATCCACATTAAAAAAAAAAAAAAAAATCACATATGCAAATACTGAGGATTCTCTTTCCATTAGACTGCAGAAGCCTGAAAGCCTTGACAGTATGCTAAAATGCCAGGATAATACAGAAAACTCAAGAATCATCGCCTCCAAAGTCCCAGACCAGCAAGACTCAGAGGCACAGACAGCACTAAGTAGGTTCTGATAAACAAGCAAAATTCATAGTCATTTTAATTAACTTAAAGCTATAAATACAGTATCTAAGAAGAGGAATAAGCAATATTAATTATTGCTGCTAATCACTGCATTTCAATGCAATACAAAATATAAAGGTTTCTTGATCAATATACAAAGGAAATACCTCTAGAAAGTACTGGAGGATGTTGGCCCAAGTGCTCATTTGCAACTGTTCCTGGCAGATTACAGCCAATATCCCACTCATGTAGTAGAATCATAGAATAGTTATGGTTGGAAAGGACCTTAAGATCATCTAGTTCCAACCCCCCTGCCATGGGCAGGAACACCTCCCACTAAACCATGCCATCCAAGGTTCTGTCCAACCTGGTCTTGAACACCACCAGGGATGGAGCATTCACAACTTGTTGGGCAACCCATTCCAGTGCCTCACCACCCTTACAGTAAAGAACTTCTTCCTTATATCCAATCTAAACTTCCCCTGTTTAAGTTTTAACCTGTTACCCCTGGTCCTATCACTACAGCCCCTAATGAAGAGTCCCTCCCCAGCATCCTTGTAGGCCACCTTCAGATACTGGAAGGCTGCTATGAGTTCTCCATGAAGCCTTTTCTTCTCCAGGCTGAACAGCCCCAACTTTCTCAGCCTAGTAGCACCATCGAACTTCCTGCAGACAAACTGCTTGTATATTTATAGAATGGAAGCAGACGAACTGCATTTGCTTTGGCAGTAGTGTGTCTTACTGACTCCCAATTTTGACTTTCAAGAAAGCAAACCAAAAGTCAGCAGGGAACAATCATCAATACTGGGGACTGCATTAAGGCTATACTAAACTTTGTCTGAGAAAATGCTTCGCATCAATACAGTCAGTGCCTGGTGCAAGTGTTTGATGTACCGATAATAAACCATTGTGACCTATAAATGATGTTTTATCCTCCAGTTTTAAAATTAATGTTATCTGTCTACATGAGGATCACACATTATGGAAGCTGCATCTGTGTGTAGTTACTGAAAGCTGTAATGGCTGTAGATCTCCAGCAGAGAAAGAGACGGAGCGTTATAGATTCAGCCACTGACAATCTGAAGGATGTTTCAGAACTTAGAAGCACATACAATACTGCTGTATCAATATGCCTCAGAAAATAACTAGGGGTAGAAGGGAAATGGAACCAACATTATGTTTCAGACTGGAAACAAAGACTTCTGTACCCTTCTGTCTCTGCTACCTGCTTTATGGATACTTTATCCTCCCAGCTATCAAACCAGAGAACCCAGATTTATGTTTTGCTTTGTACCATAATGGCCACCATACAACTGGGCAATAGGCAGAGTATAAAGCACACCCACTTAATCTTTCTACCACAACATATATTAACTGTACATCTTATCATACAATTTTGACAATCCTTGAGAATCAGAAGTCCATATTTTCCCAGGCTTCATGAGAGCGTATGGCCCACATAGATCATATTGAATACACAAATATACAGAGGAAGATTGTTTTAAGGCCTGGAACTCACAGCAGGAACTGAGTTAAGTTCAGTTCCACTTGGAAGCCATAAAAGCATGAGTTTAAAAAAAGTGCAGCAGTATCTGGTGTTTGATATCTAACAGTACACAACATGTTTATGACATGTATTAGGTACGAAATCTGAGTTCATAGCCTGGGACAACAAAGCAGAACTCGGCGCTGGCATATGTAGAAGGAAATAGGAAGGCATGTCTTGTAGTGTAATGGATATTGCTGCTCCCTCAAGAGCTGAAGCTGTATAGAGCAGGTGGCTCAATGAAAGACATCAGCACTTTGGAATAAATTAAAATACAATTAAAAGAGCAATTAAACAGCAGCTGGTTTAAATAAGAGTCAATTCAGATTGGATTCTGCTGTAAAAACAACTCAATTCAGATGTGCAGAATTATTTCTCAGAATTGAAAGGGTAAGAATGTTTGGACAAAATACATAGCGAGTAACTAAAACTATCTCAGTCACACAGAACTTGCTTGAAAAGGATACCAAAATTGCGAAATCCAGTGGAGGTATCACTTTCAAGCTCTCTTTAGAGTAGTCTCATTCCAAATTGGCCAATCAAATCCCATGGTATTTTCTGAGATCTTAAACCACCTTTTCCCTAATTTTTAAAAAATACTTGCCTCTCCTTCACATTAAGTAAAATAACCACAGGAGCAACAAGAGAAAATGCCCAAGTATATAATGGAAAGAGGGAAACACACCAACACACACAACAATATATCAAGCCTACATACCGAAATATAAAAACCCCAAACATTTTCTAAATTGAATGAGATCAACAGAAAAAATGTGTTAAAAACGGTCATGGTTAATTTCAAAATATTCTTTAAAAGGGCAGAACTGTCTTCAGGAAGAGCAGGAGTTACTTGCCAAGTAGGAAACCAACACCAGCTACTCTTAATCATCATAGTCTCATGTAGTGGAGAAAATGGAGTCATTTGATCAAGTGAACACCACTTCTTACTTTCATACTTCCAAGACCCCTCCCCTCCTCCCCCCCAACATGCTTTCTCTACAGCAAACACTATCCAAAGCCAAACAGTGGATGGATTCTGTGTTTGAAAAAGTCTGCTGGGTTGGGAGATTTTTCTGGGGGCTGGGTGGGTTCGTTTTAATTTTTAATTTGAAGTAGAATTAGAAAGAAGAGTTTTGCATTATGCATGACCCATGATAGTTTGAATCAACTCAGCCTATCCTGAATTAGATTTTGGGGTTAATCTTCCAGGCTTGTGAATTTGCATCTCAACCTCCAGACAGCAAAGATACAAAAGGAAACTGGTGTTCCATGTAAAACAATCATCTCATACAGAGTATTTTCCGAGAAGTGCATTTCCAAAATGCAACTAACTCGAGCTTCCAACCACAGTACAACTGATCAAAAAATCAGTATGATGTAAAAGACGGGAAAATAATGAAAAATTACACTTCCTGTACAGTGTTCATTTAGGATTAAAAGACAGCTTGGCAAACATACTGAAAAAGGGGCACTGTCCCAAGGGAGGTGCACATGACACAAAACCTTGCCATCTTTCCCTCCCATGCAGTGTGCTCCATGGCTCACTCTCCCCCCAGAGGAAAAGTAAGCTAAGCTACCTTCACTGAATTCTGCAACGTGCTTAGGTGAGAGGGAAAATAAAAAGCACCTCTCAGGCTACTCTTTACCATACACAGCCTAAGACACAAGCAGCCCTCCCATTCCTCTATGCTGGAGCACTCTGGAAATTTTAGTTCTGCCATCAGTCAATAACCGAAAAGCCAAAGCTCTGTTATCTATTTAAGTGCTTTAAAAAGTGGCTTTATTTCTTAGAATTTTCCAGGTTTAGGTTATACAGAGCTGGTAAACAAAATTTTTAAAGACATACAATGTGGTTGAAAAACCTCTGAGGCACTGTAAAGAATTCTTACGTATGGAACTATTATCGGTTAAATTCCACTTTTCATTGAAAAAAAAGAATTCTTCTCATCTCATGTTGAGTACAAGAAAGTAGAAAAACAAGCAATTTTGTTTCAACTACGATTTAGCTTGAACATAAAGGCTAAACCTCATCCCCCAACTGAGTAGTGCAGCTGAAGGGCTGATTGTGCCCACTGTAAAACTGATTAAAAATTTACTTAAATTTTAATTCAACTATCTTTCCAAAACAGGTGTTATCACAGTGTCATGTAACATGAAACAAAACAAGAGCGCATACATCAGCATACCATTTTGGCATATGCAGAGAGACACATATTGTGCAAACCAAGATCAGTTATACCCAAAAAATAACCACACTTACCTGTTAATGTAACTTAGAGCAACATAGGTTGGCTGCTGAAGTTCCTGTTTCTCTAATACACGTGGGTCTGTATCTGGAATAAAAAAAATACAAGCAGAGAACTGAGTTTTCTATGTTGACTTTGAAACGTATGAGACTGTATACTGCAACATGAGATACAAAGTAGCTCAACCCAGTTTATCCATATAGTGCATGTTTTGCACAGCACAATCATTTGCTCATTCATTTGTAAACAGCATTGCATTACTTTGTACAAGAATTTGAAACATCAACAATGATGTAATTTCCAGTCGTCACACAAGCTTTCACAATCCCCCTCACAAATTTCAGTTTTCACTGCTTTCCATGATTTACAGTGTTAAAAGGATCAAACTTTCTTCTTTTGTAATGTAGCTATTTCTAAATATGGCTGACACATTTTGAGATGTTTCAAGAGCGATCAAATCTTGTCAGCTGGGACTTGATACTTCTGCATCTCTGGGTTTTGCTTTCTCGCTTCTCTACAGCTTATTTTCTGAAGCTCTCAATCAGAAAAGTCATACAAAAATGTACTTGGAAGCAAAGAGCTTGCCAAGCAGAGCATTGCCCACCAAAAGCCTTGAAGCAAACACAATCCAATTCCCTGGAGTGCCAGCTTTCTCACTCAGATGAAAGAATATGTTCTCAATCACTGCTGGCATTGTCCTTTTCAGTTAAGTTTTGCTTTTATCTAAAAAGTAGTTGTCTTGATTTAAATTTCTGAAACCCGAACGGAGTATGCCCACAGTTTGCATAGTTTTCTTATGGAAAAGAATAGGATTATATAAAGTTCTTTACTGTAAGGGTGGTGAGGCACTGGAATGGGTGGCCTGGGGAAGCTGTGAATGCTCCATCCCCGGCAGTGTTCAAGGCCAGGCTGGACAGAGTCTTTGGTGACATGGTTTAGTGTGAGGTGTCCCTGCCCATGGCAGGGGGGTTGGAACTTGATTATCTTAAGGTCCTTCCCAACCCTAACTATTTTATGATTCTATATATAGAGGTTTCAAATACAGCCTTGCCCTACATTGTAGAAATGCACCTTTAGGAGCTGAGCATAAACAATCTTCAAAAGTTCCCAACGGAAAATTTGCCACATGCCTGTGCAGATTACTACACTGTCATTAATAACATTTTATGCATTACTTTAAAAGCAATTCTGGGTGCAACTGCTGCATTTTAACTACAAAGAATACAAACTGCCTTTACTAAATTGCTCCCCATAGTACTGTTGCTATTCATCTTTTATTTCTGAGAAGCATGTACTTCGTGTTATCAGGGAGGAATCCCAAGCAAAATCCGTATTTCGGATTGTTCTTGCTTCATCCTACAACTTCAAGCATTGTTAAAAGCTCATTATCTAGACACCTTTATCTGACCTGATCAGTTGCTTCTGGTGCGTTTTGTGGGGTTTGTTTTGTTTTCAAACCATGAAACAATTATTTTGAAATCTGTCTCTGCTCCCCCTGCCTTAAGGAAGATTTCTAACTGAAATGCATGGGGACTGTGCTCGAGGTAGGTGCATTTGTCACGCCACTGTCCCCAGCGGATTATGTCTTTATTCAGTGGGTAGGGAATCCCCTGTCCCACCCCCTCAAAGCTCAGACTGATCCTATTGATCTTTCTTCCTACATCTGCCCCTGCAAAGTTTAGGATTTTGCTAACAGGCCGTTATCAGTACATCCCTAAAGAGATAAGCACCTTTAAGGAAGTTCAGAGAAGAGGGATAAAAGCAGAAGTGCCAATTCAACCAGCAACCCCAAGCCTGTCATCCTTAAAAGGAGCAGACCTTGCTGGTGCCTGGGGAAAATCAGCAGTAATCACCAGCACACCATGCTCAGTATTAAGCTAACCAAAGACAGCAAAGCATCAGCTATCTTCTGTGTTATCTCTGTAATTCACTTCTCTGAGGAAGTTAGGTTCAGGAAACAGGCAAAGATCTTTTGCTTGCCTTTGTTTCTACAAAACCCACAGTCATTTAGCAGGCCAAGCATACAACTGCTGTCATGGTGAGCTTCATTAGATTTACACCTTGGTGGTTCATGGCCTGCCGTGAAACTGTCTCAATCCCGAATGTCTGCAAAGCATTAATCCCAGCCAGGACTATCTCAGAACTGCCTCAACTCAAGCCAAGGCTTAGTGGTTAAATCACTGCATTTTTGCTAATCCTGTTCTTAAATGGGATTAACCTCCATCTATAAACAACGGCTGAAGGAGACAAAATTGGGGCTGTTTTACATCAGTGTTGCACATAACTGTGGGAGAGGGCAAGGGAAAGTTCTAACGAAGAGTTCACCACCCTTCCGCTGCTTGCCACTGGCTCACCATAATGCCAGCTGAAGATGAAAACACAAAGACAAAAACCCCAAAGCCCCGTAACTTCTGGTATCAAAGGAGCATGGTATCAAAGCACAGAGCAATTCGCCTGCTGGCACCTGCACAGAGTCCACCTCTCAGTCACGTACTGCCTGACACACAAGGAACACACTGCACACAGTCTATTCAGTGTTTCTATCCCTTCCAACTCTATGCATCAGAGTTCACACGTATTTCCAGTCAATTGTGTTCTGTATCCTAATTCCACCAAAAAATAATCTAGGAGGTGGTCAAGAACATCTCTGAGAGCTAAATTCATAGCACTCAAAATGCTTCATACATTTTTATTCCTCTTGAAACCAGTTGTTGGGTCGCCGGTCATGAGAATGTCACATTCAGTTCTGCACTGTAGCAGAACGTAACACTATGGATACTATTTCTCTTACTCATCTATAGTAACAGAAGATAAAAAGGAAGTACAGAAACTCGACTAGGGCCACCACATAGCTCAGAGAACAACAGGAAAGAGCAGTGACCAGGCCAGCTGTGCCACAGCTGTGCAGCCCTTCCCCAGGTGGAGAGGCATGATGGCAGCACCAGCAGCCCCATTACACCCACCTAAAACCTTCACAGCCCTGCTATCCAGGACACATGTACACTTGGCTCATCAGTGCTACCTTTTTTCTCACCCTCTTAAAAACACCACCAGTCTGTTCCTCCCCCCCTCCAGTCCCTCTTCCTCATGCTCTGCCTCACTTCATGCATTTTCTCTCTCCTGCCCCTTCCTAACCCCAATTCTCACTACTCATCCTGCCCATTCCTCTCCCCTCGAAATGTCCTGACATATGAACAAGTTAAAAATTGCATGGAGGTGTCTATAACCACTTGTTCACTTTTGTACCACAGGACTGAACATATATACAATTCTTCCCCCATATCCTCTCCCCTGTAGCCTCTGACAGCATTCCCACCCCCCTTAGGGTACTTTACTTCCAATTTAGGCAGTCTCTACTTAGTTTCTTAATGTTAGTTAGAACACTTTGAAGTGCAGGGCTAATATACATTATTGTTAATAACTACAGAAAGACCACAAACATCCCAAGCTTGCTTTAAAGGAAAAATAAATAAATAAAATTACAATAAGAAGAATTTTTTTCAATCTCTCTGCTTTCAGACAGCCGACACAGCTACAATGAGATTAAACAGCAGTATTCCCTGATGCTGAACTTTCGTTCAAGCCTGGACTATCAGTGATCTGCTTCTCTCACACCTAAGCGCATTCATGCAGCCTCTAGCGTAAGTGTCTAACACCATGCATGCTGCCCAAAGCCACAGTCTCCAAACACGTTACCCCACTGACCAAGATGTTATGGATCAATCAACACTCCCAACTGTCTGACTTTTGGATGAGGAGCAGAGGAGACAAAAATCTGTTGTTCAGTCTCACAGAATAGCCCTGTGTAATGTTAAATGTTTAGTCGATATTTCCTCAAGCACCCATAGGCTGGTCAAAGTTAGCCAGAAGTAGCCTAAATAGTTTCCAAACAGACACCTATAATTCATTAAACACTCACAGATGACAAATCTTTTCCCTGAAAAGCATTTAAGTACAGCCTAGGACTAATCTGAGCTCCTCTTCTTGTAAGAGAAACATCCAGACAGCGCACACACAAGCAAACTACAGATTTTGAAGGGACTGGTTGATTAGCATTAACTAGTTACCCTCACTTCTTGAATTAACACAGGCTACCAAAGACTTGCTACTTCATTAGTTCGTTACTTCATTAGTTCGTTACTTCATTAGTTTTGCTGTAACACTTCAAATATGTTTGAACAAACTGCCATCCACTACACATTAGCTGCCTTCAGTACTTGTTTCTTCTCGTAATCATTATGGCCCACAGTGAGAAGAAGAAGAGCACTACGTACTTTCTGTAATGACGTAGGTTGTTGGGTTTTTTTTAACTGTGTCTTCTTATTTTACTGTGATGTTAGATTTTTGAAAACAATGGTGTGCTGGTTTCAGCACCACAACAGCTGTTTCTTTCTCTTTTTCTTTAATGAAATGTTATTAAAATAAATTTTATTTCATGTGAACTACCTCAGGGTTTTGTTCTTTACTATTAAAAAGACTGAAGTGTGGGTGCTAACAACCACGAGAGTTACTCAACTAATCATCTATAGGATTAGACACCTCCAATTTCTCAGATCCACAACCTGCTTCATACCAGGCAATCAGACAGGTACTACAAATGTGTCATTAAGGGTAAGACCATCAACTGCACTGTGCCATCTCTGAACTACTCATATGAAGCCAGGCATTTTCTGTGGAGCATGTCCTGACAAAATGAATCACAGACTACTGAACCAAGCTACAACTGCTGTATCAACTCACTCTGTGTAGAAATAACTTGCAGCTTTAAAACACTGCAAAATCCTAAGAGCAAATAATAAAAAAGGCATGCACATCCCTCAGCCTTCATCAGTTATATGACTTGATTCAACATGAGTATTTCGGCACAAAATGACATGCCACATCTTCATTACTACATAATGGAGCAATAAGTTTTGCCCTACAAGACACAAGGAAGTTATTATAAGCAGCTTCACACGAGAACTTCACTTTCATAAAGTCTCTGCATTTAAATCACTGTGAAAAATCACTGTTGACCTTATAAAGGGCACAGAGAAAAGCGCTAACAAGTTTCAGTGGCATTATTTCACAATTGCAAGCTTTCTTCTTACAGGGACTAGGAAAGGTCACTACCACTAACAAAGTGGTAAAGACAACCTCAGAAGAAAAGAAATAATGACTTAAGACATAAAATTTAAACTCCTCTTCAACATCTTGAATATGAAGTGGCCAGTGCTCCTTTTACCCCTCTGTGCCAACACTTAACAGGCAGAAGTTGAGGTCAAGACTGACAAGAGTCCTGATACCTGAAGAAGGACATACGAATCCCTGTTCACATAAAAATGAAGCAACTGGATTGTCAAGATTTTTTTGGAGGCTGTAACACTCCAACAGCTTTCATGATGTTGTAGATATTACATTCAGGGGCTGGGGCCTGCAGGTAGTTGTCCATATCATAAAAAGACTTAGGTTCAAAAACCATGGCTTCTATCAGCCATGACACTACTTAAATTTGCAACAAAAGCAAAACCACAAAATTCCCCTTGCCAACCCAAGGGTGTTGTGTTTGTTTAATCTCAAAAACAGTAACAAAATTCCTTAAATGTTATGAAAATAATGGCCCTGCAACGGATTTTAAAGGCACTAAACCTCATATTTACAAGGACCAAGGACTTACAGTGTGATCTATCTCCCAAGTCACTTGGAGACATTCACAATAATCTTGCCTTTTTTGTGCAACATCTCACTGAGGTGAACTGCCAACACAGGGGTTCCCCCCCCGACCCACAACTGGCTTCATCAGAAGATCCATACACATGTTCCGCTTGCCCACCCCCAGGTTCACAGAGTGCCTGTCTTGTATTTCACTTGGCCTTGAAACTGGCTGATAGAAGTCAGTGCAGCTAGTTAATTAAAACCTAGATTTCCTTGAAACCAGCTCGCTTCACTAATGATGCCAAGGCAAACATTTCTGTTGGCTTCCTCAAAACTCCACAATTGTTCTTACATGGATGTAGCTTAAAAAGCCAGAAACAGATAAATTAAATGTTACTGGAAACTGTTTCCCTTCCAAAGCCTCCATTACAGGGAAGCCATTATGAATTTCAGTTTCAGTTCCAAAAGCAGCGTTATTCACGTCTTCTTATGAATTCAAAGAATAAGATTTTACACTTATTAACATAGTCCCCGCATTATATCTGTACTAGAATTCTTTTCCCCTCATCTCCAAAGAGAAGATGATGCTCTACACTTCAAAAACAGAACATCAGAAGATAAATATCATGATTCTGCAAGAGTTTTACCCCCCACACTGACTTTAAGATCATCTTTTACACTTACACACAAGTTTAAGTTCTTTCCAAGATCAACGTACTATTGCCACAGAGACAGATTTATCAAAATGTGTGAAACACATCAGATATCTAACTGTTCCACATTTCCAGATTAAGCTCCTATTAAACAGGAGACTAAGGAAGCTACATGCAGGCAAAAACAACAAGAAAATACTGTATTTATTTCAACTTTCACAGTTTCAATGAACACTAGAGGCTTCAGGATATTTGTTAGTACAAATTTTTTCCTGTTTGGTCTCTCCCAGAGCTGCAAAAATTACTCAGCTGCAAACAGTTTATTTCCCTGTCAAATTGCTCATAAGTGCATGAAACCATGAAAAAAAAACCTAAAACCTGAAAGACACAGGCCACATAAATATGACAAGGTAGTCAGGAAACTGAAGTCTTTTTGGCCCACTGGGAGACAGCTCTATTGTGCCGACAGTGCTCTACTGGCACTCTGCTGCTGCTCAGACCTGCAACTGACTGACTGCAATTGCCACATTACTGCAGAAGGATGAAGAGTCCAAAGCCAAAGTAAAGCATCACAAATCACAGTCAACAGTTAAAACTACTGTGGACAAAGAGCTGTGGTCAATGGCTCAATGTCTGTCTGGAGACCATTAGTAAGTGGTGTCCCTCAGGGATTGGTGATGGGACCAGTCTTGCTCAACATCTGTCGGAGACATGGACAATGGGATTGAGAGTGTCTTCGGCAAGTTTGCTGATGACACCAAGCTGTGTGGTTCAGTTGAGACACTGGAGGGAAGGGATGCCATCCAGAGGGACCTTGACACACTTGTGAGGTGGGCTAATGCCAATCTTACGAAGTTTAACCATGCAAAGTGCAAGGTCCTACACCTGGGTCAGAGCAAGCCCAGGCACAGCTACAGGTGGGTCAGAGAAGAGATTCAGAGCAGCCCTGTGGAGAAGGACTTGTGGATGCTGGTCGATGAGAAAATGAACATGAGCAGGCAGTGTGCACTCGCAGCCCAGAAAGCCAACCGTATCCTGGGCTGCATCAAAAGGAGCATGACCAGCAGGTTGAAGGAGGTGATCCTGCCCCTCTACTCTGCTCTCATGAGACCTCACCTGGAGTAGTATGTGCAGTTCTGGTGTCCTCAACATAAAAAGGACATGGAACTGTTGGAACAAGTCCAGAGGAGGCCAGGAGGATGATCAGGGGACTGGAGCACCTCCCGTATGAAGACAGGCTGAGAAAGTTGGGGCTGTTCACAGCCTAGAGAAGAGAAGGCTGTGTAGAGACCTCACAGCACCCTTCCAGTATCTGAAGGGGGCCCATAAGGATGCTGGGGAGGGACTCTTCATTAGCGACTGTAGTGATAGGTCAAGGGGTAACGGATTAAAACTCAAACAGGGGAAGTTTAGACTGGATATAAGGAAGCAGTTCTTTACTGTAAGGGTGGTGAGGCACTGGAATGGGTTGCCCAAGGAAGTTGTGAATGCTCCATCCCTGGCAGTGTTCAAGGCCAGGTTGGACAGAGCCTTGGGTGGCATGGTTCAGTGGGAGGTATCCCTGCTCATGGCAGGGGGGTTGGAACTTGATGATCTTAAGGTCCTTTCCAACCCTAACTATTCTATGACTGCTCCTAAAGCCTGAAAGAAAAGTTAGCATTAACCTTAACAACTGCAAATGACTTATTGCATGTGCAGGCAAGTGGTTAGCAAAAAAAAAAAAAATCCGAAAAAGGAAAAAAAAAAGGAAAAAAAAAAACAATCAAAAAGTTTGTTTTAATAAAGGCTGCCTCAGGAAAAAAAGTGACAGGTATATATTGGGAATGCACACACAGGAAACTGGAAGGCATAGAAAGCAGCATCTGCTGACTTAACACCCCAGTTTAGCACACACCAGCCTCTTCATATAGGTGCTCCTCACAAGGAAGCAAGGCAGTGTTCATAGACGTTCCTGAAAGCAGCAGGAATTTGTAAAAACTGCCTCTTCATAGGAAACACACCCTGATCCCAGGAACACCTTCGCTAAGTGTTACAACTGCAGAACCTGTAAGAAGCAGTCCGAGGACATCACTGCCAAGAGAGAACATATAAAGAAGGGAGTCACAGAAATCCAAAAGCAGGCAGCTGAAAAATCAAAGCACAAAACCCTCCAAGAACACCACAACCAACAGCACCCATTCACTACTGCAGACCACCACATGTGAAACTCCATTTTGTAACACAAACTCTGTCAGACACAGCAACTCAAGAGTTTTGCTGTACCAGAAAATGGTATCTTGCTGGCCAGCAGAATATTTAAGATAACCTCCACAGAAACAAATCTGTGCGTTGGTCTTAGCAGAACATTTTGCTACAGAACACTACTACTGAGCAATCATGTTTCATCCTTGCAAGCTGCCACTATTTAATTCAGACTGTGAACTCTTGAAAGAAATGGCCATCCCTTACCTCCCACTGCCCAGGCAAAAAAAAGTTCTAATTACAACTTCACATGGTTTAATGCATAATTACTCAAAGAATTTCAGGTTAAAATGCTAGCTCAGGAACACAACTGATCATTTGTGTAGATCATTTAACATTTTCAGTTTTTAACTTAAAACCAAATAGCCAAGTAAAGGTAAACACAAGGATCTACAAATCCTCTGAGGAGTATTTTTCATTAAAAAAAAAAAAAGTATTTGTAATATAACTATATGTAAGAAAAATATTATTTCAGATACAGAGAACACAGAAGAATGCATGAAGTCCAGTCAGAGATCCTGGATCTTTAAAATACTCTTATTTCTGCAATTTAGATAATTACTGCACACTAGTAAGTGACTACAGTGCTCCTCAGACGCTGAAAGCAACCTCTGGATCTGTCATGCTGTCTTTAAATAGGCAATTAAAGTGAAAAATGAGAGTGCGCATAACTTTCCAGTGCCACATATTATATATAAATAATACAACACAAATAAGAACAGGACAGAAGTTCTCAAACCAAACACTTGATCAACTTAGTCATGCCTTCATCTGTTTATTTGAAAATATATTACTTTGCTACACTTGTGGTCCTTATTACAGTAAATTTACTGCCTTAAGAAGAGATTTCCCTTGCCAGAAATTAAAAAGACTTTCCATTCCTCTGCTCCCAAAATAATCTTTATTAACCAAGGTTGGATGGTAGCAAACTTGCTAGGATATCCACGAGGTAGCAGACAGATGCAAACAACTGGTATGTTCCTTTGTTCCTCAGCGGGGCAATCTGGTTGACCAGAACTTGCCTGAGGTTGTCCCAAAGCTTGCTTTTTTGCTTTACACCAATTTATAGTACTTTAAACCAAGTGCAGAATTTGTGAAATTCTTTACTTAAATAAAAGAATCATTTACTGTGTTCTCAGTGAGAAGCTGATGGCCTGTGACAAACAACATCAGAGATCCCTTCCTGTGCTTACAAGATGTGAGAGCTCTCTGTGCGCCATCCTGTATTCTCATCACTTTCACAAACCCCCTCACTCTGTCAAGCCAGCACAACCAGCACTTTCTCTCATCAGAGAAATTCAAGCTGTGGCCTTTTCTGGTCCCATTGGAAGCAGTGCAAATAGAGGTACAGCCCAGTTCACATGGGTCTCCCCAGACACCCAGCACAGCTGAACAGGCCACCAGCTACAGTCTGCAGTTGCCTCTGGCAGAAGAGATGGCACCTATCAACCAGTTTTTAAGCCATCTCTCATGCACCCACACCTCCAAAAACCCAACTAAAACTCCAGCAGCAATATGAAGCAGGGAGCTGTGTAGGAGGATATAACCATAATTCATGAAGAGAATATTACTTGTGCACTGTGATTGCAGAAATCCTCATAATATTCTCATTAGCTCATATCTCAATATAAAAAGTAACGCTGTAAATCAGATACTTAATTTCTATTCAAACGGAACATAATTGCTGGTAACTGGCTGCAGAGCTACAAATGTCAAAAAGACGCCTTGTGATATTTCAGATGTAGTGAACAGCAAGTACACTTCATTGCCATGATGCCTTTCCACCTGTTATGTTAATTAGTTTTTATTTGAAACATACTGCTGCAACCAATGCAACAATTAATGGTTACTTTTAATAGGTAAAATCCCCATTAATCAAATCAACAGATCAGCAGAGTGCTAGAAAGGTCTCATGGAGAAAAAGAAAAAAGAGAGTCTGCTGCTACTTTTATTTTACTTTTTAAATTGAGATGCATTATATTTTTAAGCATCTGGAATGTTAACATCTTGACTGAAACTTCTAAGTGCAAATATACTTAATGAAGCTTGAAATAGAGAAAAATTAGAATGCCATTTTCACGGAATTTCCCAACATTTAAGTGAAATAAAATAATCTCATGAGGTGCTGCTGGAGAGTGTTAAAATAGAAAGTCCATCCGCACTTAACAGTCAGGCACATAGGACATAATATATATTATAAGTAATCTCTCAAATGATCCCATTTCAATAACGAAATGAGTATTTTAATTCCTTACCACACTATAATGTTTCTTTTGTCTGAGAGTATTAAAACCTCATACACTGTGGAAAGGCACTCACTTTCGATTCACACAAATTGGGGAAGGTCCCCAAAATTAAGAGGGATATTATTCTATACTGAAGCAATGATAAAACTACCTAATGGCATGTAGCACTGCCCCAACACACCCCAACATGATGGTCTTTTTAACCACTGCTTTATGCACTGTGCACCTTAGTGCACCAGTGGTTACACCACAGCTATGTTAACAGAGCCCTCTAACGGGGACACAAGAGGACATCAAAAGGACTTCCCTTGTTGACATAATTGTATCACCTCCCCAGACGACACACAGGGCCAATAAAAACCACTCTGCCCACATGGCTGCGATCCCCCCAGACGCTGTGATCCCCCCAGACACAAGCTGGTGTGAGGATGCCTGTCGGGGAAAACGTGTTTCTTGTACTGTGCTGACAGACTGGAGAGAAAGGAGGAAAAGGGTTGGAAGGTGCTTCCCAGTACAGACCCAGCCCTGCACACAGATTTTTTAGGTGTTCAGTCAAAACCCTCCATTTCCAAAATTCACACATTTCTCCACTCTCTAAGGTCATACACATCATTACCCATTACATTCAGAAGCCGACTTAAAAGAAAAATGAGGAACATTCATTTTGCATTCAGCATTTTGCCAAAATTATGAGCAAATAATTTTTGGAGTTGGCACTGGATTGACTGGGAGTTTAGAGAGTTTCTACCCAGGCCTGGCTTGGGTAAATCCATTGGGAGGTTTGGTCTTTTTTGGGCAAAACTTGGTAACTACTAGTAGAAAAGCAATCTTTACATAAACCACAAGTCTGTACTTTTTCAAATCAAGCATGTGAGGTGAGTACATGCTTAAATCCATAATCTAGGATAAACAGTTTTGCATAAAGCAAGTAATTATTTCAAAACAGCCAGTTTTCCTGTTAAAAAAATGGAAAATTTATAGGTTTGTGGTTTGCTTTTTTATTACTCAAATACTCAAACCCTTGTTCTCATCTAGTTCTACTAATGAAAATCTGACTAAACAATCCAAAACAAATAAAACCCAGCATTACTTTAAATAAAAGTTCAAAATATATATCCTGACAGTTCCGATGTTTGAGGGTTTTAGTTCCCAAAGTAGTAATGATCTCCAGGAGTTAAAATAATATGATTATATCCCAACTCCATGGCCAGCTAAACCACAACTGAACTGCAGTGGCACATATTTCATTTTCAATGTCAGAAGATCTCCATTTCAGACTATCAACATAGCACTAAATTTTCAAATGTCACTGAAAACAGGTCACTTCTAATTTTGCCTGAAAATGCTAAATGAACCACTATACACAGTGCAGCTAGTATTTCACAAGTTAAATCTCTTCATCTTTACCAGGAATCAAAAAGGAAAGCTTTTTACTGTAAGTTATTTACTGTGTTGTCACTCCTCTGCAAACATGGGTTGTGGGAATTCTCGTTTTATTTTGAGGAAGGGTTGTATTAGAATGGAACAATACATACTTTTCCTGTGAGTCACTAAAATCGCTATTAGAAGCTTATCTTCTGAGCTACTACTTTGCTCAGTCTTGTAGGAGACAGACTCGATTCTTAATCTTGTCTTCCTGCTGACAGGAATAGGGAGTGCACAAAACTAAGCAATTTCTTGTAAGGAAGAAGGGAATGGCACCATTACTTAGGGTTACTCAAGAGAAGTTCCCTCCCGAAGATGGCAACCATGCCCGGTGGAGCAAGGGCGGGAACCAGCTGTGTTCTTACGTACTGCCAGGTGCGTAAGAAGATAACCTTTATCTCCTGAAATATCTTTTCCAAAATTAGTTTGGATATACTGTGTCTTACACAATTTTATTATTTCACTGGAAATAATTTCACCACCAATATGCCTTATCCAAGACTATGAGCAACTCCACATTTGTCACTGGTGCTACACATGAAACATCCAGCAACAAGCCTGCCCTTCAGGCAATAAGAAACACACACATACACACATGATATATCAGTACATTTCTTGCAGGGAGCAGGGGTGGGGTGAGGTGTGAGGGTCTCCCTTTAAGAGGAAGACATCACCACTGAAAACAGAACAGAAAAACAAACCTAATACTGTGAGATGAAAAATTTACTTCTCTGCAAACAAATTGACTATAAACCTAAATAAAAAAATTATCCCAAACTGCACCTTTTAGAAGTCTAACACTCAATCATCAGGATGACAAAGACTGGCATTTAAAAGCGCTGTTAACCATCAACCTTGAGTAACAAGACTATTATGTTTGCCCTTAAGTACTGACAGTGGAGCAGAACCTCTGCACTTTTGTACCCTGGACATCTGTTCTTGAAAGAGAATTTAAAATTATCTTGAGAACTAGTAAAGTGCAATAGATTATTTCATGTGTTTAAGTTACCACTTCAATTACAGTATCTCCATGCAGTGGAAACCAAGTGTGGTAAGTGGCCAGGTGCCTACCACCATGAATGACACCTGGCTACCCCAGTCCAGCTCCTAAAGAACAGTTTGCAGAGCAAGGAAGAGATCTCACAGCTTTATCAAAACTGGATCATGTCAGTGCAGTCTCACCACGATGGCCTGAACTGATACAACACAACAATCGATCAACCACTCATGACCTGAGGCTCGCACAGGGATTTAAGAAGACATTTTCTGCTGTGCCAGTTTCCTTGGTAAGAAAACTTCCAAGTTTTCAGCGTGGCCAAATGGCGTTTTCCTCATCATTAAGCCCAGTGATGGCTTCCACACGCTGACTCACCCTGGTGTGCTATCCGCAGGGGCAGGAGTGGAACGGGAGCACAGCTGGAACTCTCCGAGAGAAAGCCGCTTTTAACTCTTTACCCCACAGCCAGTGAGGGGAAACACCCTTCCCACACGGGCAGCTGCGGCCACTCCTTCACAGGCAGACACAAACGCAAAGCAAAGCCTCGTACGAGATACTCAGCTTTAGAGTGAAAAACCATACCGCCGGGGCGGGTCGTTGAAGAGCCGAGGGTCAGCGTACACAGGATTCACCACAGGATTTGCAAACAACCCGTTTTCCTGCCCGCACTGACAAGCGCATCTCTCCCCGCCCGCCCGGGAGACCGAGCCGTCCGAACCGCCCGGCTGAAGGCAGACGCCGCTGCCCTAAGGAGAGCCGAGCCCGCCGCGCCCCCTCCTGGCGGGGCGAGAGCGCGGCCCTGCCGGCGGCGCCGCTCGGCCGTCAGCCGCCATTTGCCTTCTCGAGCGCAGCTGGAACTGCTGCCTTTCGGCTAAGACGTTATTTCACCTCCCGTTTCGCACCGAGTTTCCTCTTCACAAGGCACCAGAGGCAGCCGCGACTTTTCCCGTGTTATTTCTGGCAGGCGTTTAGTCCCTCAGGTATTCTATATGCCAGTGGTGATGGGGAAAGATGGTAGGGAAGTGATACCGTATCAGAAGTACCACATTTAACAACACAATAAATACCTTGCTCCTCACAGGGAAGCCAAAGCAGTCAGTCAGAGCAAGTGACTGAGAGCGTGTCAGCCTGCCACGGAAACACGCTGCAAGTGCCACATGGAAGCCCTGGCTCTGTGACTGCAGGCCATAGCATTTTGAAGCAGGGCACACAAAATGGCTTCCTCATGAATGTGGCAGGTACGTCGTTCACCTGCACAGGAGAGGGGCATGCTGCAGCCTCGTTGCCACTCAGTACCGTTAAAACATTCCTGTTACAACTTAAAATGTTATCCGCTGCTTAAATACTAAGTGTGTCACTCCTCTTCAGCCATTTCTGTCCAGTCATTCCCTTCAAAACAAAAAGGCATTGAGATACTCCTACTTCCAATAGTTCTGATGTAGAGAAAACCTGAATCAGATTGAATTAAACTAAGCCTCAATGTGATTGAAAGCCAGAAGTTACAGCAGGGGAATAAAGATTATTTTAAAAAGTGAACTGTAAGTTTAAAATAGAAAATAAATTCAGATAAGCCTAAAAGTGATGACATTGAGTAGAGATTTAAGGAAATCAATGAGCTTAATAATCAATGATGTTTTAAGTCCAATGCATGTTTTCACACATCCTGTTTTTACTTTATTATCCCAATGAAAACCATGCTGTGTTAACAAATAAAAATGAATTTCCCAGTACGAACACAAAGGAAATGCAGTAAGTTACCAATTCCTTTGAAATTCTAACTCTCTTTACCCTCACATAGAATTCAAATATAGAATTATTAATCAAATAGGCACATCAATGAATATGAAGTTAGGTTACTATAATAACTAATTTACGACAACAGGAAGACTATTCGCTAAAAAAGCTCACAAAACAGTCCATGCTTTGGCTATCACAGTTTTGCCTGATATTCACATAAGCTGAAGTGTCTGTACTTTCTTCATGTTTCATGTGATACAAAGCAGCAGAAGGGGACTGCACTTTTCACTGCACAGTTGAAACTGGTGCTCATGGTTCATGTAAGTCAAGCTTGGGAAGGCTTCTCAGCAGAGAAAGCTCATTTTCTGCTCAGAACATTTAAGATGATAAAGGGATCTAATAAATGCCCTGGCTATGTCAAAAATATTTTTAAAATAAGTTAGGATAGGACAAAATATACAAATGAGAATTTCAAACAAACAGTAAAATTTCTCCTTGCAGGGAATGTTGTATGAAGAAAATCTGTTCAACCATTTCTGCAGGTGAGCTTGAAATATTGTGTATTTCTGATGTCCTGTAAGAATGCAGACAAGCAAGGCCTCATTCCTAGCTCAGTACAACTTGAAAAGGTAGTAATGCAGTTATAAAAGTGTTGAACCACTAAACCATCAGTTATTTTGTTTTTTTGTTTTTTTTTTTTTTTTGTTACAAGTAATTAGAAGAACTTGGAAACAGGTAGGGGGGAAAGGGGGACATCACTGATGTTGAAAACTCGAGCAAGTTCTTCCCAGATCATGATACATGAGTATCTATAGTACGTATACCATTTCCCTAGTGTCTCAACGGGAAGATGCATGTTTCTGTAAACAATCCAACTGCTAATTTTACATGTACTTGCTGCAAAAAAAGTCTACTTCCTAAAGTGATAGTTTAGTACCTTCTAAATTCTACTATTACTACTAAACAGCAATTAACTCTTAGAGGTTGATAGCATCATCCATTTTTACAGCAATAAATACTAATACTGTTTTTATTCTGTACTGTTCCTTCCTCTGATCAACATCTGATTATGAAGTAAAAAGCACGTTATACATTTATCAAAATTAGGGATATGATAAAATGAAAACACTTGGTAGATAAAGGTGGTGATGATGAGTTTTATGACAATTTAATTAATTTAGCTCAATGTTTATTCAGCTATGCTGTTACTTATTGTTGGAGTCATTTTTAAAATTCTCTAAGGAGAATGAAATAATTTGACCCCAAAAGACGAACATTCTATACAAAGACACTTTCAACATTAAAAATAATTATTCTTAAAACATATTTTGATTATCATCTTACAACTGTAACTGCACATAACGGAAAAAAAGTAACATCACCTTTCTAAGTCTGTTACCTACATGCAACAGCAAATGGCTTCCCATTTGTAATGTTTCTCTCTTCTCAAGAAATAGCTTTAAAAGTTTAACCAAACTCATTAAAATGTTTCTATCAAACACTTACTTAAAAAGCTTCGGCCAACTAAAAGGGTACTTGTTCAGAGGAAGAGCTTGTTTGGTTTGCTGTTTCTAAACAAACTATAAAAGAATCCATTTGGCAAAAAAAGCCCAACAAAACAACCCAAAACACCTTTCTAGAGGTTCAGCAGACACCTGCATATCAGCATCATGACAATATAACTGCATGCCTGCTAGGATTAGTTCATAATATTTAACTTAAACTGCTTTGAACTCTTTGTATTCAGGACTAACAGTAAATAAGCACAGTGGTTGGATTACAAGAGAAATTAAGACCACCAGCAAGAATACTCCTCTCCCTCAAAGCGTTTTCCCTGCCCCACCCAATAAGCCTTTTATATTCCCTGTTCCTCTTTCTGAAACATTTACCAAGGCTAAGTTAAAAATCTATCTCTCCAGTTCAGATTTTAGCAGCTTTTAATATTCATTCCTTAATGCAGTGTCAGTGTGCTCACCTTTTGCTCTACAGAGTGGTATTGATTTGCAGTAAGCAGCAGAGAAATCCCTAGAAACTCCTCCATAATTTATTGTAGCTCTAAAGCTTTTCACTGCAGTCAAAATGAAGACCAACATCTTCTATGACAGACAACTGTGGGGAAGGTGGCATGAATTAGAGAGTATGGAAATAAACACCTTAAACAAACCACCTCAGTGGGAGACTGGCATTGTCTGTCTGCCAATGAACTGCACACAAGATGCTTAGAGAAGGCCCGTAACAAAGAAAGAGCTGCATATTTTTCTAGGGTTCCCATGTCAGCACCACCCCTGATGCCAGAAACATTAATAACTTTTCTTCTGCTTTTCTTCTTTCTGGGGAGGGGAAGGGAGTTGAAATCAAAACAAAGTATCTAAAGAAGATTCATTTTACTTCTAGTTGAAATTTGTCCATGCCAAGTACTGATGTAAAATGCTGGGGTTGAAGCTTTCTTGTTTTTGTTTTGAAAGGGTAAGAAGAGTCCTACAATTTGGCTGACCTGTAAAAAACTTCAGAGAATCCTTACTAAAGGCTCTCCACTGCATCAGGTCTGAAGCCAAGCTTGCCAAACTGATGAAATAATTAGCCTTGCTTAAATCTTTTCCTAATTAGGTCTAACTTCTTTACGTATTTGGAAAATACTTTACTAAATTCAATAACAAAAAATGTACCAGACTGACAGCTGTCAAAAAAATGCCCTCTGTATTACCTTGGTAAGCAGAATTCCAGTATGAACAGAGAAAATACAAATTTTTCTATTGTTATATCACTGGGATAACCACTTTCCAGCTTCCAAGTCTGGAAGGCATGTACTGGCACATCATTCCAGTAAAGGATGAGTCCCAAATACTTCAACAACCCATTGCTATCTGACTTCAACAGAAAGAACCCTGGTAGAACGGGCTGCACAAGGCAGGCACAGGAAGGTACAACGTGCTTTAACATCCCTCAGTCTAAATCATCAGTGGACTAGAATAGAGGTGAATGACAGGAAACAGACTACACTAGTCATGATGCAGCCTGAGGTAGTGTCTGCTGGAAAGACAATAGTCCATTCTCCATGTCCATGCAATAAATGGCCTTCTCTCTGCAACTACCAGCTAAGATTATAAATCAGTATGTTTCACAATATTAAAAGCCACTCCAGCTGCAAAGGAACCAAGACCATAAATTCTTTTCAATGCACCTTTGAACAGCATCAGGCAGTAGCGAGGCTTTCCTGAAAACAGCTAGACAGCTGTAAAATAGCTGCTTCAAATTTAGTTTCTCTCACAGGAGATAGAAAAGATCTGTATGAACTGTTTAATTAACAGATCAAGCCAGCAAGACCCATGAGGAGAAAATTCAGCTCTTAAACAAAAGGTTTTAATTCTGTTTCTTGAAAAGATTTCATTTTATATTCTATGTGGCATTTCTGAATTAAGACAAAAACCTGGTTTGAAGAACATCTCCAAGTCTCTTCTCCTCATTGCTATTAATGCATGTGAAGTTAGCAGTTGGGGATACAGTTTGAGGTATTTTTCAAAAGGATCAGTACACTAACCAGAGGTCTTCTGGGGAATCCACACACAAGCTCTTTCTCACACAGACATGAAAAAGGTCATTTCTAATCAGTTTCTTTTCTCATATAAAGTCAGATGGCTCTTAATCTCCAGCTGATCACTTAATTTACCAGAAAGGAAAGTAACTACTTTTTTGCAATTCAACAGCAGCTGTAGTTCCCCTCATGTGTTTCCTATGCAAATTCCACCTCTGCTGTACAGTAGACCCGGTTATTTAAGAGCAAGTTTAGAGTAAAAAGGGAAAGGAACATCATAGTATCTGCCATGACCATTAAAGCATCCTTGAATTCTCTGGCTAACAATGATTAATAGCTGCAATTATTGCTCAGTGCTTTCACTGAGATGTCAACTCTGAATGTGAGAAGAGCATGTTATGAAATCTGAATGGATGTCATCAGTAAAAAAAACACAATTACTTTTCTTTAAGTCTTATGCTCAACATGAATCAAGAAAGGAGCCTACTAGCTAGCACAACGTCTGGAATAGTAGACTTGGAGATAGTAACAAGCTATGCCATGTACTTCTAAGACAGGACACCTGAGAAAAGATGCAAGAGTTTCATGGACTCTGGTGAACAGATTAGGAAATGACAGAATATTATATCATTCTCTGCATTTTACAGCAAGTCTGGACACAGTCCTGGTCTCCAGTGTAACCAAGACATTCTAAATCTTTTCTGTCCAGGTATAAGATTTTCGTGTAACAAGAATCAGCTTCATTCCTCCAGATATAAAGCAAAGATGAAACAGAACTGTCATGAGGCAACTGGAAAAATACTGCACACAAAGTATTAGTTCATAAATAATAGAGTGAATGTTCTACACTGGCTAGGATCAAAGGCTACAAGTTCCATTTCCAGCTCAGCCACAGACTGCTTAACACCACACCTCAACCCTTCTTCTGTTTGCTGTGGATAAAATACAGTGAGATTCCTTATGCTACATTACATTTGCTGGTATAGCTAAGTATTTATAATGAGATATGGAGCATAACTGTACTTAAAAATCTTGCCATAAACACTTTTCACAGTTTCAACAACAACAAAATGCCATTTGCCTGTATTATTATCAGCAGTATTAACACAGTCATACTTTACAATGTACCACTGTAAATAAAGACACAAAGAACTCAAGCTGTAAAGTACAACACTGAGGGGAAAATGCAAGAGATTCTGTCTTGTCAACATATATAACCTTTTCACTGCCTGTATGCAAACATTCAATGATCTACAAGTGCTTGGAGCCACCAAAACAGAGTGGTCGGGGTGGGTGGGGAGGATAACACTCAAACCCACCACTACCACCCTGAAAATCAAAAAGAAGCACTCAGTTTGAGTTCAGTGTCATGTTCCTGGCAAAATGTCTGCTGAAGCACTACAGAGATTTTTATGGGCCTAGAGGAGACACTAAAGAAATACAAACAAATCAATGAATACCAGCATTGAGAGATAAACAGTTTCAAATGCTTCATAGTACTAGAATCCCTTTGCAGCCAGATTCAGTGCCAAGATGAAGACTTGGAAGGCTTCTGTCAGGCTATTTCCAATTACAGTGGTTTATGAAAACACAGGGGATACAGTACGCCTTGATGAGAAAAACCAGTGTGTATATAAGCTCATCATCCTTGAGCAGAAAGCACTGAGGTAAGTACTAGTTGTTATGGATACGTCTGCATAAGTAATGGAAGTTATTGCATCTAACCTTCAGTTTTCATTTATTTCGTACTGGAGGGTGTGGGTGCGTGCACAGAGGTTTATGTTACAGATGTCTATCTGCCACAAAATATTGAAGTGTTCTTACATTGTATGGCTGAAAAAATGCCTTCGAGCAATGAGTTTAATGTAAACCCAGAGGAATCAAGTAGGATGATGCTTAGAAGCCTTTAGAAGACCTTGAAAAATGCACTGCTAATTGTTCTTTAATCAATTTGTGTATTGTTCAGAGGTTTAAAAACTATTCATTGATACGCAATAGATATAAGCTGCTTTGAACTGAGTACACACAATTAACTGTGACTAGTTTGCATGACAGAACAGATCCACAATTCATTTGCGTGTTCTTTGTGTCAACCAGCCTCTTATGCTAAGAGCTGTTTTTCTGGTTGCTGGTGCTATACTGGGGGGAAAAAATCTCCCAGCCATTACTGATGACCTCATGGTTACTAAACGACACACACAACCTAGAAATACTATCATATTCTATATGTTCTCCTTTGTCTGTGTAAAAGAGGAAAGATTCTAAGCGCCAGAAGAGCCAATTATAAGAAAAAAACCTCTGAATCAGTTTTGGTGTGGATACCTGTTAATATAAGATACACATCTGTCCTGGGTTCAGCAGTAGCAGTCTTTTTTTCTCAGTCGTAGTAGCTGGTGCAGTGCTGTGGTTTTGACTTTTGGCCTGGGAACAGCACTGATAACACTGATGTTTTTAGTTGTTGCTCAGTAATGTTTAGTCTGACCAAGGACTTTCTGAGTCTCATGCTGTGCAGGGAGAAAGCAGAGACAAGACACCTGACCCAAACTAGCCAAAGAGGCATTCCATACCACAGCACGTCATGTGCAGCATGTAAACTGAGAGTTACCCAGGAGGGCTAGTTCACTGCTGGGTTGGGCTGGGTATCGGTCAGCGGGTGGTATTGTATTCTCTTCCCTTGTTATTTCCCTTATCATTATTATTACTGGTGGTAGCAGCAGTGGTTTTGTGTTGTATGTTAGTTACTGGACTGTTCTTATCTCGAACAGTGGGAGTTACATTCTTTCGATTCTCCTCCCCAACCCTCCGGGAGCCAGGGGAAGAAAGGGTCGGGGGTGGAGGGGAGTGAACTGCATGGCTGACTTGCTGACAGGGTTTAAACCATGACAACATCTGAAACCAGGTGTGTGGTTTTGTTGTTTGTGGTTGTGGTGTTTGGTTTGTGGAAGGTTGTAGGGTTTCTTTTTGTTTGCTTGCTTGTTTTTTTTTTTTGTGTATGTGGTTTTTTGGGGGGAGTGGTTGGGGTTTTCTGCTGTTTTCCTGGAGGAGTTGTTTGTTTGTTTTTTGAAGTAAGTTTTAATTTCCGTAAGAAAACTCATAGCTGTTAGTAGGAGATAGTCTCTGTTCTGTGAGGTAAATCAGCTCCTGAAAAAGCTGGAGGAAACCCCAGTTTGCCAGATCTGGAAATCAGTCAAGTGAAAATTCTGGATTCCCAGATTTTTATCCCAGTGAAGCCAACTTAACAAGTTTGATATATCAAGACTATGTACAGAGAGTTTGGAAGCTATGGACCTACAAAACTCAAAGCTCGTGATTTGAAAAGCACTACATTAAATTAAAACCTTAGCCTGTTTCCTTGGACCTCCATCCTCATTTAAACCCAGGATTGAAATACTTTTCCTCTTGTCTCCTTGCTTGTCAGCAGTCCATAAAGGTAGTTTGTGCTTATATGCTTATGTTGGTCAAATGAAAACAGAGAAACAAGAGAGAAAGCCTTTCAGTTCCCTCATCTTGGAGCCCAAGAGACTCCAGCAGCCTATAAAGCTGTTTCACAAACAGCCTTTCACAGACTCCAAGAATTTTTAGGTACTTTTGCTTCTTTATAATCTCTTCACAAAGATCTACTAGGCTAAAGCAATGAACAATTTTCAGAGACCTGTAACCTGGGCAAATTTGAAGTTTTCATTAAAAAAAAAAAAAAAGTCTTCTTTGTCCTCTGTTAAATTCTAAAACTTGCTCCAAAACCAGCAATACAGATCATCTGAATGATAGGGGGATCCTTATCTTTCAACACTTTTTTTCCTTTATTTTCTTTAAAAATCACATGGAACTTTTTATTTAAAATTACAAACAAAGTAAGTATCCAAACACAGACATGGAAACAGAAACACCAGTCCAAATGGTTTAGATGTGGAAAGGGTAGAATTAAAAACATTTTCGAACCAGAAAATTGAAGTTCATTGAGAGGTCTTGCCACAATGTCTTTACAGATCTCAGGTGGATCAGTGTTTAAAAAGTTACTAGCTGAACAGGTACAGAAGAAAGAACTATCATAAACAAATAGCCTTACTGACAAAACAAGAGCATCTTAACCACATGAACACGGAAGAAGATACTATCTAGCTGAACCTTTCTTTCTTCTGCTCTTCTAAGTACTTCTTTAACCCCACTCCTTTACTTTGAAATAAACCAGCAGATTATTTGAAAAAATAACCTGCCAGGAAACTTTACACCTTACCTATTTAACAGAAGCCAATCTCTGAAAGGGAAAACTAAACCCTTCCCAGTTCAGAATTTTGCAGCCTTTGGCACCATCAACATTTATTTCTTGTTCTAGTTTTCCAGATTTCCTTTAATGTTTTGATCGCTTTGTTTTCTTTTTTTTTTGCAAGATCCATAATTTCAGCTACCTCCATGCACGCCATCTGAAACATTCTTTGAAGTACAGAGTTTACAAAGGGAATCAGTGAAGATGAAATGAACAGCAAGTTCTTAGATATATGTGATTTCTGCTCTCAGCTGATGGTTATTTTGTCTTCACAATCAGCTGCACTACTACTTCTGCAATATCAGTATCAATTCAACTCCTTTTAAAAACAGCTGGACTCGTATTAAAGCTTTAATAAGGTTCCCAAATAATCTGCCACAGAATAGAATTTACCATCATCCACCTATATACAGGACGGATGACTGAAATTAAAGTAATAAAAGAAAATGGGGGAGGGAAGGAAGAATGTAATAGACTAATACGGAAGTAGTATTTTGAATAGGATTTTTGGTTACATGTAGAGATTTAGCTAGGAACTATATTATATCTGTAATTCCAAAATCACAGCACATTTGTTTTTTTTGCAAAAATCACTGCTTCAGTTAAAAAAATAACGCTTTTAACAGTTATTTGGATACTCTGACCACACACATACACAAAAACCTTTTTAAAGAAGTCCTTAAAAAAGCATATACTCCTAAAACTAGTTCAAGAGCATCAAGACATTTTAAGCTAGGAATGTCAGCCTACTGAAACAAAACAGAACTGCCGAAAAACACTAGTCCCAGAAGACTGTTGCATCTTCCAGGTGGCAGTAAATTCTTAAACTCTCATTATGGTGAGTAACATGGAGGTTCTCCCATGTTCTCAGCAATATCTAGCCATAAGGAAATTTTCACTCCATTGGACAAGCAGCAGTATTTCTTCTCCCCTGCCCCAAGTCACATATTCCCAACTATTTCTGTGAGAACTCCCAGTTTCAGGAATTGGTACATTCAGTGATTGATGCAGTCTTGCTACAACTGGAACTTTACATATCTGATGAGCTACTGGCATTTGGCTCAAGAGTTCAACCAGAAAACACTGCTGTACATGAGAACTGCTATAACTCTTCTTTATTTTACCCATTCTAATGTGCCTCTCTTTGTCTCTCTCCCTTCCCCCCCCCTCCAACCTCTTACGGCAGCTGTGCAGCAGTTACTTTTTAACTTCAGGGGAAATCTGGAAATCTGAAGACCAACAAAAAATGACCTACAATAACAAAATTCAAGTCTGTATCTGACCTGCCAAATGCACAGGTACTTTCACCAAAAGACATGCCATCTATTTGAACTCTCAAATACTGCCAGGACAAAAAGCAGCTTGCCTGTTCAGATGAGCAACCAATCTCTTGAGACTTCAGAGATAAACCAGACAAAATGCTGGACAGGAACAAAAGGTACAGTAATAGTGCAAGAGCTGGAGCCGTGGATAAGAAGACAAGCAGGAGGAGGAAAAGTCTTTCTGAATTTAGTAATTCTGCAAAGCCAAATTTAACTCATAAAAGTAAACCATTTGAAGCTGAGCATAAAATGTTATCCTTCATTCCCTGTGACTTCTGGAAATCACAGAGTACCTCATACTAACTTTAAACTGCAGAACGTATTGTGGAAAAACTGTTCTAAATTTGATACTTTCCCCATCACAAGTCTGGAAAGAATGTAACTATGCAAATTCAATTTACAGCATGCTATAGATAGGGATACATTTCTGCATGTCACACTGAAAACTGTCTCAGCCTTTGTTGCTGTTTCCTGCCTAGGGTGTGAGAGAGTAAGCAATACTACCCAAAACCAAAATGAACTCAGAAGTAAGAAAGGATAAGATATTTACAAAACAATCTCCCAGATATTCTAGACAGCTATTAAGATTGATTTGTTTTATATGCTATAGCCTCTGGCATAAGCTTAAAAGAACAAATGGCTTGATCCTGCAACCCTTCTTCACACAGCTTAATCTTACTGCCTTTGAGGAGTAACATACATGATAACAGGATAAACAGTGGAAGCCCTGAGATCAAATAACTCAGACAGACAGATACCAAAGTGAAAATGGTATGAGAAGAACTGATTCTAACTGATTAAGAAGTAGGTGTAATTAGGACCAAAGACATTTGTTTTTAGAATTCTTGTGATGCATTACATTCATCATTTGGGCTGTCAGGCGATGATGACAGCATTGGCAGCAGAACACAGAAGATGAAGTTAGAGAACACTCTTATCAGATGCTCCCACTCTTTGAAATTATCATGGCAGCAGTGGCAGACAGACTCGGGCTGCCCTGTGAAATTGGGTGCTGCCTTCTACAAGCTGAAAGCCAGGCAGCACCATAGCATATTGGTAACAGCATAGTAAAAGTTCAGCTTTTGAAATAGCTGCCACAGTGGCAAATAGGTAAGACTGCACTGGGCCACAGCTACAGAAACAGAGCAGAGATTTAACTTTTCGAAATATTACTGCTGTCATGCAAAAGAACTCTGAGGTCAGACCTCTCCAGCGAAGCAGTCAAAAATGGAAGCAATTAATTTGTCATTACTGAGTTTATCAGCCAGGGTAAAATGAAGCGTGCAGGAACTGTACCCTACAAAGCCTCAGATAAATGGTAATTTGCTCAGTGAAAAGTTCATGAGGCAAAAACAAGACCTCTGATACATAATATATCGTGACTAAGAGAGGACAAGGGTGGCAGTGCCACTAAGAACAAGCTTCCAAGTCAGAATTCACTCAAAGTTTCAACTAAGATGAAAGTTAAAATTTTTACGTCTGCTTACATTTGTGCTAAGTGATTGCACAGTGAAAGGTGATGCAGATAAGAACCTACAAGAAAATGAGAACATGTCATTATTAAGGAACAGGAAACTAGTAGCCCCCCCCCCCCCCCCCCAATGTCAAGGAAATGGTCATCAGGGACAACAGCAGGCTAATACAAGCACTGAGATATGACTATGCCCTTAAATCTTGTCACCTCATCAGTTATCACCATCTTGATTTTTTGCACAAAATGTTAAGTTTTGCCCCTCTTTCATACTTCCCACTAATTTCCCACTTCCTAGGTATTCAACAGAACCACTTCTCTGGAAGTGACAAAGTCCATAAATTCAACCCTTCTGTGTATTCATCCACAATAGCATGTCACAGCTGCCTAAACTCCTGCCATGGCATTATACCTTTCAGTACAGGATTATGACATCTTTCAGCAAAATATTTTTGAGTTTAAATGGTTTGTCTCAAGACTCTCAGTGGGGAACTGCAGGGTTTCATGAATCATTGCAAAGATGGAAATACCTGCTGTCAACAAACAGTCAGATCGCAACTGTTTCACATAAAGCCAGAGGACAGATGTATCCGGAGTGGTCCCACTTTGCGTTGCTTTACCAGTGGCTCAGAAAACAAGCAGCTGTGGAAGTCACAAGACCACACACCCTAGATGAAGAAACTGTTTTCACTGCAATTGCTTATGTTCTTTTCAGAAAGGTTCATTACTGGAATTTTCACTGTTACGGGCACTGATCTGATTTCCATTAGACATCTTGCTGTGTATGTCCTGTTCCACATCCACATGACACGGGCCTGACTGCCACATAGGCAAAATTGCCATATAAACAATATCTCATTTCAGCTCGTTTGTTCTCTTTATGAACCCTCCTCCAAAGTCATCCAGATTTCATACCATATGAAATAGCCTTCCTCTTTCATATGGGTCTTCTTTCAAGATTAATACCTCAAATAACTGGTTTGTAGAATTTAGCAATGAGCAAACACAACCAGTTCTATAACCACCACCTGCTCTCCTTAGGAATGAGAAAACCTCTTAGGATGCTGAACAGACCTCATTTTTAAGACTCATGATACAGAGATAACCCGCTGTCTGTACCAGATACTCTTAGGGGGAGCCAAATAATCTGTTCTACACAGATTACAGAGGAATACACATTATAAGACACATAGTCGTAATTTAATGGAGCTAGAAGCCACATCACAGACGCAACATGATACTTCTCAGTATGTGTATAAAGGAACAATGGTTTTGTCTCTAAGAAAAGAATACAGTTACATAAATACATTATATGGCACCCAAGGTTAAACTTATCTCAGTTTCTAAAGCACAAAGAGCTGCAACTTGCTTGCCAGCATTTCCTACAAAAACATTGCTGCACATCAGAGCTCAAGACTCCAAACTGAATCAGGGCAAAGAGCTATTAAAAGGGCACAAGGTAAAAGAGACAAAAGAGAAATCAAATTAGACATCTGCTGTAGAAGCCACAGAGACAACAACAAACACTTGTGTTGTTTGCTCCTTGATTCCTCTCTCCTCACCCACTATCTGATGCTTTCAGGTTGAGTTGTAACAAACTCAAGACAACCATTATACTATTAAAATAAATGTATAATTTTATACTGATGTATTATGTGACACAGGATAGACTAATACAAACATTTATTTCCCAGAGAAGATGCTACAGAAGTAAGCTATCGTAACAAATGAGTAAGGTCTCTGTTTCCAGTTCTAAGTAATCTCATACCTATTACCATGACATATACAAAAAAAGGTAGGAAAGCTATCAGCTAAAAATTGAACTCTTCCACAGCAGTCTGGTGTGAAACTCAAAGTCATCCAAGTGCTTTTTATCAGCCTGGGATCATGCCTCAGGAGACTTACAAAATTATTAAGTCTCTCTTCATTTGCCCAAGGAAGTTAGAAATTCAAACAGCGTTTCAAGAAGAACAAACACATACTCCAAACCTATTAAAACAATTTAGGGAACACTAAATATAGTAATTCCCTGTTGCAATTATATTAATGATGGTGAAAGGGAACTTCACATCAAGAAGCCTCAGAGAAGTCTAATAGTAGTTAAATATATTGGAAAGCTATTAAAGGAAATCTGCATTCATTTTATTTAAACCAACTACATAAAAGTTCTAAAGGAATAAGATACAGTTATTATCATAAGCAAAGCTAAAAGTTGCTCAGATTCAGTTTGCAGCCATCTTAAATACATGCACTCAAGAGCCAAATAGAAGATGCAATTATCACAGCTCAGTTTTATTTACCTAAAGTCATCCAACATTCCTCTGAAAGTTAACATTTTTAAAGGAAATATTTTCAAGTAAAACATTAATGTACTTTTCCCCAAGAGAAGAACAATTAGCACAGCAGGTTTTAATCAAGTGGTTTACATTCCCCAACCCTGAACTCTCCAACTACAAGTGTCATAAATAATATCTCTTTTCAGATATCAACAGGCTAAGAAATGCCAGCTGTAGTTACTAACTTCATGAAGCTGAAAAATGCATTCATAATAAGAACTGCTGCTTACCCCCATGAACTCTCATAAACCAAGGCTAAACCTGATGGATTCTGCTCTTCTGTAACCACACTCTAGCAGTTCTCAAGAGACTGTTTTGCAATTTCTCTTCTGCAAAGCTAATTAAGCAGCATCAATTGAGCAGGTTACTTTTAATCGAGAGATTGTGTAAGAATTTGGACCTGGGAACTGTGACTCAAAAAGCAGTAGCTCTATTATTTAAAAAGCCTATAACCAGTAATCTCCCTTTGCAGACCTCCAGCAATGATACAGGAAGATAACCATTATTTATTTCCAAATACTGTGTCAAATCTGAGCAGCCTAGTTGTATCTCTCAACAGCAGGATTTCACAGCACTTTAATTCACCATATATACCCACTTCTTGCTTCATAGACCAAATCATGCCTTCATTCATCATTAACTCTCAAAAGCACCTCCATAGCTACTTCTGGAGTGGTGAATAAAACTTCCCTGACCTAAACCCACATGAATTTATCCCCAAAAATTCAGCTTAGAAGACTGACTAATTTATGAACATGGAAATCTAAACCAGTTTCCATTGGATTTCTTGTATGTCACTTATATTTTCTGTTTTCACTTCAGTGGCCACCCTATCTACCATAGTACTACCTCAACTGTCCTCTCTTCCCCGCCAGTGGCAATGCATGAACTCTAAATCCCATGTACGCTACCCTCAGCTTCCACAGATATCCCCAGGACATCCCACTGCTATAAATATGTAACCCTGTGCCTGTTACTGGCCAGGCAGAAAAAAAACTGAGCTCCAAGCACATCAACTTGCATGAAGTGAAGGGAAGCTTGACAGTTCTCCCTGTCACTTACTCTGCAGAGGCAATAATCTTCCCTACCACCCAAAGTCTGCATAAAATTTCTGGAAATTTATTATCTTTGAGGTTTCAACCCCGCAGTTGAACTGTAGTGTACACCTGCCAACACATTCAAAAGTTATTAGGAGATAATGGTGGTCTTTAAACTTTGTTCCTTGTGAACAAAAGAAAGTAACCAACTGTTGTCATCTTCCAGGAAGAGCTGGGTAAGATTTGATATAAATGTGTACATACATTTTATTAAAGAGAAAAAAAAGACATTGTCATTGTTTAGCATGTTACCACCTCCATGGTTGATTAATTCCTTTAGCCGTAAGCTTTGTAGAGAATGTAGAAGCAATGGTGTCTTGATGCTAATGTGTCTTCCTCTCTTCTACTCCCCCATGACCTACTGTAGCATGACTATAAAGACAAAAGGAGCAACACTCAAAACCTTAAAACCTGCAATAGCCTGCTCTGGAAGCCTCTTCTTTCCTAAGCATCTTTAGCAGCAGTGTGACTGCCATCCTGGGGATGCTTTTCTGTATGTCTGCTCTTGTGTGGCAGCCTCCATTGCTAGTGTGCACACAGCAGCATTTCATTCCTTAGCATGGTGCAAATGCAGCAAGACCACTCTTCCTGTTTTTAAAGTCAAACAGAACAGAATGTTCAGCCATACTAAAATTGAGAAATTGTTCCAGCTATTATCTGTTTTCAGTCCCTTTCTCTCGCTGTCCTCATACACCAGATCCACTTCCTGTAATTATGGAACAAGTATCTACTGACAAAACTGCTGCTTGTTGCAAATCACTTCTAATAATTCAGCCTTGTGGTGCTGGAAGGTTAAACTGCTGATAGAAGACAAAACACTCAAAAAACACATGCCAGGGTTATGAAGCTGCATATGATTCCTAATATCCCTGGCATGCTTCCAGCTGTCTTACTTACAGAATGACATGGAAAGCCACCAGATTGTTACAGACACACCAAACTCAGAACAATTTCAAAACAGACTTGGGGAAAGGGAGGAAGCAGAACATCTAGACTGTGTGAAAGGTTACAGGGTATTTATGCTACAAGCTGTAGCAAGTTTTTTCCATCTTCTCTTGCTTAATACTTCAGCTTTAGGAGCAACACACTAAGGAAAAAGTACCAGTCTCTTATACCTTTAAATAAATGAGGAAAGCTGTGGGAGAAGAGAGATCATGATTTGAGTTTCAAAATTCAGGTCTTGTATATTATAGCATACCCGTGACAAAGGACTAGTGAAACAGTATGAAGAAGCAGCAGAGTGAATTATAATTAAGCTCTGTTTCACTGCTTTCTTCTTCTTTCCAAATGTAATACCTAATCAACATTTTGGGAAGGCAATCTGTGTTAATGGTTCAGCAATTCAGACCCTGAGGTTAAGTAGAAGACCTCACAGTCAAAATCTGAGTCCCATAAAAGCTCTCCATTACGAATCTACCTAGTGTCATACCACCAGCACCATATGAGGCAGCATAAGCAAATTTAAAATTACCTGGAAGATGAATTATTACACCTAATTCTTAAGGCAAACTTCTTTATGTTCTGAATTAAGGGAGAGAACAATTAAAACTATATTCAATTGTTTAACACACAATACTTCAAGATCTACGACATGTACTACAGTTGTACGTGATTTTTAAATGAACTACGCAGAACAAATCAGGGTTTCTTGCATCTTACGGCGCTTTGCTATAAACTGATTTCTGCAGTGCTGTTCAATAGCAGAGTGCTTGTAAGACCACCACTGCAGAGAACCACTCTACTGTGCAATACATGTGAATGAACCCTCTATGATTTTCATTAGAAATCTGATTAAAACATATTTAATTTTGATGATTTATTACACTCCTCCACAGGATTTTTCTAGTCAGAACTACAGATGAATAGTTGTTTGCCAAGCACTGAAACTTTTAAGTCAGTTCATCAGAGATTATTCAGCTCCTTCTAGCAGTTTCACTCCTATAGTGTAAACCTTTATGTTTTCAACTAGTGTCAAACAAAATCCAGCCATGTGGTCTACGTAAGTCTCTTTAGGACAAAGACTAATGGCCATTTCCATGTTTGATCAATTAAGTCATTCTCCTGAGTCTGGAAACAATACATAGACAATAAAGTCTCTTAGCTGGAATGAAATGACCTTGTATAAATCATATGATGCAATCCTCATCATCACTACCTCCTCTCAGCAGAACGCAAAATAAAGATGTCAGCATGGAAGAAAGTACAACAATACAAGGAAGATAAGGAAAAGACCTTCCAGTGAGACAAAACTGGTGTGGAAATTAGAAGACCATGGTTCAGTCTTTAATCTGCCCATTCTGAACAGCCAGGACACGCTTCTTGTATTTGCCCTACCTCAGAAAGGTCATAAATGATAGCTACCCTATTCAAAATGATCTGAATTTAAGAGAGGATGGATGGAGTGAGAACATATCATAGAAGAAAATGCTATTATAAGCTAAATATGTTAGTTCAGCTTTGCTAAACTGCTGGCACTACTGGCTGTATCCTCAGAACACAGAATGTTCACATATAACATGCTCACACTCCCCTCAGGAAAAGGGAGAATAACAGGACAGAGCAAAGCTACTGAATAAAGAGAATGGGGTGAGCAGAGAGACCAAATGGAGTTCTCATGTTGCCCTCTAACCTGCTCTGTGACAGAACAGCAGGCTAGCTTTTTTTCCTTTTAAACACAGATAAATATGGAGATTATTCAACAGGAAATGCAATACCAGTTTAAGCAGCAACACCACTGAAATCCTGAATTTTCCCTTTAACCCTAAAATCATAGAATCATAGAATCGTTACGGTTGGAAAGGACCTTAAGATCATCTAGTTCCAACCCCCCTGCCATGGGCAGGGACACGTTACGCTAAATCATATCACCCAAGGCCTCGTCCAACCTGGCCTTGAACACTGCCAGGGATGGAGCATTCACAACCTCCCTGGGCAACCAATTCCAGTGCCTCACCACCCTAACAGGAAAGAATTTCCTTCTTATATCCAACCTAAACTTCCCCTGTTTAATTTTGAACCCATTACCCCTTGTCCTGTCACTACAGTCCCTAATGAAGAGTCCCTCCCCAGCATCCCTATAGGCCCCCTTCAGATACTGGAAGGCTGCTATGAGGTCTCCATGCAGCCTTCTCTTCTCCAGGCTGAACAGCCCCAACTTCCTTCATACGGGAGGTGCTCCAGTCCCCTGATCATCCTCGTGGCCCTCCTCTGGACTTGTTCCAACAGTTCCATGTCCTTTTTATGTTGAGGACACCAGAACTGGACACAATACTCCAGGTGAGGTCTCACGAGAGCAGAGTAGAGGGGCAGGATCACCTCCTTCGACCTGCTGGTCACGCTCCTTTGGATGCAGCCCAGGATATGGCTGGCTTTCTGGGCTGCAAACGCCCACTGCCTGCTCATGTTCATTTTCTCATCAACCAACACACCCAAGTCCTCCTCCACAGGGCTGCTCTGAATCTCTTCTCTGCCCAACCTGTAGCTGTGCCTGGGATTGCTCTGACCCAGGTGTAGGACCTTGCACTTGGCACGGTTAAACCTCATGAGGTTGCCATCAGCCCACCTCACAAGTGTGTCAAGGTCCCTAAAGGATACCTTCTGTTTAAGTTCAGAAGCAGCATCAACAGCTATCAAAGTTCTGTTTATTAATGCAATAAAAATAGAATAACTCTGCATGTCATGCTGCAGTAATGGGCACTGGAACAGTATTTTACTACCTAAATTGCTCTCTTGGCACTACTGACAGCATTCATACCCAACAGAGAACACTGCAGCCTCTTCACCACTTAGCTCACATACCAAAGAACAGATCTCTACCAGTTTTGAATTCGTTCTTCCAAATTACTGTCAGAAGTTCTCTGCTTAATGTATGAGAAAGCAGCCATCCCTTTAATTACTGAGACAGAAACACTTATTTATAACTTGCAGCCTAAATAGTTCATTTCTGCCTTTTTTTTTTTTTACACTGGACTTAAGCTACCAATGATACTTTCACTTGAAATCAAGCATCAAAACCACAATCTTTACAATCTGATTTATTCTTGGGCAGTGCACAGAACTTCCTCATAGAGAGACCGGTGAGGATTTTGTTTCACAGAGCCACAGAATCGTTATGGTTGGAAGGGACATCTGGAGATCATCTAGTCCAACATCCCTGCCAAGGCAGGGCCCCCCAGAGCCCAGGTTACACTGGAATGTGTCCAGGTGGGTTTTGAATGTCTCCAGAGAGGGAGACTCACAACCTCCCTGGGCAGCCTGTTCCAGTGCTCTGCCACCCTCAGTGTAAAGAAGTTCTTCCTCATGTTGAGGTGAAACTTCCTGTGTTTTAGTTTATGGCCACTGCTCCTTGTCCTGTCCTGAGCACCACTGAAAGAGTCTGGTACCATCCTCCTGGCACCCACCTTTGGGATATTTATATGCATTAATGAGATCCACTCTCAATCTCCTCTTCTTTAGACTAAACAGGCCCAGCTCCTGCAGTATCTCCTTGTAAGAGAGATGCTCCAGACCCCTAATCATCCTTGTGGTCTCCACTGGACCCTCTCCAGTAGCTCCTTGTCTTTCTTGTACTGGAACACAAAATATTTGGAGCAGGCACCTAGAAGACACTGCTCATACCACAGCTGTTACAACAACCATGAAGAAAATACAAATTAAAAGCTCAAGGATATTTGTGAACACTTAAATTAAAAGGAGAATCCTGTATTCCTTTGTGCCAGAGACACTTATCCCATCTTGGATTCTCTGGTATACAATTAGGCTTATGCTGGTGTCTTTTCCTTTCTCCTACAGTGTCTTCATCCAAGAAAACACCATCTCTCTCTATCTCCTTTATCCCCTTTAAAAAAACCCCAACCAAATTAAATGTAACTTAAGGGAATTATATATCTCTCTGATATTTATACTTTTGAATTAGGGCTGGTTGAAACCAGACCATATATTTAAAAATTGGATGTAGAAAGAGAAAAAGAAAAGGAATGAAAAAGCATGTGATTTGCCTTGCTTCCTGAAAATCAGAAAGCAAACAAAACCAAGAGAACACAGTCAGCTCATGTCAACCTGGCCAAAAAAAGAAAGGGATGGAACAAGCTTCTCGAAAGTACAGCAAGGAAGAACAAAGATGAGAAAGTTCTGTTCTTGTACAGCCATAAATTAGCTAAACCCAAACTAGTTTATGTTTTTCTAACTTCAGACTGTTGAGCTGCATCTTTCCAAGAGGGAAAGAGGGTCATCTTGTTCCCAGAGATGAGCTGTTGATGTTATCAACCTTCAGCAAGGAGAGCAAATCTGTGCTAGTTACAACATCCCAATCCATGGGCTAAAGCTTTCACATGATGTGCCTTATATGCCACAAAGTCTGGGATTCAAAAAATCACATGGCATGGATGGGTGTAAAAAAAGTAAAAAGAGGACTGTCATGCTTACCTATCTTGTATCTTCTTGAAAAGGGCAGATAATATCTGACTAAGGCAAATAAACAAGAACATACAAAACTTGTCTTTTTGACCACTGCTACTAAAAATAATCAGACCAAACTATCAGTCCTGGCCTTCCTTGTCTAATTTAATCTAAGAGCCAATGTGAAGATGGCTGTGACTACCCTGGAGGTTAAATCTAATTTATTCTGCTTTGTTCTACACTTCTGAAGCCTATGCCCAACCACATGCAGACATGGGTAGACTGCTGTTACTACACTTGAGCACATCTAAAGCTATCAAGTGCATTGCAGACTATCACTGCACTGTACCAAACTCTATTACCTCTTCTCCATCATCTCTTCATACCCTCACCACCTTGTTAGTTCAGCAAAAGCTTCACTGCAGAGAGAGGGTATCTTGGGTGAAACTCATTTATCTTCACAGGGTGATCAATAAATCCTCTAAGAGGGGACATGGGGTTTTCTTTGCACCTCCGTACAACTCCTCCCACCAAGCACAGAAATTAGATGCAATGGGTAGATGAACTGCAACTGAGGAGACATGAAGTGTTAGTCCAGGGACAAAATTCACAGCTGGTTGCTTTTGTCCAGGAAAAAACCCAAAACTTCCTTCACTGGAGACATGTTTAGCAATCTGTGTTAGCAGAGTTTCACTGTAGGTTTGCAAAACATCTTGAAATGTTTCTATCTATAGTGCAACCAGACTTTCATAATACTGCTTTAATCAGAAAGGAATACTTCTGCATACTAATTTTTACTGCCAGTTTCAGTTACATGCATAAAACAAAAATGCCACCAAAGCCCAATGAAAACATGTATGAAATTTCCCTATGAAGGTCACTGTGCAATGAAAAAGGGTTATAAATGACACAGTCCATCAACATTTAAAGCCTGCAAATAAGAACAATTAAGATCAACTACAAAAGGAAAGTTAAACAAAAGTCATGGGGAAAGGAATCACACCTTCCATTGATTTAGAAGGGCAGCAGAAACCCTGGCATGTGATTTACTGGCAGAAACTAAACACTCTAGTGTGGGCTAGTTGTAAAGAAAAAATACTGTGGGTTGGTTTTTTTTTTTTCTAGTTTGAAGTCTAGTGTGCTGAATCTCAAGAAAGAACAGGTTCACCCAAAGTGCAAGCTTCTTTTGATGTTAAAGGGAAAAAAATTAACCTCCTCCGTATCTTCTATATTAAAAAGTTCATTAATGAAAGGCTAAACGTTTAATTCCTGGGATGGTTCTGGTTTTTGTCATTTTTGCATAGTTAACAAGATCATAATTCAAACAGGTCACACATTGTAAATATCCTCACTATATTGTTTTCGTTTCCTCTGTACTTAGACTGCCTTTTGTTACCAAGAATCCTATAAACTGTTTAACTGTGAATGGCTGTAAACTGCTCGTATTAAAAATTAGGCATCTACTCCTCCCAACTTTGTACAATGGGAAGGAAATACAGCCCCCTACCCTTGCAAAAAAAACCAAAACAAAACAACAACTACAGCACATAAAATCAACATTACATCACTGACACCTCTATCTGCGGGGGTTTGACCCACATTACAATCATCTGTGCACTTTATACAGCTTCTTTTTCTCTATCCACACAAATTACGCTTGCCTAGCCATGTACCAACAAAGGAAGACACAGAAGCTGACTGACAGCAGGACAGATTCAGGCAGTCCAGCTGCCATAGAAAATAAAACCATGCCATCATCACCAGAGCTGCAGGAAGGGCAGCACAGCAGCTATTCCAGCAGCTTCTTGGGAGGCAAATGCAAAAGGTGCCCAAGATCTGCTTTCTCAGGTCAGCACACAGCAGCAGTGAAGGAGCCCAAGAGAAAAGTTTTCCCAAGAGCTAAAACAACATCTCTGTTGTTCGGCTCTTCATTTTGCTTTTTTTTTTTTAAATTAAGGTGCTTTTTATAAACCTTGGCTAGACACAGTAGTCCCCAGGGGAATTATGGCCCCATCTTGAATGAACTGAGTCACTGCTGCCCCCCAAGGTTATTTCCAAGGCTTTCCAATTCATTGCATTTGCTTCCTACTTTAAAACTTTTTGCTATCCCTCTCTACCCCTTGAAATCAAACAGTAGCAGCAGCAACTGCATTCAATTTTTTTTTTTTGTATTACAAGTTATATTTTATATTTACTGGAATAAGTAGTGTCATGAGATGTAGGTGGGATTATTTTAGTGTGTGGGTATTAAAACCCCATGAACTGACAAGGTTCATCAAAGTCATTAGTAGCATTAATGGATCCTAGAAAACAGATTTTCAGACAGGCTACTTATGAAGGGTATAGTCTTCTTACATACACAGGTTTTATCAGAAGGACAGGACAGGATATGATTTGAACTGCTTAACCAGAGATATAATCCAAACTGTTGCCTACAGCATTAGTGGTTTGATCAATAAGGTATAGCAAAATGCTTGCAAAAATTCTCAGAAACCTGCCATATTTATTCATCATTCACCAACACAGAGACTAAATTATTACATACTCTGCATTAATTCTGATGCTGTAAGTAACAGTCTTCTAAGAGCACATAGTGGACTCTCATCTATTATTCACTAGTAGTCTAAAAAACACCACATTTTTTCCTGAAAGGTGAATTTTGAATTAACAAAGCATAGCTATTATATTCCACGAAAGAAAAACACACTTGCAGGAACAATTTCGGCTCCCTCACATTTCAGGTCATTTGGTCAGAGAATGAGATCATGGATTTCCGTAGCTCCCAGGAAGAGCTGCAGGCTTGCAGTCTGCTTTCCTTCCTGATGGCACTGTTAGTGCTGAGTTGGCTATTGAGGAAAGTGAAGACAACAGCATGTGCAAGGGAAGACAGATCTGTAGTCCCGTAATTAGGCAGAGGGAAACTAACCAAATCTACCCAAACCTGAAAGATTTAATTCAGATGAAACAGTAATATTATACAGAAATAGAACGTAATAGAAATTAAAACAGTATTCATAGATTAAAAAATATGTTAACTCCTTGAGGAGATTATAGTCTCAAGAATTAGGGAAAGATAGTATAATTTTTTCAGTAAGTACATCTAATGCACTGTTAATTTGCCCAGGATGTTGCCATAAGAGAAAGCACAGAGGAAAAAGCCACAGAGGTTTCTACTGCAGTGCACTGGCTGCTTCGCAGCACATTCCACTGAAGGGGTCACACAGCTCCTGTGGCCATCTTGGGTGCAGATACCAGATAACACATCCCCAACACTAAGAAAGGTATCTGAAAAAGGTGCCAAACTGATGCCTTTCATGGTATCCCAAAACAACCGTGAAGCTCAATCCAACATTCATTTGTAAATTTCAAAGAACATCATTAAAGCATTTAATTATGTAACAAAACTTCTGTTTCCCTCCTATTCTCTACCTTACTTCAGAGTTTTTTAAAAAAGATAAAAATATCCTATAAAATAAAGTGGTATTTGATGCACTACCATCACTACTATGAGTTGAAAAAAAACTAAATCTCTCTACTGCAAACTGCTTTCCACTTGCAATAAAAGCCTTGGTTTTCTCCTTTTAACCCCCATTAAAAGATCAGAGGGAATGCTGACATACAAGATTTGGCAGGCACTCAAGAAAGAGTGGGTACCCCATCAGACATCTCTTGTTCTTAAACACTAGACATCAAGTAAAAATTAATCTTGGCCTGATATCAAACCTTAACAGTAATCTATGGTAATTTAGCTGTTCATAAATGATAATGTTCAACCTTTTTAAATATTACCTTCAGCAGAATTGAAGAGAAAGGGAAGAGTAATTTAATACTGAAAAACAGCTTGCTTAACAGGTAATTTCATTATTAAACTGCTTTAAACTTGTTCAGAGCACCAATACAGTTTATGGATAAGGAACCCAAGTTTAGATATGGTGATTTTCATCAATCTCTAAATTACCAGTACTTCCCTTGAATCTTGGTTCATATCCCATTTTCCACTTACAGTGTTTTGTTAGGGTATCTTTCCTGGTACCACTGATCTCTTTCTTTTAAGAGGGAAATATTTGCTAATGGTAAATACGATTCACCCTAGTCTGTCACAGAATATGAAATATTTCTTGCAGAATCAGAAAAAAACATCCTAACTAGAAGCTGGTAAATCACCTTTACCTTTGGTATAGAGCGAAGCTTACTAGCAGTACTGTAAATCATGTCAATGTTGAAAGACGGCTAGCTTGCTAGTGTGGTTAACAATGGTCACATATTACAAGCCTTGGAAATTAGTACTATTCCAGGCTCATATTCAAGGTAGTTCCATCAAGCCTCTAGACTTTACCTAATGGCATGCTGTCTTATCTTCTGAGATAAAAACAACAACGAAAACCAAAAACACTCCAAAACCCCCCAAATCAAACAAAAAAAACAATCCACCCCAAACCAAACCAGAAAACCACCATAAAACAGGAACTGTGAAGTTAAACAGTCACAGTCCTTTCAGCCCTAGACAACAGTCCTATGAACACTTCTGCCAGCAGAAGACCAACAGTTCATCTCCTTAATGGCTTGGAAATTTAGGGTCTTAATTGATTCAGTAAGAGAATCTGTGATCATTCCCATGGAAGTAAAAGATACAGAGCTTTTCAAAGCCGTCACACCACATTAGCTGTGAATTTATAGCATCTAGGTATCTCACACAAGCTCCTCCTCTCACATAGAGATGTCTGCCTTACATGCTGAGGTAGATGTATGGGTAGCTGTGTAGGGAATCCAATCTGATTTAAAAAAAAAAATAATTTTTCCCCAGCAGTAGCTCCAAAGACAAAAGCAAGATGTTATGCATATACAGAATCTAGGTGGTTAGAGTTAATGCTAAAATTCACTGCTGAACAAATGTTACGGTTGTATCCCCCCCCACAGAGAAGTCCCTAACTTCTTAGGAGTGTATGCAAATACAGACATACTGAATTTATTACAACCCTGTAATCATCATAAAAGCTTTGTTTGGCAGGTAGTCCTAGAAGGACTTGGCTGTTATCTCCAGAAACACTGTATTTTAATATAAAGGGGACTTTCCTCTTACAGTACTGTAAAAAATGTGGACCATTTGACAATTATTCCAGTTCTAGTACCGACAATGGCAAAATGTAGATCCTGAATAAGGTTGCTGAATTCAAAAAGAAATCACTATACTGGTATTAAACGTGCCCCATTCTTATACACCATATGGTAGTCTCATGTATAAGTGCTACCATATATTACTTCGCAAAGCATATACAGAATGGGAGTGTTTTATTATGAACATTTTCAAGGGCACAATACTAATTAAATCAAATACACAATAAAATTAACAGGAATTGAAATACAGCTACCATGTATATCTCAAAAATAGTCATCCATCACAATGGCAACTTGGGAAAGATAGTAACCTGAAGTATTACCACCAATTTAATATAGCACTAGTTAGCTATTAATGTTGTCTGCCATATTTGAAACTTCCATTTTATGATAAAAGACAATTTTTGTGTTTTGCAGAGTGTTCATAGGAGATTGCTGTTACTGCAAATCTTAGTTTACAAAAAAATATCCAAAGGATTCATCTATTACATGTTCAAACAGAGCTCTTTAGCAACTATTTTTAATGAGCTTGGTTAGACAGCAAGTTACAAAAAGTTCATAGAATAAAGACTGGATGGAAATGCCTTAACAACTTAAACATACTGATCACAAAAAGATATTTTTCTACCATAGCACTTTTAAAACATCAGCATTTCTACTGTGAATTTGACTTTCCCTATACTAAAAACACACAAGCAAACAAGAACCTGGTGCAATTTGTAATGTAACTGTGTTACTACATACCATCTAGGGCGTGAAACAAAGAAACTGAGTTGATAAGGACATAAGAAATACAATGCAAGTTAAACATTTGTTTCTACACACCCTCCTCCCCAGGACATAAGGACACTCCTTGAAATCAAAAGGCAATGTATTTCATTATTTTATTTTAAATTTTTTTTTAATAAAATCAACATCTGAAGTTGGAGCAGCTGTAATAATATGAAAACTGCCAACAGTTGTTGATGTCAGACATACACTGACTACTCTGTGTTGGACAATTATATACAGTGTAGGAGTTTTAGAGTTCCTCTGGGAAAAGGGAGATTTCACTGGTTAGAAACATACTTTTCAGAATAAAATATTATATAGGAACATTCACTTTTATTTGAATGCAGAAAATAGCGTAAGTACATTAGGTAAACAGACATACCATTAATAAAAAATAATACAAATGCTCCGTTAAAATGTTGTTGATCATTTCAGAGCAAAGAAGATTCCAGGTCTAATTTTCCTTCAAAGTATTAACAAGGGAGATTCCAACCAGCCAGCCCACAAGGTTCAATTGAAATACTGTCATTACTAACACAGGTGTTCTACAAGGAGGGAATATGCTGCTTCTTGCAAGTAGGAAAATTATCCCAAGACATGCATGCTTTATTTATTTTGGGAAAAATGTGCCCTAGATCACAAGCATAGACATGTTTAATGCTTCCCTTCTTCCCGTTTTAATGCTCCATACTAGAAAGCTACACAGCATACCTCAGAAACTTTTTATGAGGTACTACTGTAAAATGGGGGTTCGGGTCCATACCCTGCCCTACTGCAGATGTCAGCACTCTCTGCTACAGACACTACAGACTTAAAACAGCTGTTAACTATAGTTAGAAGGTAGATCTTATCAGGATTCAGGTGAGGACTCACTGTTTTCATCGCTTACAACACAGATCAGCTAGTAAAGAAGGGCATGGGATATCCTGCCTGGAAAGCACATCACAACTCCCATCACTCCAGCCTGTAACTGGGGATGGATTTGCCTGGTATTTCAAATATTAAACTTACCCATGTACTGACAGTATCCAGGAGAGAGCAGGAAGGGAGGGAATTTCCTTCAAGGACTTGACTGCAGAAAGCTAGAAGCAGTGTACTGCATTACAGACAGAGTCAAACGGAGGAGGAATGTGAACTATTTGGCAGTCTCAGCTCAAGAGAGAGCCAAACCAAGAGAATAAAAGTAGTACTTTGAAAGACTCAGGTGTAGTCGCAGCATGAAAGAAGAAACCTGCAAGAACTCATTTTGTAAATGACACTGTTAAATTTAAGTATTTCAAGTAAATATTTATCTTACGGAGAAACATTAGAAGTACTAAAGATTACAACAAATACTACAGACCTGAATAGCAGGTATCTAATATATACAGAAATTATAATTGCTTTAACTATCTTATAGAAGTTGCTGTAATATTTCAGGACCAAGTGAAATCTCAAAAGAAAAATCAGCCTACAAAATAGAGGTCTTTATAATCACTGCAGTTGTAAACAGTATTTAAGTAATGTGATGAAATTACTATATCCTAAAATATGACCTCCTGCCTACTCACCTCTGCTAATGGCAATGAAAAATACATGGAGGAATAATTTAGAAACATTCATGCAAAAAGGGTTGAAAATGGTGCTAAATTTTTGGCTTTTAGGTGTGCAGAATGACAGGAGAAAATTCCTTCTCTCAAGATAGCAGAAGTGCGTCCACTACAAGTGGAAAGAGATTTGTACTTAAAAAAGTAGTAGGATTAAGTTTGGGTAGTGTATGAAATAACAGGCACAGAAAAAGCACACACACAGAGGAAAAAAATAGCAAAAATAACTGCAACCAAGTAATGTCAGAGAAAATTGCAACAATTATTTGTGTTTGTTTAGCTTTTTAAAGCACATTTATTTCTGGCTGGCTGGCTGCGTTTAAGAAAGTGTACCTTTTGCTTGTCTATCAGCCAGCAGGAAAGCAAACCAAAAAAAAGAACCCACCAACCCACAGATACATTATATAGCTGCAATTTTATACTATCTATCTAAAACCACCTTTAAAAAAAAATAATCAAGGAAAATAGACCTGGAATTTCAGCTATGCAAACAGTTTCTAAATATTTAGAAAAAACTCTGAGCAATGGTGATTTCTGCTATTACTTCTATGTGATCAACCGAAGACACATTTACAGCAGCTTAACATCGCTCCCTACAAATTCAGATCACAGCTTCCTTTCAGAGGCATTTGTCAAAACTACGTTTGACTTCTTTTCAGTAAACCAGCACCTTCCTTTTTTGTGACTGTTATATTTACACCAGCATTTACACCACCAAGCATTGCTGAGATACAAAATACCAAACATAAACTAAGAAGTATTCCTTCTCTAACAGAAGGATGGCCTTGAAATTCCATTTGCATGCTTTTGGAAACATTACTGATGTCTGTGAGAGTTCACAAACAAGTCCATTATCATTACCAACTCATGCACTCAGAGACAAAAATTTAGCCTTTAACATGCTGATTTTGTCAGGAAAAGAAAAAAATCATGGAGAGACTCACTTCCCGGCAGACAAGAAGCTATACACAAATTAAAAGTATTTTAAAGGGAACAACAGCAAAAACCCAAGACTATCTCCCCTTCATCTTCTACCTTCTGAGATTTTTATGATCTTTTTGAGGCTCCTGCGGAGAAAACCCTCTGCCCCTTCACTTTAGGCATAAACTAAACTGTTTAGCAGAGCTGCTTTGACTTACTTACTTTTCTTTTTCCCTGGTTAAAACCAAATAATTCCTTCTGCACAGAATAAGTGGCACATCGGTGCTTGTCAGATTAATTTGGGATCTGTATTTTAGTTAAACACAGCAACGATAATTATGTTGTTCATTTTGTCAGAGCTGAGTCGAGTCAAAATTTACCCACTTTCTCCATACAAAACTTGCCAAAAGAGGGATTAAAAAAAGCATTGTACATTTATTCCTCACCTTCCTCCAATGGCATCAAATGAACTTCTATTGTCTCCCATTTCTCAAGGTCCACTCAGCCTGTTTTTTCCTTTGTAGTCAGTATACAGTTTAAACTGTTTACAATTTTTTGCTTGCTATTTGTCCATGTATGTTCATGAAAGTTTACCCTTATCTACATGTTAACATGATCAAACTATACCAGGATTCAAATTTATGCAGAGCTTTAAGTATTTTTTGGATGGGTACATACAAATCAAGTCATATTTTAGTTAGAGCAATACTTACAGGGCAATTCAATGGGAACTGCAGGTGCTTACCATCTCCAGGAGGAAAATAAATAAATAAATCAGTTCAAGTATAACACATTCTCAGGATTCCCCCTCCCCCATAATAACTATTCAAGCTAACCTCAGCTTTCAACTCCTAAATCCCACCACAACAGGATACATGTCTCTAATTGTTTAGGGGGTGTTGTGCACATGTATTTTGTAGTACTTTGCATGTTATTGTGATAAATCCAGCAATTTAGAGCAGCAAAGTAGGCTTTCCTTCAAGGAATGGATTTCTGTTAAGTCCTTATCTGCATATAGATGTTTATTTATGATCCTATTACCTGTGAAATTGTGACCAGCGCTTTTCAAATATTCCTTAGGGTTTCAATTGTCAGAGTTAACAGGCAAGAATAAAACCAGCATTTTAAATAGCCTGTATTGAAATTTTATGCCTACTATGAATTGCTCTCAAAGTGCCCCAAAAGGAATCAGGAAAGAATGTTTATTTGAGGTGCAATACCATCCAGAGAAAAAGCAGCTCCCTGACCCTGAGTCCTTCACCCCACAGTCGCTGCCGAGCTGCATGGCAGCCTCCCCCATGATAATATATGAAGAAGAAAGTTCAAAGCAATGTCACAGCTTTGAAATGGTAGTTTAAGGGTAAAGGATGATTCCTTAGAAGGACCAGTAGTTTTCAGTAGTACTACCTGACAGAATAATAGGTTCAGGTACTGCAATAAAATGCTGGCAAAGTTTAAGTACTAGCCAGCTCCAGAACACTAACACCAACACCACGCACATCCACACACAATTTAACACAAAATTCTAAGCAGCCTTATCATTTCATCCGAATAAACCTTTATAAAAGAAGCAGAAACCTCATATCCATCCACTATTGCATCTTTCTTCCTATCTGAGGAGGTGAAGATGGATGAATGAAACCAAAGAAGCCAGCTGTTCCAAAGCAAAGTCAACTAATGTACATATTGTTACTACTTAAATATCAAAACAAAAAAAAGGCTATCACAACTTATTTCTCTCTAAAAGAGATATGATGCAGTGAAGTAAAAATCAAGTGGTTCAAAAGGAGGCTGCTTTATTAGCAAAGGCAAGTGTACCTTTCAGGATGCCATATTCATTCAACTGAAGAAAACCAAGCACCTAGTGATCTATTTATCCTCCCAGTAGTATTTTTCAAATTAACATGTGAATAAATATTTTTACAATACAAACAAATTCTGACAAGTACCCATATTTTAGTGAGGTTTCACCATTTAAAAACATCTTTTACCCTTCTAGCAGAGAATCTGCTCCCCAAGTAAAAGCTACCAGTAAATTGTGCACAAGACATGCTTGTACTTATTTCCTTCTTTTTACATTTCATTTTCTGCTAGTGTGTTTACTCAAAGTTCTCACAAAGGGCAAACTGTATTTCGCACCAATCTGGAGTATTCACTTAAGATCACTGGGGCAACTTCTCTGCCCCGCTTTGCTGGGCAGAGAAGAGATTCAGAGCAGCCCTGTGGAGAAGGACTTGGGAGTGTTGGTCGATGAGAAAATGAACATGAGCTGGCTTCAGTGTGCGCTTGCAGCCCAGAAAGCCAACCGTATCCTGGGCTGCATCAAAAGGAGCATGACCAGCAGGTCGAAGGAGGTGATCCTGCCCCTCTACTCTGCTCTCATGAGACCTCACCTGGAGTATTGTGTGCAGTTCTGGTGTCCTCAACATAAAAAGGACATGGAACTGTTGGAACAAGTCCAGAGGAGGGCCACGAGGATGATCAGGGGACTGGAGCACCTCCCGTATGAAGACAGGCTGAGGAAGTTGGAGCTGTTCAGCCTGGAGAAGAGAAGGCTGGTGGAGACCTCATAGCAGCCTTCCAGTATCTGAAGGGGGCCTACAAGGATGCTGGGGAGGGACTCTTCATTAGGGACTGTAGTGATAGAACAAGGGGTAATGGGTTCAAACTTAAAGGGGGGAAGTTTAGATTGGCTATAAGGAGGAAATTCTTTACTGTTAGGGTGGTGAGGCACTGGAATGGGTTGCCCAGGGAAGTTGTGAATGCTCCATCCCTGGCGGTGTTCAAGGCCAGGTTGGACAGAGTCTTTGGTGACATGGTTTAGTGGGAGGTGTCCCTGCCCATGGCAGGGGGTTTGGAACTTGATGATCTTAAGGTCCTTTCCAACCCTAACTATTCTATGATTCTATCACATACCAGTGCTCTCCCATGAAAGTACTCGTCCACACAGGTCTGTGGAAGACCTTATACATATTTATATCCATACAATTTATTTTTGGAGTTATACCAATATGCATGCTTTTTATTGCCTTGAAGGTTACCTTTCCTTCTGAATTTCTTTCAAGTGTCTTTATCACTTTAATGCATCTTGGCAAACCTGCTACTTCCTGGTATTCTGAAATAACTTTGGAGTTTGAATACTCTTAAATTGAGAGACTGTTGTAATAACTAACAAAGGAGTATGTCTTTAATTCATGTCTATCTATCTTTTGATAACTGGAGTAAACTTTGTTACAAAGAATGTATTTCTCTGCACTCTAATTTTTAAATTGGTTTCAACAAAGGTGAAGTTGTGAATGTTCCATCCCTGGCATTTTTCAAGGCCAGGTTAGACAGAGCATTGGGTGACACTGTCTAGGGTGAGGTGTCCCTGCCTATGGCAGGGGGGGTTAGAACTTGATGATCTTAAGGTCCTTTCCAGCCCAAACCATTCTGTGATTCTATGCTTTTAATTATTTTATTAACTGATCCTGCTCAGTGATACTTTGGTTTTGATCCCTGGCATTTTATACCTAAAATAACCATCTTGTCTTTGACTTGAATATGGGTCTTTGCCTCCAAATAGCAACATCTCTCATCATCTGTCCTATTACTTTCGCTAATTCCACTCCCTTGTGAGCTTGTAACTCACAAGCTTCTCTGCCTGCTATTCCATGAGAAGGCTGTGATTTTTTTGTTTTACTCATCTTTTATTGAACAGTAAATAAAGCAACTTATTCTAAGAGTAAGCAGTCACTGACACACAATATGCAGACATCTGCCCATCTTAAGTTGGAAGAATTTTAAACTTTTACGAGGGAGAGGACATGATTCCACAGTTTAAATGATATGAATTCAAGACTCAGAGTTTCAAAAGCTCAGAACTTTCCTGCTGAGTCTCGAATTCATGTAATTTAAAGACGTTTCTGAAGAGGATACTTCAGAAATCCAGGCACTGAAAACTCAGTTTATGTTCAGGCAGGTACAAAGTTTCCAACTATTTATTTGATGTAGGGGAAATAAAAAACACACAGAAATTCACTCCTTATGCACACCAGCAGGTGCTTTCAGTATGCAATGGCACTGCCTATACCCATGCTTGATGAAAGCAGTGAGAGTCTTCATTTGTTTTTTTTGTGCACAGTATATCACAGCTGAAGGAGGTTATTCTAGTTTCTGAGACACCACATTAAGCCTATGGACATTGTGTTCCACTTAACTTGCACTGATGAATGAAGTAAGCTCCTTGTTTACCCAGCCATCAAGCAGAAAGGTTTGTAGTGTCATCTCACCTGATCATATTCTTATGTCCTACCCTGCTTCTATTCTGTCTCAGTGCCCCATATATAAAGGCAGATATAAAACACTGAATAGCATACTATCTCTCCACTAGATAGCAAATCCTGTATACGTGGCTATTATCATCATCATGGCTTGACTTCGCGAACAGAGATTTGGAAAGGGCTTTACCCACGCTTACTACAAGCGTGCTGATGACTAAAAAGGCCAATGTGAGCTGATGACTAAAAAGGCCAATGTGAGATAGGCAAATCCGGCTGCAAAAAGCACAGTGAAAGGTCTCCTTGGGTGGTATGGGTGGGGTGCGATTCTTTCTACGTTGTCTTTTCTCCTCGAGACTAGTTCTGCGTGAGTTCTCAAAGGAGTCAACAGCATTATGTATGGTGTGTCTCCAAGTCTCATGACTGGAGGCCAAGGTGGACCACTGATGGTATTCAATATGGCCAAGGCTAAGGTATTGTTTCAGGGAGTCCTTATGATCTCTTCTTTGGGGCACTTCTCTTGCGGCTACCAAGGGCAAGTTCACCATAAAACACAATCTTAGGAAGGCAGTGATCCTTCATCCTAGAGACGTGCCTGCCAGCACAACTGCAATTTCAGCAATGTGGCCTCGATACTGGTGACCCCTGCCTGTTCAAGGACAGTAACAGTTGACACATAGTCAGTCCAATGGACGTTTAGAATCGTACGGAGGCAGCGCTGATGAAAGCGTTCGAGGAGTCGCAGGTGATGGCAGTAGATGACCCATGATTCAGCCCCATATAAAAGAGTAGACAGTACAATGGCTCTATAGACACTGATCTTTGTACTTTTCTTCAGGTGTTTATTGCACCAGACTCTTTTATGGAGTTTTCCAAAGGCTCTATATGCCTTTGCTATTCTGTTGTCTATCTCTTTGTCAATCATGGCATCTGAGGAAATATTGCTTCCCAGATAGCTGAATTGCTGAACTGACTTAAGCTCTGACTCGCCAATGGTAATGTGGGGATGATGGTAATCTTCTTGTGGTGCAGGTTGGTAGAGAGCTACTGTCTTCCTCAAGCTGACTTCCAGCCCAAAAAGCTCAGCCGCCTCCGCAAAGCAAGATGTTAAACACTGCAGAACTGCTTCTGTGTGGGCAACAAGGGCAGCAGCATCAGCAAAAAGCAGTTCACGGACAGGATGATTTAGGGTCTTAGTGTGGGCCTTCAGTCGCCTTAGATTGAATAGGCTACCATCAGTACGATATTGAATATAAATGCCATTTTGTTCATCAAGATCTACCATAGCCCTTTGGAGCATAATGCTGAAGAAGACAGTGAATAAAGTTGGTGCGAGAACACAACCTTGTTTCACACCATTGGTTATTGGGAAGGGCTCAGAGAGTGCATCGCCATATCTGACTTGGCCTTGCTGATCCACCAGCATAGCTCCCAACCTCACAAGGGCACACAAGCTCTTTCCCCATGACAAGGGGGTGTCTGCAAAAGGGGTGGCTATTTTTTATATATATATACACACATACTTACATAGGCACAAATACACTACATGTATGCATATATATGTACACTTAGACATGTATCTATATTTACAGACATCTACACATGCACACATATTTGTTCATAGGTAAATGATTACTTCATAGGTAAGTGATTACTTCATAAACCCTATGTTTTCAGGACACCATGAAGAGAATTACAGAAACACAGATGGCATTTTATGCACTAGGACACAGTATTCCTGTGCACGGAGAGGCTGAACAAAGGACATAATGTAAATGCAGAATCTTAGAAAATATAGACTGAGGATTCCTAGTTTTAGTATTTCAATAACTTCCAGCTTTTGCAGAGGTATCATAAAACTGAACTTACAGTTCAAACATTGCGTAGGTATGTGTGTGTGGAGGAAAGTCAATACATTAGGTATTACAGTTTCAGAAATACAGCTCACAGTAGTAGCATTACTCATTTCATCAAGGTCTGGCTGCCTTGCAAACATTAAATCACTAGTGCTTGTACTTTTGCAGGCAGTTAAATCAAGCTATACAACAGCAGAGGCACAGAATTACCCAGCTCTGTTGTGCACAAAGCATAAGGCACAGTCAGATTTTCTGTTACTGCAGGAAAACAATGTTAAATGTTATGTAAAGCTATTCCCTACTTATCCTCCATAAAATACAGCTACTGCTTAGACTGTATTAACTGCTGTTAAGTTCAATCAAAGGGATTAAAGAGAGGACAGTCAACTATTTCCCATGCAGACGTGTGTTAGACAGGAACCACTCCTAGTATGAGAGTAAAACCCTGTACCGGCATTCATCAACTGACTGATACTAGGCAAACAACCACTCTAAGCCATATTTCATATTCAGTAAGGAAGGGAATTTCTGTTTTTCTATTTTAACTTGCTAAAAGGCACAGAGGGCTGCCTCCTCTGACAACTTCCTCCTTTCTGCCACTCAGGAAAACATCCCATCTCTGCATCTGACAAGCAGCAGTTTGGCAACAACCAGAGAGGTGGCTATACAGCTACTGAGAATGAGTTATTACAGCAGAATCTGAGCATATTTCTCTGCAGAACTCCCACACTTTATCTACTTTGGAGCATGGAAGAACTGATAATTTGCCAAAGCTACTTCTACTTTTCTGCTGCTTTCAAATGTTTTTCCTGTAATTCCTTTCTTATTTTTGTGCCCTCCTGCACTGAAAATATTCTAATACACAGTGACAGCACTTAGGGCTGATTAAAGTGTTTGCAAGTGATGACAAAAATATGCTCAAAGGGCAGATGGCTTGCAAGGACAGATCAGCAAAAGAGAAGGAAAATAATTTATGAGCAGAACCTACTTTAAATTTGCAGTAGAATCATTACCTTCACCATCCTCAGTGCATCAGGAAAGCAAATTGTAATTACAGATGTGACATAGCTCTTGCATATTTAAAATCCTCAGTAATTACTGCAGTGAAGGAAGTCAAGTCAAATGCAGCAAGTCAATTTTTTTTTCTTCCACAGAAATAAAAGAGATTTAATATTACCCTTGTCTAAAATTCATCCAATTCTGTAATTTAATATTTGTTTAAATGATATTAGGCTTAAAAAAATAATAAAAATCTGACTCCTGCACTTTAAAAAAAATAATCGCTTTAGGGAGACAAAATGAACTTTTAATGCATGCTCTTTTTTCCTTTTTTCTTTTTAAATGGGAGATTGATAACACATTTTCAATCTAGGCACTACGCCTGTGGGCAATGTGCTGGCTTCAACAATTCTCCAGCTACTACAGCCCTGTTAGGCACTGTGCCAGACAATGCCTTATCCAGAAGAACTAAAAACGGACTGTTGACTTCAGCTGTAGTCTTGCCCAAGCTAGGCTCGTAGTACTGGTTTCAAGACAATCCTGTGGGGTACAGCCTGACAGTTCCTGTCAAGGTCAGGCTCTCTGCATCAAAAAGTAAACAAGCCACACGCTTCATGAGCTCCAGTGAGGTGCAAAAACTTCCCATGAATTCATCTCCAGTGGCAGAAGAAATTTTGACTGAAATGAAAACATGAATGAACACCAGAGGATCAGTATGGGGTGGAACATTGCTTGGGAACTCCATTCTTTGATACTTAGCACAGCATCAGTTCCTCCTGAATACATGTCTGTGCTTAGAGCGCTCCTCACCTCTCCATCACACTGCTGAACAAAGTAACAGGTTCCTTCTAAGGAACCAAAATGAAGATAACCAGTCTGTAATTCCTCCTTTCAGCCTTTTAACAGGTAGACAGTAAGTTGGGCTTTTTTCTAGTTTCCACTCACATCTGTAAAAATTCCTGAAATGGGTGACAGTGGCTTAGAAAGCATGAAGTACTTCCCTGTGGAAATGTCTTTAATTGCATTCATAACTTGCTGCATAAAGAGTTTTCATTAAGAGTTATGATTGCTTAATGTAAGACAATCATGTATTTTCAAGCCACTAATGCCACAGATTTAACCAAAGATATGGCAAACCACAACTTGATCTATAAAATCCCTGCACAAACTAAGTTCACTTTCTACTCCTTTCTCCATCTTCATCTGAAAAACCAGAATTTACCTGGGGAGGCATCAGAGGTTTTTTTGTTCCTTTAGGTAGACCTTGAAGTCAGACTGTGCAAAAAAACATTCTGTCTGCACCAAAACCCAACCACTGGAAAAAAGTATCCCAGAAATAGAGAGCATATATCTACTTTTGTTATCTACTTTGCAGCCTACTGAGGCTCAGAACAGGCAATGAATAATGGAGGAAGCAACAAGCAAATTAAAAAATCCTAATTAAGTAAAGGATGAGCCTGCAAGTTTTCCAGCCCTTTGCTTTTGGTATCAATGAATCGCATCCAGATTTGAAATTAACTTGAGCTCTTCAGTAAAAATAGTATCTTCCTTTAGTACCATGTGCTTTCTAGGTTTTTTTTCTACATACTTCACGTGTTTTGATCTGTGCTGCTGTTTCCTTTTTTTTTTCAACAAACAAACCTGGAAAACCTAGTGATGAACTGCTTATGAATTTACCTAATCTAGGGTTTATGTAAAGGCACAGGCACTTTTGACATTTAAAAATTAATTTTAAGCCTTAATGTGACAATAAATGCTTTGAACCACCAGCATTAACAACGCCATAAAGACAAAGCTAACAGATAAAATAACAGTGAGTTGGTAAGGAATGGGAGTGTCTCTCCTAGTATTAAAAAAGGAAAAAACCTCCGCACCCTCACATAATGTGTGCTAATGACAGACCTGCTCTGACTAAAAAGACAGAGTTGACATGCTTAAAGTACATGTTTAGGATCCTAGACTTGGCTTAACTCAAACAGCTTTGATTGGATGGGGTCCCTCAACAGTATTAAAACTGCTCTAATTGCATTCTTCAAGCCAGCTGAAGGCTGACAGCTTCCGCTCTCCCGCTCGCTATCAGGGCACATCAAGGACTTCTGTTACGAGAGGAGCACCTGGTCCAAATTTATTTCAACGGCCCAGAGCAAAATGGGAAGGTGCTTAATGTTCAGCCACAATAGTGACATTTTTACGATACATCCAAAGTTCAGAAACAAACAAATGAAGGATTTGAAAGGCGTACAAACAGAAATGGTGACAATAAAAATTCAACATTAATATATCAATTTTAAAACATATACCACCCATATTCTGGAGGGCAAGGCCAAAAGTTCAAGGCAGAGAAAAGAAGAAATCTGTATAGCTAACTTGGAAGGAAAAAAAAAACAAACCGAAAAACCCCACACCTTTCTATAACTTTTTGAAAGAAATGCTGACCCTTTACTAAAAAGGGCGTATTTAATTTCATCCTAGGTGAAATTAATACTACAAGTAGTACCACTCATTTCACCCAAAATTGGTGACACATTTCAGCTTTAGCAGAATAACAAGCAATATAAACATAAAGCTTTTCTACTTTAACGTTTCTAGTTTGTGCCTCTCTTCCTGCCTCAATGTAGAAAAATCAAATTAACTGGAGGGGCAGGGGGAGATGCACACAGGTAATATTGTAAAATCTTCATATCAGTAGTGAGAGATGAGCAAAATTTATTACGGTGTTAAAGAGTCTTGAATAATTTTCCTCAATCTCTTTGAAAAATACCATTGCTGTTTTCAGTCGAACCTTACGAACATGACACTCCTGTTCAATTCAAAATTAGGCCAATTTTATTTCTGCACCTACAACTGAATTAAAATTACAGTCATTATGTAAATTTACAGAAGACTTCTCATGCACAGAATGACAGAAGATCAGACACTGTTCTATTATTTTTTTAATTTCAGAAATTGAAATGCTGAAATTGCTTCACAGTAGTCAGGGCACATCACACAGTATAGCAAACTCACAACTCTGCAATGACACAGGAAGGGTCAATTAAATCTTTATAAATAACCACATTTAGGAACAATTTTAAATGTGTGTTGCCTAAACAAGAAACAAATTATTCAACATTACGTAATTCCACACTATTTATAACAAAGATCTGAGTTCTACACCTTGGAAATTTCTATTCAGGTATAAGAATGTACTGAAAGATAGAAGGTAAATTCTTTAATCAGTAAACTGGCTTTTATACTGCAGTAGAAAGCATCTATTTCTTCCTATTTGGCAATTACTGGCTTACTTTCCAATCAGTATGTATGGCCAGATTTGCTGCCTCATATGAAGTTATTAGCATGCACACATGTGCTATATTTCTTTACCAAATAGATAAAAGTGTAATTTAGTAACTGACAGAGAGAATCTGCAGTACAACTGAAACTACTAAAAAAAAGACCTCGTTCGAGACAGACTGAAATACATAACTACATCGGTAAAAATACACCATCTTTAAAAATAAATCCCAACAGATTTATGGAACAGTTAATACTGTAATTTCTTGTCATCTTAAGATTACTGCAGCTCTGCCTTCTCATGCAATTTCCCCTCTATTCTGCATGGTGAATTAGAGAACAATGCGCAAGCACAGACTTTTCTTGACAGCGTCTGCCGATACCAGTCATTAGTATTGTCCTGGATGTTGTGCTTGACCAGCAGCATACTTCACAGAAACATTTTCTTTCTGCTTGCTTCCTATTAACTGGGACAAACTTCCCTTATGTGTCTCTCAAGAACAGCCTTGCTTTTCCTTATTTGACCTACAAAACACACTGACATTTTTCAGACAGGAATTTTTAGTGTACTGACAGATGTTTTCTTTTCACTGAATAAGCAATGATTTTTACTGAGAATCAGCCGGTCACAGCATTTAAAGACCTTTAAAAATCCAAATTCCAACCTCATTCTTCCACAAAGATTCTAATGACTAAACAGTATTTAAAAGAACAATAAAAATCTCATGGGGAAAGCGGGAAGACACGTCAGGAGAAACGGATGGACAGTGGAAGAAAGAGTTAACAAAAACTGCAGTACACCTCAAAATGAGCTATAAAGGTTCCATAATGAACCTTCTAGTCCTGAACTATCTCTCAGGCGCATTCACTTACATTTCTTTATGCTGCCATCTCTCACTGCAAGTATAACAAGAAAGTTAAAACGTAATTTTACATGTAGGTATATCACCTCAAATTAGCAACATAAAATTACTGACATTTATTCTAAAGAAAGCCCTACTGGCTAGAGGTAAAATGCTGAACTAGCATCTGTCAGTACTGCTAATTGAGGTAAGGTTGGGAACTGTAAAGTACCATTAAAGGAGTAAAATAATACCAAATGGAAATGATGAGAAGGTACAGTACCCTTCTGACATGCTAAATTATTATCCTGATTAAAGTAGCTAGTATGTTTGACTCTTAAAAGTGCCATGAACAGTAATGTGCTTCAGAATTGCAAGGAACATTCTTACGGGCCGCAGTACCTGAAAAAACAGGTTAACAAATTCTTGCAATATAATACCCATAGATTTGATGTGTTTTTAATGAAGCGTTCCATCTTCTGTATTTTTAAAAAGCATATATCCTTTTTAGAGAAAAAGCATGAATGCCACATTTTTACCTCCAGCCTCAGCAGTTCCACCTGGTTCTCTGCAGTCTAAGTTTAGAGCAGATCTTTCGACTACAAGCTGTTTGCAAGATTCTTGCCATCATCTTGTGAATGGATGACAGTGGATAAAATCCAACACTGGACTCAAAAGTAAAACAATTATATGTAGGAGTATTAACAAAATTTATCCAACTTCATCTTTTTTTTCTTGTTTGGCATCTCTACCCCTTTGACAGCGTAGTATAACAAAACCTGTAGAGCTCTGTCTGTTCATTTGGGAACACAGCAAATTTTACTGTGGCATGTAGAAGTCTTCTAAAAAAATTCAGTTATGAAACAGATGTTCCTTCTTCCTTTACCAGGAGGAACAGCAGGGGAAGAAAAATCAAAGACTATTCTGATCTTCATACTCTGACCTATGTCTACAATTTGTTGCTAGCCACAGCTTTTAGAAAATTCACACTTACAAACCACCAGTAAACATGGTACAAAATAAAGGCAATATGAAGAACATTCAAGGATGAGAAGGACTGTATTACATTTACTTCTGTGTGACTAAGCGTGTTAATTTTCAGCAGCTACCTGCTTGTTGAGAAACATGTTGAAACTTGAAGGTAGGGCAGTCACAAGAATATGCCTACTCTGCTTGAAAATACTAAGTTGTGCCAGTTTAAAAGCAAACATTTATGGCCAGATCCTATGGGATTTATTTTTGCAGTCTGCTCGCATGAGGGAAAAAAATACAGTATACATTTCTAGCTTGCTAAAAGCTTTCATTACAGCACTAGTTGACAAAGAGAAAGCTCATGCCTTCTCCTTCACCACAGATAAACTGACAAATGTCACATTGTTTAACATTTGGACATACTAAAATGAAGCCAAATAGAGCATACTGGAAGCTGAAAACACTTTCCAGGCTCAGTTACATGAAACTTTGTAGGTCTTCCACAGAATCTTTAACCTCATGAAGTTCAACAAGGAGAAGTGCAAAGTCCTGTACCCTTGGAAAAACATCCCCATGCACCAACATATGCCAGGACCACTCAGCTGGAAAGCAGCTTGGCAGAAAAGGACCTTGGAGTCCTGGTGGACACCAAGGTGAATATGAACCAGCAGTAGGGCAATAAGGCAAATGGCATCCTGGCCTGCATTAGACTAAGTTTTGCCATGTTAGGTCACACCTGGGGTACTAGGTCCAGTTCTGGCTTCTTTGGTACAAGAGAAATACAGACACACTGGAGAGAGTCCTTCAAAGGAATGCTAAGATGATCAAGGGACTGGAACATCTTTCCTATGAGGAGGGGCTGAGAGAGCTGGACTGCTCAGCCTGGAGAAGGTTCAGGAGGGTCTCACCAATGTGTATAAATACCTGAAGGGAGGGTATAAAGGTGGATTCAGGCTCTTTTCAGTGGCGCCCAGTGGCATGAAAAAAGGCAATGGACACAAAAATGAAACACAGGAGGCTGTCCGAACATCAGGAAACACCTTCCGACTGTGGCGGCGACTAACAGGTTGTCCAGGGAGTCTCCAGCCTTGGAGATATTCAAAAGCTGCCTGGCCATGGATCTGGGCAACTGGATCTAGGGGAACTTGCTTGTGCAGAGGGGCTGGACCAGCAAACCTCCAGAGGTGCCTTCCAACCTCAGCCATTCCATGATTCTGTAAAAGCTTCAAAATTTTTATGTGCACTTTACAGACACCAGAGTAGTATTTCCATATTATAATGATCTGAAAGTCAGGTTTTGTGCATGTATGCACATATGCACACAAACATCTTCATTCCTTTTAAAAGATAAGACAATCAGGATTTAATTATTTTGCCATTTCAAGAATTTCACATCCCAAGGCCTCCCAAAAAAACCCCACCTAGCTTGAAAAGTCATGGTGAATCTACTGCATATGAGCAGTTTCTGAGAGGGGAAAAGGACACTGTTATTCCTGAGTTAAGAATGTCAGAATAGTCCATCAAGCTAATGAAGGAGTTGCCTGCTGAAAAAAGTCCCCAATTTAAGAAAAAGAATAAAGAAAAGCCTCAAAAGCCACCAAAGTTCTCCCCTGAATTTTGTCAGCATTCAAGTGACATCCATACTTCAGAATTAACAGAAATGTACCAGTTAACTGGGGCATTAAAGCAACCTCTGTAGAGCTGGACAGTTTGTAAAGTTCATTAGCACCCAGATTACCTTCCTACAGACTCTTTGAGCCCCTCACAATCGTCTGAAAGATCATTAGATTCTGACACATCGTTCTTATATATCCAAATGACCTTTCAGATATGCTCTTCAGGTTTCACTGTTAACACTGCATGCCAAATGTCACCAAAATTTTTTCAAGTTAAGTGTCACCAGAAGACATTTTGACAGGCCATTTTGTCACTAGATACAGCAACAGAATTACGTTATGCTGGAGGTGAGGAAGGGAGTGAAAGAGAGAAAAAGCATCTGATCCCTAGTCAGCGCAGCGTTACTTTTGGTATCTTGCATAGTTTGTCAGCATATACATGGTGCTTTTTTGAGGAAGGAGAGGCCACTACTCCATATAGCTGAATGCTCCTGGCATCCTCAGTTTTGCAGGGCATTTTAAGAGGTCAAGAGAGCTGGAGAAAACAGGCAGCATGGGCTGCATTAGAGGGCAGCTCCCCAGTTATAAGTACTACCTAGGGTCCCCAAAAGGGCCAGCTTTTCCCAGAGTAACCAGTTTCAATGAGTGCAGCCTGATACACCGCTTTCCAAGACCTCACATGTACTTTGGCACATGACCACAGAATAATCTCATCTCTTCTGAGGCGCAAGTTCAGCTTACACCCCATCACACAGCAAAAAGCAGGGCACACACCACACGGTGCTCCAAGATTGCCAGAATGAACACAACCAGTCCTGTACCTCTAGGTGCAAAGAAGGCAGGCACACTAATACTTCAAGAGGATTAGGGGAGACGGGAAAGAGAAGGGGAAAGATGCACTGTTTCATCTTTACAAGTCTGAGTGTCCATCCTTTGACTAGCTAGTCTTTTCCTTCTGAAGAACTTCATGGAACAAGATAACCCAATTCAAACAAACACCAGAAAAAGTCTGCCATATTTTCTGAACCAACTGGTACAAATGAAAACCATGAGAAACTGAGTGTGAATGAGCAAACCATCAGAAGACAGAAACCTATACAGCTTCGACAGCCAAGAACAATTTGCCATAAAAGGAGTTCCTGGTAACTGCCAGAAAGCTGAAATATTTCTAAGAATTATTCAGCAAGTGAACAAGTAGGAAACCTTGGGTCAGGACCACTTTCTAATGCTTACCTCTTTCCGCTTTGAAATTGTCGTCTTTTATCAGCACCATGAGCACGCAGGGCTTACAGAGGAAAAAGCTTCCCTATCCTTAGGAGCATGGCTGTGCCTTCAAATGGGCTTCAGCAGCATTTGGGAACAGTTCACCTGACTACCACCAACGTTACAGGGTGCTCACTGCACTAAAATAGTGTCAGAAAAATGTGAGATTCCAGAGAAGCTGGACTTCTCAGAGCCATACAACTCATGGTGTTCATTTCCTATTAGACAGAGAGCTTACCAATGGAATTTTAATGAACAGTCATGACCAACCTGCTGGACAAGCAACATAAAACAATCTTTTCATGCAAACAAATTATAACATTATAGGACTGCAGGAAATTTCACATCACACACACTGAACACATGAACTAGACAGTGGTGCGTACGTGTGTGTGTCTGCTCTACATGCTACCTGTCAAAGCAGACCGCCTACAGCTTAGTCAGGAAGAGGCTTTAAAAACCTTGTGAAAATACAGATGATAAAAGAACTAAGAGGGTGGTACAAAGTAACTAGCTTCTCCAAATAAATACTCTGCACAGCTGTAAACTACATTTCGAGTTCCTGGGGAAGCAGGAACAAATCCTTAGATAAAAACCACATCTATTTAATGAATAGATACGTGGGAGCAAAGAAAGGGCTGACATTTCTAAAGCAACAGACTTAATGGTGCATGGAAGTATTTAATTCCACATTTTCAATTACATTTCCTGGCTTTCACTGTATTTTTTTGGTTACAATGCAAACTGCTTAGCCTATTTGTCAGGGTTTGGGAGTACACAAATCTGAACACTCTGAAGCCATAATGTAAGTCTGCAAAACTGGGTTGACTTTATTCCATCTACAAGCTTTACCCACCCAGGAAAGTTTCCAGAAACACAAGCTGAACCTTGAAGTTTGTTAGATGCTCTTTCCCAGGCCTTTATAAACCAAAAGCAATAAAACACTGTAGGCAAAGCATTCTGATCTTAGACACCACGTACAGTACTTACAGCAACCACCCTATGGAAGTCTTGTTATTGCTGCCTATTAAAAAAAGAAATCTGAAAACCAGAAAGTTAAAGCCTCACTGCTGTGGAGTAAAAGAATGGCCTTTTTATGGTGTGCTACTGCTGCCTTAAGGGGTAAATCCTGTTTAGGGCAAACCCTAGGAACAAAAAAGCCCAGCATCACTGTTGTATTAAACAGATCCCTCTTTTTGCTGATTTTATGGCACACATAGAGCCAAAAACCTCCTTATCAGAACAAATGCTTGACTACTTACTTTGGAGCCAATTAAAAAGGACTGTAAGATGACTTTTAAATTAAGGCTTTCAAGATATCCAACCAGCCAAGTACACTGTGAGAGCCGGATGCCCACCCTCAAAAGGTTTAGTGCTAGCTTCCCACCACCCACTCCCTCTTTCATAAAATAAAGTTATTTCAAATTCCAGGTTCCTTCTTTGATATATCCAAGCTGCTTTTGGGGAGGATTGGGCTTTTTATTTGCAGATAGGGCAGGAGTAGGGGGAAGAGGGAGGGAGAGAGGGGAGAGAATCAAAGCTACACAGATTCAATTCCTATTACAAACAGAAAAATTTTAGGCTCCTAAAAATATCGGTCATGCTAGAAATTATATGCCAAAACCCAACAGTGAACAAACTGCAGAGCCAAAGACAGTGAAAGAATGAAGGTATCCATCTGCAGATAACTGGTATCTTTAAAATGAAAAAAGAAGCTAGGTTTGACTATTTATCAAAAGCTGTGGTATTTCAAAAAGCAGTTTAGTAATGGAAACCACCACCATCTCAGATTCATCTAGATTTTGTTAAAGGTATTTAGGTACTTAGACAAGTAACTTTTAATGGATTCCTCCTCAGCTATTTCTGTCTGTAATTCATAAAGATGATAGCTAGGTAGACATCTGTATTTTTTAGATATCTTAATTTAGCCAGCAATGGAAAAGAATAGGGGAAAGAAGTAATGAAGTTTTCCTTCTCTTTTTCAGTAGGCTTTGAAAAGCAGTTACATGCACAGCAAGAAAAGATTAATAAAACTTAGGACACATTAACTAATTATATGGTAATGGGCCAGGTTTTACACTATTTCAAAATACATCTCCATTGGGAAAGATGTGTCACATAAGATCCAATCGTTATTTCCCATTTCACCAGTTTTAAATATGGCATGCTATATATACTGTCTTCAGTTTTCTTTGAAAGCAAAACACTAGCTTTGCAATGTGTAAAAGCAAGAAAAAAAATCTCCAAACCACAAATGTGTATTTAAATGTGTATTAAAAAAAAACAAAAAACCCCCATTTAATACTGAATTAATGACTAAGAAAGACCATTTAAAAGCATTCCAAACTCTACCGTAATTGAAGAAAAATCACATCTGACAGAGCTGTTTACCACCAACAGCACAGAAACCTTTCTAGGACTGTTCTACTGCATTAGACAAAAGAAACCCAAAACATTACTAAAGCAAAACCTCTAGCAGGCAATCAGAAAGTACTAAAAACATTTTGTGTTTTTAAGATAACACATTTGAGCCTGTTTAAAACAAGCCTTTAAAAAAAATAATCCTTTAAAAAAAGATCACACACAGGGTCAGTGATATCTGGCTAGCAGAAGATATCTATGTATGTTTACTGAAGTTAACTCGGCCCAGGTGAGGATCACACCCAAATTCCTGCATTTAACAGAATATGTTTTTAATGCTTTTCCCCCTGACCTTCACACTCCATTGCAGCAATTATATTTTATCTATAATTTGGTGTTTAGTGTTGGTTTATGTTGTGAATAAATACTTGATGGTATTAACACTACAAGAATTGTTTCTTTTTAAACAGCTATTGCACACATACAGTGTTCTAAGAATATTTATGATGGATGCATATACACATATGCATGTGCCTACATACAGACACACATGCAGAGCCTGACTTCCACGAGGCAGCAAAAGGTAGTGACCTTTCATCTCAAAACCAAAGTAATTTCTCAGCTACAGAAACAGCGCTTACAGATGAAAAAACAGCAAGCCTGGGGTTTTGCCGATTTTTTTAGTCTATCTGTATTTTGAATGACTTGCTTACAGTCTAGGAGCCCATGGTATAAATTTCATCCCAGAGTGAATTTTTATGATGGAGTTATAAACCCCTAAAGAAACAGGGTTTACAATGGAAGTGCTGACATAACTAACTATAGCAGCACTAGCACTGCCTCTGCAATCAAGACACATTATATTTATGAGGTAGGTGAAAGTCTGTAACCATCAATCACTGGAATCATATTGACAGATTCTAAGTTTGAGGTCCAACAGAATTAATGTATTCAGTTTCTCACACCATCGATATGAAGGGGAGAATTTGCAGGCACTTTTATGGGCTTAGGCTTTGACATCTTTACAGAAATCAGTGAGGGGCTGTCTTGCTGAAACATTTCATTCATCTGCTGCCTCAGCTCTTCTAGGGTTTGCACCAACCTTTCACACAAAATGCTAGAGAAGTAGATTGTCCAGAAACCAAATGTGACCTTATGCACATACATGTGCTTCATGAGCTGGTCATTACGAACATTAATTCTATGTATATCCACCAGACATTTAAAATAATACCCAAGAATGATTAATCACCCAAAGAATATCCAACTCCTAAATTATAACTCAACATCCCTATATAAAACAATCTAAAATGTCAGCACCTCAGTCTTTATGATATCACACCGTTCCAATAATTCTGTTTTACAAGTAAATTCCTATTATACATTAATAAGTGCTGTTGGTGGCTAAACTTCATGCCTTTGAGTAATGACCAGGTTGAAGGCAATTAGGCTGGCCAGGTGCAGCTGGGTTAGGTACTAATAAAAAGTTTTTAAATTTTACTATTTCCGTTTGGATTTTGGGGATGCATTCCAATCTGCCCAAATTAGGGAGGAAATTGTTTCCATGTTTTCAGCTGTTCCATGGTCTGACTATTACTGACCGATACCCCGCAAAGACTTTTTCTTTCCACTTACACACACCCCTTACTCACAAGACCCCGTGTCTTCATTTTTCAACTTTTCAGAGCAGCACAATGGGAAAACTAAGAAACTATTCTGTAAGTTTGCAGAAGTTTTCAGTTCAGCTACAGGGTTAGCTGGGCTTGAGAGAAACTGGTCTGAAAACAGAAAATCTGAGTTGGTTTGCAAAGTCCTTAGCTATATATAAATCCAGAATAAGAAGTGAAATGCAACTGTTGTCATCTTCACTCCCTCCATTCCTCTGAAAGTCCAGACTGATGTGAATGTGTTTTCCATAACAACTCATAGTTTTTATAATTACTTGAAAACTTATTTTCTTTTAATCAAACCTACTCTAACATCATTTACACCGATTTTAAAAGCCATGTTTTTACTGAAGTGTCTGCAGGATGTGCAGAGTGCTGCCAGTGCCCTTGGGTTAGGTCAGAGCAGGGAGGCTTTCTGAAGTGACACCACTGCAATCAGCCATTCTGTGTGTGTACACATGCACGCTTACATACACCTTCCTGCCCTCTTGCCCTCTACACATTTTCATCTGTGACTCTTACTCAAGCACAGCCTGAGGCTGAGCACAGAGAGCATCACACAGCTTATGGCCAGAGGCATCAGGAAGCCTCCAATGTTTCTCACCAGACAAATGCTTTTCTCAGAAGGCAAAGCTACTGCCAGGGACTGGAGGAGTTGGGGAACAAAAGAGCTATCTCATTCCACACAGATAAGTCTTAAAGCCTTGTATAGATAGCCCTGAGCTTCTCTACTGCTTTGTGAAATCATTCTCTCACATCAGTCTTTACTTCTGGAAAATGGAAACATGGATTATTTTTAGGAGCTCACAGCGGCATTTGTTAAGTTTCATTTTCTACCTGTAAACCATACAGGGATGTCACAATTTACAGGTGACTAGGACAATATTCTCCAGCAGGATCAACACAAGCTTCCCCTATTCCTGTTGCCCAGAAAGGCATCCTCAGTGAAGCCTGTGCCAAAATGCTGCTTAATAGGGACTTTAAGCCTACCTGACTACAGCCACTTCTGCATGAAAGCTTGCAGCAAAGTGGCCCTGACGAGAACATGTCACACTGGTGGCTGGGTGGCCGTAGAGACACATTTTTCTCCTTCCCAACGCCCCAAGTTCAGCTTACCACACTCTTTGACAAGCAGATTTGTATTCTGGACTCTTTTTTAAACCCCAGTCAGAAATTTAACCTAAAAAAATCTATGATGGTCCAACAGCAGTAACAGGAAGGCATGACTGAAATGGATACAATTTATACATAATGAAGCTGCAACTTCCACTTGTTCTGTAGCTTTTACACAGATTTGAGCCTAGGGGAAAAAGTAACAGATTTTTGAAACCAGAACAGAAGTATGTGCCAATTTAAAAAGCCATCATTAATTCTTATGACTGTAATCTGAAATCAAGCATGGCATACATCTACTTTTTTGCAGGCATTCCTCTGCAGTCAAAATGCAAGAGTAGTGCAGCATGCATAGGGGCATACAGGGAGCTCACAGAAAATGACCTGCTGTGCTTTCCCACAAGTGAGCAGCGCCCTGAGGAGGGCAGCATGTAGGCATGGATTTAAATATGCACAGAACTGTTTGCAGTCGCATGCTTTACTAAAACAGCCTTGCCTTCCAAGAGATTAGTGAAGTACCACACACACAGCCAAACATTATCATAAAACGCAGGCAGAAAGACAGCAGGATATTAAACCAAAGCTCACTAAAAAAATGCCAAAGCCCTTGCTTTCATGAGTATTAACAGGAACAGATTCTCAGCATCTTTAATAACTCAATTTCTTCACTCTAAAACATTGCCAATCCAATTTTAAATGTGTTTAACTGAATCAAGACATTCAAAGCAATAGATCATCTAATACCAAATTACACAAGGGAAACGGGAGCAATTACCAGAATCTGCAAAAACCAGACCTATTTTTAAAAAGGATCCAATTTTAAAACAATGCCATTTAGTTTTAATGTCAGTCAATTTGATAACACAAGTGATAATATTTGTGATCCCCCAAACTGGGCACATTTTAAAACAATTGCTTAGTCAGACTTGGTGTGTAAATTTCATGAAAACAAAACAAGTTTAAAATAAATTAAAACAAAATGCATCAGCTTCCAGATTATTTTCTTGATTACTTGATTAAATCTCCAATTCAGTCATGCTGTCTTAAACATTACTGCAAGGAATATGATTTCCAGTTATAAAGATTCTAAAAAGCGGTTACAATGCTTAATGAAAGCAACATTACAAACACACCACAGATTTGCTCTGTTCATAAATAGAAAAGCAGTGGTTTTAAGGCTTTTAATATGGCATCGTTGTAGCTGCTCACTCTGTCTTTTCCTACCAGTCTGATTTTTGTCTGTGGCTTCATGATGATATTTTGAGGTGATAATTAAAACTGGACTCTAAATAGAGGGGATTTTTTCATAATTAATTATACATTCTTTATTTTTGAAGCTTCACCTAAATTTGAAATCTGGAAGCACGGGCAGTATCAGCACTGAAACATCGCTGTCGTTTCCAAGAGAGAGTTAATATATTTAAGCTACCAGCATTTTAAAAGCTAATTACAAAGCTGGCAGCAAAAGTAAGAATGCGAGAGCAGGAGTGCAGGGCCATCCGCTGCCTTGCAGTGCCCTCTGGTGCTGCTCCTACAGAAGTGGAACATCAACGTGCACCCAAGCTCTCCCGGCCAGAGAATTAAGCATGGGTGTCAAAGACACCAGCCGAAAGTTCTGCTGCCTCTATACAATCACACATGCACATATTTAATGTAAAGAGCGTAACTGTGGGAAAAGCATTAAATCACACAAGGCGACACTTGAACAAAATTCCACAAGGAAATATAAACCTACAGCACAACTGTTCCCTGAAAAAGGAGCATCCAGCAAATTATCCCAGAATATAAAAATATACAATGAGTGAAGGTCAGAATTATATTTCCACCTGTTCACAAAACTCCAGGTCCCATGTTTCTTATAGCTTTTGGAAGCTACACAGAACACGATTGTCTTCTTCCCAACTGAAAGACCGATGAACACCCATGACCTTAACCACAGAAATTTAGGAATACTTTATGGCAATGGCAATCATGTTGTGAGTTTACACCCACCCCCAAATAAAATTTAAATGAGCAATTCAATGGTCTTAAAGGTCTTTTCCAGCATGAATAATTCTATGAGCATTCAAAGCAACCATTAAAAAAAACCCAAAAAACAGATTAAAAACGACCTCACACAAATTTCTTTGTGTGTATCTCAAGTTTTCTGCAGCTACATGAAAGGTCTTATTTTTTTTCAACACTAACCCAGGTTTTGCCACCAGGGCTGGAGCAGAGATGTTAGCCACTAACCATTATCAGGTGTTACAACTGACTACAGCAGGCTAAGCCTATTGCATTAAACACAACTTTAAAGAACAGTATTTGTAAGTTTAGTTACACCAGAAGATTCTCAAATCAGAAATTCTGTGCACTTGAAGGTGGAAGCAGTGGCAGACACAGGTATTTAAGGTTTCAGGAATAACCAAATTGCTCAACCTGAATTGAAATTACTAAGTTATCTCATAGTATTAGGTCTCTTCCTAGTTCTGCTTCCTTTCCTTTCTTAAACTGTGTGCATCTAGTGAAACATGAAACATGTCTTTCGATTACTGACACAAGTATTTCCATTAAATGCCCTTTCCACTTCAGTGAAAGCTGTCCAGTATTTTCAAATAATGTTTCTTTCTCTTACAATAATTCTTTTCAATTGGATTATTTCAGTATTTCTTCAGAATTCCAGACAGCAAAAACATGACAGAATCTTTGTAAACCAGACAACAAAACTGCTAGTAACATCATATGAACTGCAGTCATTGCATTTGTATTTTGTAATTGTGAACATGCAGGCAGTTCAATAATGGAAGAAAAATAAAAATAGTAATGTTCTAAACTGGTCATTAAGGAATTACAAAGAATGCCACTGACTTTGGTGGGTCACCAAAAAGAAACAATAATAAGTAAAATACAAGAATCCACCACTTATGTGACAGAGCACACACATTTTAACACAGCAGGCACTAAAATGCATGTTTTTCAAATGCCACTTTGAAGAACCATGCAAACCATCCTCTTCTGAGCACTGAGGCACAACATCCAGCTTACTGGTGGCGACCACCAACCCAGAGGAAGCAGAGGAAGAGCCTGGAAAGGAAGGCAATGACTGAGAGACACGGTCATACTTCTCTGAAATACATTATCCTAGAAAGTGCAGGAAGAGATTTTTCTGCATCTTCCCCAGAGAATAATGAATGTGGGAAAGCAGCACTGCATGACAATTCCTTTTCTTCTCTCCCACAAGGCTGAGGCTATAAGCTACACATGAGGACGGTACGTTACAGATAAGAACAATCATCGCAAAAGTAGGAGTTGTGAGCAGTTTTCGTGAACTTTTAAGGAATTAAAACTAATGCTATGATAACCACAAACATTAGATCAGGAATTTCATTACAATAAATCTAAAGTGACTAACTGCAGCTTGAAATACTTTTTATGTTTTTATATTTTTTGTATTTTCTGAGAACTGTCAGATTACTCTCCAACACTCAGAGGATGATTATCAGAAAGACTGGCAAACACTTGGACTTTCAGCACTATCTGTTCCTTGGCGTCAACATTTTCCTATCCACCTTTTACTCTAATCAAAGGAGTTTCTGTTAAGGTATTTCAGAGAACGACAGAATGGCTTGGAAAGGACCTTAAAGCTCATCCAGTTCCAACCCCTTGCCATGGGCAGGGTCACCTTCCACTAGAGCAGCTTGCTCCAAGCCCGTGTCCAACCTGGCCTTGAACACTGCCAGGGATGGGGCAGCCACAGCTTGTCTGGGCACCCTGTGCAGTGTCTCATCACCCTTTTCCCCCCTTTTTCTTTTAAGACAGCAAAACTTGGAAGCGGTCTCCTCAAATTCATAAATAGAATAATTGAAAAAAAACAAACCAAAATCCAAACCAAACCCACAGCAGGCAAGATGTTTCTCACTTAATTTTAAGGACAGCAGCCTGCAACTCATGGAAGAAGTTATTCAAATATAGCCATACGGTTGTACTATAAAAAACTTTAGCACCAAAGGTCTTTCCCTATCTGTCCTCAAAGTTGCTATAACTTTGCTAAGAAAGTGCAATGAAATAGGAGCAAAAATAAAACCAGTGTTACGTTTCATTTAAAATAACCATTGCACATATCACTGACCCCTAACACCTTATGTCACTGTGTGAATGCAAGAGCCAGCTAAGCGTCACCACAGTTACGCTATGTGTGCCATCAGAGGTGGGACTGCAACGTACATGGTGGACATGGCCAAGAAAACCATGACCTTGCTAGCTGGTGCAGTTACAGTCATGAAACTGCAGAGGCACCAGCCTCAGCCGTGCCCAAGAAGGCCCCAAGAGTGCCCGGAGGACCTAGAAGTTGTCTCCTCCATGGCACAGTTTTGATACAGAAGAAGGATGGGTTAGAACTCTGCTTGGCTACATTATCACACAACACTGTTTACTGCCCAGTTCCATTAGATTTTGAAACTGTACCAATTCACACCAAATGGATCAAAACACAGATGCACAGATGTTTCAATCCCCTACAAAACCATACAGCTGCATACTGAAGGGTAGTTCCCCTCACCCCTGCAAAATGGAGTTTTGCCTTTGGAAATAAAGCTGTTCAAAGACTAACTGGAAGCATACAGAGAGCACTTTAAAGTACAAACATGGTACAACTATATCTAAGACACTTTTTCTACACTGTTTACTTTGCATTTATAAACACGAACCAATTTTACAACCATGCCTTCTTAAAGCTGACAAACGGTAACAACTCTCTTTGGTCTCTAATGCTTCACCTTCTTCATGACTAATATGAAGCAAGAACATAGAATTTTATTCACATTAGAGAGAAAGCAGGAAGCAAAGAGTGACTGCTAATTCCTGTTCAAACCAGCATGCCACACTGCATCAGGTATTAAACTTGAAGCTAAGGAGCAGGGTGTCCACCCCACATGGCCCCTGACCCAACTGAGAGCCTTCTCCTGTCATATCAACATGTACTGGCATCACCAAGAGATGATTTGGTGGAAACTGCTGAAAGCTACAGAAACTCATTTCAGAAATGTTCTTCTCCAATGTAGTCCTCAGGAAATTTCTTCTGGAAACTCTCCTAATTGCTGCTAATGTCGCAGCTGTATTCATTTATTCATTGGAGACATGGAACCAATCAGATTACGGCAGCACCTCGAGCCTTTTTTTCAATGCCTGCTTGTGAAACTTATTTTCAACAAGTCAAAGAAGATCACAAAAAGTTTTGGAAAATTTGAAAGAAAACATTTAAAGAAGGGTAACATGTAATTAACATACGGCTGACACTGACAGTGACTAAAGCAGCATTCTGCATGTAGTGATATCAAAGAACAGAATACAGTTGATGCCAATCACTACAGACATACAGAAAGAAGTACTACTACTGAACAGCTTTCTCACTGCTTTAACAAAGTTAAATTTCTTCTTGGTAAAGTCAACAGCATTTACGTCACAAATGAAACTCTATAATAGGTTCTTCTGCTGATACCAAGAGTGTGGGAAAGGGAGAAGAAAACCAGCAACCCCAACAAAGCATCCTTCACTCACTGCGTGAGTATAGCATCACCTGAATGCAGTTGCCTGAACACCAAATACAATGTTTTCCACAACCATAGTTTGCATATCCCCTCCTCCTCACCATGGGGTGAGGGGTGGACTGCAGATCTTTTGTACAGGGAATCTATGAAACTGGACTTGCTGACGCCTTCTTGAGCGCGAATCATGGTGCCTGCTCTCCCTGACAGCAACTAAAGCAGGGATGGACAAACTGGGCCCAGAGGCTGACTACTCTGCCTGCTTCTTTGACTTGCATAATCAAGCCAGGCACAGATACCCAATACAGCCACAAGCTTCTGGCCACCCCAGGGCAGGACACAGCCACTCATCAGCATGGAGAGATGAGGAACAGAGCGGCTCTTGGGCAAGGAACTGAAACTATGTTATTCTTCCATCAATGAGAAGATGCCCAAACCGACTTGCTTCACCTATGCTGCAAGTCTTCATTTTTTCTTTTTCTCTCTCTCGCATACACACACTCCCCATCCCCTCCAAAAAAAACCCTAACTGCTCATCATAAAATCTTAATCTTCTCATACCTCCAAAATTCGAGGATGCTGGTTATTCGCTTAACATCTTACCACAGTACTACATGAATTTTAGAATACAGCTGTAAACACAGATCCCCACTTCACTAACTGATGTGGTTTCACTAAACTGAAGACCAGTTCCAAGTCTGAAAAGGTTCTTGTACCTGAGAAGTCCATCACAAGCAGATGAGCTTATAGAAGTATCATTGCTGTACCAGTTCTTAGACCCTTATCATGCAACTTTTTAAAGTTTGTGCTACTAAAGTTTATGATATCTTCAATATGTTTGCCGAGGATACAAATATTGAGATAGAGAGAAATCACAGCATGTTGCTGATGGAAGTCAGCATGAAAGAAACTCAAACTGGTCCATGTGTCAGAAGTCACCTAGGAAACGCCTGTGACGTTAACAACATGACGAAAGAGGGGATGTCTATCCAGGAAACATTTGGTTTGGAAAGACTAAGGAATCAAGGCGGACAGCTACTGGGCAGTGGGGTGGAAAGGCTGAAATAGAAAGATTTCAATTTTTAATTCACAGGAGTCAAAATTCCTAATAAAGCATATGGTTTTAATAGTGAGAATAAGCCACTGGAAGAGCTTACCAAGTATTAGGATGACTGGATACTAGAAATGCTAAGCTCAAGATCTTTCTTGATGCATGCTTTCAGAAAAGTATTAAGGCGAGGAAGTCCTGTAATCAGTGCTGAGAGGCTCAGAACAGATGAACACAGTCAAGTTCCCTGGTCTGCAAACCAAATTGTGATAGCAGTGCTTTGTTGGGGTTTTTAAACACAAAAATTTCAAACTTGGAACAGCTGCTGCACTCAAGGGAAGGACAGACAGCTGGATAGTACTTGGTCTTGAAGCCCAAACATAAATCACAGCTGTACACAGTCACTTTTATCTGTTCTTCTGAGCCAGGATTATCTACAGAAGCACGTCAAACGGAGCTAAACCTCCTGCTGCTCAAACATACTATCAAGCCCAGGAAATTCTTACCCCACAACTCATTTCTCTGGAGCATGAAGTCAGCTCTGGAAGAGCTGAGAGTCCTCTGCAGCAACAGGAATTCCAAACCAAGAAATAAATAAATACTTTTGCATTTTTAAAGCCAACCTGACAGGTATAGTACAATATTACTTGACTACCAGTTGCGGCATGCATTTTTTTTCTCTCAATGTGAGATATCACCACAACAAAACCAGTCAAGAACCCACATCACACAGGATAAACCTCTTGCTCCCTCACCCTATGCAGGCAAAATCCACCCAACATCACCATGCTTCTGGACCCCCATACCACTGGTGACACATGAATGTCTGCACACGGGAAAGCAAGCACTTAATTGGGGCTAAAATCCATTGCAAACATTCATCTTTCTGCTCATGCATTCCCACACAGACCCAACTGTTTGCACAATGCTTATACCTCTTTTTCCCCTTCCCAGAACTCATCTCACTCCCATGAACTTGGTCCTTTAAGAGAACGCAAAGCTCTAGACAGAACATACAACATTCCTAGTCCTCACAGTCACAACACTTCTTACTGTGGGCTTCCAAGAAAATGCTCATTGGCAGCATCCCATCTGATGTACAAAACGTGGGTGCCCACCAAACATCCTCAGAGTAACTAAAGCGAAACTTCTGACAGCTACACTTCAACAGGAGCCTGGCACATGCCTGAATGTGTAAGAAAATACAGCTTGTGGGTGTACCTGAGTACTTTCAGCTAGCCCAAAAGCAAAGCAAGAAGCCAAGTAAGAAGTGACAGATACCACATCACTAACAGAGCACAGAAATGTCTGAAAGGTACATATGGCTTGCAAAGTACTGACCTCAGAAAGGTTTGCGGCTTCAACATCAATAGTCATCAACAGTCGCAGGGACTTAATAATTTAACTCTTTGGTAATGCTGTTGGTAAGAACAGAACCGAATATGGGAAAGGCTGAAATATAGGCATGCCCACTGCTAGTTCTTGCAGCAAGACACAAGAAATCAGCAACTGTTAAAGGTGAGAAGACTAATGAAAAAGAGACACTTTTCTACATAGGAAAAAACCTGCCAAGACGCAGTTCAAAGAGCTGAAACACTGTGAAGGGCAGCAAAGGAAGCAGACATGAAGACAGGCATTATTCATGCTTGCATGTATGGATGATCGCCTTGTTGCAATTGATGTAGCTTTTCAGTACCAAAATCCCAGCTCGCTGCTTCATCTCTAACCAGGCAGGAATAAGAAACAGCAGCTGGTAAGAAAGAAAGAGGAGGGGGAAAAATAGAGAAACTTTTAACCTACACCTGGGGGAATTGAGCCCAAGAATCTTAATTGACTCGATTAAATCTGCAGAGAGCAGAGATAGTGTAAATATTAGAACTGGCTTGGGAAAAAGAAGGGAAAAGCCCTCCAAGGCAACACATTCTTTTCTTCTATGATCTCCATTGTGCCATGCAATTCAGAAGACAGAGGTCTGCCCCAGGGCTATAGTAGAGGCTGTGCTTTGTGGTTTAGAATTTTGATATACTATTTCTGAGGTTTCTCAGGGTATCTCAGGAGAGCACAGGATTACAGCGTATGACAGAAACACTTGTTCTATTACAGGAGTTCAAATCTCCGGAAGAACCCATTGTAATGCATTGAACTGTCAATCCAACTGCCTATTTCTTCCTGTAAAGGAGACACAGGAAAGCTGAACCTTTACTTCTTAAGTTATTAAACAGATTCACAACATACAAATGGAAAACTACATGATGTCTTTCTCCTTTGGGTGTTACCAGTGTAACTAAAGTGGGGGATGTGTGTTGGTGGGCTTTATGGTAATGCCACAGCTACATAAACCCTACCACCTTCTGACCCAGTATCCCAGAGAAAAACCTTTCACATGAAACAGCATCACAGCCACAGCAGACAGAAAGCAGCAATGGACCCAGCAACCTCATTATAAAGTGCGTCTTTATGCATTAGCTGGAGAATTTAACATTTCAGCTCCAAAAATACACACTAAAGCCACGACAGTGCATACGAATACTCTAATAAATATTGCAAGTGTCAGTCCACTCAACAACAGAATGAAAGACCCGAGTTTAAAGAAAGGGATTTAAAACCCGTGTGTAGTTTATGAACTGTACAGTGGAAGTTTAGCCTCAAAAAAAAAAACCCCACATTATCTAAACCAGATGTTGGCTTCACAATACTCGATTTATGATAAATTGTTTTAATATTCATACCTAGCACAGGCACTGCAATAAATCACACAAAAATAAAATATAACGGGCATTCTGAGGCAAAGAAATTACACACTCCTGCTTTGTAAAACCAGTCTGTATGGAAAGCAAAGGGAATAAATCTCCAGGTGGCTTAACGATGTTTTCCTTCACCAGCGTGTCACGAATGTGACGAAGCCAAGAGAGCAAACCCGAATTATTGGAAACAACAGGTAAATGCTGGCTTACCGAACACACACACACACACACACACACACACCCGGGCAGGACGGGGGTGAGCGCCAGCGCTGGGACCGCAGGGGGAGCCTCACCCGGGCGTCGGTGCCAGGCGACGCTGCCACCGTTCACCACGAGGGGGCTCCCGCCGCCCCCCGCAGCACCGGCGGCCTCGGGAAGTAACGGTAGGGCAGCGGGGTAAAGGGGAATCACCCCAACCTGCGTTCGGGTGGAAGAGAATAACGCGTCAAATCCAACGCAGGAGATGGGAACCAAGCACTCCTGATCAGTGCCCATCAAACGTCACCGCTGAAAAGGAAGGGGCAGCTGGGCACAGCGACGCACGTAGGCACGGGCAGGTTCCTCAGGGGAGATGGACCGTGTCAGCCTGGAGAAGAGGAGGCTCCAGGGAGAACTTAAGAGCAGCTTCCAGTGCCTAAAGGAGACTTACAGGAAACCTGGAAAGGGGCTTTTCACGAAGCATCTCACAGGACAAGGGGGAATGGCTTTAAACTGACACAGGGAAGGCTGAGATGGGATATAAGGAATTGTTTCCTGTGAGGAGGGTGATTACACTGCACAGGTTGCCCAGAGAAGCTGTGGCTGCCCCATCCCTGGCAGTGTTCCAGGCCAGGCTGGACAGGGCTTGGAGCAACCTGGTCTAGTGGAAGGTGTCCCTGTCCATGGCAGGGGGTTGGAACTGGATGGTCTTCAAGGCCCCTTCCAACCCAACTCATTCTATGATTGTACGATTGTACTACTCGAGAGCGAACTGAATATGAAAATCTTGTCCACAAGAACATCAGTTTGCTGTCACATTTTAGTTCAGTGCCCTTCTAAGTCAGGGTGTCAGAGCAGTAATGTCAGGAGCAGAAATCAGAAGGCTAGCTTCTCCCCTTTAAAAGCATTTGTTTTAAACATGCTTTGCTGTAAAAAGGACTCACCTCCATCCCCTTCCCCACCTCCCCAAAGTTCTGATGCTGCCTACGAAGTGTCAAGTGGCAGCTTCAGCACCATATGCTGCAGGGTGAGAATGCGCTTACAGATCAGTACAGACTAAATACTGTGGGCTGCAAAAAAGGAAGAGTTTGTGTTGTATTTAAAAGACATAAAAATACCAGTTTCTGCCTGAAACATCTCACTGACAGAGAGGGCAGGTACCCAACAGGAAGGCAGACTCTTCACCTCCCCAGACTTACAGGGAACTTGCTTTTTTTTTTTTTACACCTAGGAATAAATGGTGCCAAACCCGACAGATTTCTGCTGGCAACATTCTGCAGTAGCTTAAAATAAAAAAGAACAATCGAAAACCCCAGAGAACAACTCCCCAAAAAATCCCTCATCCCACAAAACAAACCCAAAATCAAACAACATCATCATCCTGCAATAAAAAAAGGTGTACATGCTGTTGGAAAAGGTTGAAATGCAGGGCTTTGATGTTCTAGGTGCAATGCGCAGTGGCCTTTCTCAATGACAACCCAGATGAGTGCAGAAACATCAGAATTAAAAGTACCAACAAAGTCCCTTGGGTCTGGGATTCTGCTTTTGCATTCAGAATCAGCGGCAAAAGGCAGCCCCAGGTGCAGACATCAAGAGGATGGAGAGGTAAGTTTTAAGGCAAGAGGTAATTTTGTGTCGTAGCACAGTGATACGCATTAAAGCCCAGAAGTTCAGAATCCAGATGGATATGCATGAGACAAGCTGCTGGACAAGGCTCCACCTCTGCATGCCTTTGCCATGGTACCAACAAACCTTCCACTCCTTCAAGTAATCATCATCCTTAACTGGACACCATGTCAGGGCCTCCAGCCATGGAATCACAGAGCACAACGCCCTCTCTCAAGCTCTGGACAGTACCTATTGCATTTACAGAGATAAAGGTTGTGTGAATGAATTTGCCATTCCCTCTCTATCACACATCACACTTCTTCCACCCTTTCACATGTCAGGCCCAACTGTGCAACTCAAGCACCTCAGCAAGGCAGGAGGGACAGGGAACTGTCCCTCTCCACTGACACAGAGGTAGAAGAGGCATCAGCCCTTGTGTGAGAGTGGCCACAGCTCCCAAAACAGCAAGTAACTGGAAAGGCTGCCTTTTTTGCTAGATGGGTATGAAAACACAGTTCTGTCTCCTTACACATACACTTTCACCTCTACAGAATGCCTTCAGACAGCCTCATTCAGAAACTGGATAAAAAAATACTGTTAGATAACCATTTTCATACCAGGGTGCCAAAAAATCACTCTCTTGGCAATACAGTAAGAGCATGACATAAGTAATAATTTGGCAAAATCAAGTTCAGCAACCAGCTCAGCCGTCCCCTAATAATAGTTCAGACTATAATTAGAGCTCCTACAAAGAAACAAATAAAATGATGCTGACTTTATGATATGTCATAAGACACACACGCATCTATACATTAAGTTGGTGAACTCACTTCTGACTGAAGCTGGAAAAGCTAAGTTTTAAATAATAACTTAGGGAGCCAAACCCAAATATCCATCAATGTTTGAATACAGCAAAAAACTGATGAACAGTATTTTGTTACATTGTGAAAAGAGGACAGAAGAAAAAAAAAAAGCCCTTTTTCTGTCCCCTCCTCCCTCCTTTTTTGCGCCTATTCTCAGTACCTATGTCTGACTTTCAAGTGAAATACACTGGACATCTCAAGCTGTACACAGTTCCATAATACATTTAAATTGCTGTTGACAGTTAATCTATCACCAAGAAGGATGAGTATCTGCTTTTAGGGCTACGCAATCATGCTTACCTCCTGCAAAGAGACTTAACACAAAAGAATACACAGATGACATAGATACAAAGATTGCATGCTCATAAAAAACATAAAATTGCTTCTCCCACATTCTAACTGCTGTTATAATAAATGCAGGAAGTCATGACTCTTAAAAACCTGATCACTGCAAGTAAACGTTCAAGAACCTAGGTAGTTTTTTCAGGTGTATTAGGAGTCCCCTTTGGCTGCCCGCTGCTGCTGTGTTTTTTACTCATTCTGCAGAAAGACACCCACAAAGAAATTAGCCTTAATAAAATCATGCAAGCTTCTACCTGGCAGAGGCTGACAATGGTACCATCACTGAGAACTCCCATGAAGGAGGTACGTACAAACACCTAGGAATATAACATAATGAAAACAACCATATAGCGAGCACAGGGAGAAAGTAAATCCATCACCATCGTTTGACGCTAAGCAAGCTCAGTACTAACTATAGCAATGGAAGCTAATTTGTAAGATAGAGGAACAGCAAGGAGAATTCTCTGAAGCTAAAACAAAGGAGCAAGTAAAATGAATGGCTCTACAAGCACATAGTAATATGCACCTAGGAAACAACTGAAGGATCAGCACAACTGAGAAGACTTACCACGTCCTGGGCTTCCTTCCTTAAGATGAAGCACAGTGAACAAAAGAGTAGGTAAGTACTACTGCTGTATACCGAGGAAAAGAACTATACAGAGATCCAGAGATGGTACTGAGATCAACTAAAACAAATAAAGAAAAAAGAAAGCACAAGGATACTTTATTACTAATACTGAAAACTGAGCAGTGAACAGGTAAGTCCACCTACTTAAAGAGACTGCTAGGTCAAGAAATCTTTAGACAGAAAAGGAGGGTAACACGAGCTGCATTTGTGCGTTTATCTTTAGGTTACCCTCCCCCTTCCCAGAAAAGGGGTGGGCAACAGACAAATTCAAGTATGACAAAAAATTCACTCCAGCACCCAGAATAAAAGTTTAGCATACAGAATTGATCAGGTAAGAACGTGTTTTGTGCATCTTCATTCGCCACATGATCATTGTTTTGTTCTTCCTATTCGTGTTGTATGAACAAGAACTTTCTGTTGACACGCAGATAGGGTCCTCCTTTATTCTTTACCCACCTTCTTCCACCAAGTTAATCCATGTTCCCTCCATAAATGCAGCTCTCAGCTGCTCCACAGTGGGGCTCAATCTACATAGCTTGTATGCCTTTCTTCCTAGAGTCAGAGGCTCCAAAAGCCACTGAAAACCCCTATGTTCACAGCTACCAACACATGAAAATCAGGAGTATGCAAGTGAGAATGAGCTGTTTGAGCTTTCTTTCCAATCGCACTGCACCACAAAGGCCATTTTTTTCCCTTTTTTATCAAGATAAAAGAGCAGTGAGAAAAAGCTACTTTTATTAGTATTTTCCAGGAAGGAATACAACAGGTGCTACAAGCTGAAGGAAACCCACATCTGCTCCACTGTGATGGTAGACCCTGCCTGATCAGATTTTATAATACATATTTTGCACACGCATGGATTACTCAGAATCTGAGGAATGCAGCCCATACCGCTGGGAGAACATAAAAATATAAGGAAACTGTGGTCTTTCCTGCAGCATGGATCTGGAATGCCTGTACTGTTTATGTAGTGTTACAATAATAGTAGCCCCAAAACTACTGTCAGTATGATTAAAGCCAGCAAAAACTCCTACCCTGGCCAGAATGCCACAAGGTTTACACATCACACGGATTTAAATCCTTTTAGTTCTGCACACAAGGTAGAAGCCCATCTGCCCACTCCAATTGATCATGAAGGTGGAAAGATGAGAATTACCACTGCTTTTGGAAGGGATTAAAAAGGGATATCATCAGTGCAGCCCTCTTCCCAGGTCTGCGGAAGTTTGTGTGCCCAAGGATGCTTGTGAAGCCTCAGTGCGGGTGTAATAGCTGCTTTCTTTGCCATACCACTAGCCTCTGACTTGGGGTTCACGGAGCAAGCAGCATAGCACATCTACTGGAAAACAGTATTCTGTCTGGTTCGGTGGGATGGGGAGGCAAGAGTGTCTCTATTTGGCCTTGTAAAGAGCCACATTCCTTCAACTGCCCTGTACCAAGTTTCAAGGGATCACCAGATTTATATGCACCACACAGATAATGCACTTGAAATGCTCCGGGACTTATATGAATAGGAACTGTTCTTCCCTTTGATTAGTATTTTTGCCAGATGAACACTGCTGCAAAATGACAGTCCTCCTACAAGTTCCAAGAGACATACAACCAACAGCCAGAGCATACCCAAAATCAGATTTCCTTTTGCAGCTACACTTCGTTTTGCCCACTTTAACGAAAATAACACAGACATGAAAATTATCAACACGATGAGGACAAGAACTGTACTACACAAACCTTGAGGAGTCATACATAAAACTCAGCTCAATCCTTGGACAGCTGTGTGATGTTCTTTGAATGGTGACTAACATTATAAACATCAACCATGAAAAAAGAAAATGAGTTAGCGTGCTTGCAAGATGACAGCTGTTCATAAAAACATCCAGAATTTATGTGTTTTTTCAAACAAGTCAAACAATTGATCCTCCCCATGATCACACACACACACAAAGTAGTCATGGGTGACATTTAGACCATTTACAGGCATATTTCTCCAGAACTTCACCTTAAGTTCTGACGAGTAAGAAAACTATGCATCTAGAATGTAGTAAAGACATGAGTTATACTGTTGGAGTGTTGGTGTTCTCCTGTCACCAGATGAACTGCCAATTACATAGAAACACAGTATAGATTAAGAAAAAAAAATATAATACGAAAACATTGGCTTGTTTCCTAGCAACAGCTCAGCTAAAATCACTTAACATTTCTACTCAATCAAATGTAAATTTGACTATGTTATCCCTTAAATGTTGATTATAACAGGCCTTTTCAAATGCAAATTCAATGTGTAAAGTGAATGTAAACGTTGACAAAGCTGATATGAAAATCTCCTGATTAACATCATTTGCATGTACACAGCAACATTATTACAAACCTTCTAAAGACAGAAGGAAATGGAAATTGGATAAAGAATCACCTCCATCATCTCCTTCCTTCCCGCTTTGTTTAAGAGCAAAACAGACAAAAACATAAAGCCTTTTGGATTGCATGCAAAATTCCAACAGTTTAAAAGTGCAACACATGAGCTGTATCTGAATGCCATAAACCTTGTGTCGCTAGCAAAAACAGAGTGAAAAATTCTGTCTTATTTCTTAGTCACTGAACTTGCCAATTACAGGAAATACATATAGTACAAGGGAGACTGTAAAGCTTCTAATACCATGTAGCCACCGACAGCTTGCAAGCTTTCTTTTCTCTTTTAGCTGAAATTGTTGCATGAAAAAAAAAGCAAGAGGAAGCGGAGGGGGAAACGAATATACATTATTCCCAAAGTGTAAAAGTTTGTTCGTTGCACAGTTCTTCAACTCTGGGATTCAAACACCTTACTTGGGTATGCATTCACTCAGGCCCACATTAATTTTTGCAGAAAACAAAGAGAGGATACTTCAAAGCACCCTTAAAACAGATACTCTTATTGCAGCATTCCACAATAAAGGCATTAAAATACATTGTTTTATATTATATACATTACACCAGGCTGATTTACCACTAGTTAACCAAGAGTCAACAGGAAGCTGGGAACAGATGCAATTTATCTTCAGCACAAAGCAAGAACTCAGAATTAATCTCTTCAGGGGAGAATATTATATTCACCCTTCCTTCTTAATCATCTCAAGGACGCTAGGCTCAAAACGAAGATATATATCCACAGACATTACAAAGGCTTGCTCTTGGCAACAGGGAAGATTTTACCTTCCGTACTGATGCAGGCAGGTGCCTTGATAGCTCACCGAGACACACGTCCTAGTCCAGCACATTTACACTATCAGGATTCGCGCAGCATCAGCTACATCAGTGCAAACCAGATATTTTAACACACATCAGCCATCTTCTAATGTTTTATGGTGCTACGTTTTTAAAGAAAAGCAGAAGCACTTTATTCCTCCACCGCACACTTGTCTAATGTAGTTATTACAAACCTCTTGAAGATTATCTTTTCCATCCCAGGTTAAGAGTTGCTACTTTCAGTATTTTAGACAGGTCATAATCCCTTCCCCTCTACAGCCCGGGGCAGCAAACTTTAGCAATGCCAGGTCCTAAAAGCTGAAGTAGAAGACTTTTAAAGAAATCAGTGAGCACAACAGGTGAGCATTGAGAAAGTGTGATCAGCAATATGTTTACAACCGCAGATGTTTACAACTGCTGTTTACAATAGCAGAAATCGTTCCCTTCTCAGAAAGCCAGTCCCACCTCAAAATCATGGGTCTGGGACAGAGATGAAAGTGAGTTCTGGGCTTGACCTGGTAAGGGAGGGAAGAGCAGGATGACACACATGAATACTTCATCCTTCCATGCCAACTCCTGCCTGCTCCCCCACTGCTTAGTCTTACACACGCCACCAAAGGATAAGCCAGAGTCCAGTTTCAAAGATATAGCTCATATCTGGAGGTGCATCCTTATCACATACGAGCTGGTCTTCTTAAGCAAAGCCTGAGGCAGCAGGAGCTCTAGGCCTTCACTGATCCTTCACCCTTATGCCACGTATTTGCTACCCCATTCAAATCTAGCTTATGGTAGGAGAAATGAGGAGAGTAACACAAACTTTTGTGAAAACCCTGAGATACTCCATTTTTGTTTGGAAGTTTTCCAGAAACCCTTTTAGTGTAGTGTATACACATGAAAATTAATACTGTTCTCTCCTTATTAATACATTCTTTCAACTAATTTCTGCAGTCTGAAAGCAAAGGTCACACTGGGTTCCAACAATCCACTGCACTGAAAAAGTAACTTTATTTGACCATATGGTACTGTAATTAAACACACAACAAAACACTCTTTGATCTCGTGACCCTCTCTGAATAGATGGCTAACAAGCAGATTTTTTCCAAACTTTTTTTTAGATGGAACCTTAAAGAAAAAATCTGAAAGGCCTACATCATTGACTGCATGATATTCCATTAATACCATCAGTGTAACATGACAGCTCTGTGTTGAAAGATCATGAGCTAACTGCACTCTCACCTCAAGATCACGACACAATGAGTTCAGAGCTCCTACCCATGACAGCAACTAAACGAGATAAAGCAGTAGTGGTTGAACCAGCAGGACATTTGCAGTTGGGAACTAAAATAACTGACTTATGCAGCATACAAACTTCTTGGAGAAAAGGCGGATTTACAAGTAACATGAGAAACATTTGCTACAGAAGAAAACTATGTAAACAAAACAAAGGCAAGACATGCACAAAGAGTTATCCCACACCATATGGACTACCACTGCCAAGAAAGTTCCAGAGATGAAGATTTTAAACATCTGAAACATAAAAATCAGCAGAAATTAGTTCAATGCAGACAGAACCTACAATTACTTCTGTACAAAGACCTTAACAGAGAGAAACAGCCTCCTGGCAATAGTCTCAAAGGAGTTGTTCAGCCTCAGGCGAGCTGTTGTGAGGACTCCCAGAAGCTGAGAGTACACTTAGTCAAACCACATGATGCACAAGGGTCCCTGGTTTCAAGAAAATCAGAATGCCCCAACTTACAGAAAAACAGCTTTATTTTGAATAAAACACACCTGAAGTCCACAGCTGTACATATAACTGCTTAGTGCCAGCATTCCATTCAGTATACTTACAACAAGGACAGATGCCAAAGTTGATTTGAAAAAAGGCTGTATTACCACTCATCACGCTCTTAAAGGCCAAGTTAAATGTTCCTCCTTGAGCTTCGTATGCAACAGATAAGAGTACAGAAACGTGGTAAGCTTGATGCTAAAATAGCAAAGAGGAAAGCTATAAAAAGAAGCTATAAAAAGCTATAAAAGAGAGCTAGCCCAGTTTTAGACAGGAAATTTGAGTAAGAGTTGCAAACATTACAGAAAACTAAGTTTTTAACACTTTGTATTCTTAATGGGAAGCAGTATCAGAATGTGTTTTAAAACAGAAGCCAAAATGCTTATAAACAGGATTATGAGACACAATTACCTGTGCGCGTTGATGATCCAGATCTCGTTCAGTCCTGTGCAGAACAAGGCACAATCCGAGGCACAAAAGAATTAAGAACAGACCAATGCAAGAGCAGCTAAGGGTAGGGAGCAGCAAACTCAATGGAGGGAGGAAAAATTAAAAGACTGCAAAATATTAATGCAAGTTCCTAACTCTCTTAAATGAGCTATAGCAGGAAAGAATCCCATTTTAAGCACCTACAGCCAACAGAATCAAAAGAAAATCCTGTTCTCATCTGGGAGGTAAATACAATAATGGTAGTGCTATTCTCACGCTACCTTCTTTGGTCTTTGGACATGAGCACTCATGTGAAAGGAGTGACAAGGCCTGAGGAAGGCCACAACTAGAGTTTATATAAAAACTGGATTATAAGCACACACATTTTTATAAATGACCCTGGTAAGCTTTTTCATCTTTTACCTTGCAGGCAAACCTCTCTAGATTTAAGAGAAGAAAACAAAAATAATAAGACCCACATCTGTGGCTGTCTGTTGCTCAGGAACGGTGACCTACAAGCATTTGTTACTCAACCAAAAGTAAAATATAACTGTCAATCATTAAAAGGGATAAAGTATTCCTCCAACTCCAGTAAGAGACTCTGAAACAGAACCTTCTTAACACTTAGGGTCTCCACTCTCCCTCATCTTCTGAGGGCTTTCAAGCACATAATGGAAGTGTGAGATCCCGTCACTTCACAGAAAACAAAACAGAGGCAGAGAGAGAAGTGGTTTATCTTCACTGACATCCAGCTGACAGCCCTTTCTGCACTCCGAGAACCCACGATCAGCCCTGAAATTGTTTGTCGCTGTATTCAGCATACCCCTGCCTACTCTGCCAGTCTCAGTAGCTTTTACACACAATACTCTGCTGGTCTTCTACATTGCTGATAAGTTCACTCTCATACTCTTCATCTCCTCCAGGGTAGGACTTTTATTTTTTTCAAGCCAGGTCCAAGTACTACTAACACACATCTTACAGCAGCTTCTAGTTACCAGTGTCAAAAAGTCAATGAATTATTGCCAAATCCATGCAGCTACAAGTAAGAACATGTAAGAGAGTCATTAAGTCCTACTGTAGTCAGATGATGTAAAGTTGTTCAAAATTTGCCACATCGAAAGCTCTAACCAGCTGAACTCTAGATTAGGAAAATCGAAAAAGAAAGAAAAAGATCAGCAACACAGAAACATAAAAACAGAATATTCAGAAGACAACAAGAAACAAGTAGAACATTAGAAACAGTACGTCCTTGGAGGACTTAATAAATGCTGGACTCAAAAATGGTCTCACAGACACTGCTCTGAAGTAAAAGCTCACAAGCACAACAGGAAGCTTACAAGTTAAAATACTTGGGTGCTGGGATATATATTTAGTGTTCACCTCACTTGTGTTTGCAATCAAATGAGAGGAGACGGTTATCAAAGCCTCAGCAGCACGAGTTGTGTGACACAGAAAAACAATGGCAGCAGTATAGTTATTGTAAATACCTGTTTTAAAAACATAAAATCAGAAACAGAAGGTATTTATCTACTCTAGAAGGAATAAAACGCATTTTAAATTCTGTGACTGTGCCTCCTTGAAAGGGAATGTGAGCTCCAGTTTCCTACCCAAAACAAAACCAAAATATCTACTTACATGTAACATATTTACATGTAGACAAACAAAATGTAAACATCCTTCATGCATGTGTATGTTTGGTTTTATATATTTATGTATAGGCTTATTAATGAGCATACGTCTCCCAACATCTCACTGGGATCATTTCAGCAGAGAAATCATTCATGTGCAATCTGAAAGGTCACGGATCATCCAGAAGTTTTGCTGTTGAGAGGTGCAGATTAGCTCGTTGTGTCCTCAGTGCACAAATCCTTCCTGCCCACACACCTCCCTGGCATCTCACAACAACTCCTGTAAGAAGGACAGGACCCAGCCCTGCCACCAGCCCAGGACTGGTTCCACCTCTCCAGGTTGGTTCTTCTCCTCTGCAGTTTGCTGAGCCATGTAATCCTTGCACTCACTTCTAAATGGAAAAGACACATTGCCAACATTAATGCTGATTATTGCAGTCAATCAACTGAACTATAATTCCACCATTGTTATCCACCAGCACTTTTCCTGCTTAAGTGCAAGGTATGTTTACTTTATTACTGAGGAGCTCAAACATTTTCTTTCATAATGAAGTATTCCCCTTCCTCCTCCCACCTTTATCAAGGTCAATGCTCATGAATCAGACCAAGATCCAGAACATTTTTACTTCTACAGTGACATGGCCAGATGCAGGAAAGCTGAGAATAAGGACGTTCACCAGCTTTAAGACCGTTTGAAAGATTTGACAAAAGAGGGGAAGGTGGCAGAGCTTTCAAAAAACCCCAGAACTTCCACACCCCCAAATGCAGCACCCAACACCACTACCACACAGAACTGGCAGTTTATTCTTTTCTTTTTTACAGTATTACTGCTGAAGGAGAAGTTCAAGATCTATTACACCAAATGAAAGAGCCATGAAGGGAGATGAGATGGCAAAACAAGTAACATACAAGCTTATAAAACCCCAGACCTATTAGCACTGGGTAGAAAAAAAATATTCTGTATCTTACACCAATCTGCTTTTCAAAGGGCCTTCCTATTTTCCTAAACCCACCAGATAGAATGTGCACCAGTAATGCTGGCTCAGAGTTACAAAAAGACAAAAATATGCAAATAAACAGACTTGTTTCCTCTGTGATCCAGATATATATACACAAAAGTGCCAGCTATCTCTCACAGGCAATGCTTTATCTGTTCACTTACAGTCAGCTAAAGCAGTGGGAAATCGAAAATAAAAATACAGACTCCAAATCCTTAGTCCAGATCAGCTATCATCAAAGCTGGGTGCAGAGAAGAGAACATGGAAGTCAGAAACAATGCAGAAATGCTTATCTAGTGGTAAGGCATCAGTGATTTTTAGAAGTCATCTTTGGCACTTTCGGTTCCTTGGGAACACTAGATATACGCTGAAGAGGAAAACTTAATCCCAACACCTGGTAATCACAGCTAGCCATGGAGTGCAGCAATGCTGATTACCTATGCTCAGGAAACAAGAAGCACTGGCTTAATTTTCCTCTATTCAGTTCAAAACATTATCGTTAAGCTGACAAGTGTCCATCAGCAGGAAAAGACTGTATTTATCTGACGATCTTCACTCCTCATCAGAAGACCTCTGTATAAACTGCTCCCTCAAAACTGGAACTGATAAAAATCAGCCAACCACATACATGCACTCACTTAGCCTAAGACCTGCAGATCACAAAACCTGTATGAACTTGCTCCTTCTCAACACAGGAAATGCCCACAATCAACCCAAGCCCCAAACAAACATTAGAATACTGCAAGCCACTATGCCGTTTATCTAACTCCTCAAACTCCGACCATCACTGCAGTTACCTGAGCACTTGAACACAACTGATGAACATCTCATTATTACTACATTTTGGTGGCAGGCAAACATACAGGCTTTTCTCTGTTCTGCTCCAACCAAGATATCTGCTAAAGTCTGCATCTCCCCAGGCCAGCCAATGTGTTATTCAAGCCATTCTTGCAAGGTCACATCATCGTTACTGGATGTCTTTCATATTACCACACATCCTAAGCAACAGAAACAAAATTACAGCTAAACAAGCTCCTTCTATATTAAGAAGTCCATCAAATCACTAGAAATGCAGTGTTCTCAAATCTGCACTGCAGCAGAGAAACAGCTCTGTGCCGACCCATGAAGCATCTCCAGAGAAAGCATCCAAGAAGGGAGAACGGATCTGTCTCTACACAGATCTGCTTCTCAACACCACGTCTTCTCTTTCTTCAGGCCGTCAGGTAGGAAGAGATGCCAAGCTTGGTTTACTCAGTGTAAGTATTACAAGTTTTCCATGTAACAATTGATCAGCTTTAACTAAACCACATATTATCAGTTTTAAAAGGACTCAGTACCAAAAGAGACACCACAAAAGATCATCAGTTTTCAGAGAGTAAACAGCTCAGCACATCCTAAATATCAACCCCTCTAGACAATATCTTATGCTGGTTATGCAAAAACTAGGCTAAGTGTTGTCATCCCCCAAATCACTAGCTCTCCCTTCTCAAAGTAAAGAAAACTCAAGAGTGTATTTATGGATATATGACAGTCAGAGTGTTACAAACAGAGCAGTATCACAGTTGTGCTTTTCTCTGGGATGCAGAGTCCAGCAATCACTTATACAACCAGCGGCACCAAACAATGCACGTGTCTCAGTGCCAGCCAGCATGTGATAAGTCTATGAGACAGCATACAGACAAGCTCCTGTTTTGTCAAACTATATGGATATATGCTCAACCAGAAGTGGTAATATGCTGTTCTGCCCAGATAAACTCATACTGCTTAGGACATGATGACTCACTAGCTGTTTTGTGTAGGAATCCTGTTCCAGGTCCTACTGCACAGCCATGACACCACAGCATCAACTAGCAGACAGCAAGGAAATAGGAAGACTGTGAAACTTCAAATCCATCTACCTAATGATCAACAAAATAGGGTACTCCACAGCCGGGATACCAACAGAGAAAGCAGATTTCCTTTACCATGTGGTAAGACATTCTGGGGCTCAAAATACACAATATAGAGCAGTCCAACTTGGTGTATTGTTTTAAAATGGGACACAGACAATTTCCTGTCTTAGATGCTTGTGGGACAGAAGTCTATCTTGGAAAGGAATCCAAATCAGATTTGTATCTACCCAAATACAAACATGAAACCTTCTGGTAAGGGGTCTTCATGTTTATGCTCTGCTCTTAGTAAAAAAGACCAAACTCAAAACAACAAACTAACAACTTTGCTTTCTTGAGTGCTTGTCATTAGCCATGCCTACTGGATTCTAAAAACTGCCATCATGGAAGATGTGCAACTGCTTAACTCCAGAGGTTCAAAGGTGGGAAGCTGCCATGGGCTCATGGTTGGTAAATCAGTGTACAAGTCAGGAGAGAAGCTCCACAGAAAGTCTCAAAATTAGCTGCAGGCAGCCTACCAGAGAGGCTATTTTTAAGAAGTCTGTTCTAAGCCTGACAACAAGGTAGAAAGTAACCAAAGGGTACCCAGAAAGGAAGGCCCTTACGATTTTGAAAAGAGATCTGTTCTGCTGTGGAGCCACTGGGAGGGGAAAGAGGAAGAAAAAGAAAGAAGAGGAAAATAAAGAAAAAAATAGCAGTTTTGCTACGACAGCAACAAGACAGTATTTGTTTAGGAGGGAGGGGCCACCAGCCCAATGTTAATGAATCCAAAGACTTCAAACCACATACCTCTAAAACTGACCTTAAGAGAAAGTCTACTGTATTCTTGGAAGAACAGGAAGAGGATACGTCCTATCTGAGGAGACAGCTTCACTAGGAGGGCTTCAACATACACAGTCAGTAACTGAGAACCAGCGCTTTGAATCCTGCCCTTGGGACTGAGCATTCAGTTCAGCATCCTGAGCTGCAAAGCCAAGCAGAAAGCTTTAAGTTTCATATACATAATGTCTGCATCAAAATGGAAATATGGAGGGGAGTTACGTACATCCAGATCATTAATGCTGCTCTTCAGGAGTGTGATCTACATAAAACGAGTTAAAACCAGCACCATGACAGGTCACCCTCAGAGGAGGGAAATTCAAAATACTAGGAGGAACTGACACAACTTGAAAAGGTACCTATAACAACCTACAGAAATTATCTGAAATAAGGAGGTGTTTAATAAATACGAGGTTTTCAAGGTAAATTAGATAAGGACTTTGCGGGCAGTGTACTGAGGATACTTTTGACATCCATTAGGAGCTCTAAATCCCATCCAGGACATGCCTCAAGTGGACTACATGGACAACCCCAAGCATCCAACCCCAAAGTGAGTCAGGAGAAAGCAGGTGCCCTGTATACTTGGTCCTGAATGAAGGATGTCTCTGAAGAGCAAGGAAAACCCATGGCTTTTACTCAGCTCAGCTTCTGAGATCTAAAAGACCAACCAAAACATCCTGCTAAAGACCTCACTGAAAAAAACCAGATCCCTTAGTCTTTCAAACTCCTTTCCTTTTCTTCCTCACTTCAGATTTCTTCATCTTCACTCCTCACTATACTCTGCTTTGTTTTCTCTAAAAGGAAGAGAATGAAAATTAGGAAAAAGATACCAGACATTAGTAAAGTACGGAGCCAATACGTGCAAATCCATGTCTCCTCAACCCTGAAACCTGGTGCTTCAGCCTTAGTTTTTCAGTTTGAAAGACAGAAGAGAACGCACCTTTTGTATTTATATGGTTAGCTTACTACCGCAGGGGCCTAAACAACATAAGCACACAGTGTACCATACTACTGTGCTCGTGTTAACTATCCAATTCCTAAGCCACACATACCCTACTAAGCATCAAAAAGAAATAAACTAGAACCATCAGCATTCACAAGAAAAGGCAGCTTTGAGGCTCAGTGGCTGCAGGACAGAGGAGCAGCAGCTCTGACAGAAAGGCTCCAATAAACCACTCACCTGTGGAGCTGCAGGAGAACAGAAGGAGCAGCCCAAAGGGTCAGCAGCAGGCCAGCAGACTCTGGCTGGAGATTACTGTTTTCAAAGCAGTAACACATCAGAAGGCAATTTCTGATTTTCCTAAAAAGCCTAAACCAGTACCCACCAATTCTACCACAGAATACAGGAGTAACACCTTTCTAGGTGGATATTTATTATGCAAAGGGCAAACCCCTTTGGGGCACCCAAAAATAAAGACTGTGGCCTGTGTGTACGTGTAGCAGAATGCTCTGCTGAACATTAACTGTTAACAAAAGCTGAACACTGCCAGAGTTTCCTCCACGGACAGGTAGGTATGGAATTTATAATCCCTTTCTTTCCACCACTAGCCAGGGATCAGTGGATAAGAAGAAAGGTGGCAGGTGATGAGGGGAGTTGAATTCTCCTGGTTTAGGAAGCTAGGCTAGGACAGAACAGAACAAAGAAAGATCTTAAGGGTCATCTTTGTCCCACAGGTCAATATGGACACGTAAAAAAGTGAATTAATTCCACCCCCCAGTTCGCATGTTGTTTTTTCAGTCATGAAAGGATGACTAATCCCACACAGCAATATCCTGGAACAGTTACTTGAGGGTCTTTTTTCTTCTTACCTCTGCAGTTTACTATCTTGTGTCAATTTGCCAAAACCAAAGTAAACACATGGCTCTTCCTAAACATCACTCTTAGTTCTCACTTCTTGCCCTAACCACCCGCATCTCTGCAGGCTTCTGCAGGAAACATTTACTTGGTCTTCAATTACAATTAATGTTTTAAAATTACACATGCAGAAAGATGGCATGAATTACTGCTCCTAATTATCAATACAACAACTCTAATGGAATACAATAACTGCATAGTAAATTTTACATCATTACACCACATTAGTTAACAACACTTTCTAAAAAACTGTACGCTCAATTCCATGCCATGGTTCTAGCCACACACCGTCACTAGTTTATAAGCAAGTAACCAACACACCTTCAGTATTTACACACACCTGCTACTACAGAACAAGTAATTGCAAAGTTATGTATTTGGGTTCAAACTGGAATTCAGAAGGTACCAAGTATCTTCAGCAGCCACTTATACTACTGTAGGCAAAATTCAATTCCTTTCCAAGTATTAAGGAGTTGAGGTTTGGGGGGCAGAGTGAGGGAATTTGGTTTCCAAATGCAAATGCTATGGCTTCCATACATGCCGGGTGAGGGAAAAGGCATTCCTTCGTTTCCAGAACACTTGGTGGCAGTAAGCAATCCTGTAGCTGGCACACTGTGCTGGTAGCAAGAACAGAAGGGGTCACTGGTTGTACACCCCTCACATTTCAGAGGTCAGTGGAATAATGTAGAGTTACGGTGATGCTGCTACAGGAACTGCACTTATTCAAAAGAGGAAAGAAAGGAAAGTCATGTCACCATTGAGAAAAAATAATGCAGCTCTCAATTAACCCAGTGTATCTCCAGAACATTAATTTGTATTATATTTGTTTCAATATCTGAAATGCATTTGAGGTCATATGTACAGTTCAGGTACAGCAAAAGCGGGTACAGAATTTCTCCCCGTTCACAGTGATTTCTAACTAAGAGATATGAAAACTGCTACAGTAATAAAACTCACCAGGTAAAAGCTGTTTAAAGGCTTTTTATTTATTTATTTCATTAAAGTCTAACCACTTAATACTGAAACACAAGAATGCAACCAAAAATATGTAACATGAAACAGCAACAAATACCTTTTCCCCATCCTGGGCATCCAATTATTGTTGCATACCTCAACAGCCTCTTGGTATTTACCCTGGGTCTGGAAGCAGGTTGAGCAAGCCATTAAAACTGCTCAGCATATAACTACATTCCAGATCATGGTGTCCAGCACAGACTTTCTCTCCATGCTGAGTCAGGTCTATTGAGAGCCCCGAGCAAGTGCCCCAAGGTAACTGGGCATTATTTGTTCTGAAGACAGGCTCTTCATAATCTCACAAATAAAACTTACTAGCAAGAAGGGTTATTCTGTATAGCTGAAACGAAAACAAGATGTTAGATACAGGTAGCTAATTGTCTGGATAACTGCCCTAAGGCAGAAACCAATATCCCTAACCACTGTTAAGCACAACTGCTTTAGATAAAGTACAAAGACTGATACAGCTTCAGTATCAGCACTTCCCATCTGTAAGAGCTCCCATAGTTCCGGAGTATTTAGTCAGTTTAAGAGATTTTTTGAGGTGTAAGGAAAATGCAGTTATTACCAATGCTAGGACTGTGTGGAAAGAGTCCTCCAGCACCACTAGAAAGTCTCTCTGAAGTACACCAAGTGCTTACACTGAGCCTGGGAAAAGGAAGACCCCCTTGCATAGTCCTGTGAAATGGAAGTACGTACAAAATAACTCAAGGAACATTATCTTGCCACTCTCCACAACCACACCACTACCTTGCCCCGCATCTTCCCAGGAGTGCAGAGCACTCATAACTACAGAAGACCCATCTTAAGAAGATCATCTTATTTCCCCCTTGGAAGGCTGTGCAACTACACCTTTTAGTTTCCTTTTCCCTGCAAGTACTATAATAGTTCTTACCACTTTTTAGTGACTGTTACTGTTACTGAAGCTGTCAACTGCCTGGTCCACCCCGCCACATCCATGGTACTCTGCATTCAGATAAATAATCCCCAGCCTGAGTAGACAAGAGCTTCCTGACTCATTGAATGAGTGTGCTGATGTGGGAAGGGTGGATTTGTAGAAGGGGAGCAAAAAGTCTGCAGCAGTGATAGCACAGAAAGGGGGAAAGGCTCAGGAGTGGACCTTAACAATTCTGATATCGCGCTGTTAACCCAATACAACCATCAGTGATGCCTGCAAGGTATCAGACACTCTATTCTATTCAGCAAGCTACAGAAGTCGCAATGCTTCTCCAACAGATTGCTAGAAAAACATGTAAACTTCCATAGTTTGTCACCAAATTTACTTGGATCAATGTCAGTCCTTTGATCTGAATACAAAGGAAACAAGGTTAGACCTCAATAATTTGGTACATGGCTTTCACCTGCCAGCAAGCATCTGAATCTACATGAAGCCTTTAAATTAATTTTGAGGTCATTCCCATAACACTAACAGACAGACACACACACTCTGGTGAGGATACACAGCAGCACTGCACCAAAACAGATGACTGAAATAATGATACAGTGTTCTTTTCTTCACTGAATGTCACTGTCATCTACCACATATGGGACTGAGTTCACATTCATGTACCCATACCAATCCCATATAGCACTGAAGTCGGATCTCTTGCATCTTGAATGTACTACCTCCCGATTTCTGGCTTACAGCTCCACTTGCTTCCATTGGAAAGTAAGATGGTGACTACACTACACACTGCTGAAGAAATAAGCGATACTTTACATCCATTTCTCCTTTGACTGATATTCAGCAGTTCTGGTTTTGTTCAATGAATATTTACTGTCAAAATATGTGGGGGAAAAGAAGTAATTTTCAAAAATAACAGTAACATCTGCAGCTTACTCAAGTCTGACAAAGTAGTTGGGTGGGGGAGGGCAGAGAAATCTCAGAAATGTCCAAATATTTTCTGAATTATTAATACATAAATAATTCATTGAAGGAATTTCAGCAATGCCAACATTTCAAAATGGAAGTGTTCAGCTTTTCACAAAAGACTCCTAAAACTGAGATGGGCTCTATCAGCATGCAGTGAAATCTTTCTCAAAAATCAGAAGAAATGTTTCATAATTCATCCACAATTAAATTTTTTTGGCCATAAAGAACTGACCAGCTCGGATTCAAAATCCCACTCAATTTTTTCCCTTGAACTGATAAAATCTTCTTTGTCTACTCCATCCTTTGTAACACAGGCCCTGCCCAACCTGGCCTTGAACACCTCCAGGGATGGAGCGTTCACAACCTCCCTGGCCAGCCTGTTCCAGTGCCTCACCACCCTCACAGTAAAGAACTTCTTCCTTCTACCTAACCTAAATCTTCCCTGTTCAAGTTTGAACCCATCACCCTTTATCCTATCACTACAGTCCTTGCTGAAAAGTCCCTCCCCAGCATCCCTATAGGTCCCCTTCAGATACTGGAAGGCTGCTATGAGGTCTCCACACAGCCTTCTCTTCTCCAGGCTGAACAGCCCTAGCTTTCTCAGCCTGGTTTCATATGGGAGGTGTTCCAGCCCCCTGATCATCCTCCGGGCCCTCCTCTGGACTTGCTCCTATATAACTAACACCTGTCAATTCATTCTTTAACGTGCCTTAAATGAAACTGCACAATAGTAATGCACTCCACCCTGGGTACTCATCAGAGACACAAACAGCACCGCAGTGTCATCAGCATCACTAGTGAAGAAATCCATTCCCCTTGTTTATTGTGGCACAAAGTTAGGAAGAAGCCTCCTAAGAATTCATGGTAAAACCCATAAATTTAAACAGCAAAGCAAAATCATTAAACTATAAACTGCAATATTTATTCTATTCTAGGGATCAGAATATTGCTGCAGCCACTTCTAACTACAGAAAAGTGTAATAAACTGTATGTACTCCCCCAAAGCATTTCCAAAAGTCTCAAGATAGAATTAGGCTGTAACAGGAATTGGTGGTTTAATTGTGAAATTATTAATTGAGACAGTCCCTTAAAACCAAGGGTTCTCTTTTGTTAAACAACAGCTGATTTATCAAATTGATTCTCTAATTGCTGCCATTTCAAATTAACACAAAAATCTTTGCCTCTGCCTTTCTGTGTATATATAGCTGCTATATATAGCAGTATATATAGCTGCTATTTACTTAAATGCTTATCATCTGAATTTTTAATTACTGGTGCTTACTAAAGACAAATAAAATGAATTCTCAGTGAAACAAAGCTTAGTCGTGAATTCTAAATAAAGACAGAAAAAAAGGAACATTCAGGGGCAACAGAGAGTACACTGGAAGCAGCAGGACCCCAGTGCTTATTTATTTTGCATTATTCTGCAGCTTGGCACAAAATATTTCTGATTAACTGTTTGTATTTGCATTATATTTTTAAGAGCAAAGAATGGTAGATAAGATTGTGTCCAGATTGAACAAATGTATTTCTTCCTCTTCTAGCATCACTTCTTCCTCCAATTATTTCATTATTATACGATTCCTGATCTTCTCACATTCCCAAGTAAATGATGAAGTTAAAAAAAGATCCATTTGACCGGCAGCCACCTGATCCCATAAGAACTGCAGGTTAGCTACGAAAACATCCTTTCACAGCCCTGGAAAGTAGATGTGATAATCACTGTAAATTCCCCTCTTCCCCAAAAGGTAAGCGTGCCCTACGCAAGTGAAGCATAATGCTACTTCTACAAGTTACCTGATGTTTCTTCAGTTTTCATTTTCTGACTCATATTTGTGTAGGTCTGTTGGTGCATGGAGGAGCAATCCCTGCTAATGGTAGGGACACAGCCCTGCAACAGGCCTCACCCAAAGCCACTCCAAGCTGGCAGAGGAAAAAGGAAAGATCCCTACTGGCTTTATGTGAGGCCTTCAGCCTTAAAAGGGAAAATAGTTTGCAATGTTCACAGATGTTTGTTTTCAGCTCTTTCTTCCTAGAAAATACACCGCTTAAGCTTTACATCCTTACAACACTTTATGCCTTAGCCTTGATGTGCTCGGTAACCTCAGAAGAAGAACAAATTTCTCATCACAGAAGTACCAAAATTTAGGTAAAATTTAATGTCAACTCCATTTACCTTCATATGATTAATATAACCTAAATTATTTTTTTTTAATATGCACTTATATTTTATCACAGTTTAAATTCAAACCCAAAGAGGAAAGGAAACCAGACTTTGAACTGGAAAATAATGCAAAAACCTCCTCTGCTCAAGTTGGGAAAAAAACGTGGATTAGCACTGTTAGTCAAAAGAGATTATGTTATAGAAAAGCCCTCATGAAATAGAAGAGCCTTCCTCACCATACCAACCTGCATAGCGAATAACCAATATCCTTGAATATAACATCCTTCTACATCACTGTGAAATGCATTTTCAATAAACAAAAATCACAGCTGTAGAAGTACTGGGCAGAGGATGATCTTCAGATAAATGTAGCCATAAATGTAGAAAGTTGCTTTCCATGAATGATAATTAGTACTCCTGCTGAGGTAAATACACGTCACTGTTCATTTATTTTGCAATACCACATGTTTATGAACATTACTGGCAACTAAGCACAGTCTGTCTGCACCTGTTCCAAACACCATCCCATATACCTATTTGCCACATCACTCACTCTCAGTGTAAAAAGCCTTGAGTTAAGATCTATCACCTCTTCAAAACCACCAGTCTCAGCTCCAAATGTTAAATTACACATTCAGCAAATTCTAAATGACAGTAACCACTTAAATGATGTTCACATTCTTCTGAAGAGGTTGGCTTTAAGCGAACAAACTCTTTCATACAGACTTTAGCTTGCTAGGCCTTCCATAAATGCTGGTGTGTAGTCCTTCATCCTCATCCTTAGCAACACAGAAGGCTTCCAACTGTTTATCCTCATTTTACACACCACACTGCAGACTCCAATACCTTCTGTGTTTGTGGGACCCATCCTAGTATTTGGGAATTGGTCAACTTTGATGGGAAATACACAACTCCCAGTTCTAACAGCAACACTACATAAATACCTTGCTAGAAGCTATCCAACACCGGGACTTCTTACAAAGTTACGTTGAGGCGTTCAACAGTAAACCATCTTAGTTTGTGTAATTACTATATAAGCGGATGGAATTTTTTTTTCCCCCTCCAAATTCTTCTAGCAGTTTCAGTGCAACAAAATTAACAAACTCTACCTCCACTAAGGTAAGGGTGTCTTCAGATTTATCTTCTGTATCTCCTCCTATCCACTCTTCCATCACTTTGAGTTCATCACTGTTAATTTTTCAGACACCCATTTCCCCAGTGCTTGATGAGTCTCACAAGAGGCTCAAATAAGCCATACAGCTACACAGGTGCACACATCATGTCAGTACTCATCATGCACCAAGTGTTGTCAAAATCTTATCTCCCAAGTTTAAATACTGGCTCTTCAGCATCACAGTAAACTTAGTATCGGCAACTAGCTTTAAGGAGCTACTTGACCCCCACTCTAAAGGATGCAGTTCAACTATGGGCAGATTGAAGAAGAATCAAATAATTGTGGAGGAAGCTCCCCTAAGCCCCTAGAAACTGAAGTGTGTGACCCTCTGGACTTCCAATGAACAGCTGAAAATGCCCCAGAAGATTACTTACACCAAGTTAAGAGTTAATGCAATTTCAGAAGCACTGTAGAACCAGAGGTGCCATTTCTAACATCACAGCTGATGACACGACCAGGACTGCAGATATGCAATCAAATCTACCATGTTGCCACAGCTGAACACTCAGCAGTTCAGGCTTGGTGTTGTGTGTGTGTGTCCTCATTTTTAACTCTTCTCTTGGCAGTACTCTGAGGAACTGACTGGATTAAGTCCATTCCATTCTACACTGTGAATCCAGCAAAGAGCACTAAATTAGGCCTTTTGCTCCCAGACTAGAGACATTAGTCAACTAAACTACCTGCAAGGGACTAGAGCAGCCAAAAAACCAAGAGGCAGGGAGACAGCCTACCAGGGCAGGCTAAAAGCCCCACTTCTTGATACAATTGCAGAGAGGGTAACAGCTCTTCAGGTTGCTTGGACAACATGCTGCTAGAAAAACCTCAGAGAAACATTTACTAATAGGCAGTTTAAAATTAATGTCTATTTTCAGCTGTGAGCTACAGAACACATGCATACACAGTTTGATAGTATTGCTACAGACTTCTTAGAAGAGCTCCTCCTGCAGAATGGCATCTCACTGCAGATGACACCAGTAAGGCCTTAAGAAGGACCCCAGAGCAGTATTCCTGAACTGGCCTAATTCTTTACAAGTCTTCAATACAGAAATGCTAAACCCAGAAAGCAGCTGAAATGCTGATGGGCACATAGCACCACCTCAGAGTTGAATATTTCATCCAATGGCCATAACTCTCCCAAGTTATCTGCACTGATACTTAAATAACTGGCAATTTATCAGGCAGCCACTAATAAGTTAGAGGAACCCAACAGCTGATTATTCATCAGCGTTATTAGGAAAGCACCTACAGAATCCCTCAGAAACCAAACACACTGTGTCCCCAGAATGCCCCAACAGTGTTTCTTTATACTAAGTTAAGTTTTACGTGCAAGGCTGACCAAAGAAAGATCCCTGCGTAAGTATTTGTTCCTACATTTTTCAGAGACACAGTATAGCTCTGAAGAACAACCAAATTCTTGCCAGCACTCCACTGATGATATGAGCCAGTATTAACCCACTGCTGCACTGCAGCAGCCAGAGCATGAAGAGCCCATGCCATATACACCTTTCCTCACAAAGCTGTTTGCAGCATCAAGTTTGTGATCTGTGCTGAACCACCGCCCTCCCCAGCAATCAACTGCTTCAGTTTAAACTAATAATGGAATGTAACTCAATCAAGTTGTTTTCCTGCAGCACACACAGAATGGCCAAAGCAATATATTTTTATACTGCATGTTACTGTTAGCCAAAAAATACAGTCAACTTTTAAAGCAACAAACTTCAGGGCACATCTCTAGACCTCTATGACAGAAAAAAATTGAACACTGTTTGCATCAGACTTACTGAAAAAGTTATTCTAACTTAAGCTCCTATTCAGACATTTACTCCATTATTTCCTAGCTGTCTTTGGAAACGTTAATCACCTTTTGGCCAAGTGCTTACATGGTCAGTTTTCATAGATTCTCATTCTTCAGGGTCTGTAGGGAGCCCCTCACACAAAACCATGCACCTGAGCATCCATGTGAGAACTGGGATCCATACTCAAGTGTCACCACTCCCTGATTTTTCCAGTGTTTGGTACAAGCAAATAACATTGCCACTTCATGTATTTGCAAGCAGGTCAAGTTTAACCTGTCATCACACTGAGGTGAAATATTAAAGATGAAGCATGAGCAACCTTGTGTCAGTCTCCAGTTTGCACTCAATCGGCTACATGTGTGGCACCATACATGCCAAGTTCCAGTTGTGTGCCATACAGGTCTTGGCAAATGACATTCTCAGTTAAATGTATGTGTGTGTTTAAGCTGTAATACTTTAACTTTGAGACATGGAAAAAAAGTAATGAATACTGGCCACAGAATATGCATTTTTTTAAGACATTACAGTATTTCAGCATGAAGTTTTCCTCTCCTCAGAGGAGTCTCGGGACCACTGATCAGGGATCAAACAGCAACACAGAGACCACATGGGCTTGCCTGTATCTTTTCTGACACTCTGTGGGCTGTGGCATCTAAAGGCTGATAATGCACTTGAGGGACACACAAGATGACTTGTGAACTTTTGTTTTGGGAACTATTGCCCCATAGCTTTTCTGGTGGAATGGAGTGGATAACCGGTATCAGAAAAGCTAGGAGCCCAAGATTCAGAAAAACCCCAGCGATATCACAACAATATGCTTGCACCACGTCGAGTCATAAATTACAGAGTTTTGCGGTATGTGGTTTTGTTACCTCATACCAGGCACCGCGATAATTATGAGAACCACACCTTTCATCTTGCTGACCTATAACACTACATTAATGTAATGTTACACTTGCAATTTAAGCTTTAGAGATTTTTTTCAGGTATTCAGGCCTGCATATTAAAACTTAATAAACTGAAATGCACGCTAGCTTGTTTTGTAGCAGTGTGTTGTTTCCTCATACTTCCAGCGAAACACAGGAGTCTCCAGTCTCTGGGTACTTAAAACTTCTGTATTTCCCACCCGATTTTAAAACTCGGACTGCTTCAAAGAATTAGCTCAATTTTTGACACTTTAACCACTGTATTTTATTAGCAACGAGAGACAATCGAGAAGTTTGAGAGGGTAAGTGGCCTGGAAGCCAGGGCAGCACACCTGCCGATGCCGAAGAGCGAATCCCCGGGACGGCCGCGGCCCAGCGGCGGTGCCATGCCCGGCGGGGGGGGACACGATGCCTCGCTAGCAGCCGGGCTGTGAGGGGCGGTGCCGTCTGACAGACCCTGCCCGGCTCAGCGCCTCAGGCCCGGCCGCGCGCGGGCAGGCCGGTCCCGCCGGAGGGGGCAGAGGGAAAGCTGGCGCCCGCGGCCGGCCGGGAGCCGCGCACCGCCCCCTCCTCCCCTGGGCGCCGCCCGCGCTGCCGAGGGCGGCCCCGGCGGCCCCTGCGCACGCTCCCGCCCGCCGCCCATGAGGCGCCCTAGCCGGGAAGGCACTGACGAGTCATTGCCCCCCAGGCCCGGTGGCGGTCCCGCGCCCCTGGCGGGACGGGCGCTCGAAGGGAGCGGGGGGCGCCGGGCCGAGCCTACAGGTGATGATCTGGGGCAGCGCTGCCCGCACCGCAAGCCGCGGCCTGGGCTGGGCTGCGCGGATAACGGCAGCGGGTCCCAGCGCGGCTGCTTTCGCCTCCCGCCCGGCCGGCCCCGGGCACTGCACCGGCGGCACGGGCCGCCCGCCCAGCCTAGCCTCCCGCCGAACCCTCTCTCCACGCCCACCGCGCCGCCGACCCCGGCCTCCCTCACGCCGTCCCTCCGCCGAGAAGCGCCACCCGCGCTGCGGCGGCCGGTGCGGCCGGAGCGCGACCCGTCCTCCCCACCACACCTAGCAACAGCGCTGACAGGACGCAGTGGCGGCGGCGGGAGGAGGAGGAAGCGGAATGGCTGCCGCGGCGGCGGCTCCCTCCCTCCCCGGAGCCCTGACAGCCAGAGCCGGGGCGGAAGCAGCAGGCGGCGTGCTGTGCCCGTCCTCCTCCCTCCTCCACCGCCTCCTCCGGGCTGCTGCTGCACTCCCTCCTGCCAATGCAAACTAACTCCCCTTCGCCAGGGCCGGCGAGCTGCACGCCTCCCCCGCACCCACCCATGCCGCCGCGCCGCACGCCGCCTCCCCGAGGAGCCCTCCACGTCGCCCGCAGGACCGCTCCTGCCACTCCTCGCCCGCCGACCTCCCTCCCCTGGCGGCCGCCGCCGCGCCCCAGCTCCCGCTGCACCTTGTGCGCCCCCACCCCGCGCCGCCGCCGCCGCAACACGCGGCCCCCACGCCCCCCGCCGTCCTGCCCTGCCGCGGCCCCTGCCCCGGCCCCGCCGGGCACTTACCGATGTGGTTGTCCTCAATGTGCTCGATAAGCTCTGCCAGGGTTGGGAAGTGAAGCCCGCAGCCCCCGAACCTGCAGGCGTTGGAGAAGAAGGAGGCGGCGGCGATGCCTGTCATGGTGTTACATCGAGATCCCCCTGCGGTGCCTGCTCTGCCAGGGCCGGCGGCGGCAGGGCGGGGAAAGGCGGGGGCAAGGGGGGAACGGGACGGAGCGAGAGAGATGGGGAGCGAGAAAGAGGGTGGGGGTGGGGAGGAGGAGGAGGTGGTGGTGGTGGCGGCGGCGGCAGCAGCAGCAGCAGCAGCGTCGGGAGCGGCGGAGGGGAGGGACGGGCTGGGTGGGGGGAGATGAGGCAGCCGCAGCTGGGAGGAGGGACCAGCGCCGCTCTGTAACAGCTGTGCTGCCCCGGCGGCGGCCGCCTGCAGCGGGAGGAGCAGGGCACCCGGGCCGCCCTCTGCGGCCGCCGCTGCTGCCGGGGGACACCCGCGCCGCCTCGCCGTGGGGGCGGCGGAAGCTGCCGTCCCGCACCGAGCGGGTTGCGTGAGGGGACGGGAGAAGGATAGGGCGCGCCCCGTCGATAACTTTCCCCCTCAGCCTCTCGCAGGCAGTGGTGGGGTCGGAGGCTGCCATAGCGATCGGGGGAAGCTGCTCCGAGGATAGGTGCTGGGGCCGAGGAGCTGGTACCCAGACCGGGAGCTCTCCCGGGCGCCAGGAGTTGGCTCCTAAAACGGCCGTCATCCCTACTGTACCCAGAGGGAATCAACCAACTCCTCACCGAGGTCACTAAACCGAGGGGCGGTCGCTCTTGAGAGGAGCTGAGGCCGCCAGACCCCGCTTTCACCTGCCCAGAGGCGCGCCGGAGGCCCGGGGTACCCGCGCCAGGCCTCAAGGGCTCCCCGCCCCAGGTGGGCTCCGGCCCTCCCAAGCGGCTGGTTACCGCCGTTGGGCCAAATTCTTATCACCCGGTGTTGACCCTGCTGAAGTGGGGCGGGAGTGTGAGGTTGTGGCCCCACAGGGACAGCAGGAAGCTAACACACCTCGCTCCCAAGCCCTATTTTGAGATTTTGTCTCCAGAAAGCTATTCAGCAGAGAGGCTGACTGATTAATTGGTTTTAATGAAGGTCTCCCTAGGCTCAAATTCGCAGACAGCTTTATTTAAAATTAAAAGGGAAAAAAAGTGAGAGGTTGCTTGTCGGGAAGGCTTTTCTCCCCCCTCCCCCGCTTGCGTTTTATAATCATCCTTCTTTTATTTCTGTATTTATGTGGTTCTACAGTATTCATAATGATTTTGAGCAAAAGTGTGGCTAAAAAAAGCCTAAAAATCTACATAAAGCTCAGACATAAGTTATTCCACTGATGGGTAACAATCCCAGGCTGTTCTTATCTCTAAAATTAAGCATCTGTGTGAGACTAAGCAGAGCCCTTGCCTATTTCATTAACTGTATTGCAGGTGAGGATGTTCCTAGCATTGCTGTGGGAGTTGAGGAGTAGCAAAGCCTAAAGATGCAGTAGAGTGGTTAATGGATATAATCATAGAATAGTTAGGGTTGGAAAGGACCTTAAGATCATCTAATTCCAAACCCCCATGGGCAGAGACACCTCATGCTAAACCATGTCACCCAAGGCTCTGTCCAACCTGGCCTTGAACACCACCAGGGATGGAGCATTCACAACTTCCCTGGGCAACCCATTCCAGTGCCTCACCACCCTAACAGGAAAGAACTTCTCCTTATATCCAGTCTAAACTTCCCCTCTTTAGGTTTTAACCCGTTACCCCTTGTCCTATCACTATAGTTCCTTCCATCATCCCTATAGCCCCGCATTCAGATACTGGAAGGCTGCTATGAGGTCTCCACGCAGCCTTCTCTTCTCCAGGCTGAACAGCTCCAACTTCCTCAGCCTGTCTTCATATGGGAGGTGCTCCAGTCCCCTGATCATCCTCGTGGCCCTTCTCTGGACTTGTTCCAACAGTTCCATGTCCTTTTTATGTTGAGGACACCAGAACTGCACACAATACTCCAAGTGAGGTCTCATGAGAGCAGAGTAGAGGGGTAGAATCACCTCCTTCGACCTGCTGGTCATGCTCCTTTGGATGCAGCCCGGGATACGGCTGGCTTTCTGGGCTGCAAGCCCACACTGCCAGCTCATGTTCATTTCCTCATCGACCAGCAACCCCAAGTCCTCCTCCGCAGGGCTGTTCTGAATCTCTTCTCTGCCCAACCTGTAGCTGTGCCTGGGATTGCTCTGACCCAGGTGTAGGACCTTGCACTTGGCATGGTTAAACTTCATAAGGCTGGCATCAGCCCACCTCACAAGCATGTCAAGGTCCCTCTGGATGGCATTCATTCCCCCCCAGCATGTCAACCGAACCACACAGCTTGGTGTCATTGGCAAACTTGCTGAGGGCGCACTCAATCCCACAGTCCATGTCACGACAAAGATGTTAAACAAGACCGGTCCCAACACCGATCCCTGAAGGACACCACTCATTACTGGTCTCCAGTCGGACATTGAGCCATTGACCACAACTCTTTGTGTGCGGCCATCCAGCCAGTTCTTTATCCACCGAGTGGTCCATCCATCAAATTGATGTCTCTCCAATTTAGAGACAAGGATGTCGTGTGGGACAGCGTCCAATGCTTTGCACAAGTCTAGGTAGATGACATCAGCTGTTCCACCCCTGTCCATCAGTTCTGTAGCCCCATCATAGAAGGCCACCAAACTGGTCAGGCAGGATTTCCCCTTAGTGAAGCCATGCTGGCTGTCACCAAGCACCCTGTTGTTTTTCATGTGCCTTCCAGGAGAATCTGCTCCAAGATTTTGCCAGGCACAGAGGTGAGACTGACTGCTCTGTAATTCCCTGGTCATTCATTTTCCCCTTCTTGAAAATGGGGGTTATATTTCCCTTTTTCCAGTTGTCAGGAACTTCACCTGACTGCCATGATCTTTCAAATATGATGTCCAATGGCTTAGCAACTTCATTCACCAGCTCCTTCAGGACCTGCGGATGGATCTCATCAGGTCCCATGGACTTGTGCACATTCAGGTTTTTAAGATGGTCTCAAACCAGATCCTCTCCTATAGTGGGCCTAGGGTCGTCATTCTCACATTCTCATTCACATCTGCCTTCGAAGACCTGGGTGGCGTGGTCAGAGCCTTTGCCAGTGAAGACCAAGGCAAATAAGTCATTTGGATCCTCAGCCTTCTCCAAATCCCGTGTAGCCAGTTCTCCTGAGAGCTTCCTGAGGGGGCCTACCTTGTCCCTAGTTTGTCTTTTCTTCACTATGTACCTGTAGAATCCCTTCCTGTTATCCTTTATATCCCTAACCAAGTTTAATTCTACCTGGGCCTTAGCTTTCCTAACCTGGTCCCTAGCTTCCCGGGCAACATCTGGGAAAAGTAGTCAGGATAATTCCTTTTTCCCAGTCTACAGGTAACTGGAAATACAGAGGCAGCTTTGATCTTCTATTTATCTGAAGCTTTGTCCTTCTGAAAATATGGAAGTCTCTCAAAAAATTCAACTGAGCAGGATTTCTATCTATTGTTTTGGGGCATCTGGAACTAGTGGGGAATACAGAGCTTTTCCAGCTTAACATTTTGTTTTTCCATTGCACCCTGAAGCTACACAGTGCACTGCCAAGAGAAAACTAATTCAGCAGGATAAATTAAAAAATGGGATTCTTGTGACACAAACTGAGTAAATACATTTCACTTGTATAATTATTTTGCAGCAGTGATACGTCTCCGCTATGAAATCTTCCCAAATCGTGCGACATGTCTTACATGGCCAGTATGCAGGTGCAAGCTGAAATACAATGATTAAAATTGTTATTAAAAAATGAATCAGTAATGTTTTTTTAGAGAAGTGTGTTGCTTACCATTTCTTTATAATAATCAATTATCCTCGGTTTATTTTTTCTTTAGAACAAACATAAGTAAGTATTTCCAAGTATGACTCAAAAGTGTAAAAATTAGAACTGTAGTATGACTAATTTTAAAAAGTTTCAGATTCATATTGTCCTTGCACATAACAAGGTTGTCCGTAACAACCATCTCAGTAATGCTCCCCCATTATAAATAAAGCTGAAAACAAGCACTTAAACTATGCTTAAATAAGAGCAATTATTAGCTTTTCCTTACTATTTGACATAAGGGTGGTGTCTTTACTAAAAGCCTTATCACCCTCAAAGCACCAAGGGCAGCAACTACAAAGTTTTTCAAATTCAGATCTTCTAGCCCTTCAGAGAGCATTAGGGCAGAATAATTGACTTTTGTGAATCCAGAACAGTATGGAGCAATCTACAAGGAGCAATCTACCTTCAGGTAAGGCCCAGCAGTTAGGGCAGTTGATTACCACAATATAACTACTAATTTATTAGTAAAAATTCGTTATTAGAAAGACCAGCAGTCAAAAAATCATCAAAAAAGGTCTAGGAGCCAGACCATCCAAGGAGATAATGGATCCAAGACTATAAACCATCAGTTTAAGGAGTAAGTGAATTAAAATTACTCTAAACATGCTTCTTACTTTATCAAAATGGACTTAAAGTTAAGCACAAAGATATGAAGTTAGTGAAGAAAAGACGCAGCCCTAACATACGCATTTATAAGCATATAATCAGATGATCGAGAAATCTACTCAGTTGATCAGCCCTCAGCCTTGTACAGAGGTCTGAATAGTAGCACATCCTTCTCATACTTAATCTTGCTCTCACTTGTGCTGAAGAGACTGCCTAAGCTGAAATGATTGTTAAACTACAGGTCTTAGGGGCCTTCAAAACAACTTCTTCAAAAATCAAATAAAACAGAGCCTCCAGCCATTTGACCTTTTTCTCAGCTCCACTTATTTAAAGTATCCTTTAAGATAGCTATTATCACCTCTGAAATGGATTTACTCAGCAATTAGCCCTGGCTAGACAAATCAACTTGTGTCTAATTTCCACTTATTTCTCCCACAGAATGACAGGGGCAACTTTTGAGTACTATCCCTTGGTTTGCCAGTTTGTCACATGGATACCCTAGTTCTCTAGTCTAGTAAAGCTTGAATATGAAAATGCTCATTCATAAGAAAGAGCTTTAAAATATATCGGATTGAGTAAATGACTGCTAAGAAGTTTGATAAAATTACTCTGTTTCCCAAGTACTTGAAAAAAGAACAAGCATGTGAAGTATGTGATCTTTCTACAAACACACCAGGACGTAATATATTTTGTCTGCAATACACAGATGGTAACATGACAGTGGTGAATCAGGGATGAAAAGAGTTAAATTTGGGGCATTCTTCACTAGGTTTGTCCATTCCTGTCTGTCATGGGCCTGGTCCCTTGCCCTGATACCAAAACCAGGGGCAGAAACCCCTTGACTGTGCTGGGAAGAAAACCCTCCTGATTCTAAGGAAGTAAAAACCCAAACAAAAGAAAACAAAACAAAACAGGGACACTGTTCCAAGTGCTTAAATCATGGAGAAAATAATATTAAGTGGTTTAACAACTTTAACTTCCAGTGAAACCATCAAAGCTGAGTATCTACAAAACTGGGCCCTACAGGGTAGGACAAGTAGTTTCATCACAAGATACTGACCTGAATCCTTACCCTGACTTTCTAGCTCTTCTTGACTGCTGCCAGAGTTAAGTGCTTTCCAAGCTCAGCTCTCAAAAATCCAGAGAATTTAGCGAACAATCAATGAAAAGAGACTTGCAGCTAACTGCACAAGCTCACACATCAGAAAGCAATCATTACATTGTCTATTAATAGCAGGTGGTTAACCATGAATGTTTATTAGTTGACAGCTACAAAACTGCTTTGATTTCTTTGTAGGTGACCAGTGTTCTTTGTTAATAGCTATTAAAAGTTACTGATACCAACCCAATCTCCATTACAGTTTTGTTTCATAACAAATGGACTAAATCATGTATCTGTTGACCATGATGGATCAGCCATATGCAATTCTTACATTTAATCCTCAATCTGATTAATCTTGATTTTCTGCCCTAGAAGTTTTCTTTCTGAATCATGCTGGTGATCAACACTGAGTGCCTACCCACATGCAATGTAAAATCTACAGTTCTGATATTGCTAAGGGTGCTGAGGATTCATGCTTACCAAAACCACTACAAGTTTAAAAAGGCCTATGTGTTTGTCTTAACAAATTAGTCTCCGAACCTGCAATTTATTAGGGAAGATGCTCATCTTACAATTTTGCTTCTCTGCCCCATTTGCTATTTATTGCTTTATGTCTTGATCACACAGGTGCTTGCACAAACCCGATTTTGTGGCTTTCTTCACAACAGCAGCTTGCATGGCATGAGTTTCCAGGATCATGGTCTTAAGCAGGAACAACTCCTCCACTGAGCTCATAGTGAGCAAGTTCCTTAGGTAACATCAGAAAGACACTGGAGAAATTAGAGTAGCAATCTGTGGAGTGCTTATGCTTGAAACAGGTGGATCAAACGACATATGTCTGACAGCAAAACCCTCTATATCATTGAGAAGAATTACACATTTGCATGAACTGCCTAACAGCAGCAGCCCCCCAACCCTCTAGGCTATATGTTGACTGCAGTCAATGCTGAACACGTACTGTGAACACATAATGTGTCCATGTTACCATTTGGTGTTTTAAGTGTAAGTTCTACAATATTGTTACAGTTCTGCTGTTCAGCATTTCATAGCTATGCAAACTCTATTTCCAAAATCTAGCTCTGTGTGTTGAGGTAAGAGAAGGCTCCCTCACATGGTATTTTTCTGGAAAGCAGGGTTTGTACTTTCTGTGTTTTCTTTGATATAAACTAAACGGAGTGGATTCATCATACATCAGGAAAAACACAGTTGGATGAAGGTGAAACATGGTTTAGTGGTGGTCCTGGCAGCTCTGGGGTAATGGTTGGGCTTGAAGATCATAAAGGTCTTTTCCAACATAGTTGACTTGATGATCAGCAAAAAATCAAAGTGAAAGTGTATGAAAATGACTAAAACAACCTTCCAGATAAAGCTTGTTTTCTCACCCCAAATGACAGGTTATCTGATACACAGGACATCAGAAACTTAGCTTTGAGATTCTTCATGCTTTAAGCAAATGTGTAAATACTCACCTTTCTATCTATTTGAAAAATTGTGGCAGTCAGGTGAAGTTCCCAACAACTGGAAAAAGGGAAATATAACCAACGAGCACTTCCTAGTGTTCTTTGTTTGGAGTAGCAGTGGCAGCACAAATGATGTCAAACTCTCTTATCCTCTGACCCTGAAGATCATTTAGGATGCTATAGATAGAGGGTGATTTAAAGCAATGCTAAGGCAGCTCTAACTTACAGCAGTGATCTGGAATGTAAAGACATGGCACACAAGTCCTACGTTGTTTGTTGCCATCTTATGTTTTCCTTCCTATTCACTTATTTCTCTGCCCCAAATCAAAATTCACCTAGGATAATCCAGGTCCTTCATTTCTGGATTTCCCAGTCACAGGCAGCTGTGTATTTTGGAGTCTGCAAATTCAGAACAGACTGTCTTCTGTTTAGCCTGAGAATTTCCCATTTAAAAATTCTTCACTGAGCCAAGAATACCGGTGACAGGGAGAATTCTGCACTGAGGCATAGGTGCCAGCAAAAATCTGCTTGCTAAATCGTACATAGGGTTGGAGAATCCCCAGTGTTCAGGAAGGCAATTCCACAGGGAATTCTTCCCATTCTTAAAATACATGCCTTTCTCATATTATCAAGTTAGGTTAGCAAGAAGGTGGCTTTGACAGCACTAGGAATGGTTTGGTGTCTCTAAGAAAAGGAAATCATGTAACAGGAATCATTGACTGTGGAGCTTGACATCGTTGGAAAGGAGACTCACAGTTCAGAATGAGAAGCATTTACAAATGAAAGAAACACCCATCTTAGTAAACCTCTTAAATGATCTTCTGTGGAGAACAAACTGTCAGAAGCTCAGCTGCAAATATATTGCAAATCACTTGCAATCACCACTGAGAGTGGTTTGTCGAATAAACATGTATTTCTTCTGACAGTTTAAATCGGTGATACAAATAACATGCCTGTTATCATCTCATGAATCATGAGGACTGAATATGGCTGCTACAGTTCTGAACAAAAGAACATCAACTAGAGACAATTTATGTAGTTCTCCAGTAGCAGATCAGGACCTATGAAGATACTGTGCCCTCCACTGAGCAGATAGCTACTCATGGTTTACTTAGAATCACCTGTTCAAATCCACCTGTTCCAATTTACTTCAATTGGAAGTAAATATTGAAGAGGAATAAAAGAAGCAAAATCTCTGGAATACTGAAATGGGGTATTAAAATGGTGCCATGCAAAAAATCCAAAATGGTAAAACTCACAGGTGAATAGTACAGTAGTAAGAAAAAAAGGAATTGGGAAAAAATATGGTAACTGTTACCTGAAAGAAACATGAGAAAGGGCATATGATCAAGAATAAGGATGTAACACTTCCACAAAGACAATGTTTGCTGTTTGCCACTGTGAGCAGGGAATGTAACTCTAACATAGAAAATAAGAATGCCTGCTGAAGAAAACTTCTAAGATGACCCCAAAACTCCCTTGTTTCCTTTAGAGTAATGCATAGTTGTGAAGGCTTTAAGCATTCTTTTGATACCTCTCAATGTAGATTACATCATAAATCTTATGTTAAAAAAAATAATTAAAAAATTGGCATGTTTCCACAAGATTTATCCTTATCCTCATCTGCATAACAATGTAAAATTACTTGAAATCCCCACTGGTTTTGTATGTATTCTGACTTCTGTATACCCATTGACTTCAGTGTGATTTTTAGGTATTCAGCACTTTGCAGAAATTCATCTGGAAACAGCTGCAGAAGCTCCTGCTTTACATAAACAAAAAACTGCTCATAGTAGTCTCAGAAAGTCATGGGTCTGCTTTATAAACAAACAAACAAAAATGCTTATGCATAATGCAGTATTTGGAAACAAACTTGGAGATTATTCACTCTTCAGAACATCTCGGTTATCTTGTATGAAACAAAAGAAGCTCACCTGCTTCTACATCAGATGCCAGGACCTCCTAGTAAGGGAAGGTGTGAAATAAGGATAGATCTGTGGTATTGCAGTAAGGTACATAAAGCACTGGTAGAATGTTAAAGTATCTTATTTCCAGCTTTTATATCTGCATCCTGCAAATTCACCATATTTCAATCTAAACAAATTACTGAATGTCCAACACATTTTTCAAACTACAGTACATGAAAGAGAAAACAATGTTCCATGGGCATAGAGATACGTAATCTTGCAGAAGAAACAAAGAAGGCATATTCTCAGCTCTATTCTTTTCCAGTTTGTTTCTTACAAAACTCTTAGTGGCAATATAACTTTGTAGTAGTGTCTGTGTATATGTACAGATAAACAAACATCTTCAGTTATTTTTCCCACTTCTGTGTGTTTATATTGTAACTAGAACATGGCCAGCCCTACAAAAGTATCACAGGATGTATTGAAACAAGGATCCTTATCCTGTACATGGACCAAACAGAACAGATTATTATTTGCAAGAGCTCATTCACTTGTTTTTGCTCTTGTTTGGAGTTCAGGTTCAGATTACTTGTCCTTAATTCATTTCCTGTACCAATCTGACTTCCAGCATACAATTTAAAACCCCCAAATTGTACCAGAAGAAAAGACTTGGGGAGCTTTAATAAGTGAAAAACTTGCATAGCTTTTTTCTGAAGAAGGTTTGCCAATGCATACATGTGATGATTTTTTTTTTTCTACATCTGTTTTTAATACTTCATTTTGTAGAGATTTGAAGTAAACAGATATGTGAATCTATCGAATAGTAGAATTAGAGGCTTCCTATGTGTTAACAGATATGATTCATCATGATGACAGTAGAAATGTACTCAGGCATTTGTAGGTTCCCACTTTGCCTTCAGCTGGATTATGGTTTCAAGTTTAGCTGTAGCTTGAGAAACTGCATTTTTCACATTGTGTTGTCTTGACAGTACACACAGATATTGCCTCAAATTTTACACCTGAAGTGATTCTTTGAGGTACATATTAAAATAAAATTTAATTAAAAACTGTTAGTATGTAACTATTTTCTTTCCATCTTCTATTTGGTTTAGTATTCAGATGTTGCTGGTTGGCCTTTTTTTGGCAATTGCTTTGTCCTTTGAGCACTGTCACAATCATTTTCGTATGGATAAAAGAATAATTAAATCTTTGAACTTCATGTATTATGTATTATTATGTAGGTTAGAAGGACTCTTTCAGCTGAAGCAAACTATCCTAGATCTGTAAAAGTTGCAGCTTTCATTTGGGGTAGGATTTCAGAGAAAAGAGTAGACAGTAGAAAAATCAGACTGTGTGATGTGGCACTCTGGCCATACCCTTACCTCCATACCTCAGGTTTTCCGCAGCCGATTTAAGCTCTGATCATAGGAAGCAGACGGATTCCTTTTCCCTGTCCTTTATCTAACCCCAGCTGAAGTCAGAGGAGTTCTACACTTACATGGGTTTACCTGCAGTTCACAGCTGCTTTGCAGCATTAGTGTTTTCTGAGTACAATTCTTCTGTCTGATCTGCAGTGTCAAGGTTGGCAGTGGGGAATTTATAATTCACTTTGTTCTGGTTTTGTTCCTGTTTTCTTTCAGTTTTGCTGTCTGGGAAAGCAGGAGCCAAATACTTTTCCCTCCTTCCTCTGGGATGTCGGTTTGTTTGATAAACATATTAAAGGTACTCAGGCAGTATCCTCAATTCTGCAGTGGCTGTCTTCTGCAACTTTGATGTTATGGAATAGCAATGATGGTGGCTCAACCCGACTTTTGAGAGCATGATTTTCTTGGTGAAGTGATGGTGATGAGCCCTGAGAAGGGTTTGCACACCATACTCCCCCACCTCATGGCAGTGTGTCTAAGAGAAAAAAGAATGATGTCTGGAGGGCCACAGGAGGCTAGTGTAGGTGACAGTATTTCTCTAATTGCTGTGTGTCACCTTAATAAGCCATGACAAATCAAAAACAGAAAGAAGGGCAATTTATTGGTGTACAAGAAATGTAGAAAGTTTGGTCAAGTGGAAGCAAATGGCCTTTATTTTATTCACTACTGCTTAAGTTCCAGGTGGGAGCATTTGACGTGGTTATGAGTTTTAAGGACCTGTCTTAATGACCTTAGTGAATGTAAGGACTATTTATCCCTCAAAACTACTGTTGTTACTGATTTAAGCATGTTTCCAGTGCCCCTCTTCATTTTACAGAGTAGGTTTGTGCTAGTGCAGGGTATTTTCAGATGAGAGGTCTGTTTCATAGAAAACTCCAAGCTAAATCTATTTCTGGAGTCATCATGCCAGACTCCTCATCTTTAAGAGATGGGGAAGTTTATGTTGTCACCACAGCACCTGCATAATCATAATCAGCAGATCTGATTTTCCTGGACAGGTTAAGTAAGTCCAAACCAGCATTGCTCATCCAAACTGTTTGAATATCCTTCACTGCAAGAAAACTGCCTCTTTGTGAGTGATGCTGTTCAGTTCTGTCAGGACTGTTCATTTTCAGGGGAGGAGTAGAAGTGCAAAGAGGTCCACAGCCTCATTGCCACCATTTTTTGCTGGCATAGCAAGTTTTAGGAGTACTTCTAATTCCCTCTTGTGTTTGAGACTCATCTCCTTCTTACTTTGGGAAGTGTATGGGGAAGTGTTTGGTCCCAAAGTGACAGTAGGACAGTAGTTGTCAGTGCTTTTTTAAGGACCATAAACTCTCAACTTGGCTTCAACAAGGACAGAGTTTCCTTACTGTCTACTGGTAATATATTGCTAATTATTACCCAATACTCTTATTACCAGATGTTAATCTAGTATTTTTCTATTTCAGTTTTGAGGGTGTATGGAGACAGTTAACATACCGTCTTTTGGCCACAGTGCTACCTCACATCATTATGTTTGCTAAGTGGTGAATAGAACAGAAACATGTTGTCATCTCCTCCTGGAGATGGGTTAAGATCTGTGCTGATGGTGTTAAGCCTCTCTCTGTCTTGGATCACAAAGTGGTTCTGTCTCATATGTTACTAAGAATGAAAGAGGTATTCACTGGATGGTGGCATACTCACTTTGCTGAGCATTTCCAATGGCCAAAGATTGTCTCCTCACTGAGTTCCATACAAACAGCAGATGTTCCAAACAACATCTGCTTGTTTCCCCTCATTTAATACATGTAAAAGTGGTCATTAGAGTATACATTCAGTCTTTTGTACTTCATTTCAGCACTTGGTGACAAAGCTGACTTTATTAGTAGCAGGAGAAAGTGGTTGGGATGGATAAGGATCAGCAACTGTGGCTTAGTCAAGGTAAAAGCAAGGTGGTGCAAGTGGAAGAGATAATCATGGTTTCTATCTCATTGATTTCACACGGTCTTTGACTACCCTGTTAGACACTTGGCTGTTCATTCCTCTCTTGTCAGCAGGGATAGAAGCTGCCTGTTCAAGGATGGCAAGGCCGTAGGGTTTTTTCTGGGGGGTGGTCAATTTCATTCCATCTTGAGCTGAGCCTGTCATGAGCCCATGGGACAGAGCATCCAGTGCAAAGGAGAGCAGGCAGCTGATACAAAAACGATTGTGAGGGTGTTGTGACTCGGTAGGACAATGCAATTGTTATGTTATACATGCTTGGTTATTTTCCTGTAGACTACTCCATTAGAAAACTCATCTGAAACAATTTGGAGCCATGCAGAAAAAATGGGTGGTTTACTTATTAAGGAGCATCTCTTTCCCAGCTATATTGTAAGTCTTTCTTATGTTCTCTGCCTTCTGGCTGCTGGGCTCATTTCTAGCTGTTGGCTGTGATCTGTAAAACCATAAACGACCAGAGTTCTGCTTAGCTGAGATATATTCTCCGACTCTGTGAAATTGCCCGAGGCCAGCTGAGGTGCCTGGCTCGAAACCCATAATTTTTTAGTGCTTGCAGATCCCTTAAAGCTTTTCTAACAGAGGCACAAACAAAGGCCTTGTTTTTCCTTTGGACTCATCAGAAGTAGCACAAGGATTCTCTGGCATCCCTAAATTTAAAGTAGATTGAGAGTGAATGGTTTAAGGAGAGTTGTGACAAGCCAGCCTTCTGTAGGGCCCTGGGCCATTAGATCTTCTTTTCTTGGTTTATAGTAGAGCAAGCTTATTGTATTTCAGGACTACCCTTTCTCCATTGCTTATTGCTTCTTGAAGCTGAATGTTGCTTGAGGGATTTGATGTGCAGGATTTTAGGAATTGTTCATAAAGTCAGGGGTTTTTATATTGTATTTATACACACACATTCTTTATATATACACATATATGCAGATACGTATATATGTGTAAAAATATGCACATACGCACGCACACAGAGACACATATACTTACTTTATTTGTGATAGGGTTTTTGATAGGTCTGCTTATTTGCTTAGTGGATTGCCTGGGTTTTCTGACAACTTTGTGTTCCAAGGGTGAAACGACCATTTAACCTAACAGGGAGAAGGGATCATAGTTTGTAATTCTGGACTGCAGAACAGTGCCTTGCTCATTCTCACAGTGCTAACTGGAGAGTCAAGAAATAATCCTATTGAAAGGCCTCAATAATGCCAGAGGCTAGGAAAACTTGAAAGGAAGTGATGCAGTGGTTCTACACAGCAAAAAGTGTAGGTATAAAACTTACAAAACATGTTATTATTAACAAATCTGTATATTATACTACAAATGTTTTTGTTAAGTTTATATGTTACCTAATACAGATGAAACACACCATTATCATTGTCTCTCTGAGAACCTATTTTTTTCTTTTAGCAATTAAAAAATTCTTTCAGCAAGATCCCAAACCCTTAAATAAGAAACAAAAATCACTAAATCTTGGCAAACAGCAACTGAGTTCACCTACAGCTGAAGCTGTTCCTTTCAACTCCATCTCAAACAAAAGAAATGTAATCAGGTTGCATGCTCATGAAGCAATTGGTTACAGTTGTACAACTTTAGTAGGGGGAAGAGATGCTTCCTTCCAAAGATAATGCTTCCTTCTCTGAAAATAAAGTTAGTTGGGGGCATTTGCCAGGGCTGATTTAACTTAAAAATGCAACGGGGTTTCTTAAAATTAGCGTGTTCAGCACAATTTTTTTTTTTTTTTTGTGGACACTGCTTTGTGAAGTATTGAAAATTTATATAGCTAAAGATTTAAGATTATCTAAAAGTTTCCAGCTAGGAATTTGTACTGACCTAAATACATTGTGCTGGTTTGGGTTTGTTTTTTTTTTTAAAAAAAACCCCACTTAACTCAAGCCAATGCAACTTCTTTGTACAATCAATCTTTGTGTAATCACTGAGCAAGAGCAGGCGTGAATAAGTACCCAGGCAAGGTGTAATATCCTTTAGAAGTATTTTGCTTGTAAAATTAATGGAGGCTGGATTACTAGTATTATCAGAATGAGAAAAAGGCATTAGAGAAGTAAAATAATGAACACATATAGAAACCAGAATTCTGCCTGTAAAAAATGCTTATATTTCTATCCCAACAAAGCACCTCTGCAAATACCTGCAATATTATTCTGGCCCCATTTAAATCACTGGAAGTGATGCATGGATGATAAAGAAGAAATTAAAAAAGATGTCTGTTCAAATAAAATCTCTCAGAGATACTTGACTTTTTCAAAAAGGCAGTGTAAGGTGTGTTCTGATTCATTTGCTAAGCTGAATGATAATAGCAAAGAAAAGAAAGAAAAAGAAAAATGGCAGCAAAACACTTCCCCCATAATTCACCCCCCCAATCATTTCTATTTTTATTCCACTATGTAAATCTTCACAAAAACTTAGGCTGCCGTATTATATCCACCCCAAATTGTTCTGCTTAGATCATGCAGTTGCAAACCTCCACAAAGGCACTTTATCTGGTTTAGGAATGGTTTGGTCTCCAGTTGGTTGAAGAGTTGATGTAACACAAACTGAACTAAGCCCAGGCTGGACCAGAATAAGACTGTCCTCACCATTTTTGCACTAGGTAATTTAAATCACTTAAGAAAAAAGTTCTCCCTCACAGTTGGGATAATAATTCTTGGAAGTATATTAACCACAAAATTGGAAGCAAGCTCTTTGGGCAGACCTCATCTGCTGCCTGCAGGGGCAAGAAGCCATCCTATCTTAGAAGGAAGTAAACTTCAGAAAGGGCCTTCTCTCTGCAGGGGAATACTCTAGCTTGTCGCTGCCAGCCCACATGACTGAACATCGGTGGTTTTTTGGTTTCGTTTGTTATGTGTTGTGACTGTATAAATACTCACTGTGCGTGCTTTCCTGCATAATGGTGTAGGTAATGCTAATTTCCCAAACACTTACTGTTTTTTTAAATAATTTGAGCATTTCCAGAGTTTGGCTTCTACCTTTCTGCCTTCAACAGGGAAAGGCAGCTACGGCATGTATAATTTTTCACTCAGAATTAGACGTGCCTGCATTTTAAGACCCACAGATACTGACTTCTTTTTTTTTTACCTCAGATACAGTACATTATTTATATGGCAATTAAATGTAATTGCATTTAAATTTTCAGTTAAAATAATTAAAGTAATGAGGGCCTAAAATTGAAAGTCTAATGAAAAGACAATACTATTTTGGAATGCAAAGTATATTTGCCTTCTCTCACCCCCTGTTGCATATGTATGCATATGTAGCACATATATGGTATAGAATACATAAGAACCTTCACTTGTTATTTGTGAGTATTGGGCTCTCCAGTATAAGGACATTGACATACTGTAGAGGGTCCAGTGAAGCGCAGCCAAGATGATCAACGAATGGTTCATGTGATGTACAAGAAGACACTTTCTTCAGCTTGTGGAAGAGAAAGCTAAGAGGGGATTTTGCTACTCCCGTAACGTACCTAGTAGGAGAGAGGTTGCAGAGCAGCGACAGACCATGCTGACTGGTGTACAGTGACAGGAATCTCCATCCTTGGAGAGAGCCCGAACTTGGCATGACAAGGCTGTGAGAAACCTGTCCTTTTGAGGGAATTGGGCTAGGAGAGATCCCTAAATTATTCTGTGATTTTGTGGTTTTAATTTAATTGCTCTAAGCAAATTCCCAGACTGAATAATTAGTCGGTCCTACCCATCTCCTCTCCTCCTGAAAAGTTTTTTAAAATCTCAAAACCAGCAAAGAAGATTGTGATTCTTCTCTGTACAGTAAAGCTGATCCAGGGAAAAAAAGAGTTTACAACATGCAGCATGGGGTTATTATTTTTAAAAGTCTGGTTATTATTTTCAGAAGTCCTGTTACGGGTTGCAACTACTAAAGTAACTTTTATCAGTCTGTTACTGAGACAGGTGATGGCATCCTTTAAGTTACATGGGCAAGGGTTCTTTCATCAAGTCCCTTTTTCCTACAGAAAAAAATCTTTTTTTCCTTCCAATTGAAAAGCTGGCCTATGGAATTTTATTTGAGATGTCTGAAATAGTACATTCAGTATACTTCACATTCCAGAAGCGTTGTTCATGCTGTAGCCCCTGGAAACCATGGGAGTTTGGGTTGTTGCAATATGGCCTAAGAATATCAGTTTGAACATTTTGTAAGCAGTTTCTTGCCTTTTATATTTTCACTGCAAGTAGCAGTTAAAACTAAAATCCTGGTAGGTTTTCTAAAGGAGTTAAGATTATGTCTTGTGGAATATTTATTTTTGAATGAGATTCTGTAATATAGAAGCTGGACTATAAATGCATTGTGTAAGGCCTCATGATCTTCAGTATTTACCAAACAGCTATGCTGGATTTTATTAAGCAGTACCTTTTATCTCCTTCATCTAGGAATGACAACATGACTGAAACAAAAACGTAATTTACTGTAAATAAGTTATATAACTTTTTCAGAGCATTCAAGGCCTATGGGAGCTTTAAGCCTCTATGCTAGGATGCTAGGATACGTTTTAGATTCTTAGGGTCTTAAGTTTCTTATTTTGCTTTTTTTCTTCTTCTTCTCTATTTTTTTGTGAAGATGAATGCAGCTCCATTTTTGTGCCTGGGGTTTTGCTGGTCCATAAATTCATAAATTTTTCAGTGAAGCATTTCATTGCTGCTTTGTGGATTTACAAATGAACTGCATATAGTAAACTTAATCTTCACTTAAAAATGACTGCAGCTTTACTACTGAAAAAGGCAGTCCATGTCTGCTGCAAGAAAGGTGAAAAGAATAGTTCAGGAAAGTGGACTAATGTCATCTATGCATGTCAGATAACTTAAGCATACTCAATGCTGGAGGGTCAACAGCGCATAGTACAAGAACACCATTAATTCAGTGGATTTCTCAAAGACAGCAGAGGGTATTGCAAACTCAAACTTGTCTGGATAATTAAATATATATAGTCCAGAGCAGAAAAATATTTCACTGGTACAGAGGACTGCTTTTTGGTGGGCTTTAGTCCATCTTGACAAGTGCTGGTGAAGATATCAAATCCCTGGAAAATATTGTCTTCTATTTACAGGGCAGCTGTTGCACTAAACTTGCTAAACTGGCTGCCTTGACAGCATGCCTGAACCTTCTTTATGGGAACAGTTTAATCTCTGCAGAATTTTGTCCTGTCTGCTGAATATGTTAGAGAGTTCAAAACTTTGTGTATTAAGTCTCTGTTTTGGCTTCTACAACTATCATATCTCCTAGATGGAACAGAAAGCACCAAATTAATAAAGTAAGCTTGCTGTTATGGCTTGACTCTGATTAGTAAATTATACCTCACTTCTGGTACTTAACACGTTAACACCCACAAGTAAATGCTAACTTTATTCTCTCTGCATTGCTTTCTTGAAATGCAGGTTTATTAATTGAAGCTTTATTTTTTTATATGTGTTTACAAAATCCACCTCATGGATACGTAACCAAGACCTCATTGTCTTCTGTAAATGGTTTGTACAATTAGGTGTCCCACGTTATTCTTGGAGGTGGATTGCATATATGTGATAGGAAATTACTTACAAAAATAACCAAGTTACAAGATCAACAAGATAGTATATTCAGTATTCACTGCACAGTATATTTTTTATTTGGTGTATGCCTCACTGTAACTTCTAAAAAGAAGGTTACATATGAAATAGAAATCTGAAAAGAAAGTTTCTGCAGAAAAATTGCTAAACTAGGTACACACAAACAGAATTAAATTTAATTTGGTTCTGACTCTAGATCTGCTGGAATCTTCTTTGGAGTGGTAGGAAAGCACTGCATCATCTTACTTTTTCTTTTATTCATACTTTGAGAATATAAGCTGTCTGACATGAGAGATCATGCACTTTAATTCCAATTTTCACTTTGATTCACAACTCAATGTGAGTAATAATTCATGAACTTTTAAAGAAGCATAATGTGTTTTGTAGCATTTTTTTGATTCTTAAAGATGTTTTTTTGTACGTTATGTGACAGAAAAAGACCACTTTTAACATTCTGGGTAAGAAAGGTTGTTATAAATTGTTGTAACACTTCCAGCCTGAGATAGATAAGTCTTCTGATAGTCACACAGCTATTTGCTACAGCTTTGTATATAAAAGATAAGATTGGATTCATAGAGACAAAATACTTGTATTGATTCACAGGGGAATGAGTATTTAAATTCAAGGATGCTGAGGGAGAAGGTGGTATGTCCCATGACCATTACCTGAGGGCTTTTGTGTGTAAGTTGTGTGGGGCTCAAGAGGTATAGCTGAATATGTGGTTGATTGCACTACAAATTGCATAACAATGATCAGCATGATCTTGCCTGGATTCTTCCTCTGTAATTACAAAAATCTCTGAGATGGAAGGATTTTCTATGATCAGTGGGTCAAAGGATACAATCTACCCCCTACAGCAAGATTTCAAGGGATACAATCCATCCCCTAGAGCATGATTTCTTCACCTCATGAATGAGGGACTTGGAGGAGTCTTGAAGTCAGAGGCAATGTGGAATCATTCAGTGATTCATTCTTGTCTCACCTCTGCCTTGAAAAAAGTCTTCTCTAGTTGTATCAGATTAAAAAAAAAAAGGGGGGGGGGGAAATCAGTTGACAGGAATATAGGAAATGGTAGGAAACAATAGGAAAGCAGCAATTTTATTTTCATTACAAATAGTTACCGTACTGCACAAAGCCAAACTAATTCTATGTATATATAAGAATTTGGAGGAAATGGCTGTCCTGATTGCTTCAGAGGTGAAACAGCTAGAGACAGTGTTTTGGGGTCAAGCCCAGTTACCTACAAACCTTGTAGGCAAATCCCTGGACAACATACAAAGAAACATTAAAATGTCAAGCTTTCAAAGTCAAATTTGCCTCATTAAGTAAATGTCAAAATTAAGGCTTAAGTCAATCCTAAACATCATGCTTTTTAACTCATGGTCTGTGACTACTGATGGACTATAAGCCTTCCAAAACTATTCATCCCATATTCCTGTACATAAAACAAAGCAAGCAAGATGGCCAAAACCAAAGTTTGAATGTTTAGCCATTTACTTACATGAAACCATCATGAAAATGCTGCAAAGGATGACCCCAGGATTTTTTCAAGAAGTTTAGGTGGTCCTTTGATTAGAACATAGCACCTTTATGATGATATTTCATATAGCATCTTTGGGGCAGAACTGGGGGGAGAAAGAGATCTCCTAGAACTTGTCCAGTGCCTTAGAAAGAATAGCTTACTGTTTGCCCAATGCAATAAATGAATTACAGAAAAAAATATTATGTGATAGCCTGTTTTCTGCTATGCATAGAGGGTCAGAGTTACTTCTGACATTTTTAGTATTTCTTACACAGGCAACTTAACTTAATTAACTTTGTTTTGACTGCAGCAGAATTCTGAACAACTGAAAGCGGGAATTTGAAACAGAGTATTCAGGTTGTGTATAAACTTGTTTGTCAGAGCCCTCCAGGAAAAAATAAAAGAAAGAAAAAGATACCCAGTGTAGCTGTTCAATTAGTGAACTACGTTTACCACTCCAGTGATATCCCATAACTTGGAATGGTTCCGAATCTTAGTTTGTTTCCTGAACTAAGTCATGTATGATCAGCTAAGTGACAATTTGCCAATCTCCCCAGCTTTCCTTTTCCCTCGGCTTTGGATGGAGGATCAGAAGTTACGATGGTTTTTCTCTACTGCTTGATAGAGAAAGATATCTGTGTGGATCCTTCCCACTTGGGAAGTGCTCTGTGTGGGAGCAGCTGTGATTCCTGAGGGCTCTGTGGAAAAATTGTGTCGGCAAGGTATGAGGAACAGCATCCCAAGTATCTCTTGCTTTTGTCCTGCTAGCACTGAGGCAAGCTTGACTGTCTCAGATTCCTTAGCTCTTCCATTGCCCTGGAATATATATGATTATTTAAGCTTCCTTTTTTCCTCAGTTCCTTCAGACATGCCACTGTGATAGTCCCTAAAATTTCAGATCCTCTGGCATGGATCATACGAACATGGAAATCAGCAGACCAGGGATTTCTGTGTTACCCCATGCATATATCTCAAGTCTTCTCTGAGGAGGCTATCTCTAAGGTTGAAAGTGCAAACCTGAAACTTAACAATAAAAATGTTAGGTGTGGTGGTATTTTTGTCAAATACCCATTAGCTGAGCTAACAACAAGCTCCTTTGATGGAGATCATGACATAACTGTGGGCTGGTAAGTGTTTGATCATACTTAGCTAGGCTAGATTGGAGCAAGCAGCTAAGAGCTGAAGAGTCTCAGGTCCTCTACCTGTGATGTAAAGCCTGCATTCGATCAGTTGCTGTTTTTTTTTGTATATGACATTAGGAATACACCACATAAACATCTTTTTATAAAGAGCTAAGCTGTGCTACATTCTGAAATTTTCTGTGTTGATGTTGACTCTTGGTTAAGCCAGTGTAAACCTAATGAAAATGAAAGCTGTTAATTCAGAACATTATAAGCCAAAGAAGAACCCAGCCTTCTGCTCCTATGGTGTTTGCAATCTCATTTTTAGATCTAGATATGTAACAGACACCACACATTCCTAATGAGGATAATTCCTGGTTTTACACCTTGTACAAGCTGTTCCAAATAATTTGTCTGCAGATTTTGATATTAGCACAGTTGCTGCCATAAACTGTGCCATGCTGAGAGTATTTGTATAGTTCAGAGCACACGACCTTCACATTATCATCTGTGTAGCAATGTGAACTGATGTCAAGAAATGCGGGGTTTAATCTGTTTCTTTCTTAAACATTGTTTTCTCTTTTGGAATCTGATCTCTTCCCTCCGAAGTCAGCAGAAAACTCTTGTGAATTGAAGCAGAACTTGGGCCAAAGCTTTAGCATAGGCATGTGTTTCTTTTTTATTGTATGTCTTTAAGATTAAAAGGGGAATGAGTATAAGAATAAAAAAGACAGCAGAGTGAACATTAAAAAGAAAAATAACCTTTAAAATCAGATAATCAGATGTTTTACAGATTACTCAAATACATTCACAATAACCTACATAGCAGATAGGAAATGTGATTTGGTCCTTTTTGTAATGTTTTAATGTGGAGAACACAGCCATATTTAATAAAAGAGGAAAAATCTGCATTTCATACAAGTGGCAGCTGGCAGTTTAGACTTTTCCAGTCAAGGACACTGGAAATAGCTGAGCAGGCATTTAAACTACATCTTTCAGTTTATAAACTGGGCCTGCTCTTTATTCTTCACATCATAGTACCCCCCAGTTTGGCAACACTGTTTGTATGTTTCTTAAAGAAGCTTCAGAATTGCCAGATTGCCTTAGCAGGAAAGCTCTGGGTCCAGACCATTTCCCTGAGCAAAGCGCTGGTGGGAACTGGCACGATCCCAGCTGCTGTGCCCCAAAGCTGAGTGTCCCCTAGAGAATTCAGAATCTGAAAAGACCTGATCCAGAGTGCAAGCACATTAAGGAAAGCAAAAACATACTGATAACTTCCTGAGGGCTGACTAGCCCTCTAGGGGTAAATACAGGGGGATGCCACCTAGTGTATGTAAGGAAGCACTTTAACGTGGCCTGCCAGAAGACCATGGTGTTATCCATAAGTGAAGGAAGTCCTGTAAGCATATGGTCCCAGCCATGTATGTCTTATTCCTGCAAATAATCCTTTTCCTAATTGGTCTCCTTCCAAATGGGTAGGTTTCTGTGACTTTCTATGTGAATAAAGACTTGGCCTATCATTTGAGCTCTGATTTCATTGCTGGTGAGTATTTAAAAGTCTCTGTCACAAGACCAAGGATTTAATTGTCACTTTGCTCGCCAGTCCCTCCAGAGAGGCTAAAGTGCGTGGGAGCAAAGGTGTATATGTCAGTCATTCCAATGGATAACTGGAGGACCTCCAGATCTCCATAACCATTGATATAACGTTGTTCAGCTACTAAAAATTCCACAGTCCTTAAATGGAAAAGTAGAATTCCCTTCGTGCTCCTAACTTCTTGTCTTTTGCATAAAATAGTTGTTTTCCAAGATGAGGTTTCTCTTAAGAGAAGGACACCATCTCTTTTTTTCCTTCTGCATATAATCATTTCATTATGTAGTCCATCTGCCCTCTTGTGGCTTCCTTTTTGATCTTTCCACTTTTACTTTGCATTTTTCAGAGACTTCTTGTCTATTTTATATTTCCTGTTCTCTAAATGTGGGATGAGCTCATGAGTCAAGTTTCACCTTGCAATGTATTTTCCTACTCTGAGTAATTCTGAAATCCATTTTTGGTGTTAAGTGAAGATGGGAATTAGTTGCAGCCCTGGAAAGACATCCAGTGTCATGAACAATACGGTCAGTTCTCTTAGGAATTTTCCCAGTTGTTCTGACAGTCTGAAAGGGAAGTCCTTTCTCCTAATTCTAGAATTTCTCTGTTTCAAGTCGATTTTAAAGGTGTTTCTCAGCTGACTCATCTCTTTTGAGGGTGGCAAATGAGTTCTGATGGGTACAGTTCTGAGAGAGATGAACGGGGGGGGGGGTGTGTGTTAGAGATAGATGCATGGCATATAGACAGCAGTCCTAATGTTTTATATTGGAAATAGAGCCTTTAACTGAGAAATAGGTGTAATGATCTCCTAGCCTGCGTTACACTAAACCTGGTATCTTACGCATTAACATTATTGATATCAATAGGACTCTTTGGTAAAAAAAATGCTTTTTAAGGGTGCTTTGCATTCATCTTGGTGAATGAAACTGCAGGAGAATAGCAGGAGGACTTTGTGGTGTGTGGTTGTATCATGTGATTAGGGATGCTTCTTGTATCAGTGGTAAAGGGGAAGAATTATCTTCTTTCCCATTATAGAATCATAGAATCATAGAATAGTTAGGATTGGAAAGGACCTTAAGATCATCTAGATCCAAACCCCCTGCCATGAGCAGGGACACCTCACACTAAACCATGTCACCCAAGGTTTCGTCCAACCTGGTCTTGAACACTGCCAGGGATGGAGCATTCACAGCTTCCCTGGGCAACCCATTCCAGTGCCTCACCACCCTAACAGGGAAGAATTTCTGCCTTATATCCAATCTAAACCCGTTACTCCTTGTCCTATCACTACAGTCCCTAATGAAGAGTTCCTCCCCAGCATCCCTATAGGCCCCCCATTCAGATACTGGAAGGCTGCTACGAGGTCTCCACGCAGCCTTCTCTTCTCCAGGCTGAACAGCCCCAACTTTCTCAGCCTGTCTTCACATGGGAGGTGCTCCAATCCCCTGATCATCCTCGTGGCCCTCCTCTGGACTTCTTCCAACAGTTCCATGTCCTTTTTATGTTGAGGACACCAGAACTGCACACAATACTCCAGGTGAGGTCTCACGAGAGCAGAGTAGAGGGGCAGGATCACCTCCTTCGACCTGCTGGTCATGCTCCTTTGGATGCAGCCCAGGATACGGTTGGCTTTCTGGGCTGTGAGCGCACACTGAAGCCAGCTCATGTTCATTTTCTCATCAACCAACACCCTCAAGTCCTTCTCCACAGGGCTGCTCTGAATCTCTTCTCTGCCCAACCTGTAGCTGTGCCTGGGATTGCTCTGACCCAGGTGTAGGACCTTGCACTTGGCATGGTTAAACCTCATGAGGTTGGCATCAGCCCACCTCACAAGCATGTCAAGGTCCCTCTGGATGGCATTCCTTCCCTCCAGCCTATCAACGGAACCACACAGCTTGGTGTCATCGGCAAACTTGCTGAGGGCGCACTCAATCCCACTGTCCATGTCAGTAACAAAGATGTTGAACAAGACCGGTCCCAACACTGATCCCTGAGGGACACCACTTGTTACTGGTCTCCAGCTGGACATTGAGTCATTGACCACAACTCTTTGTGTGCAGCCATCCAGCCAGTTCTTTATCCACAGAGTGGTGCATCCATCAAATTGATGTCTCTCCAATTTAGAGACAAGGATGTTGTGTGGGACAGTGTTGAACGCTTTGCACAAGTCCAGGTAGATGACATAAGCTGTTCTACCCCTGTCCATCAGTTCTGTAGCCCCATCATAGAAGGCCACCAAATTGGTCAGGCAGGATTTCCCCTTAGTGAAGCCATGCTGTCTGTCACCAAGCACACTGTTATTTTTCATGTGCCTTAGCATGCCTTCCAGGAGAATCTGCTCCAAGATTTTGCCAGGCACAGAGGTGAGACTGACTGGTCTGTAATTCCCTGGGTCATCCATTTTCCCCTTCTTGAAAATGGGGGTTATATTTCCCTTTTTCCAGTCATCGGGAACTTCACCTGACTGCCATGATTTCTCAAATATGATGGACAGTGGCTTAGCAACTTCATTCGCCAGCTCCTTCAGGACCCACGGATGGATTTCATCAGGTCCCATGGACTTGTGCACGTTCAGATTTTTTAAGATGGTCTCGAACCAGATCCTCTCCTACAGTGCGCGCAGGGTCTTCATTCTCACAGTTCCTGTGTCTGCCTTCCAAGACTTGGGTGGTTTGGTCAGAGCCTTTGCCAGTGAAGACTGAGGCAGAGAAGTCATTCAGAACCTCAGCCTTCTCCAAATCCCGTGTAGCCAGTTCTCCCGAGAGCTTCCTGAGGGGGCCTACATTGTCCCTAGTCTTTTATTTTCTATGTACCGGTAGAATCCCTTCCTGTTATCCTTAACATCCCTAGCCAAGTTTAATTCTACCTGGGCCTTAGCTTTCCTAACCTGGTCCCTAGCTTCCCAGACAACATCCCTGTACTCTTCCCAGCTTGCCTGTCCTTGCTTCCACCTATTATAAGCCTCTTTTTTCATTTGAATTTTCCTCAGGAGCTCCTTATCCATCCAAGGAGGTCTCCTGGCCCTCCTGCTGCACTTCCTTCTGGTTGGGATGGAACACTCCTGAGCTTGCAGCAGGTGATCCTTGAATATCAACCAAGAGTCTTGGGTCCCCCTGCACTCTAGGGCTATATCCCATGGAACCTTACTAAGCAGGTTCCTGAAGAGGCCAAAGCCTGTTCTTTTGAGGTTCAGAGCAGTGAGTTTGCTGCAGGTTCTTCTCACTGTCCTGAGGATCTCAAATTCGAGCAACTCGTGATCGCTGCATCCAAGGCTGCCCTGGAGCGTCACATTTCCAACCAGCCCTTCCCTGTTGGTGAGCACGAGGTCAAGCATGGCACCTCTCCTTGTCGGCTCCTCTATGACTTGCAGAAGGAAGTTGTCTTCTACACAATCGAGGAACCTCCTGGATTGCTTGTGCCGGGCTGTACCGTCCTTCCAACAGATGTCAGGGTGGTTGAAGTCACCCATGAGAACAAGGGCCTGTGAGCGTGAGGCTTTTCCTATCTGTCTATGGAGTGCTTCATCCACAGGTTCTCTTGACCAGGCGGTCTGTAACAGATGCCCACAGTAATGTCTCCCATAGCTATATTCCCTTTAACCCTGACCCACAAACTCTGTTTGGACTGCTCACCTGTCCCCAGAGAGAGTTCCATACTCTCCAGCCTATCCCTAACACAAAGGACAACTCCCCCTCCCCGCCTGCCAGGCCTGTCTTTCCTAAAGATCCTGTAACCTGCCATTCCAACACTCCAGTCATAGGAGCCATCCCACCATGTTTCTGTGATGCCTATTATATCATACCCCTGTAGACGTGCACACATCTCTAATTCCTCTTCTTTGTTCCCCATGCTACAGGCATTTGTATAGAGGCATCTGAGCCGAGCTCCAAATGAAGCTGGCTCATTGGCTGGAGTGGCTGGGATATCTCTACATTGCTCCGAACATTTATTATAGGTGCTGGCAACTGACTGGGTGTGTTGGGATGGAATGATGCCCCCCTCCCCCACAACATCTAGTTTAAAGCCTCCTTGACCAGTCTGGCAAGCCTCCTACCAAAACTGCTATCACCAGCTCCACCAGCCCCCACTAGACCTGGTCTACAAACTTGGGTCCTGTGTTCAAGACACCCAAACCCCTGGCTATGACACCACCCTTTTAACCATTTATTAACCTGGCTAATCCTCCTTGCTTTTTTTAGGTCCTCCCCTGTATTCTGGAGAATTGATGAAAAGACATCTGAGCTCCAGAGCCCTTAACCACCTCCCCCAGGGCTCTGTAGTCCTTCTTTATGTTCCCGAGGCTACTACTACCTATATCCCTAGCACCCACATGTATCACCAGGAGTGGGTAATAGTCCGTGGGACTAACTAGAGCAGGCAGCCTCTCTGCCACATCCCTGATCTGTGCCCCCGGTAGACAACACACCTCCCTTGAGACAGGGTCAGGCTGGCAGACGAGTGCTTCTGTCCCTTGCAGTGTAGAGTCCCCTACTACTACGACCCGCCGCTTTTTCCTAGCAGCACCAGTAGAGATCTTCTTTACCAGGTCATGAGCCGGCTGTTTCTGGCTTGAGTGCGTTTCCTCATTAGCCCCCTGCAGGACAGCAAAGCGGTTCTGCATGGGGGCAACAGATTTAGGGGGAAGCCCCTTGCTTTTGGTTGTCCTTTTCCTCCTCTTTTTGTCGTGTTTTTTTTTTTTTTTGTCACTAATTCCCAGCTTCCTGGGTTAACGGCCCCCTTCATTCCTCCATGAGCTAGAGGGGAAGCTCGAGGCCCCTGCACAGTTTGGGCCAGGAGCAAGCATTCCTGCTTCCTCTCAGCTTCCCGGACATCTTGCAGCCTATTGACAGTATCCCGCAGCTCAGCCACCTGCTGCAGGAGGACCTCCACAGAGAGCACCAAGTGCAGCCCTGTCCATTGTGCACCTTTCCCTCACAAGCCCAGTGCAGGCACTTTCTACACTCTGAGATTCTACATTGGAATCCGTAATTCTACATTAGAATCATAGAATTACTGAATGGTTATCCTTTGTTCTTTGAATGGAGTAATTACTAAATCTCAAATCCTGTCATCATCAAAGAAGAGTGTGTTTGAGTAGAAAAGTGCTTCCCAGTGTTTGGTGCTGGACGTAGATCACCAAAGAGAAATCAAGGATTTGTTTCCTCGGTGTTTGCAGTTTTGACCTTTTTTAAATGCTTTTCAGGTTTGTCTCCCCAGATGGTGCAGCTGAGGTGTGCAGGAGGTGGCTGGCAGGACAGAGCCAGGGGGTTCTGCAGCTCCTTGGAAGGGACAAGATATCTCACTTGTTCTCTTACAAATACTGTGTTGTACAAGCTTTTTGTAAAACCACTAACGCTGGCTAAGGTGTGTGCTAGAATTTGCTGAATGACATACTAACACTTAACTAATTTGACATTCATTTTCTTCATATTTTGGTTTCCAGGCGTCCTTTATTATGATCTGCTTTTCACCTCCCTGTTCCACAAAATACCCTGCACGATGCCATGAGCTCCTTCCATTCTTTATGGCTCCTTTGAGAGTTGCAAAATGACCCTGTATCTCACTTAATGAGACTTGTGAAGTGTGTGTATGGGGGAAGCTCAGTGCTGTAAACACCAAGTGTTTGACAGAGGTTCCCAGAACGGTGTAGAAAGTGAGAGGAATAAGAATGGACCACTGCTATGCATTTGTATTCCTTAGCTCAGAAAGAGTAGCTAAATACCATTGCTAAAAGTATCCCATAGGCATTTTGAAGATTTGAAAATTGTGGAAGCTGGAAGCTGCTTCTAGGAAGCCTCGGGGTGTATCTATACATAGTTGCAGACAGACGGAGAGTGCTAAACCCACACTCTAAGTTTGCTGGCTGCAAACCAGCTGTGAGCAAGGGCCAGGTACGGCTATTTTAGCACAGTCCTGGGTTTTGGCTAGGGTGCTGTCTGCCTCTGGGACAGCAGGTTCTTGCTTGAAGAGAAAATTACTTCCTTTCAGAAGATTCTCCTTTTAAGTTGCTGCTCTCACAGCCACTAAAAACTAAATGATCACCATTTGTTACTGTATCACAAACCCAAAGCCTACCTTTCCTTCTCAGAATTTGTAGTAAATGCAGTAAAAAATGTAATTCTGACTTATGCAAAACTGTCAGAATGCAAAACTGCAAGAACTCTTCAGTACTGATTGCTTGCATACTGAAAACCACTCTGGCTTCACTAAACATATCTCAAAGGGTATGTCTGATAACAGAAGAGTAGGATCTCTTCTTCATTTTTAAAGGAAGCTTACTTACTGCAGGGTTTCTCACCCACCAGCCTATTTGAGTGTTGAATTATGATTTATCACAGATGAACTTCTGAATCCAGAGAAAGAAAGAAATAATCATATTGTATTTACATTTATCCCTTCCTCTATTAATAGGGTCAAATTCTTGCCAAGCAGACAAAATACAGTTCCCCAGAGACAGCGCCTAGCCTTACAAAGACTGGCATGAGTTCTAGCAGGCATATACTACCATGTCTCAAATTTGGTTTAACTTTAGTAAATCATAGGTGTCTGCTATCTGTGATTGTTTATTGTTCAGAATGAGGGCTTGTATATCGAGACCCAGAAGGAGAGAACATAATTGTTACTCTTGCCCTTCTTCCACAAAGCAAAAATAAAGTTATGGCATTAGGGTGATACACCCTTCTAAATGGAGCTCCTCTGGCATGAGCTATAAAATGCAGCCAATTCTGTCAACAGACAGATGCTCAAATTGAGGAAGTGTTGGGAAAGAAGTGTGCTCTCTGTGGAATAAGCAAAGGAAACCAAAACAAAACCCTATCCTGCAGACTCTGAGAAGTTAGCTGTTATCATAAAGCTCAGTTGTTTCCCTCAGAAGCTGGGGGGCAGAGGGAACCAAAAGAATGTATTTTCATTTCTTCAATCTGTTCTGAAAGCCCATGTAACCAACTTTCAAAAGAAGTTGAAGATTTTTCTGTTCATTTTGAGACAAAACTCCAGTATTATGTCCCAGACCTGGCCTCCAAAATACGACATCAGTTGACACTCTAAACTTTTTCCAATAATTAAATTTTACACTTAACCAGACTTAACCTGCAGAGGGTTCATGAGAATAAATTTGGTTAGCAAAAGAGTTACTTAATGCTACCCAACAGTTACCATAATAATTAGAAATTCTGGGCTAAATTCTGTGATGAAGTAACTGGCACCATTTTAGTAACTTCTGGGAAAACTCACCAGTGGTTACTACCATGAAAACCTATCCTGATATTTTTCTTTTAAACAAGAATCTTCATGTGGCTTCTGTGAAATGTAACACTTTTTTCTAAGCAGAACTGAACTCTAGTAAAATTTAATTTGTCCAGTGGCAGTCTGTTGGCTAAGCCTATGATTATGCAGATTGTATGACACTTAAATATAGTTACTAAAAGGTTAGTTTTCCTAAGTCATTGCAGAGGAGTAAAGTAGGATTCCAGGTACAGGCTGTGTTTTTTTAAGAAATGCCTGAGGGAATTAAAATAAAATATGATAAAGCAGGGCAAATTACTGTTTTGCATTGTGCTTGGGACTGTGTGTGAAGAATTAAAGGCTTTTGAACTATTTGTGCTATGGTTTTGGTTTTCAACTGCACTATTTCTGAGTTTAAGCGGAAGTAATATTTATAAGAAAATGCAAGTGGCAAATAGCTCTTGTGTTGCTTATTATACTCATGATGTTACAAATATTATGACATAATATCATAGTTCAAGATTAGAGTAATAGTTCTGCTGCTTCTCTGTTGATGATTGTGGTGTACAGAAATGGTCACGTTCAGTTAAGGCACACCAGTTAGGTTAGGTTTTTCAAATACTGATAGATAAAGCAGAATAGCAAGATTATTACAGAATTAATATGATCTGGTAACAGCAGAAGCCTTGGCCTCATAAGGCATGTGTATGGAAACAAGGGGTCCTGTTTCTGAAGTGGGACTACAGCAGTACACCTGGAATTTACCTGACCTCAAGATAAGAAAACCACAAATATCTTAACCAACAGCAGCATTGACAATGCATTGGTACCCCAAGAAGCAGCAGCGTGTGATACTGTTGGGACCCATCTCATTCATATTATGCATATCAGAGCAAAGTTAGAGTGATTTGAAAACAGCAAAATTAAAATCAGATGACTGCAGGTCAGTTTTAATCAACTTGTACTATTAAGAATATTAAAGGCTCTATTATCCAATAGCCTAAATTGATATCACTGACTGGCAGGACTGCAGTAATTTACTACAGACGACCTTTAAATTTAGATGGTTGTCGTAGTTTAAACCCAGTCAGGTAATTCGTTCGCTCACTTCCCCCCCCTTTCTTGCCCTCCCCCTGCTCCCGGAGGGACGGAGAGGAGAATTGAAAAGAATGCAACTCCCACGGGTTGAGATAAGAACAGTTTAGTAACTAAGGTATAACACAAATCACTACTGCTACCACCAATGATAATAATGATAAAGGAAATAACAAGGGAAGAGAGTACAACACCTCACCACCAGCCGACCGATGACTCGCCCCCCCCCAGCCCGACCAAGCTCCGACCGATATCTCCTCCAACCCTGCAGTCTCCCAGCCCTTCCGGCTCACTCCCAGTTACATCCTGGGCATGACGTGCTGTGGTATGGAATACCTCTTTGGTCAGTTTGGGTCAGGTGTCCTGTCTCTGCTTCCTCCCGGCTTCCCCTCCTCCCTGGCAGAGCATGAGGCTCACAAAGTCCTTGGCCAAACCAAAACATCTCTATCAGCTCTGTTCCCGAGCCGAAAGTCAAAACACTGCACTGCACCAGCTACCAAGGAGGAGAAACATGACTGCTACTGCTGAACCCAGGACAATGGTATATAACCTATGTCAAGTACTGTTCTTTAAGCCTGCTCATGTAAAATTGTAAGCTAACCAAATGTTGAAAACTCCTGTTGTTTTTAGAAGGAACTGGACTGCAGTTCATGTTCAGTGCAGTTTTATACATGTTTGTAATACCAGATGGAAATTAAAAAATAGCTGATGCAATAGGGAGTATGAGCTGTGCTTTTGTGGTTTGGTTTTTTTTTTTTTACCTACTGAGATTCAAAAACACCTTGAAGAAAAGACAGGTAGCTTAAAAACAAAGTGTATTTTCTTTTTGAGAGTTTTGTGTCATTTCTAATAGTATAAAAAATAACTGGTAGCTATAGAGGAACCAAGTTTTATGCCTAGTGTAACAACCAGTTGAGCCTTCTGCTTGTGGTTTGAGTTTGTCTTGCACTGAGGATGATGCAAAGTTTGCTACATATGATGGCCTGTAACAAAACCAAAAAGGTTCTCATAGATCACCCTTTTCCATTTCTTTGAGATGCTTCACATCTCCCAGCACTTCACAGAAGTGAATTCTTTCATCTCACCTCCTCATAACCTTTTACTTCTCCCAAATAACTCATTCCTTCTCCATTAGGCTGAGGGACAAAGCAGGACCTTCTAGACCCATACTGGATGGGCTGATCAAGTTATTGGGATATTTAATATTTTCGGCTCAGTTCTGTGATACATATTCAGATTATTCTGGAATTGTCTCAGAAGACTGGCAATGGTACTGTTAAATTATACTTACTCTGTTTTCAGTAGTTTTAGGACAAGTGGTGTATTGAAACCGATTATTTTCATCAGGGTAATTTTTAAATCTCACTATTGAAGATGCACAGGTATGTAACAGTGACGTTAGTGGAACTGAATTTTTGCAGTAGCTTTTTTCACTGCCACTGAAGTGTTTTGATTTCTCCCTCTTGTTCAGAGATTTAAAAGGTTGGCAGTAGGGCTTCTTGTGAGTACACTGAAAGTGTATGTAAAACATTTAAAAACGTTTAAAAACGTATTATCAAACCCTCCTGTCCAGTTGAGAAATAACATCCTCAGATCTAAGTAAGGCGTAGCTGTAACAGTGTTTCTAGTTTGCTATTTTCAAGAGCAATATGAAAAACATCCCCTTACACCCTAACCTCACAGGTTAGGCTGGGTGCAGTCCCTTCCACAGTGACACTTGTGGTCCTAGTGACTTAAATCACCAAAGCAGGTCTTGTCTTATAACCTCCTCCAAATGCATGGCAAGTGCTGTTGAAAGATCTGTCTCATCTGCATAGGCAACATAACCTCTACCATGTTCCTTTTGCTTTCTGGACTCGTTTCAGGTCACCTGAATTATAGCACTTGCTATATCAGGTGCTGATGCTGGTATGATTTACTTTGGGTTATCTTCGCTGAGTTTATTAACACCCCAAGAAAGTCTAAAGCCACCAAACAAGCAAGAGCAAACTAAAGGTTAGTAGAGAATAATAGTCCTATAAAATCTACAGCATAGAGATGTCTTTGGAAAAGCCAGCCTGAAAGGCTAGCAATTTCAGCAGAGGAATCAAACATGGAATGGGCCTCAGAAAACCACTCTTCTTTCATCAAAATTTGAGGTCAGGTTGTAGCTAAAGTAGATTGCAAAGAGTGGAAGATTTTTCCTTGTGCCATCCCAAGAGGAATCACTGGAAAGCCTTGCCTTCAGAGACAGAAGAAATTCACATCTGTCACACGCAAAGAAATGAGAATGGCATTTATTTTTCTATAAACAATTTTAGTCATTGTAGTAAAAAGTGGTCGTATTGGCAGTGCAGCAAAACAAATCTCCTTTTATGACCATGCTTTTCTCTTCTGGAGTCTGTAGTCTCAAGAACACCAGTCAAAGACTTTCTCCAGCTGATACATTCACACAAAGAAGCAGTATAAATGAAAGTGTTATTGCTGCCAATCATCAGACCCTCTGAAGGAGCTTCTGTCCTCTCCGAATACTGTGGGCACGAACATTGGTCACTATTGAGTATTGTATTTTTAATGTTTGCCACTGTAAATGCCACAATTTTGAATAGATAAAGACAGGTAGTGTAATAACAACTGGGCTAGCTACATAAAAAAAAGTCCTGATTTTTATAAACATGCACCCCTTTTGCATTTGATGTTGTGCCACCACCTCCAGTGAGGAAGACACACCTCACTTTCCTTAAGGAGCATGTCAGCAACTCAGTGCTTTTTAACTAAATCCCCATACCGATTTCCGAAACCTGCCACATAAGCTTCAGTGTGGTCAAACAGTAAACATCCCAGTACAGTATTGTGTACCTCATTCGTCAACCCTTACAGGACTGCTTTCTTCCAGCACAAGAGGTATGGTTGAACTTTCCAACATCACTCATGAATGATCATGAACACACAGCATTGTTTCATTATAGAAGGGGACAGATTTTGACAAATCTACAGAACAGCGTAGAGGCCACGGAGGATCACGTCTGAATGAAGAACTTGCTTCAGTATGAGTCATCCAGAACGGAGGAGTGAGGACACTATACTTACTACCTTTTAGGTGAAGAAGCATAAGCGTCAAGTCACTGCAGCTGCATACCTAAACATGGGTTGTTACCAATTGCTCTTTTCCTTCAGTTGTACATGGTTTGGAAACCACTGAAGGAAATTCTACCTGAAAAGTCTTTGGGTTTACTATATTTATCTTTTATCCTCCTACATCAGAGACAGTTGAATATCTACTCTCCTCTTTCACATGGGACTTCACAAGAAGCTGAAAAGCTGTGCATAACTACTCATTGAATGCAGGTATGATTTAAGGTACTCAGCAGCATATTTACTTGAAGTTACTGCTTATTAAATCACTTTTTATTTCTAGAAAAACACAGATTTTAGTGCTTTCTAACAGCTTTGCAAAATCAATATAGAGGTCTTTATTGTCTGTGTTTACTATCACTCATTTGAGTCAGACTGTGCAATATGTCCAAAGGATAATAGCCTTCAAAACTAAGAATGTAAATCTTCAGTGGCCTGGTCACTATTTGTTATACTCCAGCTGAAATTGATGCTGCTTGAATAAAGTAAATCTGTGGAGTGGTCTTGAATATCAAATATAGTTGTGATTTTAAATGATCTCAGTCTGCCATCTAAATTAGTCTCAGGCCACCCAGACGTGGTCCTTCCTCCCTCCCTGTAAAAATGTCTGAAAGAAGATTTCTGCTACAGTTGACAGGATCCTTTATAATACAAGCCAGTGTTACGATTCATGTGCCTGTGGAAAGACAAAGAGAGGACACGACACAGCCCCTGTGCCTCCCGATCCAATTGCTGCCTTCCCTGCTGTCCATGTGCATAATATTCGCGAGGCACCATTTGCAGGCCAACTGCGCAGATAGTATTCAGTTCACTTCGATGGCACATCAGAAGTGGTTCTGGTGAGAAGTTGAGATGCAAAGACCTAATGCCCTTCCTTGGGGAGTTTGTAAAGGGGGTTAAAGTCCTCTCTGACAGAGCTCTCTGATCAAGGAAAGAAGGAATAAGATGGCTCTTGCCTCTGGGAGAACTTTTTTTTATACGCATATGACTGAAGGTATCTGTGCTGAATTCTTTGAACCACGTGTTTAGTAGATGACCTCTCTCCTGTTGATTTAATGCAGGATTTTGATAAAAGTTTGACTGAAAAAGTAAAGCTTTGTTAGTGACTTACCTCAGTGGGATGTATATTAGAAAGAAATTAATTGAAGTAAGAACTGTGGATATCTTTAAAAATATCATCTCACATATTTTAAGAAGATCTAATGATTTAAGAAATCTTCCAAGTATGGTTTAAAAAAAAATGAATGTTTTACATTAGGAAAAGTAAAGAAAAAAAAAAGGAAAAAGAGAGAGAATTTGAATTTGCTAAAATCCAAAGATGAGAAAACCTGAAAAAAAAGTATTTTCATTCTTTATCAGATTTTAATCTATACTTTAATCCTTTGGCCACCAGTGTGGAGCATTGCGCAGTCATGTAAAATGTTAAATTCCTTCCCTTCACACAGGTCTGCAAAATGGTAGCATGATGTCCAGCCATATTCACATCCCACAAGCTGTCAAAAAACTGATGGGGGATACTGACTCCCAGTCCCCTGCTGGGAAAAATGTTGCAACCAGTATTAGTTGGTTTTATAGTTGGCTGTAGTATACATAGTTAAAGCTGATGATATTTCTGCAAGATGGCTCTGGTTGGCTATTGGTGAGCTACTTTAGAACAACATTTCAAACAATGTGTGTTTTCTGCTTCAGTGCTGCTAGGGAGGAGGCCAGGGGGTCACCAAAAGAGGATTGTCACTGAACAGCGCACCTTGTGGTGTGCAGGAAAATGCCTTTGTTGCCATCACTGGGGAGATGGAATTTATCACCCAATATAGTTCAGCAGCTACTCTGGAGAAGATTGCTTATATTGGTGTCAAAAATTTGCTGCTATTGTTTGCTCAGGTGTTCCACAAAGCTAAAAGCTTAATCAACAAGCTGCCATGAGATCTAATTTCTTTTTAAGGAAGCTTATTCTTAAAAGGCATGCCTTTTTATGGAGTTTATTAACTTAATATATCCAGAAGTAGCACCAAACTATAAAGAGTACAAGTGCCCAAGCACAGAACAATCACTGACAACCTAAATTAATTTGTGTTGTCCTTCCCCTCCTCCCATTTCAATGCCGTATAAATCCAGAACTGGGTCTAACATGGGTCAAGGCACCCAAATTATTCAGGCATTCATACATGTGTTATATGGCTTTCTTGGCAATGAAACTGTTTCTGTCTTGAGTGTTGAGGGAAGGAGTGGAGGTTGTCCTGCTGTTGACTTCATGTGCTTCCTACATCCCATACACCGCAGTCAGAGGTATTAGTGCAGTCTGAATTTTACTGAGATAGAAATCAACTTTTACACCTAAAAAAGCCCCAGAGAGTAAGGGTAGACTTGGGAGACACTGGGTAGGGACTCAAATATCCTTTTGCAGGTCTTATCTTTATTGCAGTCTCTTAATTTCCTACACTGGGTAAGTCACTGAGAATAGGTATACTTCTGTCTGGAGGTGTAATTGCAGCTTAGATTTACTTATGTGGGCTGACTTTAAATTAGCTCAATCAGTCATGACTGTTGAGAATGGCAACATGAACTTCACTTCACTGCCATAATCTGTTTGAGTCTATGAATAGACATTCAGTAGGTAACAGTTGTGATTTAAGTGTTGTATACCACAATATTTAAGTATTGTATGCCAAACCCAAGCAAGCTACTTTAAAGTTTTGACCTGGTGTAGGCTGTAATGGGAATAGTGTTTTAGGGCTACAATGGATTCCATCAGTTATTGCTGAAGTTTCCAACTGTATTAGGGAAACATAAACATTATTCTTGCCCAAGCTTTTGTCTGTCTTGTCTTCTTAAATGGTGACCTTTTTAGGGCAGGAAATGTCTTTTATTTTATGTTTTTACAGTGAATAAGGATTGGATCTTCATTGTGTTTGGAACATTTATTGATGTTATGGAGCCAGCTCTTGTCTACGTCTGACAGTATGTTGTTTCATGAGTGTTTCTGTGGGACACACTGCTGAGCTCCCTTCTGCATGGAGGGGATCCAGCCAAAGGCAAACCATCCTTGGGTTTCTCAGGTTACTTGTGTGCTCTTTCTCCTTCTCTTTGCTTTTGTATAGCTCTGAAGCACTGCTTTAGACTGTAGAAAAAAGCATTCAGATATCCATTTAATATGTCAAAAAGAATATTGCTCTGTTTGCATTTGGTATTGCAGGAAAAAATGATGGTTTGCATGTCCTTGAAATCTTACTCAGTGGATAATGACCACTGTCTTCTCTTCCCAACCTCCCATAACATAGCCCTTGTTTTATCATAATCATTAAGAGATATCCATATCTAATCAGGCAGGACCTACACAGTTAACTGTCTTCTTTCTACTTTAATTAAAGGTTTGTAGTCTGAACCAAAGATGCATGCTGTTCTGAATAGTTTATTTATCAGTTCAGATACTCTTTGAACGTATTAGTGTTGTTAAATCTGGTAGAAAAATAAAGTAAGAAGTTTCCATTTCCACTATTTATGAGAAGAGGGATTCAAAAGTATTAGTGTCATAAATCACCTGAGACAAGTGAAATGTGTTATTCAGTACTTTATAATGTTGTAACTTTGCCATTGGAAACAGTTGCCTATCTAGGAACAGAAATCTGGGTGGGCCACCGGTTATGGTAGATGGGCAATGACAAAAGGGTTGACTGAACCATAGATTATTTGTATTGCAAATGATTTATAGCAGACTCAGAGTTGGAGAGGCTTGGGTCAAATTGAATGAGCTGGTGTCCACCCATGGCTGCACCTTTTGTTAGAAGGAATGGTAAGCACAGACGCTTAATAAAACATTTCAGATGAAGCTACTACCCAAAGCAGTGAAAATTTGCCAGGTACAACCCATTTCAGCTTCATGAAAAAGCTCAAGCCCTTGTACAGGTTTAGGATGTGTGCAAGGACATGGTTATCTAAAGTCAGCAGAGCTGTGGGTATCAGTGTCAGCCTGCGCTTGCTCAGTGCAGTTGCTCTGTGCATGTAATATGCTGGACATTCGTTTGTCTGGTACCCACAGGAATTTCCTTTTCCCAAGGATTTTTAAGGGATCTGTGAACCAGTGTTTGGCTGCAGGGTACTCGAAGCCAATGACTTGCAGGAAAGACAAAACAGCACACTTTTTTTACTTCTGAGGATTTTACAAGAGCAAGATAAAGCTCAGGACTGGAGATCTCTTAGAGTTGTGTGAATTTTCTTTGTTTGCTTTGTGCTATTACTTTCAACTATTATTAGTTCTGTATCTTGATTAGTAGTTCTATGTATTTATTTGCACTGACAGATTTGGTAACACCATCTTTGTATTAATCCTTGGGCATAATATTTTTAATGAAATTCTACAATGGGATGCCTTACTCAGTGGCCAGTTCTCTTGATTCCATCTACTGTTCTTTGGTTGTTGTTTAAGGGACTCTTGAAATGAGAGAATTACACTGTTACATGTCAATGCTGCTGGAAAGGGGCATGAAGATTACTCACCAAGAACATGTGTTGCAACTTTCTTCAGGTGATAAAGTCAGAGCTTGCTGGGCTCTTTCTGCTTTCTCAACCATGTGAGAAATATGATGTCCTTATTACTTTTAACAGCTTATTAAGTTATGCTGTTTCAAAATAGGCAGAATGAACGCATCTTAGGAACACCCATCATTCTGAAGATTTTTTCCTGTACTTCAACCATCTAAATCAAATGTTTTGTTACACAAGACCATAGAATTGTTACAAAATTAAGACTTTGGGCTGAGTCCTTGATTCTCCCCAAAGTATTAAAACAAATGATGTGCAAAATCTGTTTTGTGGCAGTGTCTTCTGTGTAAAGTTAGGTAGTGAATCTGTTTTTGTGTGTGTTTGCATTTACAAGCCTGAAGCCAGCAGTGAATTTTTTTCATCTTTAATTTTCTCCTTTGTTTATTCCTTGAACTCAACCTAGAATACTGAATAAAAAAAATCTAAAGCAGATTTTCACATTCAGGTTTTGCCAAAACATGAAAAAAATCAGAGAAATTTTAAAGGAAATGATATCACAGATGAAGTATTTAACTTATTTCGTAAATGTGTCTATGCCATATCAATCTTAAACACAGTACTGCTATAAAGTTGCTATTAAAACTGACAGGCACTGCTACCTTAGATGAAGCCTATTTGCAAGCAGAAACAGAACCTGTAAGAATTTCATGGTCTCCTCCACTGATGATGACCAAAATTAATGTGCTTTACTCTGCAGTGAGATGACTGAGTATTCCTGCTCTCAGGCCCCATGTCTTGGGAAGCAGTAGCCTTCTGCTGAAAGGCAGTAATTGACAGTTAAATGGAGTAACTTCATGCATTGTTCCAAGTCTTGTCACCGGTCTCCTGGTCTGCTGTGCATTTTGCTGGCCGCAGCTTGCTGGGGGAAATGGCATTGCCAACATGTAAACTAAGAAATAGTCTGACTATTACGTTATAGAACCTTTTCTAAAAAAAGAAAGTGTTGTTTTTTTGTTGTTGTTGTTTGTTTTGGTTTTAAATAAGTCTCCTGGTAGTGATGCAACCCTTCATATTCTTGTATGTAAGGACATATGCTACTGAGTGTATTGAACAAACAAAACCAGACTCACCCAAAAATAAAATAGAAAGGAAAAATGCTCTTGTGGAGGAAAGTAGTGCTTTAATTTGTACATTACCACTTGGTGTTAACTGCAGCTTATTAAAACCAATTGACACAAGAAGAGTTAACACTTGCAATGCAAGCAAATGCCACTGCCCTGTAAAAATTGTGTGTTATTACTTTACCTGTGCAGCTTACCCTGGAAGACACAGAAGCAGGACTGAATGGTTGTTACTAACCTCCACCCTATTGTGCACATGCCTTGCTATTTATTCTCCGATTTCTCAATGTATGACCAAGGTAACCTGTTATCAAGTCCCAGTTGAATTTGAGTGATTGTCCTCGTTTTTCCTAGAAGGACCTCAGCAGATGCAAGGTCACATGCCTATTGAGAGCTAAGTTGTGTTATGCTGCATTAGTTGTGGACTGGGAGTCAGCGTGAATTACTTTTTTTAATTGCTTCATGTGCATTTAGGAAGAGTAGTGCTGCACTTTTAAACTATGTATGCATAACTATATAACATAGCTATAGCAAAATTCATCTATCTTCAAAGTATAAATTTACAGTTCACATTCAGAAAGATGTCATCAGTGTTACCTACCAATTCTGTATTTTTTTTCTATGATTAATTATGCAAGCTTAATGTTATTATTTTTAATAAAGAAAATAGGCTTCTAATTATGTGAAGAGCACTGGTCAGCCATCTCCTGGCAAGAGAATACAACAAAAATCCAAAAGTCCATTTGTTTCTTGCCTTAACCCAACCTATGCCTTTCACAGAAATTAATCCTGGGACAGCCTTTGAAAGGTGCCCATGTCCTGTGCAGGGACAATATTGCTTATCTGCATTCTCTACTGGTCTGCTAAGCCATCTAACTAAGTAGCTCACAGAAAAATGCTCTGTACTTTGGCCATGGAGCTTAGCCAAAGTCTGCATCCCTTTTAGTCATTAACTACGTCATCTTTTGATATATGTCTGAAGTATTTACAGTTTTTGCATGACCAAATGTTTTCAGGCTTAACAAAACCCACACTCCTCTAGTGTCTATGGATTGTCCAGGTCTAACATTTCAAAGGTTTGCAAGATCCTCTCCTTATGTCTGAGAGGATATAAATAACATTCAGTTTAATTAACATCAGCAAAGGCATGCTGCAAATAGATTTACTGTTGCTGGCTTTCTCCATTTCTTGATTTCAAGATGTTAAGCTTTCCAAAATAAATTTATCTTTCTTTTTTTTTTTTTTTTCAGGAGGAGGGGCGAAACTTCTTGCTGTTTCTCACTAGAGGGTAACTGTTTCAATTCAAATATTCATTTTATTGATGAGAAAGTGGTGAGGAAGTGCTATGATGGACTAAGGATGTAAGGCAGATGAGACTGTGTGAAGAGATAAATTAGAAGCTGGTATAATACAATTACCACATTTCCCTACAAACGTCCATGTTTGTTTCCTTTTGTAGCATCATTTAGTAGAGAAAAGGGGAAAAAAATTCATGATTCTTGAGCATGTTGACATGTCTGAAGATCTTGCACTACAATGGTGACAGCATAGCTTAAGACAGAGGGCTGGGCAATCTTGAGTTTGGCTACATTAAATTAATACAGTAATAGCCCTAGGGGACTATAGGGGTACTGGGGACGGACTATTCATTAGGGACTGTAGTGATAGGACAAGGGGTAATGGGTTCAAACTTAAACAGGGGAAGTTTAGACTGGATATAAGGAAGAAATTCTTTACCGTGAGGGTGGTGAGGCACTGGAATGGGTTGCCCAGGGAGGTTGTGAATGCTCCAACCCTGGCAATATTCAAGGCCAGGTTGGACAGAGCCTTGGATGACATGGTTTAGTGTGAGGTGTCCCTGCCCATGGCAGGGGGGTTGGAACTAGATGATGTTAAGGTCCTTTCCAACCCTAACTATTCTGTGATTCTATGATTCTATGAAATGCCAGGGCAAATCTCATCATAATTAAAACCATTTTGGAAGCTGTTTCCAATTATGGCAGCTGCCATTGGGCCACGTTCCTTTTCCTACCCACACTCTCTCCTGGTCACAGAGGAATGGGGTTGTCACTGGATCAGCTCCATGCACACCCACAAAACACTTCTACTGTGGCAATCCTCACACAGCATGGGGGGAGCTTTCTCTGGCGGGTGAAGAACGGAGCCCGTAGCTGTAATCAGGACTTGCAACCAAAAGGTTACTTAGGAGGCAAGTGATCCGGTTTCCCTAAAGCAGGCTTAAAAGGCTGTAGGGTATATTTTCAAAGCACTGAGCAGGATTTCAGCCATGTGACTCATTAATGTCAATGGGAATCATGTTGTTAAAACTTTGTGCAGTGCTTTGAAAATGTATCCCTATATGTCAGTTTTCTTTTCTAGGCAAAATTATCAAAACCAGACCTTGTGGACCATTTTTTTAAAAAGAAGGTTTTCAGGATTGTATGTTAATAAATCAACAGTTTAGCATGCTTGATCTGCTCTCGTTCCTTCCTCCTCCATCTCCACTTTCCATTTTATCATTGACTTTGATTTTATGCAGAGTTATAGTAACATACAGTTATTGCAGACATCGCCTGGAGGAAGACAACTGCAGAATCTCAGAGGCTGTATTGCAAATTTTGTGGAAAGCAACAATTGTGATAGGAGGGCTAATAATATCGATTGTATCATTTCAGCTATAAAGCAGAATCAGTAAAGAAAACAAAAAAATATAGATTTTTTTAATTATTATTTTCATTAGCAAACTGCAACAAATCAGCCCTTATTAAAAAAAAAGGTTTAAAGATTTACCATTACCTTTCCAGGGTAAGTCTGGGATCCACTAATAATGAAATATCAGATGACAGGAGTATGAGCTTAGCCAAAAAAAAATCAAACTAATATGAGATCTCTGGTTTTCTTTGATTCCATTGAATACAGGGAGAATTACCCTGAAATGCTTTTAAGCTCTGAGCTACAACACAGCTATGAATTGTGTATTCCTATTAGCTGCATTCTTTATTTGGAACATGCTGCTATGCTTTTGGTCCTTCCTCCAGAAGTCAGGTACATGTCCATTGTATGGTTTATTACTTGTGCAGCAAAAAGGTGCATCATTTCTATAAGCTCCAAAGCTTTTTGCCTCTAGATCTCCAGCTCATGTCTGTCCTGAGAGCCATATCTTAATTTGAATTAATCTCTGGAGTAAAATGATGACTGGCTGTATGGATAGTGTATCGTATGCTCCTGTAGTTCCATTTCTCAGACGGCAGCTGTTCCATTCAGTAATTACTCTTCCACAAGTCTCAGCAAAGACAGAAGACTAGAATTACACCCTCTTTTTCTCTTGAAAGTCACTGTTGTGGAACAGTTTTGGGATAGTGTTGTTAAAAAAGCTTGTATGATACTGCTTTGTGACTGTACATGGTGACTGGTAGTCAATCAGAGCAGGAATGTCTCAGATAATTCGAGTTGAAAAGAAAACAGATAGAATCGTAGAATCATAGAATAGTTAGGGTTGGAAAGGACCTTAAGATCATCTAGTTACAACCCATAGTGTCTTTGTGATTGGTAAATAAGAGAATAGGAAATGGCCAGAATTCTCCAGCTAACTAGACAAAGGTAAATGGAAGTAGTCCTGGAGAGGACAAACAAAGTGCACTCATCTACTTACCTGCTAATTTTTATCTTCCTTTTTCCTTCACAGAAAGAAACCACATTTTTGCCCAGTCTGCTATGTTCCTTAGCTTTCTGACAATGTAGGGTGTTAGCTTATGTTATGTCCTAAGTTAAGAGAGTAAGATCACTTTATGTAATAATAATTCCGTGTAATGATGTCCTCCTATGTTCCAAGAGGTCCCTGCCCACGGCAGGGGGGTTGGAACTAGATGATCTTAAGGTCTTTTCCAACCCTAACTATTCTATGATTCTATGATTCTATTTATATAGCTTAAAGCATTCTCCCTCTAATGACTTCACAGTAGATGGCAGAGTGCCACTGAAAAGTAGATATCTGGATTATAACACCAAAGTCAAGGATGCCACAAGAGTTACTTTGTGAGAGACAAATTCCAGCACATTTTCCAGTAGTCACTTTTCCTCCTCTTTTATTTATAACTCTTTATTTTTTCCCCTGGCATGCAAAAGCTTTTTAATGTGCTTCCCCTGAAGTGTTTGGGAAAGTCTACTTTCTGGACTGTCTTGCAGTGTCATATTGGTTTGGGGAAGACAGTTATTAGGGAGTGAGTCAGAGAATATAAAGTGGTCAGTGAAAAATTTGGAACTCTGTTTTGTAGCCAGTAGTCAGTAGTCATCCAAAGCATAATGCTCAGGAAAAAACTGAGATAGAAAATACAGTTTGATCTGTTGTTTTTTCTGATGTAAGGCCAGCAGCAGTTAATTCAATGTAAATAGTAAAAATGAGAGAAAAAGTGAGAGTAGATGCCTGGAGATTCACAATGAGCAGTACTATGAAAACTCAGCTCAAGCTCAACAAAGAAAGGCTCTTATGCCTTTTGCCTGTCATTATCTTCTTATTGGCAGGGTAGTAATTTCTCTGTTTTCATAATAATTCTTCTCTGTAAAGCTCAAAGCCCTCTAGAAACATGGTTGTGGTCTGTAAGTTCTTTATGCAGGTGGAAAAACTGGCACACAGAGGGGTCTGTCTTCTCATACGCTGCCCTGAAATCCCACCTTTCCCTGGTGCCATCATTAGTGTCATGGTTCTTGCCCTTCCTCTACTTGCAAGCCATCCATTTTGTTCTCTGCAGAACACTGAAAGCTCCTACAGGGCTTTAAAGTCTTCTGTGTTTGGATACCATGGAGATAAATGTAATATAAAACTCCAGTGAGAGAAAAAGTGCTAAGTTTCTAAAAGTTAGGGATTGGAGGGTTTTTTTATGGTACCAACAAAAGAGAATGTAAAAGGTTTTTATACACAAGGATGGTAAAGTCACTTTTCTAGACCAAGTGGATGTACTTTGAATCTCATAACAAGCATTACCATAATGATTGAGTGATCTTACTAAAATACTTTTCACACTGAAAATTGAGAAATTCTATTTCGATGGTAGTAATGCTACTTACTTTCAACCATATGCCATTAGTGGGAACATGAAAGGGAAGACCTAGAAATTATAACAAGGTGTGTATTTTGTGACTGCAGAAGGGATCTTAAAACAAGAACACTGTTATCCAGCAGATTTTCATTCTTTCACCAGGTGGACATGCTGCCTGTGCCTTCTTTTCCAAAGATGTGTCAGTTTAGCCTCTAGCTCTCAAGGTAAAGCAAAATGTATGAATCCATAGTCAAATCCTAGGCAAGCCATATTCTGTCTAATTAAACCTGGTTCATGAAATCAATGACATGTATCGTTTCCTTAGTCTTTCCAGGGGTTAATAGCTCACTGCTTCTCACATACTCTTTCTCTGACGTAACACAGAAGTATGTAATATCTGTTGTATTTATTATTTATGTAACTTCAGACTATATTTTGAGTTTGTCCTCCACTTTTCTATCTGTTGGAGGAAACAAAACATCTTTTGTGTTTATCGTCTGAGTTTAAGAACTTCTTGTCTACTAACTTCTGAAAGCAAACTGACCACTCATTCTCTGATGATTACACTGTTTTCCCTTGGATCTGGGCATATTACGACCAAATTATTCCAAATACCTGACTGGGCTGACATGGAAATTGAACAAGAGGCTTGAGGACCACCACAACTTGATAACCCAAGTATTTACTCTACCATACCTGTACAAGTCATTAACCTGACACAGGCTCCTGTTTTCTGGAGTGTACTTGGAGACTGTACACCAGGTTGACAGAAGGACATCTGCTCATTGGATCCATTACATGGATTGCTTCAGAAGTCTCAAAGTTATTTTCAAACAACTGAATTGCTCGTGTAGGTGCAGCAGTTTGAACTGCAGATGCCAGCTAGGCTACCACTTTGATCAAAAGCGTGACTGAATCAGATACCAGAGCAGCAGGTGGAAAGACTGACACAAAACTTTTCAGTGATAATCCATGAATTCTGTATTATAACCTATTACAGAAAGAATTATAATAGGTTGAGTTAAGTCAACTTGTTTGTAGAGAAAATAACCAAAAGGGAAAAAAAACTAGGGATCAATCACCCCTTTGGTAAATTTAGTTGAAATTCAATTAATGGAAAACCTGGAAAACATGAAGTATTCCCACACCTTGAAGCTTTGCACCCCACAGACCCATGGGTCTGCCAAGGTCTGGCACTTTGCCTGGTCTAATAAACTCTCTGACAAGGGGGAGCACTGGGGATCTGTGTGCTGAGATACCCTTGTGGCTCATGTCTGGCAGAGCTTAATGATTCAGGTTCAGCATCATGTGAGAGCAGCTGCACTGCTGCTGGACCCGGTCCCAGAGCTGGCTCAAAGTTTCTCAGCAGCATAATGACTCAGTCTTGCAGTGGTGGGTGAGAAGTTTTGGAGCAGGTAAAGGAGACTGGGGAAGGAAGGGAGATTTGGGACAGTTACGAGGGTTCTGGTTGCACTGTTCATGGAAGGGCTACAAAATCTGGCATTAAGATTTTGCTGAGGGAATGGACTGGGTGGAGTTAGTAACATTTTGAGTGGACAAGTCAGAGAGCTGACAGATTTTGGGGTTTCAAGAAGCTTTCTGTTTCTGACTTTTCTACTTCTGGGACCCCCTTTTAGTTTTGTTTCAGGAGCATGGGACCTCCTCTTCAGTCTGTCTTCTGCAAGGATCATGGACCATCTCTTCTCTCTAATCCAGTCACCTGCTCTGTGCCCACCCTACACAGGCAATCCTTTTATGTGTGGGAAGTTACAATGGAGAAGCAAGTCTTGTTTTCCAAGCCATTTCTAAGGGCTTGGAGAAGCCTTGGGAGTCCTGCTGGGCCGCAGACCCTGCTGATCCTGATCCCCCATCATGGGTGGGCAACCTGTTCCAGCCTCAACCCATCCCTGACCCCAGGGATGTGCCTCATGCCCAGGGCTGGAGCCATCCCCACTACCCCACAGCTGCCCTGCTCCTGGCTAGGGCTGTAGGATGCAAATGAACAAGCTGCGGTAACTTGTCACTTTGGATGTTTGTTATTATATTGCAAGGGAACACAAGACTGTATGCCTTGCGTTGATTGAAAATGTTTTCTAAACACCATTTTAAAACATTTTCCTAAATCAAGCTGGAAAATTTATGGAGTCAGGTTCAGGATTATCTCAGATTTCGGTAGCTACAATATTTATCCTATTTCTAGACACTCATGAAATCAGCTGTTGCCTTGTATATTTTCTTGTGTTATATTTTATTTTTCTTCTAGTTTTCACTGCACTTTTTGTCTTTTCTCCATATTTTGTTTTCTATGAAAGAATTCTTCCCCTCCAATAATCTTTATTTTATTTCATTAAGTGTTCATTCTTCTGCAAATATTTTTAATTTGTATTTTTGAACAATTTTCTCTGGTTATAGCTTTTTTTTTTTCCTCTCAATAGTAAGTTAGGAAAAGAAATAAGGGTGGAGAGCAACTCTTGTAGCTAAAATGGTTTCAGTACACGGTGAAAAAGTTGTCAAGTAATTAGCATTGTTGCAAAATCTTGTTAAGCAATCTTGGGAGTTCTTGTAGTGACTGTGAATGAAAATGGACCCTTTGGGAAAGAGGAGCACAAGGTCAATGGGCCATGGAAATCCCTCTCTGACTTCAAAAAATGGAGTTTAGAATGAAATGTCACTTCATCTGTAGATATTATATTGGTTTCTATTTTTTTAATGTCTTCTACTTATGTTGCTGTCTCCTTCATTTCTTCTCACTTTCTTCCATTTCCTATTTCTTGTGCTTTTTGCTCCTTTGTTCCATCTGCTGTCTTTCTCCACCTTGCTCTCCTGGCTGATCACTGCTGGAGATAAGGGCGCAGATCCCACATGATGCTTGCTACAAGCACAAAGGAGCATTGATTTTGCTATTAGTCACTAACATACAAATAGATCCCAGCTCTCAGGAATACAGTTTTCACACGTCTGACTCACTGTGGACGATGTTGCAGGTATTTGAAATAATGGAGGTTTTGGTCTGGCTGCCGTGTGAATTGAGCTGCATAAATACATTTATTTTGTTTTCGATTCCAGTTTTTCTCTCTCTCTGTGTGTGTGTGTGTGTGTGTCTGTGTGTGTGTGTTAATTTTATCAATCTGCTTTTGTTTCAGGTGCCTCCAAGTACTGTTTTCACTAATGGTGTTATTACATTTAAGTTCTTTCCCCATATTTAATGAAAACGACCAGCCAAAAGATCAAAAGCTTTTCTGTGCAAAACAGATTGTTTAAACAGCTGAAATACTTCTTACATGTGTCTGCATCTACTGTAGATTTCTATAAAGTACTAAGTATCACACATTTAGGCATCTGCCATCTTCGAAGTGATTTCTGAGTAATGGATGTGAACAAGTCAGCTCTTCAGATGGCAACTTTCCATAACTGTATTCAATTTTGGGAGTGCTGTTATTCGATATTGCTTCTTTTTTTTCTGGTAAATTTTATTTCCAAATTTCATTTTCATTATGTTTCTTTTTATACCATTTCCATTATCTATCCCAAGGGAGAAACCAAGACAAATACTTCTGAAATAATAATAACACAGAAACTACATTTATATTCTTTTAAAGTTGGGATTTATATCCCCTCTCACAAATCATGGGAATTCATAACAATAGGCTCATCTGAGTTCAATACAAATGAAAAAACATTCCATTGACTTCAGAAAGTTTTGAATCAGGATTCGTGCTGTGTTCTTTGGAGTACCAATGAAGCATTTGTACTTTAAACTATTTCTATAATATTTTTGTCTTGCATTTGTCTTTCCATTTCCTTTCTGAATTTTTGGCTTGAGAAGGTTCTGCAGATGAATTGTGCATAGAGAATGGCCACTTTAGCAGCTTTAGACTTACTACCTTTTGGTTTTTTCACTGGTTGCCTACTTAGTTATATGTAATATAAATTAAGGTCTGTTTTGTTTAAGTTTTTCCCCCAAATGACTGCTGTTTTCTTATGGTGGCTCATAGTTAGTTTTCTCTTTGAGGCAAACTCCAACATTTTCAAGTTGTCTTTCTGTGAGATGTCTCTTCACATCCTTTTCTCTTCTAGTTCTTAATTCCGTCTAATTTTGCAGTACCTTTATTGAGATAGCATTCATAGTGCTGATTGTATTTGCACAGGATCATGACCTCCTGGTATAAATAATAACATCATTCATATGGCAACATTTCTCACTCCTCCTTTTTTTGTGCCCTCTTACCTTTTGTTTGCTTTTTCTGACCTTATCTGGGCATTGACGTGACTTGGCTGTCCAGGGCAATTTCTGGGTCCTTCTCTTTAAAGAAAACTGTCAATTTAGGATGCAGTAGTCTTTAGGGAATTATTTTTAAATCTGGCTGCCCATGGATGGTGGGCTCTCTTCCAAAATTCCTTGATTGTTCTTTTATTTACTGCTTAAGAAGCTTCATAATAGTTTTAATGTTTCTCACAACAGCTCGTCAATAAACCTGCTGAGCTGGTGGGAAGAACTTACTCCAGAGAAAGGAAGAATGTTTTATTCTCTGTAGGTTAAGAAGTTTTCTAACAGCATTATGTATGAGGGTGGTAGCACTGTACTAGGCTCTAATGCAGTACATTGCTCCCTCAGACATTAAAATAAAGGTTGTTTTAGGTCAGCAATTTCCCATTTGCAAAGTAAAACATTCAGGTTATTGTTTTCCCGTGTAGTTTTTAATCACAAAATTATGATTTTTTATTTTTTTTAAAGTTTGGTTGCCATGGAGGAGGAGAAGAAGAAAAGACACTTGGATTTGCCAGTCTTCATGTGTGTGCACTTATCTCCACTTAAAGTAGCACAGAGAAAATTTGGTGGGTTTTCTCCCAGAATACAGGGGAAACAAATTCTGTGCAACTGAAAGCACAGTAAATGAATTGCATTCCTGGAGGGAATTTCTATTCCCAACACATAATATTGGAGTAGCACTTCAATTCCCTCTCCTATGGCAGGAATTTTTTCATTAACATTGTTTTAGGGGTGGAGGTGGGGAAGAACAAGCTCCTTTGTCATGTATGTATTTGCTTACTAGGTTTCTCTGAGGATTAGCAATGTGCTAATGGTGAGACTGTTCTTGATACGGTGGTGTTTGGTGGTACCCTTTTTGTACAATGCCCTCAAATTGTTCAACATTATTGTACATTTCCTAGCTAAAAAGAGGGTAAATTGCCCAACCTTTCTGACACCAAGGGATCAAACTGGGCTGATGAAAAGTTGCAGTTGCTGATTTTAGGGGCCAAAGTCTGATCTTAGTGAAATCAGTTTAAATTTTCCCTGAAAGCAGGTCAGCTATTCCAGCTTTACTCCAACGTAGCAGAGCAGATTTTGGCTGCAGGTCTGAAACTGGCTGGTGTGCTGTAATGTAATTAGTTACTGAAATTCTAAAAATAATAACAGATGCTTTAGCCCTTCCTTAACCAGCAGATTTTGGGATGCAGTTTTGTTTAAGAGCAAAATAATTTGAAACTTCTTAGAAACTCGTTTGTCTTATTTGGCAGCTTGGATCTGCTATTTGTGATTGATGGGTCAGCTTCATTTAAAGACCTTGCCTAGCTTCTTCTAAATTGGACATAGGTTTTGGAGGACATCTGCAAATCATTGAATGAATCAGAGAAATACAGTTTCACAACAGTTCTACTCTCTTGAGTTGAGTTTGATATTTCCTGTTTTTAGGGTTTCCTTGGTATCTAACACATAGGCTGCTAAACACCAGCTGCTCCCAGTGACTCAGATCTGTAGATCTTTGACTGATTTATCTTGTCATTAACCAATTTCTGTACTGGAGGGAGGACGTTACCATTTTTTGTGAATATAAATACTGAGCAAACTTCCTCCCTATTTCTGTGCAGTGCAAACTCCAGTCTTCGGTGTGTCCTGTGTTGTAACTGCAGGCCCCTTACTCCCCATTAACCCAAATCCTATCAGGGACACTTGATTGAATTCACAATGGCATAACTATTTTAAATCTAAAAATATGGCTGTTCTAGACAGTTCTATGATGAAACTTTTTTTTTAATTCTGAAAGTTTTTACAGCCATTCTGCTTTAAAAAATTAAATAAATGAAATATTATTTTAACAGTATTGCTCCCCAGAATGCCCATTAGCCCAGAATGCAAAGGTTTCAAAAAAGCTGCACCAAAGCTTTTAAAATGCATCTGGGACACTTACTCGGTCCATGATGCATGCCATAATTATAGACTAAGCTTTTATTCCATCAGGAGTTCAACTGCCAGGTAACAGGCTCAGCTCCCAAAGAGATGGAGGAATCCTATGCTCCTTCCCCCTCTCTGTCCTAGGACTGGGTCACTGAACAGCAATTTTCCTGCTTCCCAGTCATTACGAGCATCCCATGTGCATATGACACCAGAAGTCCTCTTTACTTTAGAAGCCTATGAATCTAGTCAGTTAATGTGTTGTCTGTTCACAAAAAAAAAAAAAAAAAAAATCCATCTGTAGATATAGGAAAAAAAAGAAAGCAAAATCTTATAATTCTTAATAAATCTTATTTTTCATCGTAAAGGCTCATATACGGTCCCTTCTGTCTAACAAATATTATCTTAGTGGTTGTTAAGCTTTTTCCCCCATCCTCCTTTTCTTTTCTAGGCTTTTTTATTTATTTAAATTTTTATTTTATTAGGTCCTTGTCTTAGGACAAAGGCATACAGATGGTATATGGAGAGAGTATTCTTCAATAAATAACTTTTCCTCCTGTTCTTAAGTATCATTTTGTTTCTTACTGAACATAGGACCTCTCAGCCCTCCATGGTTTTGTCTCCTGTTTTCTTCACTTAGTGACACTTTCTGATGTAGCTCCACGTAGGCAAGCAGGTGAGTAACAAGGGATTTGTTAGAATTGTTGCAATGAATATTTGTAGAATATTCATTGCGAACTATTGGAGAAATTGCCTTTATTCCTCAGTTCTTCCCTTTTTTTCCTTTCTCTTTCTGCAGAGAAAAGAACAGGGCAGGGTCAGGATTTCTTGGTTCTTCACCCCTTCTTACAGTGCTTGCTGCTGTCTTCATACGACTTTTGTCAGGGGAAAATGTTTCTCTAGGTTTAACAGAATCTTTCTCAGAGCTTCTGTCAGATCTTACAAAAGCGTTACCACTTAGTAGGGTCCCCTTGCTACATCTAGTTTACTGTTCTTGCATGTTTTGATGCCGGGTGCATGCAGTCAAATTAGCACAGAGTTTTTGATAATACCTGAATATGTTGCTAAATGAAAGGGGTTGGTTTATTTGTTTGTTTGGGGTTTTTTTTTCTTCATTTCTAGGTTAGTGTTGATTTTTTTCCATTCCATTGCTGGGATAATCCACTTCATTTTTATGGTTTATTGTTCTTCATCCCGTAAATCAGTCCTGCATTTGAACACTTCGCCAGTATTAGCCTTTTCCTTTTCCTGAGATTAGTTAAACTAATCAGTCATATCAAACTATGCCAAGACAAATCCCCCTGTCCCTTTCAAAAGGCAGAGAGAGTCCAGATGCTGAAAGCAGCTGAAGAAACCTGGTGTTCAAAGTGTAAAACCAGAAAACTGGGAAGACCTACACACATTCAGAATACAGATGGCAGTCTGACTACAGTGCTTGATAGCCTTTCAGATTATAATTCCTGGTCCTTGCCCTACAGAAGCATGGGGTGCACATCAGCACTCGGCTCATGCTAATCCACTCAGAGGCTGATAATTTCAGCCACATGGGCAGTTATGGTGATGTGTGCCAACTTAATTATTCTATTTTTTTTGGTAGCATCTATACCATAATAAGGAATTTTAAAAGAAAGGATGGGAAATATTTTTGAAAACTGATTTGGTGGTTTCTGTCAATGGTCTTAGGATACCATCAACTCATCATCATCTTGTATTTAGAAGCATTGTACTAGATCCAAATCAGATAACTTCTGGTACAAATTCCCAATGAAATAATATTGTTGATGGTTCGCTCTTGTGACTGGTACATTACAATATGGCCTCATGAAAAAAGGCAGCACAACACAAATTTCTTATGGACACTAAATATCAAACATACTACTTTATATGGTATCAAATATACTACTTTCTTCCCATCTGGGGTTTCTTAAGGTCTTTGGCACTAAAAATGTAAATCAGACTTGCTCTGATACTAAGATTTGTCAATAGCTAGACACCAAAAAAGGCATACAATGGACTTCCATGAGAGGAGGATCTCTACAGAAACATCAGGCAGCCATGTGTATGAATATTTCATTGAGGTGTATTAAGCATCCATCAATATTTTTTCACACGTTACCTATTGAAAAGGAAAAAAATCCCAACATTCTAATTTTTGTCTATTGGTCTTTCTTAATCTCATTTTTTAAGGCATCACAAAAGCTGATGAGAAGCAAGACTTCTAAGAACTGAATATCCAGCCTTCTGAATATCAATACAGGCTTTTTGCACTTCACTTTGTTTGGCCATAATCATTCACTTTAGGTTTTGTTACACCGTAATAGTCTACAGGTATTTTTCTAAAATTAGACCTGCAAGAAATATTTGATGTGAAATTGCTTAGATTTAAATATGAAAAGTGTCTGCAAATCAGCACGTTTTGGACATTGTTCTTCAATGTCTGAAAAAGGCTGTCAGAGCTGGGTATGAGTATCATTTTGCATTGTCTGGAAGTCTGGAAACATTTATAAGTAGATTACATGGATGCATTTGACTTTGAGTGTTTGGACAGGGAGTCGACAAGTGAAAAAAATCACAAGCCTCAAACTATACATTATCCGTTTCAAGTCTAGCCCGCTCTCAGAGATGGTGGCTGCAGATTATTCGGTTTCTTTTCTCCATGAACATAGTGCCTAGGTTTCTTTTGTAATCTAATCAACAAAAATAGGCAAAACCCTGCTGTTTTTTTTCTAGCTAGTAGGGACTACAATGTTTCTGAGAGTCGTTCAAAGAAGTGTGTAGGATATATCTATCGCCTAGACGTCAGTTATCATCCATTAGAAAAATCAAGACCTGTTGTTTTGTTTTCTGCTGTGATATACCTACAAGTGAAGCTCAAAGACAGGGAGGGAGGGGAGAATTGGCCTGCTCTTGCACAAGTGAGTTAGAACAGATAAACTGAATCTCTTCCCTCATTTGAGGACTTTCAGCATGAGATATCACTGATGGGGTTGGGTGAGAACAAGGAAACCTTAGAGATAGAGGACAGAATTCCAGTCTGAGACTTTGGAGATTCATATAAATATTTAGATTTCTTTTACAAAATAATCTTTGAGCCTTTAGGACTTTTATCGTCTTTATACACGTAGGTGAGCATAAGTGGAGCTATTCTTCTGCAAATGCTCAGCATGTCTGTAAGACCAAATACTTCTTGCACTGTGCAGAAGTGGAACATGGAAGCAACACATTTTGGGATTCAGGGCAGAGGAAATTATAGGCATCATTCAAAAAAAAAAAAAAGGAATTACGTAAAATCTGCCTTCCCTCCTGCCTCTACTCCCTGGGTCTTCTCAAAGGAGCATATGACTTCTGTGAATGGACAGGTCACGCACTGAGTAATGTTTTGGCTCAGTATTTACAATAGAGGTAATGGATGCTGGCAGGGGAGCACACCGGGAGATCTGTCCCATCTGTTAAGATCTGCTATGGACTCTGTCGGAGATAGCTCAGTGTATTATCTTTCTATGAATCATCATTGCTCCTCTAACAGTGTGCAGAATTCAGTTCAGCGTAGCTGGTAATGCTTTGGGTACACATTAGGTAAGAAAGCTATTTTCTACAGTTCCTGTCCTGTGCTGCTGTCTTATGCTTCTAAAATCACTCTTTATTCTTCTCATCTGAGAGCTGCCGCTATGTTAGCCATATAGAGGAGACTTGCAGCAGAATGCATTTGTAGCAGTTTAAGGAAACGACATGCAATGTAATGTTTTCTTTTTGTTCTAGTTTTACTCATTTCTGAGAAATAGAGTCATTCTGAATGACTTTTTCCCGAGTTTGAATATACCAAGGGTGAATTTGGCCTGAAGACAGAATTTAATATAATGGACAAAATGTGAATTATTAACTTGGAGGTTAATGAAATCTGAATGACCAGTGGAATTTCTCCAAACACGCTTTTTAAATATAAAAAGTGAGTTCTTGCTCTCTTTAATCAGATTATTGGCTCAGGTTCAGGAATCATTTGGCAAAATTATGTAGCTTATTCAAGCTAGGTTTACATAATAGTTCATAATGGAGGAAAACCTTGTATCATGATCAACCTTCAAAATCACCATCAGCCTTCAAAATTCCAAACTAAAGTATAAAGAACCACAGAAACGGATATAGCAATGCCCAGAGAAATACCTTTATTCCCAAATAGCTTACTCTAATAAGCAGAGCTCATTGTTTTGAAGAAAAGATTGTAACCTTCAGAAGACCATGATTTTAATAAACAACATTCATCCTGGTTTGCCTTTGGATAATTTAGTTCTTTTCCTGAGAATGTTAGGTTTTTAATAAATAAATATTAATATACATTGATATACAATTAAGTATTGCTTTTATTCTTCATCTAATCTTTCTTTTTTTTTGCTAAGCAGAATGTTTTGTTTTCATGTATAAGTGGAAAAAGTACTTGCCTTTTAAAACTGAAGGAAAATTCCTGTAAGTTACTGTTATAAATGATACCTTTTATTTATTGGAATACTTGTTCTTATTCAGTGTTGCACAGAAATGCCTTTAGATAGAAAGAGATACTCAAGTAACAGTAGAGAAAACCAGCTTTCTGAAAACAATCTGATCAGCCAGAAAACAAACAAACAAAAAAACAATGGAATGTGCTGGATGAATTTAAAACTGATTTCTTTTAAAGAAATTTCACCAGTAAGTGGTCAATTATTCTTTCTGGTCATTCAGTCCTTCAGAATATTAGAACTTGCACACCCAAACCCCTCAGACTTTTTATTCATGGATTGGAAAAGGAAAGCAATTTTTCATACCATTCAAATCCAAATCACTTTCTTGGTTTGAACGAACCCGTTATTGACTGGCAAAACTGAATAAATAGAAATGAGGAGAATGTTCTCTCTGTTGAAGAGCCTGTATCAGTTGTGAGTTTATCCCTTAACATATTCTGTTTCTATGGGGTAAGGAAAAAACTCTTCAAACTCAGTATCTGGTACCTGTTTAAAAAAAAAAGAAAAAAAAAGAAAAGAAAAATCTTCAGCATCAAATATGTCTTTATTATGATTATTTTAAAAATAATTTAAAATATTTAAATTTAAAAGAGATAAGTAGTTGGCCATAGTTTCAAACTCAGCAATTAAAATTTTGAAAGGAGAGTACTAAATAGAAACCAGATTTCTGTGGCAGAAGCATGTTCACTATTATTCAGAAATGTTTGTTGACTTTGATAATAAGCAAGTGCTCAGAAATCGTGCTGATGGGCTTGCATCCACCAGCCACTTGGTAGCTCACTAAAACCTGCAAACTGTCCATGAGGGTACACCCTGATTCTAGAAATAGGCAGAAGGGGCCTTTTGTATTAAAAGAAATTACCAGCTTGTGCATTAGGTGTCACTGCTGCCTAATCACTTGGGATACAGCCTCCTGCTGAATGAGTCAAGGCACCTCATGGATGGGATAGGCAGATTCTTTGAGTGAGCTGTGGATAGACTTTGTCTTTTTTCCTCCTTTGTTCAAAGCTCATTTCTGCAGCTCTTCCTCAACTGGGGTTTATTTGTGTTGGACCAGTCATTTCCTTCAGTTAACAGCCCTGGGTTAAGAGTATCTAAAGTGTGATGCTCAATACAGCTTTTGGAGATACAAGAGAGCATCATTGCCATGGTCTTTGAGGTCTGGGCAGAGCTGCACAACTCACCTGAGGTTTTGTGCAAGAGGGAAAACATCCCGATGAAAACTTCATACACCCTCTTAAGGAGGCTTACATTTTGCAAGCAAATAAATCACTCTAAAACAAATAACACAAATCACACAAATAACTGATCAGGAGAACATTCAGTTCCAAAGAAAAATGGATATTTGAGGCACTGGGTTGGGCTGCAGAAGAAACAGCTACATATAGGAATAGTGTAGCACTGGGGGGTAAATATTTGTGTACGGGACATAGGGTTTGTCAGTGAAGTATTCGAGCATTCTTAGGTGTTTTCATTGCAGCATGTGGTTCTTATAACCATGTTTTTAGAGCTGTTTGAGGTCATACTCTTTTATTTGTAGAGAGCGATAAGGTCTTCTCTGAGCCTTCTCTTCTCCAGACTAAACCACCCCAGGTCCCTCAGCGATTCCTCATCAGACTTGTGCTCCAAGCCCTTCACCAGCTTTGTTGCCCTTCTCTGGACCCACTCCAGTAATTTACTTATCAGAAAGTTTGGAGTAGAAAACATAACTTATCATTGTTTTATACATAAAATTGATAATGCTAATGACTCTATGAAAGATGCCATAGCGATACATCACAAGCTAGGTCTGTGCACCACAGGTGTGGTGTCTAAAAGTCATGTAAGGTAATCTTTGTCATCAGAAGGATTCCTGAAAGTGCCCAGCCAGCTCAGTGCCCAGCTGCTTTCACAGAATCACAGCATCAAATAGGTTGGAAAAGACTTAAGAGCATCAAGTTCAACCGTTACTCCACGACTGCCAAAACCACCACTAAACCATGTCACTGAGGGCCTCATCTACATGGTTTCATAGTAGTGTCAGGTGTCCCTGACCATGGCAGGGGGCGTTGGAACTAGATGATCTTCAGGTCCTTTCCAACCCAAACCATTCTATGATTCTGTGATTCTATAGTCAGTACGGGATTGATTGTAGAATCAATGGGAATCACATATTCTCTGAAACCTTTGTGTCTTCTCACGCCTCCGAAAAGTGGGTGCCTTTTCTCCAAGGTCTGATCCTAATGAAGGGTGTACTCTGTTCAATGATTTCAACAGGGAAATCAATTTTCTTTTAAATCTTTTTTTCCTGAACTGTCTCATGCATTTCTCAGCAGGGCAAATTAAGTAAAGACTCTTTCTGCTCCTGTGAGCTCACTTAAATGCTCAGGGCAAAATCAGGCAAACTTCTTTTTTTTTTCTAATGTACAACACAGTCTGAAAGTGCTTTCAGTTGGGAGAAATGTAAATATCAGAACTTGCTCAATTGCAAGGACTGAAAATAATGTAAATATTTAATGTAGTGCATGACTTTGCAACATATTTATAAGGTGAGCTGACCTCAAAAGTTTCCTTAACTACATATAAGTAAAGAATAGCACCTTTTATCTCATTGGAGTTTAAGGAGAGCTCATTGATTCAGAATATTTTTAAAGTGTACATAAACAGTTTTCAGGTATTAAATCTTGGCCTTAATGTAGGGTGTTATAAAACCAAATGTAACTTTAAGCAGGCCTATTTTTTTATAATAAAAATATGTTTAAATAGGAAAAATTACTAGCTGCTATAAAGCAGCAAATGTTATCCATCCTGTTAGGATTGTTTAAAAATGCATCGGTTTTATAGGTTATTTTGGCTAATGAAAATTAAAATTTATCGGGCTGGCTGAGGCTGGTGCTGCTGATAGCCCCTGTCCTTCTGCCCAAGGGATGAAAGGTCTGGTAGTTAAATGGTGAGTTTAGTGTGGGCATTTCAAGCATGGATTCTGATCAAGTTGAAGTCCTTAGACAGAGAGGCCATTTGTTGCCTTGGCTGGGAAAATAAGGAAGTGTTGTGGAAGCTGATAGACTGGCCATGAAAAGCAGCGGCTGTTTCCTTGGCTCCCAGGGGGATCACAATCCCATCTTCTCTGCAGGAAGTGGTTGAGCAGGTTGGAAACCAACCCACATCTTCATTTGTAGAACAAAGAAATGCCTTGTGAGAGCCATGGTGGCTTGTGGAAGCAGGTCGGTGCAGAGCCTACCTGTGCATCACTTCCCTAACTGTGCCTTGCCTCTTCTGCCTGTGCCCCCTGCCATCCAAACCCATCCTCATCACCCTTTCCCCTCTCCATCCAAACTCATCCTCATCACCCTTTCCTCCCTCCTCCATCTGCAAGGAGCATCCTGGGCAGTGGGTGATGCAGCAGCACCAGCCAGGGGCTGTCTGAGATCTATCTGAAGCAGGGAGGAGAGGTATGTAGAGGAGAGAAGAGAATGTGTAGGTCATGGAGAAATCTAATGCAAGAGCAGGTAAGTGGCCAAGAGGCTGAGTAGTCCAACAACCTTCCATGTCTCCTCCTGAGCTGCAGTATCAGTTTGATCCTTTGCCCTGGGGCCATGGGAAAGGCCAAGAAGATTATTATGTCTGGAGAAAATACTGCTTTTCTTTGCAGACATTTCTCTTTAAGAGAAAGGTGTTTCGAAAAAAAGTTAAACTCAGCATATTAAGCCTGCCTCAAATGAATGTGTCACTTTTATTGGAATTCTAATTAAATGTAGACTCATAAAAAAGTATACCTTCCCAATTTAAATATGGCTGGTTCTCACATCTATATGATTCCAAAACTTATGATGACAGATTAATGACTAGGCTGAAAGTCTGTCATAACCTGGTAGGATAAAGCTAATCCAAATTGACTGTATGCCATGATTTTATGACACAAAGTTATTGAGAAGTACAAGAATAATTAAGTGGAAATATAATGGAGGAAGCATTTTCTGAGCTTTGGCACTGTGGGCAGAGCCTGCCACCTGATACAGTTGGTTAGAATTGCAGGTCTGGAGTAGTAACACATTTTTATGCTACTTCTTAAAGAAACTATGGCTCAAGTAGTCCATCACCGAAATTCACTCTGGAAGAAAGTGTGACAGCTTTGGCAGTTATAAAACAGAGGTGCCTTGTTTAACTGGGTGACACTGATTACAGGTAAGAGCTCTATAAACACACTCCTTTGTTCTGTGAAGGTTGAACATATAATAAAACTCTGGCATAACAAAAATGTCATCTATAAATAAATAGGAAATAACTGCACTTGTTTAATTGAATACAGATTAAAAAATAAGTTAGGACCACTTAAACTTATTTTTGAGGCTTTATTTTTTCTTTTAACAATGCTATTGAAATGGTCTTCGGAGTATTTCCATCTGTGTCTTTCTGTGGTGTTGCTTACGTACAGGAGCAACTGCACACTGATCCAAGCATGTCAGCTTCCTAAACTCAAAGTAGCAATTTTGGTCCAAATCTCTAAGTCTGCTTGAGGCTGTATACAGGTACAGTGCAGATGCTTAGTCTAAGGATGAGCAAAATCAGTCAGCATACTCATGTCAACATTATGCTCTGCCTGAGCCAAAATATCCTAGGAAGAGGCTGAACTCACAGCATACATTTGCTTTCAGGACAGAGCTGGGAACCTTGCACAGGTTCTGTCCCCCTCCATGCAGACACATCAGTTTAGTTAATGCTGGCTGGATTAGCCTACCTTGTGCCCTTCCATTGCACAGGGGAGACGGGTTCTAAGGGTTGTTGCTTTCTTACTTGGAAATGAAAGTGGCCAAGTATAGAGAGATCAGATTTAAGGAACACGAGTTAATTGCAATTATTATACAAACTACAGGTGAGATTCATCTCTGCTACCCTGTGTGTCTGCAACCTTCATGAAGCTCATCTATGCTATTTATCCAGACTTCTCTGTAGTTGGTGGAGGGAGTGGTGCTTTTCCATAGGATGAATTACCACATGAGTAGTAGACACCCATGGTGTGTTATGTTACTATTTCAAAACAGTTTTTTAGTTACTTGAAAATGCCTCAAGTGTTGTAGGTATAACATGCTTTTTCATTACTTTAAACATTGGTTATTACATCAGGCCTTAATGTACCTCAGGTACTTTAGTAGAAATAGTATTTTAAGTACTGCCATACTGACTATGAATGTAGAACCAAAGAAACAGTCTAAGATGTAGATATGTTCTGGTTTGTGATTAGGAGTATGTGTTCTGCATAGGTGAAGTATGTTTGGGCTAACTAGAATAGTTTGGGCTGGAGTGGACCTTCGAGATCACCCAGTTCCAACTTCCCTGGTATGGGCAGGGGCACCTTCCATTAGACCAGGTTGCTCAAAACCCTGTCCAGCCTGGCCTTGAACACTGCCAGGGACGAGGCAGCCACAGCTTCTCTGGGCAACCTGTGCCAGTGTCTCATCACCCTCATAGTAAAGAATTTCTGCCTAATATCCAATCTAAATTCCCTCTGTCAGTTTAAAGCCATTCCCCCTTGTCCTGTCACTACTTGCTCTTATAAAAAATAATCAGCTTTCCTTCAGGTTCTCCTTTCTGCCTCCCCATCAAACCTGCTAACGGCTTCTTTCCCTCTGAGTTTCACTGAGGAGATGAGTCACAAGCCCGGGGGAGGAGGGTCGGGGCAGCCGCCGGCCGAGCGCAGCCAGATGTGCCGGGGATGGGCGATGCAGGAGAGCAGCGGCGAGGGAGCGACGGTGCGGGGACGGCTGGCCACCGGCAACGGGTCCGGACCCCTCTAGAGGGAGCCCTCCGATGAGGAATGAAAGGCCCGGGAGACAGGGCAGAGCCAAGGCACATCTGCTCGGCTTCCCTCCCTCCTTTTAGAAACGAAAGGCGCCGAGCCCTGCCGTAAGCGTACCCCTTCCGAGTAAAATATACAGCGTTATGATCCTTTACTTACCAAGGAGCAGTATGGCCAACACGCCCTCACCACCCCAAACTGGGGGTATTGACACCACTTCAGTTCTTTGCTAGAGTTTTTCAGCACATGTCACAAAAAGGCTGCTCGGACATGGCATTTGTATATGTGAATATGACCCTGGGGATGTTGGTGCCAGAGCAGATGGGCCATAGGTAGCATTAGCAAGGAAATACAACGGGGTGCGCGTGGCAGCTTATACATCTTGCATGTTTTGAGCATGAGATGTAAGGTGAAAGGCCACGTGACTTTAATTACAATTGCAGGGGTACAACTGGCAGCCCGACAGCTTTCCTGGGATCAGAAAATGTGCTCATAGCATTAGGAGTTAGGAAAGAATACAGACAAAGGTATTTCATGAGTTAGGTGGGGTTTTTAAAAGTGAATTCTGAGCAGGATTTCACGCCTTTGCAGTTACTGTACTTAAATTACCATATTTGTATCTTCAGCAGACATTTTACCAAGTTTTCAAATAATATTTACTTACATTTGTTTTTTTTAACTACTGCAGAGCAATAACAAAATTTTAGCATAACTTGATTATAAGGCAGAGCCAAACTAAGTAGCCAACTCTTAGAAAAGCTGAAATAACTGATGTACTGGGAGCTAAGCAGCTTGTAAAAGTGTGCTAGGTAGAGCTTTGCAACATGGAAACAAACATGAAGTTTTATGCGCCTTTCCTATATTATTGAGCAGTATATTTTAAAAGCCCAGTTTGCCCTGGAGTTGTGAAGAACATGAAATATGTTGCCAATTGGGAATATGACTGTTTACTTTAAGTGGCACCTGTAAATTAAAAATTAAATAGAAAATTAAACTGAAAAGAAAAATTCATTAAATTGGAATAAGCCTGAGTGAATAAGTGCAGTATCTTGCTCAAATGAAAAAGCATAGTGAAAGATCTTGTTTTCTGAAGAGTTTCTGGCCTCCTTATGTAGTTTTCAGCCTGACGTTTCTAAATGGTATAAATACTTACAACTTCTGGGTATTTTCAATTACTATTGTTAGACAGAAAACAAGCTCCAGTTTCTTCAAGCCTTTTTTCATTGAATGTGTCTGAGTCATAGGAAAAGTCATTCCATCATGTCTAGAAACTGTTTTTATTCAGAGCACTTGTCAGGAAAGAAAATAAACAAGTATTAGTTCCTGCCACCATTCATTTCAGAACAGTTACAACCAATATAATTAGGTCTCAAAAAAAAAAAGGTCTAAATGAAAAGATATAAGATTATATGTGTCAGTTGCTGAGCATTTGGCATGAACAGCTTTTCCAACACTTGCTCTGGTTATTATAAGGTTGGAGTTGTAAATGACTGCATTCAGCAGCAAACCTGTCAGGTTGGAGAGCTTTTCATTAAATGTTTGATCTAGAAAATTTTAATCAGTGCACAAATAAAACAAATTATTAAAGCACTACATCAGCTGCAGTGTAAGTAATTGGGATGAACGGGGTGACGTAACTGGTGGGGAACAGCGCAAGCATTCTTAACAGAAGGCCTGGAGCTACAGAACTTGTTACCACTGGAGATGGAACAGAGCCCGAGTCTTAACCTGTATCTTGAAAATGGGAAGATGCACCTATTAAAGACATTCCCAAATAACCTGATGATAAATTATGTACGTTGTGCAGCTTTACTGGAGAAGCCGGGGAGGGATCGCCTTCTAGAATAGCTTGTGTTTGTGAAACATGATGGGATGTAGCATGTGCTGAAAGCACAGCAGATACTATTTCTGAAAGGGAAAAGGAGCATTTTATATTCTCAACTTTTTACCACTGTTCTCTGTCTTAGATGAAGGCAAGCCTGTAAGATCTCTAGGAAGTTATCTAATGAAAACTATTATGTGACTTCAGTACATTAATCAGGGCTACTAGTTATAACTACTGTGTGGAAATCAGTGGACCTACTCTGGCTTCTGTATTTGAGGCTGTGATCCAGCTATTATTATCTTAGCTTAAAAACAGCCGTTCTTTTAGCTAGTCTGGTTAGTGAAATCTCTGGAAATGTCAGCAACAAGATGTTGCAACAAGGCTAACAATTAAAAGAGGAGCTCATTTATATGCACCAGATTAAAAATCAACACCACATAACAATCAGACACAATTTTACTCTGCACTTCCTAGTGGATTTTTTAGTGTGGTTCTGTTTGACATTTATATCTAGGCTAAGATTGAAAATATCTAGTATTTTTTTTTAATTTATTTTTTTTATTTCCTCTCTTTGAAGAAATTAACTTAGGAAAGCTAATACAAAAGTGGAGAGTTACATTTTGGTCTGAAGGCTGCAATAAAGCTAAAGTTTCATGGCTGCAAAGTCTGCCTTATGTCACTCCATCAGGAGCTGAGAATGAGATTGTTGCCTGCAGGTTTGTGGGTGGGTCTGTAGTCAGCAGCTGGGGTAGGTCAGTGAGTATTCCCATCATTGAGCTCAGGGGTGAAAACTTACCCCCATCCAAACCACCAGAAATGTTACTGATGTTTTCAGAGGAGCCAGAACTTTGCTTTCAGACATTAGATTTGGCAGCAGCAAGGGATCCCAGCAATCTGGGTATCACAGGGGTTACATGCCAGCCAAACGCCTGTCAGCTTCATGGTGGGCTGTGCATACAAACTTTTGCACGTTTTCATCTTCAATCCCAGCTATGGTAATATATAGAGAAACTCGAACTCTGCTTCTGAACAGGAGCCTCACAAACTCTGAAACAACAGATATGCCTTGAAAATGAGGGGCCTGTCAAAGTTAAACACAGCTCTCTTGACAAAAACTCAATCCATCAAACAGATACGTCTCTTGGTCTTTAGGCACGTGTTAGCTAATGCTCATGATGCGGGAAAGCACCAAAGATAAAAGAAAGCGATTTTTGGTCAAAAACTTTTCAACTCCCAAACTTTAACTCTGTTTTGCCAGGCTTTGGTAGTGCCTCCCTGCAAGGTGTGGGACTTGGAGCATCAGCCGTAGGGGCAGCAATGGTGCCAGGGGGCTGTTTTTAGGTGTCTTTGGCAAACATGCCTTGAGAGCTTTGTAGGAAAAGGGGATTAAGAGGTTTTATTAATTGCTTCAAGATGGAAGCTGGTTCAACTGTGGAGCCCTGGGCCACAGGCAGTCCCACATGTAGCTGCGCAGCCCCAGCTGGCTCTGTAGCTCCCAACCCCAGTGGAGGTGGTGTGCTTCCATCCTGCTATGTCTTTCTGGTCCTCTGTGGAGACAGAGAATGCGGCTAATATTATTTTCCCTCCCTTTTAGTCTTTACTGCTGCCGTACCTTTAAAGAAAAACATTTCTTTCTTTTTTTTTTAATTTTTGAAATTTTATCCTTTGCCATTCAAACAGCAATTTATCTCCTGTGTGCCTTATCTCAGCTAAGATAAAAATAGTGGCTTCACTCCATCAGCATAATCAGTTGTGTTAATATCTCTGATTGTAGGCTTGGCTCAGAGTTTGCATTACCCCGTACAGGCTGTGTCTGTGCAGGCACAGCCCATAGATACTTTTTAAAAATACCCCATGTTCAGAAATACAATCTGCACGATGAGATTGTAGTTGTTAAGTGATGTTTTGAAACAAAAATTTAAAGGTGTTTTCTCGCAGTTTACAATAGTCTTTAAAAGTTATCTCAACTGGTACAACTCAGTGTGTCTGGTTCCGGTTCTATATTGCTCTTTAAACACACTCTAACAAAGTAAAAGCTAGTGCTTACATACAGTGAAAAAAGTTCCCAGCTGCAGAGCATGAAAAATTGTCCTGTTTTTTTTAGATGGTAAACAAAACCAGAATTAGATGTCAGCATTCACCATCCTTGAAAAAGGACAACTTTGGTAAGAACAGGTACCTAATAGTATCTCTGTAAGCTCTGATTAGTTGTATTCCTTCTCTGATTTCCCAAAGATGTCCCCACAAAGATGTCTCATGGTTTGCCTGGCTGTTTTCTGCTCCACTTTCAAGCACAATGCTTCCCAAAGAAATTAAACTCCTTAGGAAATCCTTAGTTCCCTGTTCCAAAATTATTCTTGTCCAGAGTCTTTCTCTTTTAGAAACGTTTAACAGCAACAGACTTCTGGACAAACTTTCTCTTTGTAATTTCATGCCTGAGTCATCGGCAGCCTCGACATTTATCTGTGTGTATATTTTTGTAACTCGCAGCCCTCCTTCATCGTCTCCGATCGTCTTACCTGGTGTGTCCTGTATGTCCTCCCCAGTGGGGAAAAACTGGGAGGTAAACACTGAGTCAGCAATTCATAGTAAATCTTGAATGAGCATCATCGAGTCTAGGATTTCAGCATAAGTCTTTTTCCTTGTGTGTTTCCAGCAGGCCTTTTGCCATCTCTTAGGGTTTTCCACAAACAAGTTGATGTCTCAATCAGTCGCAATTGCGTTCTTTTCTTCTACTCAGCACACAAATAAGTTGTTTCATTTCTATATTTTCCCAGGTATTTTTGCTGAAGAAGATCGCTCTCTGGCCGTTTAATTTCCATTCTAACCCTGTGATCTTTACAATGCTGTTTATTTCATGTTACCTTGTGCTGAGTGTCATCAGATCTTCTGGCAAGAGCTGTGTAAGTTTTCTCTCCTGACATTAGCTATTTATCTTTGCTACTAAAACAGTACTTGAAACTGTTTAGAATTAGAGCTTCAGAAAAACAAGTTCTCTCTTTTTCTACGATGCATCTTTATTTCCTACAGGTATTTGTAGTCAGCCTTACTATAGATGAATGATTTTTAGTGGTGCTATTTGCTTAAAGGAGATAGGTAATCCATCCTGGATATTGAAGTACATTCTTCTTTTCTGGCAGCAGAGAATACACAAAGCTGGTTTATTCCTCATTATGATTTTTCTTCAGACTCTGATATACCCATTTCAGCTGTACAAGTGGGGATGACGGGTACTCTGTGCCTGGTTCATGTGGTGGTTATTCAGCCCACCTTGAATTTAAGGTGAGCTTTTACTGAGCCAGAAGGATGAGATCTAATTTCTATGCTTCCCTGTCATTTGCTCACATAGAGACCCCATCCACCCATGCTTGCTTGTAATTTATTGATGGGGCCTTGAGAGACTTTTATGATGACAGATATACTGAGAATTTACTTTTATTGTTGCTCTTACAAATGAAATACAACACTTTCAAAGGAAAGAGTTCATTTATTATTCATTCTCTATCAGGTAAGTCTGAATTGGAATTTCTTGAATGTAGTTGCTAGTGTTGCTATTTGCGAAAGTTCAGCAATGTCTGAATAATTGCTTTATTTGTAACCTTGTATAATATGTAAGAAAAACCTCTCCTTGGTGCTTTCACTACATTGTATCTACCTTGTATTTTAGAAACCCTTTTTAATTTGCTCATATTGAATGCTATACTGCAAATATAACTGTCATTGGAGCATACAGTGCCTTGCTTGATCCATGGGAGGAGGTGGAGAAGAGGGAGAAGAAGGGAGAAGAGGAAATCAGGGTTCATGCCAGGTACTGCGTCTGTTGTCCTACTTCTTGATTTTCTGTCACTTTCATACGTCATTTCTTCTTTTTCATACTACTGTGCTGAAGTTCAGAGACAAACTTAATGCACTGCAAAATAAAATACATAACTTGCAAGTATTTATCTGTCTTATTTTCTTGCATTATCATCTAAGATTAATGAATGTCTCCACTTGAGAAGTGAAGGCATTTGAATGTTTCTCTTTTTCAGCTGAAGAATAAAATGTGAAAAAGAAACTTGCAAAAATAATGAGCAAATCATTGAGAAAGAGGTGAAGCTAAAACTGATGTATTTTTTATTGTCAAATATGGAACAGGCTTCAAAATCCAATCTGGAATTCGCGTATCTGCAAGTGCAAGTTTTGTAAATGTTTTTCTAGGAGTAACTAGGAGAGGCATTAATGCCCCAGTCTCAAGTCTCCAAAATATTTGCGAACTACTCCAAGTATTTTGCTGCCATTTTTTTCCAATGTAGTCATTCATTGGACCCTGCTACATTTTAATGATTGATTACAGACACGGGATGTAATGTTAGCTTCACTGAATCCATGGGAGTTTTCCTATTGACTTCAGTGAAGACAGGATTTTACCCATGGATCTACAGCAGCAAAATGCAACAAACCTGATTCTGTGCTTCAGCTAAAATGAAACCCATGACGTATCCTGTGTTACAAGAATGAAAGCAAAGCTATACCCTTTCTAAAAATGGTTTTGCGCATCTATAAGCTGTTGATTAAATGAATGTTTTTGCACCTGTTGGAGTAAGAGTAATAAAAAGTCAGAACTGCTGTCGATGCTTTGGTATGTGTATCTAATTTTATAATACATACTGCAGTAGTTCATCCTGAATTAAAAAATCGGAAGTTAAAGGTCTTTTTCATACACTAGTAATATAATCTCTATGTCACATGTGAAAGTACCGTGTAATTTATATAGTCATGATGTCAGCAGTATATTATGTAAGTTCTTGGTGGCAGATGAGGTTTAGTAGCGCAGATTGATTTTTGTTTTACTTAATGCGATTTTTAGTAATTTTCTTCTTGAAAAAAAGTATTTTAACCCTTGAGTTGCTGTGGCTTTTTATTTCTTCCTGATAGGGCTGCTCTTTACAAGTGTCCAAACCAAATCGCACTAAAAAGGCTTTATTAACTTCCTTTACTGCTGTTTGTGTGAAACACTGGCAGTGCTGCATGGTAGTAAACACTTCTGCTGCACTGTCACAATTATGAACTTTGCAATTACATGGCAACTGCTGGAATTATTCCTCACAGCCTCCTTCTCAGATTTTTGGCTAGAAAATAATGCAGAAATTTGCCTCTCCCTGCACAAAGCCTAACTAAGCAGACCATGCAGAGAACTTTAAGAGGCATTATAAGTGCACTAATGGTGGGGAGGCCCTATTCCAACCCCTCTGCAGCCCTCTCCTGTGGGCTAGAAAACCAGCCTCTGACAAGCTACACCTTTACCCTCGATCAACATAACTTGAATGTCCATGGGACATCTTTGTGAGGACAGTTCACATATTTCTCCTTGTCTCTTGGGTTTTTGAGCATATTGGTGCAAGTGACAGTGCTAGTAGAAGTGTTTGAAACTGAAGGTTGAGTATCTGAGGGTTAAGTATCTGAGGGCTGAGTATCTGAGGGCTCTCATACGAAATATTTTCCCCCCTTCTATTTCAAGCAGAAAAAAACTTAAAGTGAGTCATATGAAGATGTAAATGAGCCATCTTTATAGCACATTTAAAGGAGGAAGACCAAGCTTTGTATCTGACATTCTTGACATCCTCGAGAACTGATAAAAGAGAGTCTATTGAAAGAGAAGTTAATTTCATTTATAATATCTAAAATATCTTTCTGCCACATAGCCTCACAATTTTTAGGCATAAATACAAATATTATGTTATTCCAGACCATTAATAATCAGATGTGGCCAAATGAGGCAGATTAGAATTTGCAGTTTGCAAATTTGCAGTTTGTTTTCTTTTTTAAATACAGTTTCTGAAGTAGACTCTCAGAAACATATAAAAATGTCATCTTGTGCACCTATTATTTCTCATTCTGCTCCTAAGACTAAAACCCCCAACAACTCTGACAATAAAAAACAGACCCCAAAACCCAGTCAAGCAGCAAAAATCTATACAAACCTCCATATGTGTCTGACTGGAGCTATACTATCCAAAAAATGTGTATCAAATCAGTTTTCCATATTCATGCACTAAACAAATTATAACTAGGAGTATTCCAACAAGCATAACATCAAAAAGGGTAAATTAAATATAAAAGAAGTAATGCAGGAGCTTTATGGGGGAATAATAATGTGAATAATTTTTTGACCTCATCCTAAAAAAGCATGAAATGATAGTGTCTGAGTACAGAGAAAAAAAACAACTTCTTTGAACTGGGTATAGAGAAGGGAATACATGGTCTCTTTTTACTGTTTCCCTGGAATAGACCACAGGGCACACAACGATGATTAAGAGATTGTTCTGGCATCTGAGATCAGATCCACTAGGACTTATCGCATACCCACTCATGCACAAAAGGTGATGAGTTGAATGACATTGCAAGTCAGAGCTGAGAGAACATGTGTGCTCAGCACAGGCATCAAGAACAAATGTACACTGAGATCTGAAGGAGAGGAGGATGGACAAATACAGCATGCTTCCTGACATACTGGGATCTCTCAGGAGCATAGCAAGAGAAATGATGGGGAAAGAGAAGACACAGTCCTCTGTCTTGCAGTTCTGGACTTTGTGTGCACCCTGACTGTTCTCCCTGGGGTGAGGAAGCCAGCACTTACCTTTCTGCATGGATTAGTTTCTACCAGGGTTCTTTCTGTGGGAAGGACTGTGCCTCTCCATTCTTATGCCCATTCTTTTTATATGGCATGAGCATAACCCATAGCTTCTCTTAAGTTTACCAAAAGTAAGGAGAAACATGGCATAAGACTGATTCTGGTTAACTTGGGAAGAGCTAAAAGCCATAATTTTAAGTGTTGTTTAAAGCTCAGTTAGATACATCCGATCAACATATCTTTAACATTAGTTAAAGACCTGCAGGTCTAGAGTGAGCCTCATTCCACCAGCTAGCTCCATTTCTTCTCTGTAGTAATGCACACTGGTTTTGTCCTACAGATGCTCAATTCAGTCAGGGGAGTTTGGCATGAAGTGATTTGCTACTTCACAGGTAACCTTACAGGAAATGGAAAAGAAATGACAGCATTTCTGGGCTGTGGCTTCTGCAGCCTATATATGATGAAACACAGATCCTGTTTGGCTTATCCAAATTCAAGTCACTTTGCCTTAGCACATAGACACTGTCAAAGAGAACATGAATCCTGAATTTGATCAGTTTTCACACAGTATCTGTAGGAGTGCCAGAGTATAGGACATCATTCAGAAACAGATGAGAATTAAGATTTCTATTTGATGTTTTAAAAACCAGAAAGCAAAGAACTGTGGCAATGAATAGTTATGGGACCAAATATACTCTCATATAAATCTATACTATAGATGTGTGTTGAAGAAACAGGACCCTTTAGCCCTCTCTTACAAAGCATTTTTTTGCCTTGCATATGTTTCTACTGAGACCTGGCTCCTTTTATTTTATGTCACCTGCTTAAAACAGAGGAATGTGAAACCAGATGAATGGGTGAGATGTACTTAGAGCAAAAAAACCACAGATATGGCTTGCTTGGTATCCCACAGGGCTGTTTCACATCCCTGTGATGTATCACACTTCCTCTCTTCTCCAGCCCACTGCAGAAAACTCCACAGTTGAATAGGCACATTACTTACTGTTTATATTTCAACCAACAGAAGGGTCTGGGTTTTTTTAAATGTTGAATACTACTTAACTTCTGGTCAACTCTAGTAATTCTCCAATTTCTGCCTCAGTTTTAAGGCTAATCCGGTACTTCCTAGTGAGCCTCTCCAACCGTAGAGGGTACTTGGTTCCCTTTGCTCATATCCCTTTCAGTCTGTTCCTAAAAGAAGTAGAGTTCTGAACAGAGATGTAATAATGAAGGAATTGAGTGTTTCATAAACCCACCAGATTTACATTTGTTCAGGCTAGCACTCAGATTATTATACATTAAATAGCATAATTTATACCCCCTTTTAAAACACATTCTACTATCATCATGGATTAAAGCATATGCTAAGATCTAGAAATCAATTTTTCCCCTTACCATTTCATTTCAAAGCTTCACTTCTGTGTGACTAGTATAGATCTTTACTAAAAAGAAAGAATGCTGAATGATGTTTTTTTTACTTTGTGCAGATATTTTCACATGATAAATGTGGAGATCTAAACTTTCAGTAGCATGGAAGGAGGCGAATAAATTACTGTTCAATTAGCTAAAAAGATATTGCTGCAAAGTACTTGTAACGAGATAATTGCAAGTGCCAAAGCTGAGAGTAACACTCAACACTGGCAGCGGCTTAGTTAAACATGTGGTTAATGATGTTATAGTAAGAATGGGTATGTAAAATATTCCACTGTGCCAGCAGTAAATATTAATTTTATGTGACAGCAATAGTGTCTTACTGAGACTGATATTTGACATACAAAACTCCTGTAATTATTTTAATATCTTTCCTTCCCAATGATTTTAATGATATGACAAAGATTTTAGGTGTTTGCTGAAACAGCACTACTGCCATTTACTATCAATCAAACAAAATGTCATTCTAACTCATTCTACTGCAAAAGTCTGAGTAGTTTTCATACCAGTTAAGCTACTGCTGTAAAGGGTATGTTCTTCTTTGGGCTTTTTATACTTAAAGAATAAAACTGACAAAGACCTATCTGGAAAACATTTATTAGAACATATAATGCAGAAAAGTATTTAAATAGGGATTTTTCCATCAGAAGAAAACAGCTTTTTAAAAGCTTTCTGCCTTGAAATTAGTTATGAAACAGCACTATAGATAAAGCAGGTTGTGCCTCGTGTAGTTGGTTGCTCAGTATTTGTCATTAAAAGTTTCTTCAATCACTTAAAAAACATTGCCAAGTTTTGAACCATTCAGGATGGAGTTTTCCACGCCTGGTGCCTGCCCTAGGAGGGAGTATTTTGGAAAGCCACTTCCAAAATTCAATGATTCCAGAAAACATTCCAGAAAAGGTAAGTTACCATGCCAACATTATCCCATATCTCACAAGAGTTTTGTTTTTGTGTTGTGGGCTTGTTTTTGTTGTTTTGTTTGTTTGTTGTGGTGTTTTGGTTTTTTTTTCTGGAAACACCTAGTGCTTTTGGAGCAGGAACCTGAAGCTCTGCGGAATGATTGTCTTGCTGTCACTGGAGATGCCTTTGAACACCCTCTAAGGTTTGCCCAAATTTGTCCCCCATATAGAGAACGTTCTCAAGTTACAGATCATCAGCTGAGCTGTGGTAACTGACTCTAGGCATAGCCCTCATCTGCTGAGTAGACTATGCTAATCTAAACCACCTTTATGGGAGTTCATGTTAAGGGTTGTTCCTCATAGTGCCAACACACAAGCAGATATCAGCTCAGCTTGAAAGCAGCAGCTTTGCAGGCAGCGGAGTTCCTCTTGTCCTATTGTCATCCCACAGTTTGCATCAAGAAGGAACTCTGCAGTTATGTTTTCTCAATGTCTCCTCTCTGCTCAGTGTTATCAGACTGGAGGGATCAACACATTTTCTCTGTAAACTGCTCAACCACCAGGCGCTGAAGTGAACATAAAACAAGGCTGCATCTTTCAGTGCTCCTTTTCACATCCCCATTCAGAGACCAGAGTGGTTGCCTTAGGGTGGAGAGAAGGTTGGTAACTGGCAAGAAGAATGTGGAAATGGAGAAGGAAAGACCTGGAAGAGGGAGGAGAGGAATGGGATCTGAGGGTGACAAGCATAGGAGAAGCTGAGCATGGAGCGAAGCAACGATAGTGACACATATTGCAGCAGATTCAAGCCCAAGAGGAACCGTTGACTCTATTCTGTACTCTTCCTCCCCACCCCCCCAGACCATAACTCATTTCAAGAGTCAAAAGTCTTCCCTCAGGACCTGAGACTCATTTCAGGAATCCAGAATCTCTCTGCTTTGCTGTCAGCAAAAAACAGCATAACCACCTAGCAGAGCATTTGTCATCACTCTTATAGTGTCAGACATACACAAACCACTGTTGCAAGCTGCCTCTCTCATTAAGTGGTAGAGATCTGTCCAAATAGGTATGTGGCACATAAAGTTACTGATCTGACTAATGTGGCAGTCTTTTCCATCTTGCTTTAGGGTATCTTTGCATAACACTCTTGACAGGGCAGAAGGACATGCAGATTATACATGTCAGGAACTTTAAACAAAATGTGTTAAATTATAGCACAGTGCATACCCACAGTGGGTGCACTTATTTACTCACTATAATCTGTGTACAAGTCACACGGGGTCTACAATATCATTCATAAGAAAGCATCACCACCAGACTGATAACATAAAACTGTGGCTAATACTTCACCTAGCATTTTGTTTACTTCTATCTGTGTCAGATTTGCCATAACTGATTCTTGCTACACAAGTACCTGGAGGATTTGGGCCCTGTGATCCTTTACTAGCATCTGAATTCTGTGTTGCCTGTTCCAGTTTGGTCTCATGAAGAAACCTGGATAAAAACCCGCCATGCCTACCCCACGAAAACTCATTGTTCAGCCACAGTCCCAGCTGTGTGTCTGTAAGGTGTGAGTACATAAGTTTTATGATGAAATCTCAATGAGAGATGCAGAGCTGCCTCCTGCACTCAAATTTTTTGTCATGGTCTTAAAAAACCCGCAGTGTTTCTGTGTGTTAAAACCCTTCCTGTGCAACAGAAGTAACTGCAATGATGAGTTTAGTCATCTCTGTAGTTTATAATTTCAGGACATTTAGAGGTAAGGCACTTTGCACTCCATATGAAATTTCCAAGGATAATACCTGACAAAACGAAGGCTTACACTGACAGCATCATTGAGCCTTATCTTAAGTAGTTAAATGACTCCAAAACCTATCATCAGTCACTGATAGGATCCGCTTCTATCTGCTTAAATCTTGCATAAAGCACCAATGAATTGTTAAAAGCTGAGGAAGACTATTAGATATCCTAATATAAGCTTGCAAAATAATGGTATTATTGGGAGTAAAGTGCTGTATTATTGTCATTTGTAAAGTCGTGCCTGATTTTGGCAGTACATGTTATATTACTCTCTCTTCTGTTAACTGATTATCAGAAAAAAATAAACCAAGTGATACGTTTAAGAGACTAAGACCCTGCCTTGGAACACCGAGGTTTCCTCACAGGTCCTTCCATGCTTAGGTACTAAAACACTGCATCGAAATTAAGTCATGCCTCCTGGCATGAATCAGCAGCTAAATACAGCTAATTACCACTTGTGTCTTTGATAAGAATGCCTCCTACGTAACTACAGCAATAGATAGCTAGGTGCTATCGTATCGGAACCTCCAGACCCAGGTGGCAGAGGCACTGCTGAGGAGCATTAGGCTGAGAGTGAGAAAGTATTCTTAATACACGAAAACACAGAAAAGGAGGGACTGAGGTAGTTACAGGGTGGAATAATGCGCTCGTCGCTGGCAATGTCCCAGACAATGGCAGACACACCGCCAAGTAGATGCAAAATGTTAAACCTTGGAAAAGCAGTGACATAGCTGGTTGTATAGAATCACGCAACAGTTTCGGTTGGAAGGGACCTTAACGATCACCTAGTTCAGTTCAGATTCTTTACTGCTGTGTGCCCCTGGGTCCTGTCCGGCACCCAAGCCTTGCCAGGAGGGCACGCATGGACCGGGAGCAGCGGAGAAGGACACGCACGGACAGAGCAACACCTGAGCGGGCTGAGGAGGCGCACCCTCGCAGAGCTGCCGCTCGGGACGGAGGTTTCCCACCCTTCTCGAACACCGCGTTATTTATTAACCAGTTTCTGGATAGAAACCAAACAAAATTCCCGAAGAGCTGAGGACTGCAGCAGCCGAGCGCGGTCCGCCCCTGCTGCTGTCGTCCAGCGGGCGCAGCCCCCGAGCACGGCCGCAGAACCGGCTTCCTACAGCCCCAAGCCCCCAGCACCGCATCGGTGCTGCGCTCCGCCAAGCTGCCAGCCTGAGAGAGAGAGGGAGGGAGGGAGGGAGGGAGGCAGGCGGGGGGGGGGCAACCACCGGACGACCCCATCCCCTGCCCCAAAACTTCTGCATAAGTTTCGCGGCGGCGTCCGGGCTCCCCTCCGAGCCAGGACCCGCCGGCAGCACTGCGCGGAGCAATGCGCGGTGCGCGGAGCGGAGCCCGGCCGCCTGTCCCCGTGAAACACCCGGGGTGCAGGGCTGCTCCCGGCCCTGACGTCATGCTGCGGGCCGGTGCGGGGCTGATGCTCCGTTCCTGATGCCGGCTGGTCCGGGCGGGGGGGGGAAGAGCACTGACAAGGTCCCGTCTCGGCAGCCGCGCTCTCCCTTTCCAGCCCCGCTGCTCCGCTCATCGCTCCGCGCTCCCCCGCCACTGTCCTCTCTTACAGGGGTCTCTCTCTCCCAGCGAAGTTTTCAGGACGATAAGAGCTTCAGGAGTGTAAGGGGAATACTTGCTAAACTCTGCCTCCTGTATTATTTATGTCCAAGCATGGTGAGTGATCCTTCATCTCCAGGGCTTAATATAAGCTTTACAATCGGCAAGCGAGAGATCGTTCAAAGATGGGGGTAGGAATAAAGGAAAATGAAATGTCCATATGTTTGATTTGTGGGTGTTGTTTTTTTCTTTTTTCTTTTTCTTTTTTTTTTTTTTAAATCCGGAACGATATTAGGAGTGTCTTAAGAAGCAAGATTAGAAGATTTCCATATATTATCAGTAAGAAACAGTGCTTAGCTAGATGAAATTAAAGCTGGGACTGATGCATAGTAATTACTGTGAAGCATCTTGCTTGAGCTTTCCTTGAGACCGTGCAGTTTGCAGAGACACTCACTCACCCGCTGGCTTGCACCAGACTTTCCTTGTCTGGCCATTTGGACAAGCAGCAGTGCGTCAAGGAACAGTGGTGGAGGAAAACTTTCTTGTAAGACACTGTCATGCAGAAATAATCCAGAAAGGGAACTGAAAGCAAATTAAGAGGTGGAAGGTGAGAGCCAAATGCAAAAATATAGTGTAATTTGTGGGGATTTTGCTGAAGGAGGGACACTTTCGTAAGGGCATGGTTTATTTTCAGTGGAAAAGTGTAGTGTTGAAAGTCTTTGCTCGGTACTTTGCAACTTTCATGTGGTAAACTAAGTTGTCGGTATCAAAAGCTGGAAATTCCTTATAAAAAATGGCTAAAATCCGTATTTGTGACTCCTTAATCCTAAAGGGAGCTGTACAGGTCGCAAAGCACTAGGGAAAAGTGTGATTAATGATCAGTGATTAGTGATAAGTGATTAGTGGTTTTATTCAAACTGTTACCTCTGACCAGAAGCACACATCAGAGGATTAACAGGCTCTTTAGATAAATGCTCATTAGTGGAAGGGGGAAAGCAAAGATAATAGGCATGCACACAGGGACAACTTTCTAGGAAAATCATTCCTGTCTCTGGCATAATAAGCTCTATTAGCAGAAAGGCTCTTTAATTTAAAAGTTGCTTTTATCTTGTAAATCAAAGATGTAGAAGTTCGCTGGGCTATTATAGCCTGAATTTTCCCATATCCACTAGATGTGGATTATCCCGGTAGTGATATTTTATTAAAAAAAAAAAAAAGCCAACACAATTGAATCTTTAAGAAAGTGAACATTCCCATGTGCTAAAGCCCTGCATCCCGAGGCATCCGCTCCCAACAGGCAGAGCAGAGCCTTCTGGCAGCTAACTAGATGGCGCAGTCCTACTCTTCGCCAGTCTATAGTCCTGGGTTATGAACTTAGCAAGTAGCAGCTTGTTAGGTGTCCTTCAACACTTAGAACAAAGTTGATTCTGTGCTGGGTTGGAGGCTAGACAGTGCTACGCGTTCGTAGTCACATTTTCCACGGCAGTTAATCTAGTGAGTTAAAGGCTACTGGAAAAATTAGTCTCATTTACTGAAAGAAACCGTAAGAGAAAGGAGAGAAGGAGACAGGGGCAAATAGCTACAACCTGGGACATAACTCTTGATTGAACTGTTTCATACCACTTTAATGAAGTACAATTTGATGGCCTGAATTACTGAAGCCTAAAAGCTCTTGGGAGTTTCCCCCCCCCAGCCATCACTGGCAGTGAGGTGCTGTTTTTTTTTAAGTCGCTAAAAAGAAAGAACAGTTGGTGTGGTGGTTGAACAAAACAACTAGTGCTTGATTGTGCTCTGCATACCTGATAATGGTAAGGAGTCTGCTTTTATGACAACTAACCAGGGATTTCTCACTGCTCTTTATCATACATGGATTGGGAAGAATTGATGTCTACTGCTATCCATAGACCTGGGGATGTTTCTGCTGTCTGGTTAACTTAGAGGGGATTTATGTTTGTTTGCATTTCTGCAGATCATCAAAGTTTCAAAACTTTAAATGAAACACTTGAATAAAACAGGAAATAGAAATAATGAACTTGCGGCATGAAAAAGAAACTGCTGTAGCCTCCTGTTGTTAAATCTTTAATTGGAGACTGTTAGGAGTAGTCAGGCTAATGCTTAAAATCCAAAAAGTTTTGTAATAGCATATAAAAAAGGCAATAAGCCCTGCCTGCCACTCTGGGATACTGGATGGCACTCTTCCAGCAGTTAAAATGGCAATATTTTAAAAAGTTTACACATTTAGAACAAGCAGAACCCTTTCCCCCCTCACCAAAAATACCCATTTATAGTTCAGCTTCAGTTTATCAAACCCTACCTCTGGTAATTTAACCTGGGGAATGTAAAGGGAAGCAAATCATGTATATAGATTAAAAGAAAAGATAGAAGTGAGATTGTACATGTCATTTTATTTCACCGTTTGGCAGAAAGACTTGCAGATAAAGAGTAATAGGTGCTTTTTAAATTTGATGTTCACTTCCTCACTTTGAGAATCTAAAATACACTGCAGTCTCTTACATTTATCCTGTGCACTGCAGAGGAGTCTTCTGTAAAAGATTGTTTCAGTGAAAGCTGGAGTTCACTCTGAAGTTGATAAGAGAGTGCCTTCCGAAGGCAGGTTTTCTGTGCTAAACCTTTCAGCTTTGTGTGGGCAGAATCTCTGCAAGTTCCATAAATCTTGCAGAATGATTTCAGCTTGGTTATTAACTTGCCTGCTCATGGCCTCCTTGAAAAACCTGTCTCTGTGCCCATAGTCAAGGCATCGGGATCTTAAATACTAGAAGAGTTCTTGCGAGGTTATTGTTGCTTTTAAACCAATTTATTTAATCAAAGACTTTCCCTCTAATCTTGTCGTCCCGGGTCTCTGATTTCTGCCGTTAGTTAACTTACTGGATTTTCTACAAACCTGTTGCTTTGAAGACTTCTACCTGTGTTTATGTGTTATTAGCCGTCTTTCAAGCTTAGTTTTAATTCCAGTGACCATCTTTCCTATAAACCCTTTACTATGAGAAAATTATTTTTGGACAAGATTTTGTAATAAATGAAAAGCAAAGCTGCTTCTACTTAAAACTTTATTATTGTTATTATCCACATGATTTATTATTTATTGAAATGATTTTATTATTGGAACAAACTGGAAATTTTTCTCAAGACCCACAAACACTGACTTTTCTTGTAACTCATTGCAGGAAAACTCTGCTCAGTAGAGGCAGTTGCTGGAAACACGGATACATGTATAAAGCAACAGGTCTTTCAGTTTTGCTTCATAGCTCCAGGTGATTCTTTTGCTTTGATTTGGTTTTGGTTATCTCGCACTAACCAAATTAACAGGTAGACATATCTAATTAAGATAGCTTAGTTGGCTTAATTTTTCCAGTATAAACTCTCATTGCAACAAATACATAGGAATCCAAGGGGAAATATTTTAAATGCTTTGTGAATATGTCAGTTTTAAATACTAATGCCAGGGCCGATCAGGCCGCTTGGTAGGTCGTTGTCACTCTAGAGTATCTCAAAACAATTTCTGTTGATTTTTCCTCGCCCTGTGTCCATGCTCTATTTAACCCCTAAAAAGTACCCCTGATTTCTCAGGAAAGAATATATTCTGCTCTGCACACTATAATGTTGTAGGGCTTCAAGGGCTCTGCCCTTAAGAAAGTATTTTTTAGGGCATTCTTGGTCAAGAGTTGAGAAATTATTGAAGTTGATCACAACATTGAAGCAACAGTTTGGAATAAGAACTATGAAAACACTTTTTCATAGAACCCAAACTTACATTCCTGTTCTAATTTACAATTTTTAAGGTGTAGGATTCTCTGACATAGACGAAACAATGATCTCGGGCAATATCTTATCATGCTGTATTTAAGCATTAGCCACATTAGAGCAGTAAGCGCAGAAACCTACCTTTTTTTTTAGACTTGTAAAGCAAAATGCTGCTATGGGAATACTTTTTTTTTTTTGTTATACATATAATCAGAGAAATGATTTAAATTCTCAGGTGTACATAACAAGTACAACATGACATACATAAACCAGTTAATTCAGTGATGCGGTGAAAAGACTTGTTGAAGCCGATAAGCTGTTGTGCCTTGTTACACCTGAGGAGCTCTTCTGTTGGTTTATGCACCGATTGTTCTGCTCCAATTATGGCTCAGTTTGAAGGAGCAACCCTGACACTTTAAAATAATAGTACAGCCACGATTTTTCACTGAGGTGTTATTTTACTCTGTAATTAAAAATGCTGAGAGTCAGCACTTTTTTCCTAGCCATCACATGGGGAAATGCAGCTGTTATTTGCCTTTAGAGAGTTCAGAAAGGGTTGGTTGCACTGGTTTGTAGGTTTCTAGATGGTGATATCAAATGTTATTTTATAAACACGAAGAGATTTTCCAAGGATTTTGCTGAAGGCTGTAGGATTTTCGAAGTAAAACATTGAAAGCTTATGACAATTTCCTTAGCTTAAAAGATGTTTTCCTTTTGGTTCTTGTTTCCGTTTTGCATTTTTTGGAGAATTTGTTCAAGAAGTCAGTCCCTCACACAACTTCAAAACAAATGCCCCGAAACACTGTCATCAGCAGTGTTTGTCTAGGTGTGCGGTTTTAATAATCTCTTCCTTTGAGACATCTCATGTCACTTTGTGACACCCTTCCGTGACAGGTGAATTCAAGGGGTGGGGTGCAGCCCTGCTTGGCCACAAAGCTTCACTGAGTGGGTGAGAAAAAGGGAGACATCTTTAGAAGAAGCCAGGAGGAATGAGATTTGAATTTAATTGGGGGAAAAGTATTACAAATCCTCTATTACCTTTGTCAGCCTCAGGAGCTGATTCTGCTTTTCTTTGGCTCTGAATGTTTTCATGACTCTTACTAGGGTACCAAGGCCTCTGTTAGCTCAGGAACTGGGCATGGTTCGATCTCACCCTCAGCTTTCTACCCCATATAAACTGTACAAATAGTTTCTATCTTTGCAGTATTTTCTCGAACAGCTTTCATTGCTCTCATCTCAATTTCTGTCCTTCCTGAGGGCCTCATCTTTGGGTGCTACCCCACAGCGAACATTTCAATGAGATTGAAGTACTTGGTCCCAGGCTCAGTATGTTTGTGTGTTTCTGTCTTGGGATGTACTGAACTTAAACTGGTAATCCTTGAACATGCTGCCTAAATTTAATATAGATAAATGTATTTGATGTATTTAATTAGGCTGATCTTTTTCTCATTTAGAGGAAGAAGCTGCCTTTTTACCTATTTACTTTGTGGACTTGTGCTTTCAGTTACTCTTTCACTGCATGTAAGGCAGCGTAGCTCATAGCCAGCTTTTTCTGAGCTGTTTGCAAGTGGTCAGAAATTAATTTGGCTCGTGTGAGACATTAAACTGGACCACTGGTTTCTAGATTTAACATCTGAGTTATTTTCCTTCTGCCAAATATAAGTAATACTAGTTAATATGAGACATTTGACAGAGCTCAACACAGGGGGCTCTGTAGCACAATAAATGGAATCCGAGATTGGGTTTAGGATCCATTGGATGGAGTGGCTACAACAGTAAGCACTAAACTGAGACATTACTGTCTTGTACTTTATTTATAGTAGTTTTCTGTCTCAGTAATAGAATGCTCTAAGATATGGATGATGATATTAGTGGGTCACTTGGTTATGCATTGATGCTGCAAACCAACTGCCAGTAATTCAGTCATGTGTGAACTAGTTTACCATTATTCCCAGTCCAAACGCACCTCTCTGTTAACTTTTAAGAAACATATTCAACAGCAATAGTCAGTTGCCAGGAGAGGATCTTCAAATTGTGAATAGTAAATCATACCTCTATAGGTACTACTCTGAATTAATTTTAGCAAGTTGGTTAAACCTGGGCCTGCTTTTGGTCCTGGTCAGGTCAGTGAATGAGTTTGTCACTAAATGTTTTTAGCAACCCAGAAAGAACTCCAGAGGTGACCTGAGTGTGTGATGGCAAAGAGCCTGGAATTGTGCTTGTCCAGAAATGAGCGCTATCTCATACGGGTATGCCAATACCTCACTTATAGGGAACTTCTTTTCTTAGAATGGTAGTAAAATACAACCCGAACAAACTAAACACTGAGCAATGTAGTAGGAAAAAAGTAATAAATTGTTTTGTTCAGGAATATCTTTTACTACCTACTGTTTAAATTCATTACTGAGTGAATGTTTTAGAAAGAAGAAATCTTTGTTAAGAGCTTGTGAGGATTTCAACCACCACATAAACAACTTCTTTTGTGACTTAAAAAGCTCCTTTTGCTGGTGATGGGCTATGTAGGGGGCATTTGAACCTTTTTTTTTTTTAAGGTTAAAGTGATCAGGATTAACATATGTAGAGTCTTCCATCATTTCCCAGAGAGGGCACAACATGAGGAAATAGAGGAAATTTTGTAGTTTAAAACAAGTTAAGGAATTTTCCTTCTTTACTTACAACCATATCCTTAAATGTATCTGTGTGGCACTTAGAGGGTGTCTTATACTTGTTATTAAATAAGGTCAGTGTAAGTTTCTTTTACTAGCTGTGCAGGGGAAAAGTATTTAAAAAAAAGATAGTGGGGAAAAAATGGATGATGTAAAAACTAAACCAATTCTTACAGTTCTTGTCCTGCTTTTTAATTCTTTGGTGCTAATAAAGCAGCACATGGAATCGAGCGTGAAAATAGGTTAAATTCGAGTAATTGCTGTTTATCACAAAAAGTGAGAGAAAGCAGTAATTTAACTATTTAAATGTGACTCTTTAAAAGAAAAGTTCCCTTCTAAATAACTTGCTATGAAAGTAGAAAGGATCAAAAGAGCCATGGGTTTTATGACTGGGTAAGGAGAATCACATTCTTGTGGATTTAAAAATATCATAGTAGAGCCTAATTCTCCACTCACCCTGACAGAAATCTGGAGGAACTCTATTGAAATCTGTGGAGTTACGAACTGCAAGAACACTCATTGAGAAGAAAATTAGATTCATGGGTCTATTCTGAACATAGCCTATCAGTTGTGCGCTGTGCAAATCCCATTATTAAAGTAATAGCCTGGCATGTCACGTTAAGGACGGCTGTTTCCTCAAGATGAACATGTTTGTAGCTCTCCTCATCTTGTGACTACTTTTTAAAGGGGCAGAGGGATATTGAGAATACTTATTTTGTGCTCAATTAATATTCCTTCCGTGCACTCTCCTTCCTCTCACGCGCTTTATGTGTGGGTGCGCAGTCTGCACTCTCCATCATCTATCTGTCTGTGTCTCTTTGGCTGTGACAGTCACCACTCTGGCCTCAGGCTTGTATGATGTAGATGAAAAACCCACCAAGATTTTCAGTTAAACATGGCAGGATTAATTCTGCTTCTAAATATGATGTGCATTTTCACTTTTAACGACGCTGTTGTGAATTGGGAGTAGCACCTTAGACTTTAGTTATGTTTTATTTATGGAGTTATGTGTGGTTTGTGGTTTGTTTTTTGTTTTTTTTTATTTTTTTATTTTTTGAAAAAAAGAGCTGGAGGGAGAAAGAAGTGGGAGGGCAGTTTTAATACCCGGCAGTTTTAATAAATTGAAGTACTTGTTTGCAGTACCGGAAAGCTAAACCCAGGCTGCTTGAGCATCTTGCACAGTTCCCAGGCTGACCTGCAAGTGAGAGCAAAGTCTTTCAGAAATTATGAAAAATCTCGTCACTGCCTGAGCTACTCTGATTTTTTTTTTTTTTTTTTAAACAGCAGTCAAAGGGGAATTTCAAATAAAAACCTCGTAAAGAGTGAGAGTGTTCACTGTACAGCCCCTGCCTCCCGAAGCCCTAATCAGGTACACTTGCTTCCAATGTTCTTCATTTGACCCAGGGTATGTGGGGTCAGCTCTGTAACTTTCGAAATCGGTATAAATCCGCTGACTTCTCTGAAACTGTATGAAGTGAGGGTATGAACCACAGTTCTTTATTAATGGCAGACAGTGGGCAACTTCTGCATATAATCTTTGTGGGAGGATGTAACAAACAGTTTTAGGTCTCATAACCACTCTGGTGTGGAAAGGTTCTCAGAAGCATTAACAATCCAGAGGTTAATTTATAAAAAAAAATGTAACAAACCCACAACTATTATTTCATTGCCAAATATTTTTTAAAAAGCACTATTTATGTAGGCCCTGTATAAGCACACATTGTTTTATGTTCCTTCTGCTGGCTTTGCATTTGACTAAACCATTATTCTCGGAGCACTGCTGTGCTGAGATCATCAGTGATGATGGTGTGTGAAAACAAACAAGTTTTAGCATGAGAAGTCACTATATAATTTGACAGGGAGGTTGTCAGCACCAAAACATCCACATTAATTTCATCTCTGGTCAAAGCAAAATTAAAATCAAGCAACTAGTGGGAAAAATACATTCTTAGGAGGAGGAGAAGGGGACTGGATCTAGTTCTGCAAGGTGTTGTGTCAACTAAAAGAAGGACCCATCTCAATCCCCATTGAAGTCTATGGGCGTTGAAGGCACTCAGGGACTAGTGGCATTGTGTCCTTTCTCCCCAAAGTTTAGTAGAACTGCTGAGATTAAACTTAATTCCTCATTAATTCAAGCTCCTAGCAAGTTCTTGTGAGAAAAACTCTTTGTTAAAAGAGGGGGATACCCTCCATCTCTTCAATGGAGAGCTAAAAAGTACGTGCTCTAATTCTGTAGCCTTCAAGGAGTCTTTCGACACGAAGAGTGACAATAAGAGTTGATATTCTGCACATACCTTAATGGTACAAAAATTCTGCTTCGGTATAAAACATTTCTGGCCTCTGTTATATTACACAAAATAAGGAGACAGCTTCCTACTGTTCTATTGAACATGATCTGTAGAGTTACCAAGAATGATTTTGTATTTCCCCATTAGCTTTGGGGCTAATGAATGCAGCTATGTGTTGTCAAATAGGTGCTGTGAAAAATAAGCTATTGAATGGCATGCATGCTCCCCACCTTTTTAATTTTTTTGTTCCTGAGTGAAAAATTACAGTGGGTTGTTTTTAACCTAAACAGTCAAAGTAAATGAATCCCAGATGAGTCAATCAACTTAATAATACCCTAAAATTGAGGTATTCCATATAGTTTAGTTTACTGTGGCCTTACACTTGAACCTCTTACTGGATTATCTGAATTCAGTTGGGTTTGCACGATACACAAAGAAGCGCTTTGAGAAACATCACTCCCTCTGTAGCAGTTAGGATGCTCATCTTGTATTTTCTCTCTTGCGCTGTCTAATTCGATACAATTTTTCTTACCAAAAAATTGGTATTCCAAAATATTAAGACAGTCTGTTTCTAGGCTGTCAGTCTTCCAGTTTTCACTTCAGAACTTTTAGTCAGTGCACCATCAACCAAATGCTTTTCAGCAGACTGAACATTTTTAGGGGCAGAATAATCTTAGGAGAAATATTTTGAGTACTGTAATTGATGCTAAATTAATTTATAATGAGGACAATAAGAGATATGATGATGACAGTCTTATCAAACTAGTCATGGGAATAGGTTATGTGTTGGTTTGGATTTTTTTAATTAGAATTTGCTGTGTTGGTTTCAGATAGCTTAAATGTACTGAGGATGCCTTGCAGTGAAGTGTTGGCTTGGCATACTGTGTACAATGAGCTTCCTGCTGTATCTCTTCTTTTGAGGAAACACCCTCTTCAGACATTGGAAGATGTGGTGTTGGGAGTGCTGCTGGGCCATGTGGCCGTGTTACATGGTGTGCGAGCATGCACCACACAGTGGGTGTGAATGTGGCAGTGGAAGACACCTCATGCCTTTCCTGACTAATAAAATCGTCTGTCACCAGGGTTCAGGTGCCTTCAGAAAACCCAAGAAAGATTTCAAAGAACTCTCTTAGCTCCAGTGCTTAGAAAATACTGGACAGGGAGATGCCTGTGTCTACATTTACAGAGGCTTTAATACAATGCAGCACCGGAACTGGGCATGTATCGCATGGAGGACGTGTTTTGTAAAATACTGATCATTTGTAGCCTGACATTGCAGAATTTTAAGAGCAAAACGAAGTCTACAATCAGGCAAATGGTTTGTATGGACAGACTCATGTGTACATAGTAGGTGATGCAACAAACAGTGTAGCTTATTGCTGGGGGAGAAAAATGTAAAAGTAAGTGCTTAGTTCTGTGGAAATAACTGATCTTTGATAAAGTGTGGTTGTGAAAGAGTTAAATGAAAATGCAAATACTGGTACTTTTTTAGCCTTTTATAATCCTGCAGATAGCATTTTCCTCATGTACTCAGCGTCTTCCTAATAGCTATCTTCAAAATATATGCTAAAAGAGTGCTATCCTTTTGGTGCCCACATTAAAATGCTGGTTATTTCTCCATCTAAAGACCAACTCTGCTTTAAGCCATGAGCTCAAATATGGTGTATGTGAGATGGCCTCTAAAGTGGCAAGGTCCTGGCAGAACCTCTTGTCTCTTGCCAAGCCCCATATTTAGCACAGAGGGGATTTCCTTGCTGTTGGGCAGAGAAGACAGTTGGGCCACAGGTTTTCTCTTCAGCCCCATCCGATCCTGAGCTAAATCAGGTAGCAGTTCTGAAGGGTTAGGTGGGTGTCCTGTGAGCAGTAGCTTTGGAGGGGAGTTCATCTGTTCTGTGCAGACAGGCTGGTGACATTTTTTTTAAGGGGAAAAAAATACCAGACTTTCACACAAAGAAATTCACTGTGAAATGCAGAGGGCTGAAAGTGTTCACACTTACAGATCAGATTTTGTGACTAGCTCCAGCCAAAATGAAGGGGGAGAAAAATAGGTCAAAAAGTCAAAATACTCAATTTCAACATTTTTTAAAAAATGAGATACATCTCCTTCGAAAATTGACTTATATTAAGGAAGATACAAGGCACTGAATCTCTCAGAGATGAGTCTGTTTTTCCTTTGGTACTGAATGAAGTCTTTCAGGTTGATGCCTATATCCTTGTTTGTCTGCACTGTTTCGGGACTTGGGTCTCTTTACCTTTCTTGTCTGTACAATATAATGCTGTGCATGTATGACAAGGGCAAGTTCCTGGAAAACTGTTGGTTGAGAACTTCAAATGGCTGGCTAGGGGCCTCTTATTGGCCAGATCTCCTGAATATTACCTAAGACTATGGTCTGATTTGACCGGGAGAGAGATGACAGCCTTCCCTGGAGAGCAATGCAGAATTGTCTTAATCAGCTGATAGGATCAGAAAAAAAATGCTGAAAGAAACCAAGTCTTTGTATGGCAACTTCTGAGATGAATTTGGTAGAGGCTGTCCTCTAGGGATTCTGTCAGAAATAATTTGGATTTGTTTTTCAATTAAATCACTGCATAATTGTTAAATTCAGAAATTGGAGTAAGTAGAGAAATAATGTTTCTTGGTTATGCTACTGGCTTAGGTGTTAGGGATCTTTTAAAAATTATCTCTTCTTTAGGGGAAATGAGGATGCCTTAAATGGAAACCTGCTATTGGGAATTATCTGGTCGAAGTTCTCATAAAAGTTTAGATTAATTTGAGTATGCAAGCATGGATTAAAAGGGAGCTGAAGGAACAATTAATATTTTATAGGTGCAGATTTTTAGCTTGCCATTGAGCAAATTAGTTTCTCAATTTTTACCATGATACATACTGGGTTTTGGGGAGGAAGAAATTCTTGCTTTTCCTAGTTAAGTGTGGAATTGCATTTCTTACAGCTTTTCTTAGATCTTGTGGAGTATTTAACCTCCATGTGATGGCTCTTTAACTTGTCTTTTCAAGTGTATTTTTTTTGGTGGCTTGATGGTATGTAGAACATTTCCTTCCTGTACTTTAGTATTTCTAACCAAAATCTGAGTATGTTTGAAACCTTAGCTTATTCACACTTCCTAATCATAATCCCCTTGGTTTCCTTGTCAGCACCTTTTTGTGGTATTTCTCTGGACACCTCTATCTAATATCTCCAGAGGTTATTCTACAGAGTAACCTTTGACAAGATCTATTACTTACTACTTACTGCTTTTAACAAGGTGAAAAGAGGTCAGGCTCTGTAAAAGGCAGGCATTATTAGAAGACTGCTGTAGAGTCTCTTGGTGGCTTGTCCATCTCTTCTGGCAGCACCGTCTGCAAATCAGTTCGGATCCCACCTCTGCAGCACAAAGACTATTACATTTATGACTTGATATGACTGTATGTAGATAACATATGTCTTTGGGAAAGTGGTTACTATGTACATTACAAAGTTCCAGGTTGTTTCTCTGTCAAGGCTGTAGCCAACTGATGCGCTCACTGGAATCTGTGAGGTTTTTGCTGTCAGCTTCAAGGGTAACAGGATTTCAGGCTATTTGTTTTTGTATGATCCATCTAACTGAGCTTCATGACCAATGCTAATGTCTTTTGCTGCTGCAAGTATTGAATTGGTAATTTGGTTACGCCTCCTGTCAGAGTTCAGGATCTTCTAAATGGGGGTTGGTGTTGTCTGTTTCTTTAAACAAATTAAGATGCAAAAGCTACCTCTTTCTGATTTGAAAAAAAACCCAAAACCCAATAGATTGCAGAATCTTACTTTGTCAAGAGAGTAACTACAAAATCCTTTTGGTCTCTATACAAAATCTTAGAAATCAGAGAAAAAGTACTTTCTCACAAATGAATTACAAAGGAGAGTTAGGACAAATCCCAGAGGTATCTGAAATGAAATTAAAAGATAAAAGCTTAGTCAATTTATCTGCATGCATCCTCTCAAAATGAATGAAAAATCTTTCTAGGAAGCATCAAAATACCTGAGTCTGAGGTTTTGTCAATGAAGAATGATGATTTTTTTAGTCCGATTCTAACAGTTCCTTACCACAGCTTAGCTCTTTGTGATTTCTACACATGTAAAACCTACAAAACCTGCTGATATAAATGCAAATAGCTATAGTACAGGAGGAAAAAAAAACATTATCTGAGGGTTAACAATAAATCACAAGGATTTTTCCTCTCATCCCCAAACACTGAAACCCAGCGTAAGCTGTTGTTCACGTGGCTTTCACTTTCTGTCCAGAGTCTATCAATCATACAGCCAGTGACTGAAGTGCTCTGTCTTGGGATAGAATTTAAATTTGATTTACCTAATGGGAACTGATTGCCACATGACTACTGTATGTTTATGGCATGGGCAGCTGGGGCTGAGCCCTTCACAGAAGTTAGGCTTAATTGTCTTGAGGCTATCTAAAGGTATACAGGGAGAGCACGGTGTAAAATATGAAATATATACTTTTGTTTCAAACAAGAAAATAAAAAATTCAGAGAATTAATGGCTTTGTTTTTGTTTGGTTTTTTTTTTTTTTTCATTATTATCACATAGAGGTTAAAATGCATGCTGCTAATGCTAAAAAGCCCAGCTTTCTGCAAGACAGCCACAAGGATGATCAGGGAGCCGGAGCACCTCCCATATGAAAAAAGGGGAAGTTTAGATTGGGTATTAGGAAAGAAGTTCTTTACTGTAAGGGTGGTGAGGCACTGGAATGGGTTGGCCAGGGAAGCTGTGAATGCTCCATCCCTGGCAGTGTTGAAGGCCAGGTTGGACAGAGCCTTGGGTGACATGGTTTAGTGGGAGGTGTCCCTGCCAATGGCAGGGGGTTGGAACTTGATGATCCTAAGGTCCTTTTCAACCCTAATTATTCCATGATTCTGATTCCTGATCTTCTGTTTGTTTCCCGTGTCAGCAGCCTCCCAAATAATACATTCACTAAGAATTTACATGTTGGAGTGTCTCAGCATATTTCTTTTTGCCAAATTCTCTTTTATTTTTCAGCATGCAGACAAGTCTTCCTTTTTTTGGGGGGGGGGTGGGGTGGGGTGTTTTTATGTTTAATTTTATGTTTTAATTGCATTTCTCCTTTCAGTTTAAACTCTTTGTAGCCGGACATGTAGTAATTTACCAAACAAATTGGCCTTCAGCTTAACTGTTAAAATTAAAAGCTGTGTCTTGTTGGAAAAGAAAGGGCATTGTCCTTGCTTAGATGAGCAACTGTTTGCAGAATGCTTCTTTGAGAACGAACACTAGAGAATGAGACCAAGAGGCTGTAAGGTGCTTGGATGCATCAAGATGGCAAAGCAGGAGAGGAATAAGCAAATCCTTACCGATAGAGAAGTGGAAGAGCTGGGAGCCAGTTTTCAGGTCCATTTTCTGAGTGAGAAAAAAGACTGTCTGGTAGGTGCTTTGGGACAGGAGGTGGGATAGAGCCAGGGCTGGGCCAGCCTATGGCCAAGTGAAATCTGCTTCTCTCTCAAAGCCTTTGGGTTTTGTGGAGGCTCTGAAAAAAGCCGTGAAGTCAGTGTGCGCAGGTGGAACCCATCCCTGCTAGAAACTGTTGACCTTTTACAGTAAAACTAAGTCTTAATACTACTTTAGTACAGCAATCCTAGTATTGGGATTTGTGCATTTTAAATTCCAGCCACCAAAGTGTTATCAGGATAGAAAGGAATTACTCTCTCTACCCTATTTTGACTATGATATGATACATCACAGGTGACAAATAACATCTGATTTACATTCTATCAGAGAAGCTCATATATATGCTTTGTTTGTTTCTTTTATTTTTCCCCAGACTAGCCACAAAAGCCCTACTGCTCAGCAGTGTAGAACACTACACTGACTGAAAGGGGAATTCCGGGTATAACTGAAAAATAAAACCACCAACTACCCCACTCCAAAAAGATGCAGAGCCTGTAGCATAAGAGAAAAAAAGGTGACGCTCTCTCTTTTTCCCCTTCACATCTGCTTTCATGCTTCCTTTTGCTCAAGATTTTAAATTATCAGTATTAGAAACAGTATGCCCCATTCTTGTTGCATTAATGCTGTAAGGTGGGTTTGCATGGATCTTACATTTTGCTTCAGCCAAGACACAGGCCTCTGCATGATGGGTGAATTATCAGTTAAAACCAAATGGCTGCTTGGCAGTTCCCTTAGCAAAGTTCTAATGGCACCTGGCTTTGTGTCCAGCCCCCAGTCTGATGGCTGGAAAGTGTCTTTGCTGCACTACCAAACCCCTAAGTAAGTGCAGAGGACTCTGAAGCTGTAAATAAAGAGAGTGAGTACTTGAACTGGTGGGTAAAGGTTTAGAGGAGTTGAAAGAAACAAGACAAAGGTCCAATGAATCCTGCGGGTGTGGTGACGGAGGAGATTAATTCCCTTGACTGTTAACTTTCATTTGTGCAGAGACTGGTTGGGAGAATTCAGTTCAATTTAAATGCACGTTAAATTTTCTACAAGGTACCTGTGTGACGGTTAACTTTATGCAGATGAAATTGCAGCTACAAATCTGTTAGCACTTGAAAAACCCACAGCTCACTGTCTGCCCTCCACTGATAACTCTAATGAGACCAAAAAAAAGCAGTTACAGGGCTTTCTGTTTAAAATCTTTGCTTTTGTTGTCAGTTCTGCTTCAAACTTGGAAATGAGAGGTCTACTTGGCTGAGCTGAGAGCTTGCGTGTCACCATGGGTATGTTTTTTTTCAAGGGCTGGTTGACCACATGCTCCGTTTGCATCAGCTGGAGCAGAAACTTGGGAGCTGAGGCTTTTCATCAAGAGTGTCATCAAGAGTTTCACCCATGTTAACTCTCGCCATTCGTTTGACTCCTGCTGAGGAGGATGCATATGTTCTGTTTTCACTGGTCCCTGTTGGATAGGAGGAAGACAAATCTCTTGCCTTGCCTCTTCCTGTAACGTTCTCAGTAGGCTGACTGCTGAGCTCCCTGTGTGAGCACAAGCTGTGGCACGGACATCAGAAAATTCCCTCAGGGTCACCAAAATTTTGTCTAAACATGGTGTGCTGCAGTGTTTCTAACAGGAAACACCAGCTCACCAAAGCTGGAAGGGTGTTTGCAGGTTTCTGGAAGTATTCAGTGGTGGTAGGAGTTGTGGTAGGTGGGTGATCATTCCTTCCCCATCAGGTAGAACCAGTTTGGAAGATGGAATTTTTCCTTTCTGTCAGGCCATGCTTACAAGGAGAGTAGCTCTGTGCTCCTTGAGCAGTATCTTCTGGTGTTTTTCTGTGCCCTGTCTCTTAAGACCGCTGAGAAAAATTTGGTGGAAACAGCCCCAGGTGAATTGGAAGAGGGGTGGAAGGGCGGCTATGTTATATTTTACCAAGCAGTGATGTTCTCAGTCCCTCCCACATCTCCAGGGTAAAGTTCATTTGCCATGAGGTTAGTTTTCTTATAATGAAAAGAATACTCTGAACAACATTGGCTTTAATTTCAAAGCAAAGGGAAAATGCGAGTTCAGATCAATCAGTAAGTCAGTGAAGGTGTTTCATGTCAAAAGACAAGTTCTTTTCAGGCTGTAAACATTGTTACACTATTAACAATATAATACTGTTGTTTATACTTTAACTTCTTGCCCATTAGAACAAATTTACTTTCAAGATGATTAAATGCCTTTTTTTTTTTTTTCTTTTTACCTTGTGTGGTGATAATGATTTCTTATGGAATGAATTATTCAGGTTAGGTGATTCTCCTCTGCCAGCTGGATAGAAAACCTTGCAGTAAATTGGTATGGTATTAGATCAGATTGCTGCTGTTGTGCTGGGACTCTTTTCTAAGGTTCTTGTAACTTCCGCATTTCCAAAGGCTTGGAAAAATACTCTCGTGAACAACTGCACATGGGGGTAATGAAGGCTAAAATTGTTTATACTAATCACATCGATTGGAAAATGATCTTCACTCAGCAACTCTTTCACTAGGAGATTAAGACAGCCAGTGAGCACGTTGGTGTTAGGGACTGGGTTTACTTCCCAGCAACTTCTCGTGAGCTCTTGCTTTGTGTTCTGCCTCAAACCAACGGGTGCATCTTCTCTTCCTCCGTGTGAGGGCTTTTCTTCTCAGTGATGTGGCTTATGTAAAAATGTATCTGTATGAAAGCTGTAATTTGTTGTTGTCTATCCAGTAAAAGTCCGAGTTCGTTGTCTTTGCTACTTACGCTTTTAAGAGTGACTCAGGCTACACACAGTAGTGGTGCCTCTTCACGTCGCTAAGCACAGTTTTGGTTACCTTTTTTGCAGGTGTCTTTAGATAAAAGTTCGAAAACCTGGAGGAACTTCTCGAGTGCTTTTCTAAGCACTCAGAAAGAAGAAAACCATAGCACTTCGCAGCCAAACACCGCTCCTCGCCACGGCGAGCGTGCTTTGCCCGGCTCTTAACGCTGCGTAGCCCCCGCCGCCCCACCCCCAGACGCAAAGACGCTCAGTTACGGTTGGCATAACCCGATGGGTCCCGGCTGAAGGGCCGGTTCCTGCGGAGCGTGCCCTCCTCCTGTCCCCCATCCGCGCTCCGCACCGCCGGGCCCGGCCGCCCCTGCGCGCTCCCGCCACCAGAGGCTGCTGCCAGCCCGCGCCTGGCAGCCGCGGTGGGCGGTGCTTCGGGTGCACCGGCACCGCCGCCCGCCGCGTCCAGCCCTGTCCAGGTCCCCGGGAGCGGAGCAGGAAGGGAGGCCTGGCTCGCTCCCGTGAACGGGGACTCACCCGTGGTGCCTGCTGGAGCCTGCAGTGCGGATGCAAATACGGGGGCCCAAAACGGATCAGCACCGTTTCGCTGGAGAATGTTACCTGCTATGGAAAAGCTCTCTTAAATAACCCCCCAAACCACCCAGTGAAACGTGGCTTATGAAGAGAGCTGTTGAGTTAACTTTAGGAACTTGGAGCGCATTTCCCCCTATGTAAATTTTACATTCATTCTCTCTATGCTTTCTGCACCAGTATTTGGTCTCGAGCAAAACCTTCTATGGATCAGTTTGATACCTGTAATATGAGGGACTCAGGCACATATAAATGTCTCTGAAGAGCAGGGGGGGCTTTGCAAGATCAAAATGAAAAGGCAATGAATTAATGTCCTTTTATGCCATGGGCCATTAAGACTGCTATGGACATCGACAGGGATCCCAGTGTGTTTGTGATAGCACACTACTCTGTAGCAAAACCAGAGCATCGGAGGTGTCAGTGATTATTTTGCGCGTATAAACAAGAGGTCTGTTTTCTTCCCCAGGAGTGTGTGGAGTTTAATCAGTGATATTTAGATCTTGGGCTTGTTCACTCAGCATAGTAGTAAATCATTCTTAAATCCTAAGGAGATGCTCCAAAAATTCTGCTGACTTGCAGCGTAAGGCTTCACGTCCAGCAACACTGATTTATTTAAGTATAGGTCTCATGCCTTTTGAGACGATATCATCTGCTTAAATTGTGTTTACTGTATGGAAGAAGTCAGCATTTTGCTGGTGATTTATAGAACAATGATAGCCTGAGTTACTCTTCAGTGATACCTGTTCAGGAATAATTTGTTAATTACTACTTTGAGGCTGATTCTTATGTTCTTCAAGTGAATAGGTTTAGTTAATATTACATACTAAATTACTGAATAGCTACTCTAATGCAATAATAATAACACGTAATTACCTGCTGCAGTCACTTCATCCTGCTTGCAGGGTTCAGATCTGGAGAAGGTGGCGAGAGAAAAAAGTAGGATAGAGAGGAGGTAATATTCTTCCCCAGTGTAAAGTCACGTTATTCATTCACATCAAGAGATTGTAGTCTCTAGATCCACCACCCACTTGCTGAGTGTTGGAAGCCTGGAAGCCTTTCTCTGAAGGAGCTCTGGTGAGGTATACTCCCAGCTTCCTGCAAAGTCAGCCTAGGACTGCAGTGCCCGAATTTCCATAACTGATGTTCTGAAGCATACAACATCTACAGTTTAGTCTAATTACCATCCTAACAGCTGGGCCATGCTGATAGTGATTGAAAATCTTTCCTAGTGAGACAAGGGCAGTATAATTTATTTTTTTTCGGGGGGAAGTAATTCTGTGTATTTTATTGCTAGTTTGAACACAAAATATGTGTCTGACATCCTAACAGACTATGTGTAAGCATCCATGTACTTTTGGTAATGTTATTAGTACACGTGGAAATTTGAGAACTCTGAATGTGAGACTTCAAAGTGAAGCCAGGCACATGGTTGAAAACTGAAGGTACTGTGTTAGTCATACACAGTTTAGTGCAGGACTCTTAATTTAACATGTATAAAAACCATCATATTCTAGCAATGCACAGTTAACATGAGTGGACACCATGTTGATAAGAGAAGCTACCTTTAGTGAGATAAGAGCACTGCAGCTTTGGCTATCATTAAATCCAGGTGCACATAAACAGTATGCATGAGCTGTTGTCACTTGGTTGATCTCACAAGTGGGTTTGGGGTTTTTGTTGTTTATCTGGGGGAGGCTGGATTGTTGCTCCCTTACGACTAGTGACCTTTCATGGCTTGGGAATGAGCTGCTGTGATTGCTCTAGTCTGTCTTGGCTGCTAGACTCTTCTCAATTTGACATACTCTTTTTTTAATTGTTTATTTTTTAGTTTATAATGTGTCCGCTAGGCATTACTGATAGAAGCCTATGGGTGGCTAGCTTTCTTTCTGGGCTTCCCTGTTGTTTTTTTTTTTGCTCTGGTTGCTCCTCATGCTTGTAGGGCCTTAGAGCTGGCATCTTATGGCCGCCTTTGCCTGTTTTCACTGGGCTTTGGCTTCCTGGCTGCCCACCACCCCCACCTTCCACAGCATTGCTGGATATTAACTGGGTACAAGCATCACATCACTGATGCATATTGAATCTGGAACGATGGTCAAACACTCTTTCCGCTTGCGGCTGGGTGTTTCTTGAGGGTCTTGGATTTCTTAGGATTTATGATTGAGTTTCCATGTCCAAAGCAGGAAGTTGTATTACTTTTCCATTTCAGACTCCTACTCCACTTGTGTTTAGGAATAACTGAAACCAGTTCTTAACAGTCCTGAAAAGCCTTTTCCTTAATATCATCCTCTACAATGGGAGCAACACTAAGACATGAGTCTTTTCTCATGTCTGGTTCAATTTACAGTAGGCAAGGCTTGTGCCCTTGATGTTATTTATATTTGGTAGCCAATAGACATGGCAGTGTGCCAGGCCTACTTTTATCACCATAAACAAAGATACCCCGGATATATCTTAGTAGTATTGCCTCAGCTGGTGCTAATGGGTTTTGACTTCTTTGCTTTGATTTTTTTTTTCTAATCATTTGTGAATTGGTGTATGTACTCTGGTATTTTTTCCTTCTCTTTTTTTGCTAAGATAGCTGATCTAGTCTACTAGTTTCTACAGGTACAGTGCCTTTTTGCAGGGTTGCTGGATTCAACAGCTCTCCTAAAGGATGAAGACCTCTGTATTTAGCGTGTTTTCCCTTGGCTCTACCTTGTGTTCTAGGTGCTCTTGTCTTTGAAACATAGCCTGAGCACTTTGTGACCCTCAGTGCCTGTTCATCCTCAGGGTATTAGATGAAGGAGTTGTGGTGTTGTATTGCATTCAAATCAGTGTCTTGCCATGTCCCATTGCCCAGCAGTGGGCGGTGCTCCTCTGAGTCATCTACTATAAATGCCAAATGATAGCATCTTTAGATTCACGATGTTCTTATTGGCAGCTTTGTGCACCACCAGCACTCGGTCACATTTCTCCTGTCTAATATTGCTGCTCATCACAATCGCAGTGGTCATGTTGCAGCTCCACAATCCAGATGGAATCTAGCTAGTTGTTTGATCCAGTGGCACAGTTGCAGATACAGTTGACAGTTTTCTTGCACAGTATTTGTGTACAGACAGTCTTTGCTTAAGTTACATGTCATATATTCTCCTCTTATAGGTAATTTTTCTGTCCTCAGTCCTTTTGCCTGTACAACTACATGAACTACTCACCCCCCTTCCAGGGTTACTGTGGCATTAGTATATAAACCAGTTCTGTTTCCCAGAGTTGTTCATAGTCTGTGCATTTTTTTTCTTTCAGCTTTTCCTGATGCTTTCCAGATCCTTTGCACAGGATCAGGGTGCCAGCAATCTCAGTTAGTCTTTGTTCTGCCCTCTAAATTCTTCAAATGTGTCTCAATGTACTTAACCTTCGCTAGAACTTATCATTGGTTTTATCCTTTTCTTGTGTAATTCAGCTGCCTGCGTTGTTTGTATATATTTATATTGGATTAAATTTGTTTCTTTCTACTGATTGTTCTACAAATGCTCCTGCCCTAAATAATGATTTTGTCTCTCTAAACTTGAAGTGGGTTGGCCTCATTCTTACTTTTTTAATGCAAGCACCTCTATGCCTTCTTAATGTCTCATGGTACCAGGTTGATTTTTTTTTTGTTTTTTTTTTTTTTTTTTTTTTTTTGTTTGTATACAGTATCAATTTATTTGGGATCACAGAACTCACTGTACACGCTTTATAAATTTTTCCAATATTTCCAGCACTTTAAACATAATCTTCTTGTCTAAACATATTCATGTTTTGTCTATTTTTTCCATGTGATCTTCACTGTTAGGCTGGGGGAATGATGCAATGATGAAGTAGTAAAGCTTTTAAAAAGTCTTGCTCCTATGACTATGCGGATGAGTTGCTCAATTCAGGTCTTGCTCCTATTTGTCTGAAAAGCTCACTTATTTGGTAGTCTGAATACTTCCGTGTTGCAAGTACTTTCTAAAAGCTACCTGTGTCTTCCTTTGTGTTTTAAACTCACTTCCTTGCAACTATCCTACTAAGCTGGTTGCTGCTATGGTTTTAGTATGTTCAGTGCTGATTATTGGTGCTAGAGGACTCTATTTCTAAAGTGAAACTTCTAAAAAACAGCCTGAGACTTCTTGTCAATGCAAAATGTCATAGAATACCTCTTTAATCATCTGAACTTGTGGAGCTCTATCTATGAGCCACAGTATCATCTTCAGGGGTATACCTGCTGCAGTATAGACTTACCCACAGCTGCAGTTTCTTTGAGGTGTACCTTCTCCAGCGTGGACTTATCATTGGGCCACAATCCCTTCAGAGGTGTACCTGCTGCAGCACAGACATAACCACAGCCACAACCGCAGCCACAGATGCTTTGAGCTGTCCTGTTCCCACATGGACTCATCTTCAGGTCAATGTCTCTTCAACTCGAGTCCACACTGGAATTCCAGCCTGTCCAGTACAGCAGCACAGAAACAGCAGCTATGCCCTGGCCATCTGCCAGCCCAGGTATATCACCATTGCTATTATCAAAATGTTCCCAGGCACAGTAATGTGATAAGCAGTACAGCTAGCAGTGAAAGCGAAAAGCAGCCACTAACAAGCACTAGACTCTAATATACAGTAAAGAAATCAAGCCCCATGGTAAGCACAGGAGCCTGACAATTAATAGCTGAACAGCAATAGCAGCTATAAATTCGATCTAGCACATTCTGATCAAATATGCTATCTTGAACCCTTCGAGCCCCACATTAGGTGCCCACATTAGTCCCACAAAAGGACTAGGGTGGATTAACCCCAGCCTTGCGACTAAGCTCCACACAGCTGCTCAGTTACTTTCACCTCTGGTGGAATGAGGGAGAGAATTGGAAAAGTAAAAGTGGGAAAACTTGTGGTTTGAGATAAAGACAGTTAATAGGCTGAGTGAAAGCAAAGCAAAACAAGGAATTCATTCAGCACTTCCTATGTGCAGGTGAGTGTTCAGCCATCTCCAGGGAAGTCAAGCTCCATCACACATAACAGTTAAGCGGGAAGATAAACTCCATTACTCTGAGTATCCCTCCTTCGTTTTTCTTTCTCCAACTTTACATTAGTAAGCACAATGATGGCCTGGGGTATTTTTTGGTCAGTTGGGATCAGCTGTCCTCTCCCAACTTGTTTTGCAGCCCCAGCTTACTCATTGGTAGGGTGGTGTGAGGAGCAGAAAAGGCCTTGACTCTGTGTAAGCACTGCTCAGCAATGCCTAAAACCTCTCTGTATTATCGATACTGTTTTCAGCAGAAATCCAGAGCATAGCTTCAGTTACTATGAAGGAAATTAACTATATACCAACCAAAACCAGCACAAAGATCATTTATGCTAAGCTTTTTGCAACTGAAATCTTATTACAGCAATTTCTTTTATTGTGGATTTCCTAAAAGTTTTTAAGTTTTCAGAATTATCTCTGAACTTGCTTTTCTCCTGCCTTTGCCAAATCTGGAGACTCATTCCAGTTTCAGAACCGATAACATTATTGCTATTAGTCAGAACTTGCTTGGAAGGGGGATTTTTTCCATATTGGCCTATGTTCCACCATGGCATTGAACACTTGGAAAGTCTTGGCCTCTTTTCTGAGCATCGTTTCAAACCCATTCATGCCAAAGGAGGAAATGTAATTGGCTAAACCCAAGTGATCATAGTGTCTTTTTTAGCAGTCGTTGTGTTAATTTTCCTTGAGGGACTTCTCTTTGGATTGTTCTGTAACTTAATTAAGAAAAAAGTAATCTCGGTTCAACAGCTCTCTTGCTGGTTTCAGAGGGGCTGCTACTTTTCTTATAATGAATTTATCTTTTTTTTCTGTTGGTGCACCAGAAGGCAATTGGTATTTTTATAAATTAAAGACAAATGAGGAAAATGCAAATATTCCCTGGTGCTGGAGGGTTATGTTTCCGGGGAGAAACCAGGCCAGCAGTGACTTTCAAACTTCTAAATCTGTTTTATGTGGTGTATAAGAGATTGCTGTCATCACCCAGACGCAGGAAATACCAGTGCTGGGCTTAAGGGGGACAAAGTAAACTCGACAATGGACTGAAAAGAAAAATAAACAATCTACCAACCGTTTTTATAGCTTGTTTTTTCTCTTGCTTTAACAGTAACATTCACCTTCGTTTACCAGAGTTCTGTGAAACATCTGTATCAAGCCTTAAACTTGCTTGACCTTAGTTTAGGTTCAAGGTTCAATATATTCCATGTGCATGGATGATTTTACAAATCCACAAGAGCTCTGACTCTATGCAAACCTTTTTCTGTGTCCCAGATTTGGCCTCTTTCTCGCTAAATAAATCCAAGGACAACTTTCCCTCTCTGTCTTTCTTTCTCCAAAGATTGCTGCAGGGGTGCCCTTGGGGCTTGCAGGGTGTTACAGAGCTTAGGAATAAAGAAGGAAAGTTGCTTTAGAGGATGAAGTCAACGTATCATAACAACTGCCCTGGATGGAGTCTTTTGTAACTTGAAGAATTGAATTTAAAGGCTTCATTTCGCTAAATCTTCCAAAACAAATGGTTCAGCATTTGTATAGTCTTAAAATCTGTACTTCTTATCTGATTTGTAAAATCGGGACAGATCTCTAAATGGCTCTGAGCAAGTCTCCAGGCTGAGCAATTTCTTTCCTGCAGCAGCCTAGCTATATTTCTTCCCAGAAACCCCCTGTGGGTTACTTTAAAACTACATAACAAGTAGTCACATGTATAGGGTACAAAATTTGGGTCTGAAAGAACCTGGTGTCAGCTAAACTATAAGGCTTGGAAACAGAAATTAAGTGTTACAAATCTGTTACAGTTTCCCAACACAAGTTATATTGATAGCATCACCATTTAAGTCTATTTAAAAGTAACTTCAGTATGCAATAGCACACAAGCTCAAGCAATATCTAAAGTGATCTCTTTTACAGCTATTATTTGAACACAGGTGAAGTTTGGGGAAAGAAGGATGAGTAAACATTCCTTGTTTTCAGTGGTTTAGACAGTCTCTGTGCTGGATTTTCCCCATAGCATGAGATACCCCAGTCTGCTTGGGATCCTGAACCATGGTTGCTTTCCACCTAAGGAAGGTCTGCACGTACTCAGGTGGAGGGTTGTTCTTAAGTGACCAGGCAGGTCACAATGTGCAGGGTGAAGCACTGCCTTCCCCTGGAGTGGTGAGGGCTATTTCCTCTTGCTAATTCCAGCCAGTCCTGTGGCTGGGCAGTGCCATGTGAATGGAAGTGTTGCAACTGGAGCCAGCTTTCTGCTCTGGTGGCAGCAAAATATGATCTAGATGCAAAAAACCATGACCCTCCTTGGCCACTTTCTTAACCTATCACTTTCTCTATTCTGTGCTTGAAGAATATGAATAGCAACAGTGTCATGCACTTCTATTTTTTTCAGTGTGCTGTTACCCATAGGTTTAAAGGCACTGTACAGAGAGGCAGCCAGCATTATCCTAGCTCAGACAGCTGTGGTAAATTTGGGTGTGGAGGAATGGGTTTTTCTGACCGCATAGAGGCACTTGTGTGGTGTCTGAGCTAATCCTGCAGGCTTTTTTCAGAGTCAGCAGAGAGAAATTGGCAATTCTAGCTCATCATTCCTTTTCCCTATCTGGATGTCTACGTCAAGTGGATGGTGTTCATGTGCCTGTTTCTCTCCGTTGATTAAGGACGAAGCCTGGGATAATGGAGATGCTGAGGATGCTTAAAGTCAAGTTTGTGTGCACCATAAAAACCATAAGCCTCTCAGATTAGTGTGGCTGGGCAGATTTCTATCTGGAAGGGGCATATCCACATCAGCAGAGTTTTGTGTGTGGATTAGTTAGCCCCACTGAAAGACATGGCTGATTAACTCAAGAGTGATGTTATACTGATATTAATTCCACAATGTGAGCTAGTTATCTCTGCCCGGCTCCTGCATAGTGCTGTGTAAACAGGCATGTTTCCCCCAAATCAGCTCAGGTATATTGTGTGGTACAGCAGTTTTACCATTAGCCCAGGCATAACATTGTGAGGTAACAGACTTAGAAGTTAGTTTGTAATTTTACATACCTATAGGCATGTTGTTAAATTAAAGGCTTTGCTTTCCAGAGGGCAGGAGTTTTGTTGAAGAAGCACATAAGGCACTGGTATTTGTTCTTCTTAACCCTGAGTAGAAAATGCCTCCTTGCAGGCTGGCAGAAGACAATTCACCTCCTGTAATGATTTTGATGCCATGAGATGCAGGCTTTATTTATCAACACACCTTTGGGAAAACTACAGATCCCTCCCGCCCCTTCAACACCCCCCTCCCCCCCAATCAGTTCAATTTTTGCCTTGAAGTAAATAAACTTTTCAAACAACTAAGGTTTATGGAAGAGGGTTTGTGGAGCTGTGATAAAGCACTTCAGGCTGTAACTTACACTTGTTTCTGAGGGTTCGCTTTTATTGCTTTAAAATTTTCTCATATGATCTCATTTTAGAATTGGGTACTTCAAAGGTTGTTCAGTCCACGTTCCTTCGAGGCTGCCTATGCAGCCCTATAATTTTTTCCCATGTTCTGTTCTCTCTTTTTTTTTTTCTTCTCCTTTCATCCTTATTAACTGGAAAGCACCAAAGGGATTTTCACACATGAAAATGAGTAGTATTGCAATATTCTAGCCGTGTTTCTTTACAGTTACTTTACAATCACAGTCCATGGTGGGTACGTGTTTTCACATTTGTGTTCCTTCAGCAAGTGCCTGAACTAGTCTGGCTACCCAGGCACACTTATGGCAGATCTGCAGGCAAAAAAAGCCCTCAAAAGGGGATTTGATTTAAATAAGATTTCTTCCTTCTCTCTGCCCTCCAAATACAGAGTCATATCTAGTAGTGAAATGGGCTTGACCTGTCTTGAAATGGGGGTCTTCAGTACTGTGAGGTTTGCCTGAATAGTGTACTCTCTGGAAGTTGGGATGGCCTTACTAAGGTTGCCCTATCAACTCCTGGAAAATGGGTTTTGTTTTCAGTCGCATCATATGAGTGAACATAAGAGCTGATTGGAATTGTAAAATGCCCTAAAGACTGCACTGGGGATGAAACTCAAATAATTTCATAATTCTCCCCTGAACTCTATCACACAAACACCCTTCCCAAAATACTTTTTTCATTGTGGTTTCACTTTTGTTTTCTCTTTCTCAGTAGGAAAATAGGAGAATGGGAATGAGGTTGCCAGAGAAGGCCATTAAGAAAAGGAGATAGAGAGAACTTTCTCCAAAAAATGGAGTTTCTTGTTAGTATGAAGGACCACAGTGATTTTTTTTTTCTTTTCCTTTGCTCTGATACTCACCTACCAAAGTGATTCGTTTCCTCCTTTGTACACCTAAGATTGAAATCTGTAAAGAAAATAGTAGAATCTACTCAAAAAGCTAAGCATTGGTGCTAGAAGCAAGACAACCCGTAAATACTTCTCACAAACAATTGAAATTAAATAAGCTTTCAATGTACTGATCTTCTCTCTTTTATGTTTGTTACAGCCTAGATAATGCTCAGTAAATTTTTTCCAGGTCAGCTTCAAATAGAAGATGCAGCCTGTATCTTCACATATGCTTTTTGTTATTTGTGAAATTACACCAGGAGAAATACTTGTATTTTAGATTGGTTAGTTAGCCCAGATGTTCTTTAATGAATAGGGATATTTGGTGCTTTTCTTGTCATTGCTTACATAATGGAGCTAACTTCTTAGGTCTGCAGCCCAGCCAAGACAATACTAAAGGTGTGGGTGTAGTATCAAAGTGCCTCAGAGAAGAACCTTGTATTTAAAGCAGCGTAACAACAGAAAGTTTAAAACACATTGTGTACTACAGCCAGATGCATGCTATGAACTCATACAAAAATGCATAAAATAAATTGTTACATACGGAAATGCAAAATGAATGGTCCAAAATCAGAAGCTTCTTCACGTGAGACCGAGGCAGTGTGTGAGAATGGACACCATGATGGGGGAAAGAGGGAAGCATAGCATAGGAGCCTCAAGGAGGCTCAAGATAGTCCCATTTGTTCTCAAGGCTCTCCAAACATTTCTTGTTCTTCAGAATTATTCAAAGAATTGTATTATTTGGATGATCCAACCAAACTGGGTGTTAAGTGTTTCCTTTGTCCATTTTGACATCAGATGTAGAACCAAACCTATTAATAATTGCCTACAACTGTCCTGACAGAAAAATCTAGTAGTATTAATATTGAAAAAGCTATTTGTGGCATTAATAAATGCAAAAGCAAGACTCAGCATCTGAAACTCTTCATATAAATAGCCTTCTCTGTGAAGAAAACCTAGCCTTATCTATAAAAATATTGGATAGTATGTCATGCAAAATTATGACAACTGGAGTATACAGACCTGATGGCGTTCATATTGTTAGCATATACTTGGAAATAAGTACCCTGAAGTAATACATCTTTCTGAGAAGAACTCCTGACCCTCTTCAGGTGCCCAGTTGGTAGCAGATGGTGCACTGAGAGGATCTTTCAAGCATTTAGGATGAAAGTGTCTTTCAAAAAATGCTCTGTAGTTTCAGATACTGGAGGCCATATTTATAATCCCTTTACTGGTTGTAGTCACTGATATTATTAACCTGTAAAATCTCCTTTCACAGAAATTCTGCCACCTGAATTACACTGTTATTTTATGATTATGTTGCCTCTGTAGCAGGTACTGTGAAGTATTGGCAGATCTGGTCAGTTTGTACAGGATATCCATGGCATGTTTGCTGTGCAGGCATGTAGGTTGCAATGAAATTAGTGATTCTGTATGCAAAGACCATGGCTCTTTGGGTTTTCTGTGTAGTGGGTTATAGTATCTATATTATTAGGGAATGTAAACAGATTCTGATTAGTTTCAAAATAAGGGTATTTTTTCACTGTCCTGCTACAAATCTCAGTAATCCGTTCCTGCAAAGGAGGGAGAAAGGAATCACACATATATTTATATATATATATATATATATATATATATACACACACATATACTTGCCAGACCACCAAAACAGCTTATATATTAAATCCTCTTTTTAGAAACGGAGGCAATTACATGTTGAGATAGGTTTTTACATTTTTTAAAATCCTATTTTAAGTTCTCATACAAAGAATTTGTTATTCGTAACTCCCTGCACCCTAGTTCAAAATGAGATACGTTTATATTAATTAAAAATGCAAAAAGCCAGGTCAGTCTATGCACTCCAGTCCCAAAATAATGTACATTGTAACTATAAATATATATATTTATTTCCTGGCTTTGCCACCAACTTTGCATGACTTGGGGTAGATCATGTAAGCTAGGATTTTTTCAGATGAAACTACAAATATAGAATCATGGAATCACGGAGTCAATTAGGTTGGAAAAGACCCTTTAAGATAAGGTACTTAAAGCTCCTTGCAGGTAATTATGATTTGGGGCATCTTTAAGGTCTGTTAAAAATATATATCAGTCTTCAAACGTGTGTTCTTTAGCCTCTTGTCTCTAAATTTGGCACAGTATTACATCTTCATGTCAGAGAGAATACTGAGAGGAGAATGAACAAAATAATGTGTGTGTGTCTGACCTTTACTTATTTGCTTACTTTTAAAGATAAATATTCCCTGAAGGGATATGATTGGAAGAGGGTGTGTGCAGGAAGAGTAGAAAATTAAGCGTCTGAAAGTATTTCTGATTGGACACCTAAAAGCTGGAGGCGCTCAGTATCACCACTTGCTCGTGAGAACCTCAGCCAAGATTTTTTCATTTTTCCCAGAAGAGCTATGGCCGGGATGGCTGAGGCTTGAAAGCTGTGTATTTACATAAGCACAAGTTACAAATCTGTGGTTTTTAGAGATGTTTGAATTTCACCGCTTCGCACTTGCAGTATGTTATAAGTTGCTGTGAGTTGTTCGCAGATTGTGAATGTACAGCCTAGGGAGAATTACTCCTTACTTTGCCTCCTTCTCGTTAGGAAAAGTAATGTTTTTTTTTTTTTGTATGTGCCAGGTTTTACTATTCTTATTTGTAGTTGTGGATTGGTCACTGCCAGAAATCTGTGGCTAGTCACTGGCTGGGAATTGTTTCATTTTGATATACTGCCTCCTTAACAGAGGCAACAATCCATGGGCCAGAAAGGCTGGTTTTTTTTAATGTGATACAGTGGTCTTCTGAGAAGAGTTCTGGAGACTTTGGTATTGCTGAGGAGTACTTGCAGCCCTTTAGGAGGGAAAGAAATGTCCCTTTCCACACTCCTGCCTACCCCACAGATTTGCATATGCATCCAGGCACCACACTAACTTGTTCAGTGCAGAGCTCTCCTCAGTGCCTGCAGAGCAGATCTCTCTGCTGTCTGTCTGCTCCTGGGAGGGTTTCCTGTAGTTTACATGAGCATTTTTGCCTAATGACAGGCTCTGTTTTGATTCATTCTGGAAACAACACTCAGCCCCCTGCCCAACCGCTGGTAGCAGTTGGCTTTGCAACAGCTCTATTAGTCAGGAGCAGAGTGGCGACCCATGTCAGATGTCCTCTGCTTGTCAAGTGGCAGTGGAGCAATGACTACATTTATGTCCCTTTACCTCTGCATCCCAAATCTCTCATTCTTTGAGGTAGGACTTGAGGTCTGTCTGGACAGAGGTACACAAACTGTACCTGTTTGGGTTTGTTGCAGAGCTCTGGGTCCAGCTCTGGGCTGCATTGGCTTGGGAGTGCTCCCAAGGGACCAGTAGCTGAGCAGCCTTCCCACCATTACCTTGGGCAGTTTAACCCCATTGGACTCCTCCATAGTAGACCACCAGGAAAGCTGTATGTCAGGCATCACGAGGGTTAGGGGGGTTCCCTGGAGGCTGAGACCTCAATGGGCTCCTAGGGGTGTCAGGGCAGGATCCATCCCAAGTCCTCAGCTAGGGAGCAGTGCAGCCAGGGCAGCCCCAGCCCCTGGCATTAGCATGTCTGTGCCTACCACGGGGCTCCTCTGAGATGCTGATGTTTGAACTGCTTTTCTGGGTATAGAGAGGGAGGCAGACTTTTGTTTGCCCCTTGCATTCATCAAATGCATTTACAGGGTGTTGTTAGTGCAGAGTAGTTGTTGATAGTGCAGAGAAGCTCCTCTGGCCCTCACAAGTACCTCTGAGGCACTCCCACTTGGAGTTGCAGGGAAGACAGGGATCACTGCTTCTGTGCTCAGAGCAGGCATATATTTGCAAAAAGTCTTTGAAGTCCTGTGTTGGATTCCCATCAAAGTTAGCCCCTCTCTTGGGTCCAGTCTTGTAATGGTTGAGAAGCTTGACCCAAGGGTTTCGGACACATTCAGGGCAAAGGGGGATGCCAGAGCCAAGCTGTGGGGTCCATGGGAGGGCAGGGTTTGGTGTTTTGTTTTGGGTGTCTGTCAAGCAGTTTATAGCCATCCTGTGCTCTTTCCAAGTCAGATACCTGAATCGCTGGACATATGGTCCCCATCCTTTGCTCTGGTGCTAGCTGGAAGGAGCCCTTTTGTGTTGTGGAGGACTGTGCCACTGGCCTGTGTAATGAGGGGAGAGAAGGGGAGTCTGGCACTGAGCCTGCCTGCCCCTGGTGTCAGCTTGCCTCTCCGGGCGTTTTTGGCTCCAGGCCTCGGTAGTGCCTCCTGATTTGATGAGCAGTGGGGTGTGCTCTGCCTGCAGCAGGGCATCACTTGTTGATGATAGCTGCGCTGGACATGTCCTGTAATTACTGATGTCACTTCAGGTACTCCTGGTGTCTGAGGGTAAAATACCTGCCCCCCCCCCCCAAGATTTTCATTAGCTTTTGTCAGTTGTTCTTCTGGTCCATAATTTTAACTGTTTTCATAAGATAAATCCTCCAATCTGAAAAAAGGTTTCCAGAATAAGCTGGCTGTAATGTGTAAGTGGGCCACCAAAATGCAGAAAGTTTTGTTTTAATATCTGCAGCTTCCCTGAGAGTATCTTTTTTCCTGAGTTACTAGTTAGTTCAAGAAAATCCTTTACTTGTGTACTACCCTTTTAAAATCCGATTGTGCTGTGCTATATTCTATGTAAATAGTAAGGATGACTTGGAAACAGCTTTTTAACCTTGTTTTAAAACTTAGAACCTCTTTTTTTCAATTAAGGTATTTTAACAGAAAGTTGACTCCATCTCAGTTTTACTAAAAACATGTGGATAAACCTAAATCCAAATGAAACTTATGCAAAATATTTTGTTACGTTGCTGTTAATAAAACTTGCTAAATGACAGTGAGAGACAAGTGTCTGATGAGAAGGTGTGTGTATTGGAGATTGTCAGTAGCTTTGTACATACAAAGTACTGAAAATCAGCCTGCCCTTGATTTGTCAGGGCTGAAAAGCAGTTTTTAATTCTTAATGTCTAATAATCCCTAGTGCTGAGTACTGCCTGAGGGGACATGCAGGCTGCCAGTGTTCTCAGCAGAGATTTGTTACCCAGGGGATTTTATCTTATCCTACGGACAGTGAATGGTGAAAGTTTGATTCAGATTTTTTTGGTAATTTTGAATAAAGAAAACCCCAGAATCTTTAAAAATTGTAACTAAAAGTTGGTGAAAGTCAATAATTAATGGCTTGTAGCTGATTTATTAACAGCCTAATTTTTCTGTCTAATGCAAGTCCGAAGCTGTCTTGTGTGTTAACTATAAAGGCAAAAAAAAGTAAAAAGCAAGATTTGCCTTAGTTTAGAATAATTTGAAATACACAGAATTGCAGAGTCTTATCCATAAACTGTATAAAGCTGGTTTGCAGAGTTCTGGTTTAGGGATTATTTTATATAATAAACCAGAAGGAAAATTTGGGCTGGCAGAATTTTCAAAGCTCGCGTTAGAGCCCCTAACTGCTTCTGGTATGAAAGTCAGCTAAGCAGCCTCGTGTTGTTGTTTCCCCCAGGATATCTTTTATGCTTTGTGGTTGTTCTTTTTTTTTTGTAGTTCCTTCCCCTTAGAAATCCAACTGTTTATTTGCATGCAAGGTAGATGAATTCTCTTATCTATTTGTGTATCGTAAACCAAAGCAATTAGCATACTGCAGTTACAGTACACTTAAAAAACAAAACAACCCTTCAGAACCTTCAGTCAATATTATTCCTGGAGGGAAAACTCTTAATTAAATTGTATGCAAACTACAACAATAGGCAAAGTTGTTTGGTGTTTAATAATAACTGTTGGGGGCGGGGGGAAGAGTGAAAAAGTAAGTGTAGCAGAGAGCTTCGCATGCCATTAACCCAAGGATAGAAATGAGGTCAGCTTTTGAAGGGACAGACAACACACTTATCTGCCAACATTGGAAAGTCCCATAAGATTAGCTTATTTGCCAGATATTACTGGGAGTTCATCATCGACACCCTCTGCTTCATAGGCTTCATCTCTCACCGCAGTTGCAGTTGCCTTTTCTGCCCTTTGCAGGCTTCCTGGAGATCTTCTCCAGTGCATAGCACTTGGATTTTTTCCTTAAAGTAGTACTTTTTTTTGTTTCACAGCAATAGGCACGAGGAACCATCCTAAGTTGTGAAGATGATCTGAAGACTCTTTGTTTTTCTTTCATACACCCACAATAATACTCTTGGCATAGGAACCACTGATGTGAAGCCTGGTGACTTTTACAGCTCTGGGAATGAGGCTGTGTTTGTGAAGGGGTTTGTAGAAGACGGAGGACCCACCTCCCTTAATATTGTTAGCTTTTGGGAGATGAGTAAAAATGGAGGCAGTCTGACAGCCTAAACATCTTTTTTATCCCTTTGCCTGGAAAATAACTGTAGATACAATTTTAAGCAGACTGTTCTTACATTATTAGCCACTTGGTAGAGCAGCAAATACCGTACTGTAGTGCTGGCAAGTGTGTAACCCACTAAAATTAGTAGTGAGAGAGAGCGGGTGCTATCAAATCCATGTTAATAATGACTATAAGAGCCTGGAATGGTGTTCTCTGCATGTATTTTCTCCTTTAAATCTTTCAAGAGTTTGGTAGTAAATATCAATATTGATTTCAGCTAATGGTCGTTTTAACTTCTGTATGCACATTCTGTGCCCCAAGGGACTGTGTCCCAAACAGGGAGAAGACAAGACTTGCTCATAAAGAGCAGAGCAAATATGTTTTTCCTTTAAAATCCTAGCTGTTAGAGTTGTCTCTTGAAGCAAGATTCCGGTGTTACTGCAGTTGTTTTGCAGTTTCCCCCTCCCTTTATGCAGAGCAGTTTGTGAGACGGACAGTAAGTTGAGGAAGGGCAGATATTATCACCACATACATGCTCCAATCCAAGAAATCTGAGTGTTGAAGCTTTTGAGGTAGCTAGTGGAGAGTCCTTCTGTAGCAGACAATTTAAAGTATCTGTTTGAATCCTGGGTTAACATAGCTCTTCCTTTTCTCCCTTCCTGCCTTTCCTGCCTTCCTTTCCTTCCTTTCCTCCATTCTTCCTTGCTTTCCTCCCTCCCAAACCCTAAAGTCTAACTTAGCCTTCTAACATGAGCACTGAAGTTGAATGCCTGATGATGTAGAACAAGGACAGCATTAGTTCATGTTGAGATAAATGTGAAACTCTGATGCTGTTTGACTGTCCATGAGCACTTGACATTCTCCCTAATATTTGACATGTTAAGTCCATAGACACAGATACTAGTTTTGCTTCAGTAGGTCTGGGTTAGCTGTCAAATTGCCATTACTGAAAACCTGTCAGAAAAATTGGACGTAGGGAAAGTGGAGAAGTGGTACAGGTGTTGTTCCTGTCGGTGTGCAAAATATTCATTGTCAAATTGTGCCTTTTCCTTGCATTGCTTGACTTTGTGGTTATATTGCTGCAGCTTGTGCTGCTGCTGCTGCTGCATATTCTCTGAAGCAAACCTCTGTGCTGTGAGCGAGGTCACAGCCTGGTCTCTTGTGTCATTTCAGACTTGTAACTAGGGAGAGCAGGTATTAGGGTGGTTCTGCAAATGCCATCAGTGGGGGACAGTTGCAGAGCTACAAGCCTGGGCTGCTTCCAGGTCAGGCTGGCCCTTTTTGGCCAATCACAGAGTGCAAAATAACCACATTATTCCTAAAAGTATTTTTCCAGACTTGAAGTAATAGCCATCTTGCCCTATAAAGATCTGGTTTCTTCTATAGAATATTTCTGTGCTGAGATAACTTTCATGAACTGTGTTTCAAAAGTGCTGCTTTTTCTTTTCTCTGTGTGTACGTGTATGTGTGTGTGTTTCTGGTTTAAATCCACTCTTTACCTCCTTTCTCCTATTTCTTCGTCTTCTATTGTCTCTGTTTAGTAACTGCATGGTTATTTGCTTAAAACAGCAAATCCTTTTACTATACCAAGTAAAGCCATGATGGGTTTCCTATACTGAAATGGACAGCCCAAGAACTGTAGAATAATCTTTTTGACTTGTGTATTTTCAATAGTTTCATCCTGCGTAGAGGGCAAATTGTGCCCTCTACTAAATACTCCATCTTGCATGGATGATATACAGTATTGAGTTCGCAGGCTGCTGTTACGTGGGAAGGCAGGAGGTCATCTGGTTTCTATTCTGAGTTTCTTTTCCAGAGGTATCCTTTTACTACCTTCCTCTTCCTCAGCCCAGTCCCCAACTATTTGCAGTCCTTACTTCCACTTTCCTTATGTTCCATTTCCACTGGTGGCTCCTTGCCTTCAGGCCTTTTGTCATTCTTCCTCCTAATTCCTCCTCTCCTTAATTTCAAAGTTTTACAAACTTCATTCTTGTTCCCTTTTGAAATTTCCTATCTTTGCCCCTTCTTTTTTAAATTATCCCCAGCTCTGTTCTTACTTTCTTGAGAAGAAAGCACCTCTGCATAAGCAGAAGAAAGGCAGGAGGCAGCTGTTTGGTTTTCCTTGATAACAGAAATGGTGGGGTTTAGCAGCCAAATGCTGAGTGGGAGAGCAGAAACTCTCTCCCCTCTCAGCTGATTTGGAGGTGAATGAGTATACCTGGAAGAGAGAGATGGGACAAAACTTTAGGACTGCTGGGGAGCCTTTCCAGCTCTGGATTTTGCTCAGGCAGAGGCAGTAAGCAAACCGAGTGGCTGTTTAAAAGGAGGTGGGGTGTTTGGCATCATGAAACAAGAACCTCTTTGGTACTCCTTCTGCAAAAAATCCTTAAGCAAGCAACTCACAGGTGGCAAGGGGCTTACTACTAATGAGGCACCCCCACCCTGTGCCACACAGGGTGCTTGCTGCTGGGAGGCTCTGCTGCCAGCCATGGTGAGAGGACTGAAGGCTGCTTGATGCTGAGGCAATTCACACATCAACCACTTTTTCAGAGCATTTGGCTCTGCCTAAAGATTTATGGGGCTCTCTTCTTTTAAAACAAATGAATAAAGGCCAAAGCTGAGTGTTTTTCCACATATAAATGTCATAAATGCAATCACAAAACTTCACTGGAGTACCAGTGAGGGCTTGAGCCCCAGCTCAAATGTGCATATTAAAGTCCTTCTTGGGGACTCCAGACACAAATTGCTTTCCAGCATCCAGAACCATTTGGAAATGCTTTAATCCTGAAACGAGGGGGTTTCTAATGGAAATGCTGACAGACCCTTCGCTGTAGCAGCCGAAGCAGGCAGGGCTGTGATAATGAGCCCTGTATGTGTGCATGTGGAAAGCATGATGCTAGATTCAGAAAACAAGTTCTTCCACTGAACAGCCCATGCTGAAAAAAAACCCCATGCACTGTTTCAGCACAACGATACTTAAAACTGGCTTCGCTTATGCAAGAGCATGCTGGGAACAACCGTAGGCATTAACCCTTCATGTACTATACTTTCAAAACTAACAAGTCTTAATAGCAGTTGTAATAAAACTGTAATTATCTATATATAGTGCTGTACTGAATAGCCACGACTAACAGTTTAAAATGCTGCATATACCAATAGGGTTCTTTAATATTCACAAGTACAGCACAACCACATCTCCTCTCAGATTTTATACATTGTGACCATGACCCTAAAAAATAGGTGATGCTTCATTTATTGCTCATGTCCCTGCATACAGCTGCTAATGCTAGCGACTGTGTGTTTTGTACTTGTATTTGGAAATCTCAGTGACCTTGGTCACACCAGGCTGAAGAAACCTGTCTTGCAAGCATGTGTCCAGGTGATTAATTTCAACATACAGGTTGCTTATAAGAGGGTAATTACTCACTTGTGCAAATGGCAGGATGGGTGCACTGACCTGTATTAGACACATTGTAGTGTACACCTCCCCATCGGTTCTTTTTCACTGTTAATCAGAGGGCTGAAAACCTTGCAACATTTAGACAGCTTGAGGTTGAAGGCTGAAATGTCACTTTTAAAAGAGGGTTAAAAAGGTCACGCAGCTGCGAATAATAATAGCCCAATGAAAATCAGATTCTTACTGCAGCCTACTTCAAGAATAACATTGAAACAGGAAACAAGCCTGCTTGATGTTTTTACCAGTATGGCAGTAAGAGTACTGCTGAGTTTAAAAAGGGGCAGAGTGAGAGAGAAAGGAGCATGCTTTCTTGGTGGTAGATGTTAAAACTATTTTTCTGATACAGAAAGGATGATCATGGGGCTCTGCAAAATCTCCTTAAGGGGCCTGAGGACGTGGGATACTTCCCTCTGGGTGCTGCTGAGAGGGAATGCAGTCAGTTTCTGTGTTCTGAGGGGTTTTCTGTTTATTTTGTTTTCTTTTTCTTTCTTTGTTCCTCCATTCCTTGCTGTGGGCACTTCAGTTTTATTAATTATTATTAAAAATGTTTACAAGTATCTGATGCAGAAATCAAGGAATAGAAGAAAATATTTGGCTTGATGCAGAACTTACTTGTTTCTCCTCCATGTGACATGGCTTGGAGAAGCCTTTCTATGTTTCTTCTGCATTTTTGTTTATGTATTTTTCTAATTAGAATACCTTGACTTCTCCTGAGCAGAGTGATATTTCAGGAGAATGGCAGGCTACACTATTGTAGCCGATTTCCTCACTTACACATTCTGCCAATAAGGCTCTTTACGTGGTCGCAATAGAGCAATAAATGCTGACAGATGTTGTTAACATGTCTATTAAAATTCAGCCTCCTTTTCTGCTGCATAATGCACTCATGCCTATTGTTAATAATATCAGAACTAATGCTGACATATCAATATTAGTGCTCGCTTATATTTATAATCCTTGTTTGGTTCTTCGAAGAGGTCACAAAGTTGCAATAAATTAAGCTATTGGTAACAGAAGTAGAAAATTCAGGCGTGAGCAATTTTTTAACTTTTCAATCATCATAGATTTGCCTGATACTCTTCATGTACATTAATTGCAGGAGTCATATATAGTACCATGAGAGGTGCGCAAGTGTAACTTGAATTTTTGAGATCACAAAGGTTAATAAGCATTTTACTTTAGATGGAAAGGCTGCTTTGATTTATTTTTATTAGGTGAAGTCAAAATGCTGCCACTGGTTGCGTTACTTCCTTCATGCAGGCTGAACCACCTGCATATACTGTGGAAAAATGAGACATGGGTTGTGTGGCCCAGCAATGCATGAGCCGTGTGAAGTCAACTATGTGCCAGAGGCAGTGTGCAACTGTCTATATCCTGAACTGAAGGATGGGAGCTGCATGCCTGCCTCTTGAAAAGGATGCTGTGCAAACTGTGCTATGCGCAACCAAAACACCTCTGTTGCTGAGTGCTCCCATCCTGCTGCAAATCTAGGGTGAGATCCTGTATTGCTTGTGCATAGAATTATAGAATCATAGGATATTTAGGGTTGGAGAGGACCTTAAGGTCATCTAGTTCCACCCCCCCTGCCATGGACAAGGACACCTCCCACTAAACCATGTCACCCAAGGCTTGATCCAAGCTGGCCTTGAACACTGCCAGGGATGGAGCAGTCACAGCTTCCCTGGGCAACCCATTCCAGTGCCTCACCACCCTTACAGTAAAGAACTTCATTATATCCAATCTAAACTTCCCCTGTTTAAGTTTTAACCTGTTACCCCTTGTCCTATCACTACATCTGCATCTGCAGCTCTTGTGAAGTTCAGCAGGAATGGGGGATGCAGGAGGGTCACACAGCTTGTTTCTAGCTTGTTTCAGCTGCTTGTTTCTAGTCAACATTCAACCCTAAAGCTTGAATTACTGCCATAAGATAGCCAAGCACCAGACACCCTCCGAAAAATTGTAGGCAGAAGGCAGCTTCTTTCACTCTCTATTGTAAGAGAGTCAGTAGTGCTACAGTCACAACTGCAGTGATAGCATCACATGTAAATATGAATTCTGCATGGTGCAATTTCTCTTGAAGGGCATTGTACTGTCTGGTAACATGTTATATAGGTCAAGTTATGCTAGAGAGTATCCTGGAGGGCACACATGATACAGCCATTCTGGATTATTACTTCTTTTCTTGTTTTATTTTTTTTTAAGTTTAGTGTCTGCAAATTGCCTGCAAAGAATGATTCTCGTGGGATCCAGCAGTTGCTTGTACATTTGTGGTAAACGATTAGACAGTGAATCTGACACCTTTTCAGAGCACTGTGAATAAAGCCCAAGTCCATGTTTTCCTGGAGTCAAGCCCCATGGTCAAGATTCTAGTCCTCATCTAGTATGTTGTTTTGATGCTTAGTCCATGCTTATCTATCTAGATAACCTTGAGAATCATTTGTTTTCAGAGCATGCACTAACGGATTTAGGGACTAAAACCCAAGCTCAGGGCAGGGAGGGAAGTTTTAGACTTGCAATACTCAATAAGAAAACAAACATCAAATAATTCCTGGTAATGTTTTGAAATTCACTTAGACACTTGGGACCAGAATTGTTGTTATCTTGTTTTCTTTAACTGAGTCTCATCTGTTGTTCTGCTATGAAAATGCAGTTGTCACTCTCCCCTGAGGAGGGGAAAAAAGGGTAACAGAAACCTTTGGCAGTGCTTCAGTTGCAGGAGTAATTGAGATATCAGATAAAGCCTTTCATTATCCACACATAGCTTTTTTTCCCCTCCTTTCTTCTGCGAGAAGGTCTTTAGGAAAGACAACATTCCAGGGTCACATCCCATAAATAGAGGTGGATTTAAAAATCAAACTTAACTGGAGGTTTTGGTTTTGTTTTTGCAGAGATTTGTTTGTTTAGTCAGTTATCTCTCTGCTGCTTGTGTTTCTTTCAGACAGGATAGCATAGTTCAGAGCATTTTTATTGCTTCGCCTCTGAAGAGCTTGTCTAAGCACAGTCTGGAACTGAAATAACTGAAATTAGAAGTAATTTAACACCTTTAGTTATTTTAGTATAAGACTTTATGCGAGCATAGTCTTTCATTTCTGAGTATCCTATTTCAGTTTAACATAGCTGTAGGTTTAATCAAAACAGGATATGAATAATCTTACAGGAGTAAATTGGTACAATTTTAGTTATTTCAGTTCTAGCCTTGTGTAGATAGATAAGTTAATCCTGACTTAGGGTCTTTCTTGACATTTGATTGTATTTGGTGCAATAAATCACTTGTCTCAGGCCAGATGTTAGTAGAGATGTCCACAGCAAAAAAATCAGTTGAGGCTAATTATTGCCTTTAGGGGGTAGTGTCCTTGTGGAAGTTAAAGGGCAAATAAAAATAGAAATTCTTAATTTCTGGATGCTGCTTTTGGGAGTCAGCAGAGTCAGGTAAAGGGTGCTCTGTGCTCTGCTGCCTTTCCTTTCCTTTCCTTTCCTTTCCTTTCCTTTCCTTTCATTTCCTTTCCTTTCCTTTCCTTTCCTTTCCTTTCCTTTCCTTTCCTGTCCTTTCCTTTCCTTTCCTTTCCTTTCCTTTCCTTTCCTTTCCTTTCCTTTCCTTTCCTTTCCTCTTTCAACAGGGTCAAGTAATTTTAGCACTTGTCCTGCCAATTTTTTGTAGTTTTAAAACCAAGTTCTGCTTCCCACCAAGGTATTTGTTTTATGAAAAAATAACACAAACACAACTCAGGCATTTGAGTAAGTGGGGCTGCAGAGAGGCTGAATTTTAAGGGAATTTAGAGGCATAATACAGAAGTCATATGTTATGCACTAAGGTAGGTCAGTTGCTATGTTCTAGCTTGTAAAACCACTTGTACCAACAGGCTCAAAACATTTCTGAAAGAAGTGACTTTTTTATTTTACATCCTGAAATGTTACTAAAAAATGATTTTGTTGATGCTGGTTAGGGGCACTGCCATAATATGGACACAAATTCAGCTGTGTTAATGCATTCAGAGGGTGAATGTTTCCTCCTTGGCTTTCATTTGGGACCTGGGAGTTCTCCCCCAGGCTTTAGCACAAGGTTACAGGGCTGGAATTGCCATTGGGAAGCTGAAGTTTTAGGCAAAACTTCATTTTTCAAGCTCCTGAGGCTCTAGTTGACCTTTTAAAGGATGGGGATGAAGAGCTATCTTGTGTGTATAGAGAGCATGTATGTAATGTGCTGAAGTTATTAATATCAAACAGTATAGATGAAGAACCACAAAAAGTGAAGCAGGAACGGAAGGAGGAAAGGTAAAAACCCTTAATCTGAGATATTTCTGAGCAGACACGGTCTTATCTAATAACAACACTGAACATATGTTTTTTTTCGGAGGCAGATTTCTGCTGTGAAAGCCTAATAGGGTGGGTTTTCTTTTTTTTTCCTTCCTTCAAAGTAAATATGTGCTCAGGAAGAAGTAATAAGAACTGAGACTGCAGGGAGCCTGCTGAATATTAGCAGATTTAGTACTCCAAGGATGAAAACTTTGTTTTGGTCTGTTTGGGGAGTTTGAAATCAAAGCACAAACTGTGACAATTGTATGTTGCATGTATGTGTGAAGTTTAGAACGTATATATTCATAGGTTCCCTTTCTTTCCCCCTCCCCCTTTTAACATGTAGATTTATGAGGAATCAAAGATGAACTTGGAGCAGGAGAGGCCTTTTGTCTGCAGTGCCCCAGGCTGCTCACAGGTGAGTGGAGTCAGCGGTGATATTAATTGAGTCCTCAGCACTAGCTCTGGCTTGTATAATGCCTCCTGATATATTAACACGTCTAATAATAATGTGTGTGTTGGGATTTTTTTTCAAGTCTTCCCCCTTTCTCCCCCCCCCCCATTCCCTCCTTTACCTTACAAGGTATTATTACAAAATATTTAAAGCAAATACAACAGATAGATAGTCAAAAGTGAGTTGGTAGAAGTACTTCTCCAGCTGCCTCTGTGCCTTCCCTCATCCCCAGGCCTGATGTTTCAAGACCGATATTGCAAATTCTTTTAGTGGTTAGCAAGAGGGAAAGAGAGGACACACTAGACAGGGCACATTTGTTTGTCTTCTACTTAGATGTATGATGGAATACAGTGTGTTTCTTATTGGATGTGGTAACCCTCCTGCTTTTTCTTTTTGTGTTTGTTTAAATACTTAAATACAATTCCTTATTAGCCCCCCCCCTTTTTTTTTCTTTCTGACATCTCCTTACAAAATATTCTGTATAGAAAATGCAGCCTGTAGATAAATTCTGCCCCAGCATGTACATTTGGGATTCCTGTTGACTGGTGATGTGCCATGTGTCTCCGAGGCTATAATCTGACTTGTAACAGTAGATGTTTAATGATCTTAAAAACCTGAATTGACAAGGATTTACCTGCTAAGATTTTGAATTGGGATTTGTGTGTTGTTTCAGTGGTTTTGCAGTGGTGAGGGAAGTTTCCCCCCTGCAGCGATGAAGGAAGTTCCACATGTGGCACTTCTCTCCCTAATTCAGATAAGTGACGAGTTTGTGAATAAAATCTTCAGGCAAGGGCTTCTTTTGGGCTTTTTGCCACAGGCTTCCTGTATGCATCTGATTCAAGTGATTTAGCCTACCCATTTCCCAGAGCCCTCCTCTCATAATGAGGGTAATATTTCCCTGCTTTAAAGGTATGTTGGGAGTTTTCAGCTGGCTCATATTTTTACAAGACTTTAGGTTCTTCTGGTGGAATTATAGGTGGTTGTTACTGGAGTTTAGATCCTGATTTTGCCAAGAGCTGAAATAAGGAGAGGGAGAAGCCTGAGGTCTGGGTAACAACTGGCTGAGAAGCTTTACATTAGAGTGCATCTTTTGGACTGTCCTTTTGATTGAAGATTTGTCACTTCAGATCTTGACACGCAGAATTAAACTTTCACCATTCTGTCACAGAGGTAGAATAAAAGTATCTGAGTTTTATAGTCAAGTTTTATTTACCTTTTTGTTGAATCTTAAATCAAACTTCCACTCAAATCAGTGATCTTGGGTGTTTTCATGGCAGCTACTAATTTCCTCAATGGAGGAGAAGCTGATCCAAGCAAGTTCATTTAGGTGTTCAGAAAAGAGGAATGGTTGTATGCTGGTACAATTTGGAGGGACAAGAAGTGTAGGTGAAAATAATAATTTCTCATTTCAAGACATGGCCTCCATTTATTGTAAATGAGGACTTCACAGAAGTGCACAGTGTAGTGCTGCTATCGAACTAAGCTGTCTGGTGACTGGCTTCTCTATCAGCCAGTGCAGATGCGTACTGAGGGCTGAGGAAACTGACCTTCTGCATAGGGGAGAAAGCAGACTTGCAGAAAAGAGTCTGGGCTAGAGGAACAGCTTCTCCTCAGTTGCCCCATGCCGTCTTTGAAGCTGGCTGATTTCACCCTGAAGACAGAGTGTGGCATCCGTGAAGGAAAAATCCATTTCCACAAGAACAAAACATGGGTATTTTTTTCCCCTCACAATTTCATTGAGCAAGGTCTTTCACATATTCCTTTTGTTCTTAACATAAATTTCTAGTGCTGCATTTCTTCCAGATGAGTAAGCAATGAATGAGGATTTCACAGTGAGGAAAAGGTCTTTGGGATTTTATTTTTTTTTTTCCAGAGTATTCATTCCCATTATTTATGCTTCTTTGTCTATGGGCTTAGAGAGATTTTCAGAAGGTGTAACATACTGCAACTATTTATACTATGGCCACAAGCAAATTCACTGAGCCAAGAACATACTGTGTTGAAAGCATTAAGTCACTTTAACTCTGTTGTTGCCAGTTTTCTACAGCCTCACGTGTACCTGTTGCTTTAAAAAGCTGCTTTTAATTTTTTATTTTTTTTTCCCCTGAAGCTTGGTGATACAATTTTTGGCCTTTTGCTACTCCTGAAATAACCTTGCTAAAAGCGTTACAGAGCGGAGGTCTGTGTATGCACCTCCTGGTGAAGGAAACCTAACAGAACCAGTCTGCTCCTTGAGCCCAAGTACTTGAACATGTCCCTTTGTGTTATTCAAAAGAAGCTATTCATTGTTATCAGACTGTAAAACAAACTTAGCACACTGATTAGTTTCTTGCAAAGCACATCTCTTCACCTTCTCTGCTTGACAAAGGAAAAGAATTTCATTTAGTATCATAAAGGGTCATAAGTAGCTGTTATGTCCTGAGCATCGTTGCACTGCCACTTTGAATCAAGTCAAAGTGTCAGAGGTTTCCAAAAGATGCATTTTGCCTGAATACTTTTGTGTAGGGAAAAGCTGGCTTATTTGATTATTTTTATTGCTGTTCAGCAGCTACAGATTGCAGAAAGACACAAAAGCAGAAAAATCCAGTAAAGTGATTTAAGATATGCTGCATTACTTTGCTTTTGCCGTGGGCTAATAGCATATACAACAGCAGTTATCACAGATCCTCAGGCACGTGGTGACTTGTGAGCCGGTGGTAGCTGGAGTGGGTGTTTGAGACCCTTAGAATTCAAAACTTGGTCTGCAACCTTTTCAGGCAAATGCATGACACCTTGCAGTTTGCAACCTCATAGAGCACTGCAGCAAATAAATTTCTAAGTAGAGTACAGTGATTTGTTACTCATGCTCACTTGCATTTTCAAATATTCTGTTCCTGGTGCCATTTGGACGCATTTCTAGCTGGATACATTTCTTTCTCTCTCTCATTTTTAAATTCTGTCCAATGCCAAAAGTTTATTAGAGAATTAAATTCTTCTTTGTTTTTTTCCTTTTTTTTCTCTCTTCCTCTTTCTCTCTCTTTCTGTTTGCCTGACAGCGTTTTCCAACAGAGGATCATCTGATGATTCACAGGCACAAACATGAAATGACTTTGAAGTTTCCTTCAATAAAAACAGATAATATGTTATCAGGTAAGAAGACATGAATTCAAGAGTCAAGATAACTATTTAGATGATGTTGAAAGCATGACTCCTACTGGAAAGCTACTGGCCAAATACCACCAAGATTGGTTTTAAAAAGCCTCAGCTCCAATTAAATAACAAGTAGAGATGGAATAAACTAGGATGCCTATCTCTGAACAAAAAGTTGCCATTCTTATGTCTTCCCACAGGTTTGGCATGAGAGGGAGAGAATTCTCATTGCTGAACCTCAGCCATGCTGGCAGCTCTATCACTGACTCCCGTGTCAACATGCCAGTGAAATATAGGCACTTAAGTGCATGTCACCTGAGAGCCCAGCAGTGACCGTGTTAATGAAGTGCATTTGTACTGTTCCTACAAGACTAGCTACTTAAGTTTGACAGGCTCACTTCAGCAACTGTAATAGGCCACATCATATGAGCCACCTTTATTGTGGCTTAAGACCTGCCCCCTGTAAATAGCCATAACCAGAAAGGTTAACCAGTGGGTAATATCCAATACTTTTCCTCTAAAGGTAACTAACTCTCCCTGCACTTCTCTCATTATACACAGAGGTTATTTGGTACTATGTGTAATTACATCTTTCAGTTTCTTATGTAGGTTTTTCTTATATAGTCTTTTTGTGCTCTTTTCTGAGTAACCACACATCACTGGCTTGCTGGCGTTTGGAAAGTGCTGGGAAAAGTCAAGCTAGCCTTAATCTCACTGCTTCTCTCCTCTCTTATTCCTTTTCCTGTGTATATTCTTTGGGCTGTAGTAATATTAAGAATAATATCACTGGGATTTTTCAGGTTTCAAAGTAATTGTAGAAAAAACCTATGATGCAAATGTACATATGTTAACCAGTGTTTGATATTTATCTTTCAAAATGGGCTTCTTCAAGGTAAATTGTGCCATTTTAAGTGAAAGTACATGATGACTAAAGGGTCTCCAGCAGACTAACTCTTTTATGGATAAACAACTTCCATTTTAGTTGAAATTTTAATTGTGTATCAATGGCTTGCACATATTTGAGTTGGTTTTGTTGTTTTTTTTTGTGTATTTTTTTTAATTGGGACTTTAAGAACCACTGAGAAATCAAACAGACCTTGTCCCAGATAGAATTTATTTCTCTCTTACACTTATAAATGCCATAGTGGACTAAGTTTAGAAAAGGACGGTACACAGCACATGGAAGAGTAGGGCTTGTAAATCACCTGTGTGCCAGCTATGCCCACAGAATCCTGCGTTTGCAAGCAAAAGTGAGAAAATGCTGCTCTTGCACTTGGTCATGTCCTCTGGCAGTGAAACTGCTTGAAGACATCTATGCTGTGGGCACATTCACCCTGTGAAAGTGCTGGCTTTTGTTACAGCTTTCTGTTTGGCAAGGCTTTTGCTCGGGGCAGTTTCTAAGGAATATATTCTGTCATCAGGAGTCCCCTGGGTAGAATACTCTGTTTATGTTTGACAACTGCTATGATTTAGCTGTCCTGCTCATTCCAATGGGTTGCTTTCCCAGGCAAAAGGCTTTGACTGGCTTCCACCACTATGACCATTACTGGAGTCCCTAGACCCAGAGTTAACTAACTAAGTATAAAGAAATGCAGAATTTTGTAACCAGAAAGGCTCCAAGATTGCTCCTGATGGATGTATTCTTTGTGCTTTGTGCATGACAATCCTCTGTAGTAATAAGAGAGTAAAAAGCTGCAAGTACATCTGACTGCGATGGCTTGGAACCTGGTATCGCCATGCATTGATTTTTCTTCCTGTGTTTGTTTCGTGGATTTGTTTGGCATTTTGCAGTCCTTAGTTTGGAAGCATCATAGATCATCTGCTCTCTGCAGGGAGACATTGAAAAATTGTTGTTTCATTACCCACCAAAACCCTGGGGAAATCTAAATACCTTAAAGTTTAAGATGTTTTATTCTTGGATTTCATAATGAAAAATTAATGATATATGGGGAAAAGAGACAGACTTTTCTCTTAGACATTTGTCTTCATGTCTTCCTTCTTGTTTTTTGCATTTTTGCTTATTTGACTTTATTATTTTTATTTTTTCTGTCATCAGTAGGTTCAAAGAATTGCAGCAGCAATTGCCCTGTAATAAACCAGGTGCTGTGTTAGCACTGTGTTTTTTAACCCCCTTTTCCTTAGGCTGCCTAGCAGCCAGACTTTCTCCTTTTCTCCAGTATGTTGCATACTATCTCTTAATGTGTTGTGTTTTATCCAGTCATTATTAGTAATTATGCAAAACAGTGGGCTGTATGCATTCAGGTGACCATTAGAATTATCTACTCTGTTTACAGTCTGGAATCAGCATAATATCAGTAATATGTAACACACACTTAATCATATCTTCTATAAACTATTACTGGAGGTAGGCGCTAAAACTGAGGGTCTGTTGGTCTTGTACCAATGTCTTGGCAACTAAGCAAAATACTACTTTGGAAGTAGCAACTTGTTTCTTGTGTGAAAGCTGTGCTGAGGTCTGAAATACCAATTTGTAAGTGAGAGGCAAAGTTACATCGTATGTAAAGTTACATGTTAGGTAGGGAGCGTTAACATTTAATAAACATGATTCTGTAATCCGATTGAAACTATTGGTGTTATGCTGCTTTATCAGGTATGTCTACCCAAGAGTTGCCTTTTATAAATTAGCTCCACTATATTTTCTTCCATTTTTTTCATGCTGTCTGAAGAAGAATAAGTTTTATTACATCTGGTGACTCTAGGACTAATTCAGATACTCCAGGTACCTGCATACACTAAAGACCTTTCTGTTCTTTATATAAATGGAAGGGAAGTCTGCTGAAGGCATTTCATTAAAATGCAAGTGATTTTTTGATTGGGTAATTTGACACTTTTTTCTCTCTTTTTTTCTCTTTTTTTGAATTAATGTTACTTGTTCCTTTTTTTTGTGCATGTATATATATAGATTTTTTTTTTTTTTTTGCCTGTTAGAAAGTCTTGATACAGGTATGGATAGAGAGTCACTGATGGTTTCCATTTCCATCTTTCCTAGCCAAAAAAGAGCTGTTTCAGATAACACAGAATATCTTCTGTAAGTTCTGCATGCTAGTCATCATTGCAGGGAACTTTGTAGCTAGGTTGATGACATAAATATAATATTTTTGCTGTTGTACTAACTGAAGATTGCATTGCTTTGAAACTCTGTAATACATTGTGTGTCAAAACTTTTTTGTTTTAACACTGAAATAATGTGTTAATGCCTGTGGGACAGATTGTTCCTTTCCAGGTAAGTATTAAAAGCCACACGGAACTGAACTTTGGGAGCTGCGGATATTGGAATTCCTGTGGTATCAAGTTTGGGAAGGGGTGATACCATACCATTGTTGGAGCGGGGGAAGTCCTTCCAAAAGTGCTGCTAGCAGATGCAGAATTATCTGTAAAGAAACCTTTTTTTTTTTCACGATACAATTTACTGAAAGCCAAACCAATCTAGATTTTTGGTGGTAAAGCAGTGGAGATGATAGAAACATCCTTCTCTAGATGAAAAAGTATGTGTGCTAAAAGTAGTGCAAATGTATTACTTTTCCCAGGCAATGCTTGTTTCAGCGAGGTAACATACATAATCCTTAGTTCGCTAAATTTTTTCCTTCTTGTAGTTTACTCAGGGAGGTTTATCTAGGCATGAATTTTGTGGAATGCAAAATGATTGGATATAAGGACAAATAATTTTGTTTGATTTCTTGTTTGCTTCTAAAATGCAACTGGTCAGGTTCTGAGTAACCAGAAGACATTATGGATGTGTAGGACTCAGTATGTGTAGCCCCAGAAGAAGTCCAACCGGCACTTCAAACAGCGCATCTTTAAGCTCATTTGTGAGCCCCTGGGTGAGGGCAGTTCCACCAGGTACAATTAGGTGCGCCTCTTACTCATCTCCTCTTCCATCACCTGCTTGAGGTGTTGTGACCTTGAGATTCTCGGTGATCTTGGACAGTAACCTGTCAAATTAATAAAGAAATTCTCAGGTCATTCTTTTTTCCTTGTGGCTACTTGATGGGCAGCCCTGCAAATTTCAGTGCTAGCCCTATTGCTCTGACTTTGTTTTCATTGTACGAAAATATAACATGGGTAAGTATAGAACTTCAACAGAGCCCGCAGCTGAACAAGCCAAATGCCTGTTATTACTGCACATCAGACTAAACTTTTCTTTTGAAAGAAGAAGAATCAAATTACACACTGTGGAGCTGTGCTGTTGGGTAGCTTTTACTGAATTGGAATACTATTTTTCTTTTTTTAAATCGAAGCTGACTTCACATAACTGTCTTTTGGTTCTCCAGGGACTTTTAACTGGTATCATGCATTAATGTTTTCATTTGTGCTTTGAGGGATTAAATTCTAGGATCCAAGCTAGTTTTACAAAATGCATTCTAGATGATTCAAATAAACTCTCTCTATAGCAAGCTAATGTTGCATTTCCTGAGCTGTTGTTTTCAAAGCAATATATTGAGATTAATTGTCCTTTCTGAGGCTATTATGTCTGTAATTACCCCTCCCCCCCCACCCCCCCCAAGAAATTGCAATGAAATCCCCATGCAACACCAGTCATAATGAGTATATAATGGAATCTTTTTACTTTACTGAAGACTTCAAATTCCCATTGCCTTACAACATACATTTTTCAACTGGTCTAGAAGATCAGGCATCACTTCAGACATTGAGAACAGGTTCTCAAAACAGTCAGCAGCCAAAATGCACTCAATATATCAGATTCTGGTCAGAATCTGATTGCTGAGTGCTTCTGAAATCCTCTCTTACAAGATACAGTAGGTTAACTTGTGATCTGCACAGGTGAGATCATTTGATCTTGCTCCGGGTCTTTTATGTTATCTATTTACATTATTGATGTTTATTTAAACTCAGTGTTTCTTGCAGCCTTTCTGGACATGACTGTGTCATTAGAGAGGCAAATTATTTACCTAAATAATAGGCTGAAGAGAGTATATATTGCGTAGTCTGAAGCTTGACAGGCTTGTTCAACTTGTGCTAAAGGCAAGATACATGTTAACTTCCTAAGTAATTATCAGATGACACAGTTTCACTTCGGAAGTGACAGCTGGCTAAAGGTAGATACCTCAAAGCATAACAGCAGTTGGGGATGGAGAGATTTTTTCATGTTGAAGTACGGGACTGGGTTGGAATGGCTGGTCAGTGTAACAGCCAGATACCTAGGGTTAACCCAGACAGACCTTTATCCCAAGCTGCCCAGTCCAAAATGCAGCTTGTGACATTAGAAGTGCTGGGTTGTATGGATAAGAGTTTGCCTGCAGGACAGCTTCTTACAGCAATGTGTGTCCTCAGCAGGAATGCTGAGCACGGTGCTAGATCTGTCTGAGTTTTGGTCCAGTTGGGTCTGGCATATTCAGTTTCTGAAGTACAACAAATCAGAGCCCTGTTCTCAGTGAGCCTGCAATAGTTGTGGGTGCTGGTGATAGCAACAAAAGGTTTGTTTGTACCAACAGGGAGCACTGAGGTCAGGCACAAGCTGTTGGAACTATTAATGCATTTTTAAGTGCTGAGAATTAGGAATATTTTATTAATTCTGGGAGACCTGAATATGCAACTTATGCTAGGGTCTCCTTTGTGATACTGTTCTCAGTTAAACCACAAAGGCTTGCCTAATGTAGGTTAAAGGGTTACTGTGATGTTGAGAGTAATGTATTCTGCTACCCCTTTGCTCACCTCCTGAAGGAGAATTAGTGTTTTGCAGAGGCAAAATAGCTGGTTTCCTGAGGAGCAAAGAAAGCTCACTGGACTTGGTAGCCCTACAGTCCTGAAATCAGCAAGTGTAGTGTATTTGCAGTATAACTACTGTAATATGTAAAGTCTCAATGTTTGAAAGTCTGGATCTTTATCAGTTCTGCTCTCATACAACAAAGAAGTTCTGTGGTTGTGGAAGGTGGTTTCTGTGGATGTTGAAGGATGAAGTATTTTAAAGTAGAAAGGCAGCTCTTGTTTTGCATCTGGCTGAGCTGGCTTCCAGGAGATCTGTGAATGGAGTTTAGGCCAGGTGGTTGGTGGTGTGTTCCCTTCCTGACTGGGAGGAAAGGGGGGCTGCCTGTTTTAACAAAATCTGCTTGTGAATTCCTGTCACTGCATTCTGGATCATAGAAACTATAGTAACCATATGGGGAGACTGAGGTAGTAATTTAAGATCACCATGTCAATATGTAGGTGGTGTAAAAGGTGTCATTAATCTATCAGTGTTGATGCTTTTAGATAATAAAGTAGTGGATTGGAAAGATCAGCTGTAGGCAACACATTTGATTATCTCAGACTGCTTTTAGTGCAGAAGATATACTTTCACCATGTACAGAAAAAGCTGATGAGGCCTTTGTGCATTTGAAGTCACATTTGTGCTCTGGGTTGCTTGTTTTCACTGTTACTTCACTGAGATTATTTTTGTCTGTCTAACATTCATGAAATAGATGCTGAACAGATCTGGAACTTCAGCTACATGTGCCTAAGCGCCACCTTGTTACCCATTAAGATGCTTCTGAGCTAATATAGCTGTTGTAGTAATGCTTGATTTCTGTATCAGCTGTGTACCTTGATGGAAAATAACAAAACCTATGTTAGTGTCTTCTCTTCTGCTCTGTCCCCAGATTTTCGACTCTGGAAAAAAAAATAGGATTTTTGATTTCAGTGAAAGTGGTGCCATCAACTTTTTAATGAAAACCTGGTTTCTCATTTTGGTGATGAAATTGGTACCTTGCTTATTTGATATGGATATACCACTTTGAAAAATAAAACGTTTCCTGTATTTGCCTGACATTCAAATGCTAACAAACCCTTTATGTCCAGGGAAACTTGGCAATGATTCTCTTGGTTTTCCTACAAAATAGTTGCGTTGCTCACTAAAGTAATATTTAATCCTTTTTGGAAATCAAATATATTTCTCCTGCTTTTTTAGTGCACTTTATTTCCAGCACAAACTCCAGTCCAAAGGCCAACACAACCCTGGTGTAAATCTACTGAGTTCAGTGAGGTTACCCTAGAGACTGGTTTGGCGCTACTTTGTTTAGTATATGAACCTGTAACGTGCTGAGTGTCCTCAGCTCCCATCAATGTCAGCACCTCCTTGACTCAGCTCCTTGTGCTAAGTTCTTTCAAGATTCTTGGAAAGTCTTATGTTTCTGACTCTGGTAACACAGTAGTTAGCTGTGAAAACTAATAGATAAATATGTGTGCATTCCCAAACACTTGAGTTTTGTTTCCCTTAAGCTCACACGTAGGATGCTCAAGCCAAAAGAAATAAAGCAGAATTTTAACTTTAAGGACTTGCTTTTTATGTTACACCAATATGTTCCATCAGGAATATAAATGCAAATGGATGTGTCTGCCCATTGATTACTTGAGAAGCTCAAAACTGCAGGGCCACACCTGACACAGGTGGTTTTATAATGGAGGAGGCTGATGTTCCCTCTTAGTTTCCAAGTGAAAACTGCATTTCTATTTGTATGCACTGCTTTTGTGCTGCCTTTTGTTTAGGGCTTGCTGTGTGTTTCTATGCTGATCGAGGGAGAAACATTAGAACTTGACCCAGCTTAGCTAGGCGCAAGAAACCAATTTTTTCTTCTCAAACTCAATGAAGTGGGAAGAATTTTTTTTTCAATTTTTTTTTCTGAGGTCAGAATTGGCCCAACATGGGCCACTGGGATTAGTACGACAGAGTTTTCAGTCTGTGAAGAATGAATTTCAAACAATAGGGTAGTTGTCAATGATTGTGCAGAAGATTATTTTTGAAGAGAGTGAATCCAGTCTTCCCATAAAATTAGGCACAAAGCAGCTTGAGCTGGAATGGGGGCTGGGGAAAAAGGAACCAACAGGTAAGAAAAGAGGTTTTTATTATCTTTCTTTTTTTTTTAAAATGTGTGTAAAGCTGATAGGATCATGTATACTTTCCCCTGCTTCTGCTAATATGGCTCTGTACTGTAATTTTGAGGGGGTGATGGGAAAGGTGAGGTGGAATAGTTAAGAACTTGCCTAAGAACGAATGGAGGTGCCTCAGAGCTGACTTTTCAGGAATTCCCAAGTTCGGTCTTGAACTTTCACTCCCTGAAGAAGCACCAAGGTCATCACTGAAAATACAGTCCACAGGGCAATGTAGCTCATCTATCTGACAGGTTTTTGAAGAGGTGGGGGGAATACCTTGTGCTGCCTGGTGTTAGAGAATCCTGTCCTTCCCCACATTATTCCTGAGAAGGCAAAAGAGTTCCTAGAGATGAAGGCATGCATTAAAAATATTTTGACTCCAAATCTCTTGGCTTACGTATATTACACTTTCAGGTATAAAACACATAAGGATGCTTCTTTGTGGTCAAAGTTTAACATTTCATAGGTTTTTCTAAATGTCATTTAATTCTTTCAAAAACTCTGCTAGAAGCAGACTTCTCACTGTGGCTAACTTCATGGGTTTTGCAAAGAATGTGTATGTTTGGGGTGGTTTTCAAGCACTTGAAGGTGTTAACTAACGTGTATCTGCAGCAGTTACCTGTGTGCTGTGATGTAAATGTGATTTGTGATACGCACTGTTCATTATTTTGCATGCACCTATTGTTGAAGGTTTATAATCAATTACGATGACCACTTGCACACTTTAAGGTTATACACTTCTGTTATGTGCCTTGTGAAAATCTGGCCTGTTGTCTTTCTGGTTGAATGATGAACAGTGCTGTGTGTTTTCGGACACTGCTGGCAAACACTGGCTGTCTGCAGTGCATTGTGTTGAAATCCAGTGCTGTGTGGTTCATTTTTAATGATGGTGTGGTAGGGGTGGAGAGGTTATCTAGAGCCTCTCTGTCCCTGGAAGGCAATATAATTGTCTCCTCCTCCTTTTAGTATTAAATACCTATGATCATTTATTGTCATATTCTCAGATCAGACTCCTACACCAACACGCTTTCTGAAGAACTGTGAGGAAGTGGGCCTCTTCAACGACATCGATTGCTCCCTAGAACACGAGTTTAGGAAGGCACAAGAAGAAGAGAACAACAAAAGGGTGAGTTTGAGCACACTGAATCCTTCCTCCTGTTTTTATATTCTTGAAATATTAAAGGACATGTTTCAAGATCACTATCTGCGAAAGCAGATTGAGCTCTGCTACCTGGTAGTAACCTTTTGGTTAGAAACTAGGTGGCACTATACGATGTGACATACTTTTTAAACTATTGAAACAGTTGACAAATATAAACCCCCCAAACCAGAAAAAACCCAGCGTTACATTTTGAGAAGTGTGTAACTGTGTTTGCCAGGGTTTGATTCCAAGTCTCTGCTTTTAAGTAAACTGTAACACAAACCACACACCTCTTGAGGAAAAGGCTTGGGAAAATTATATCATCTTTGAAGTGAGGACTGCAAACTTGCTCAAATGCATTACAGGGAAATGTGGAAAACGAAGGAGCATTTACTTAAGAAAAAAAAAGGAAAAAAAAAAAAGTTTTGCTCTTTCCTCTGCAACATGATGGGGCCCTGGATTTATTTGTCATCATTACTGTTTCTGTATTTCTCATAAAGTATTTATGTTGAAGGGAGAAACTTTAACTTGTAATACCTAGTAGATAATGTATGCCATTCCCAATTAGTATTCTTCTAGTTTTAGTATTTGTAAGTTTTGGTTGAATGATATATTTATACGTGGTTAAGTGTACTCTTGTGCCCAAAGGTTGTTAAGGTATTTTGAGAGATCCCAAAGAACTGTTAAAATTTTCAGGGAATTGTAAAACAGCTTAATGCACTATGGAGGCCAGCAAGAGCTAATGCATGAAATTTTAACTTTTCAAATAAGATCCAAAGTTCTGGTTGCTTTTGAGGGCTAAAACACGAGTAATGTGCAACTTCCTACATCAGCATATTGCTCCCTGCAGCCCTCCAGTAACCTGCCCACTGCCTCCCCTTCACAACGTTCCCTTTGTGTTTCTGTTTTCCCCTCTCCCATTTCTGTGGCTCTTGGAAATTCCTGTGTAATGTGTCCCCTGCCAAAGGAGTTCCCCAGTTATTGAACAGTGTGTTATTTGGCTTAGTTCTCACGGTAATCTCTATTTGTCTAATTTGAACATTAACCGGGACCACAGACTAGAAGTAGGAAAAGGCTGCTACGAAGCAGCTATGGTGCTGAAGCCAGAGGGGACTTTTTCTTAGCTTGCCTCAGCATTATTTTCCCTTTCAGGGTGTCTGTGCTTCCAATTGCAAGGGCTTCCTCTGTAGGTCCTATTTTTTATGGCTCCTGTATTGTCATTTCCTTTGCCTGTTGGTGATTGCTATCCAACTCAAAATTCATACACGCGAGGCATTTGTGCTGCTGGGCTTATGAAAGCCCTGGAGGTAGCAGCATTTAAAGATCTTGAGACCTGCAAAGTAAAGGCCAAGAGGGCTTTTTTTGAAAAAAGAAAAAGAGGTAAAGCTGGTTGCTGAGGTACAGAATGGGATGCAAGGCTTGTAAAAAGAAGGTGGGAAGGGAGTCTAGGAGTTGTTTGGCTTTGGCTTCATAAGGAACGGAGTCCAGGGATGGTTTATTTGTGGCTTGTAAGGAAAGAGACTGGGAAAGGTAGAAGAGAAGAGGGGAGAAACAGCAGCATGGTATGCTGAACAAAGGAAAGGAGTGTCCAAATGTGAGAGTCCAAGTTTTGGTCCAGGATTGGGAAAATAGCCCTGACTGCCCTCACAGCTTTGTGTGCAGGATGAATGTTAGGAAACAGCCACGTAATAGGATAAGTGTGTCTAATTTTGGATTTAGCTTGTTAAAACTTGTGTCTTATGTGCTGCAGTGGGGAGTCTTAGGCAGAGTCAAGGGGAACATTTCTGTACGCTGCTACTTCTTCACAAATGAGAGGATTCCTAAGCAGTTCTTTCTGCATGGTGTTTATTTTGCACAAGTGGGAGGTGAGGAGAAATCTACTGATGTAGACTTCTGCGCAGTTAGCCACAGATTGCAGTTCTTGATGTTGCAGAGTCCATTTCAGTTTACAAGTGGTCGCTGCATAATCTGATTAAAACCTAGACAAAGGCATCAAGTTTCCTGATAATTCCAGTTGTTTGTCAGCCTCTGGAAGTCTTATTTTGCCATTCTCCTACCAGACCCTGCAGCTGCCATTGGTGATCTCCAGAGAGCAAATGAGTGATGGCAGGAAGGGAAATCATAAAAAAAAAAAAAAAAGGGGGGTGAAAAAAAGAAAAAAAAGGGAGAAAATCTGACTAGCTGACTAACCTGTAACATTTGCTCTGTGTTTCCAATTAATCTGCTGTATGTACATTCTTATGTTATCCACTGACTGTCAGATAGGAATCTGAAGCAGGGCTCAGTAGGGCTTTACGCAAATGCAAGAGACAGAGGCCATGACAGAAAGGGACTCCTCAAGCTGCAGCTATTGCTAACAAAATGCTTCTAACAGCCTGTCCCTAGAATATGAGTGCAATTTAGCTTTAGCCTAATGGACCTACTGGACCTACCAAGCCTTGCAGACTAAGACTAGCTGCATGGAAATCTTACTCATGGCTCAGAAAAGTAATCCAAAAATATTTTTGGTTGTGTTAATTTCTCTGGACTCTGAGAGAAATACTTTTGTTTATTTTAGCATATTGCTGTGGCTTAGCACACAGCTTGATGCTGAAATCTTCTAAGAGAAAAACACTCATTCTCTTTTTTTTCCTCCTTGAGTCATCATTTGAAAACTCAAAGGATAAAGTTTAATTGGCTGCATTATTTCTTTCTTTTGTTCTTTTTTTTCTTCTGAGCAGGAGCTCATGGATAATCCATGAGAACTTGCTGTGATTAAGCTGGTTATGTGAACTGGTGACATTCCAAATTAACTGTGAAGCACTGAGCGCACAGTTTCGGGAACACCGTGTGTACCTTTTCTTGTAAAGGTTGTATTGAGAGGAAAGCACTTGCATGAATATCCCAGCTGCTTATCTGGGAACAAATCGCTTAACAACTTTATGCCATATTTGCTCATGTGTTAAGTGGGAGTACTCTATCTTTCTGCCTTCCATACTTGATATGTCCTATGGTTGTAAACTCATGCGTCAAGGACCATCTCTTAAAGTATATGTTGGTTAGCCTCTGCTTGGGGACTGAGTGGATGCAAGTAGTAATAATGCTGATTACTTCCAGGATCTAAATTGAAATGAGAAAAATAAAGTTATAAATGGAAGTGAGATTGTCAGTTTGCTTGGCTCCTCTGTTGCCTCTACCATCAAGTATTAGCTGCATACTTGCAGCTTTCTCATCAGCTTGAGAAAGTCGTACTCCTTAAATGCAAAGGATGCTATAGATCAGCAACAAGCATACTGATAAGCATGTGAGAAAGAGGCTTTTTATATCCTCTTGATGGCACTCTTCCTGTCATAAGCATCCTATCTGCCAAATTCACCACCAAGATTAGCACAGGTAAAAGCATACCTATATTGTATTTCTACTTGGAAAGGTAAATATCACAGCTTTTGTGAACTTGAGGCAGGCAGCAATTGGCAGCTTGGCCCTAGACAAAATCTGCAGCCCAAATCAACAAGGCAGGTAGTGCTGCCAGATCAGATGACCATTTTAGCCTACTAGTTGCAGGTTTTAGGTTTACACTGCTGGGAGCATTAAGTGTCCAAAGCATTTGTAGTGGATTATAAATGCAAACACATGACCTTTGCTGCTACTGGATAGGCCCTGCTGTTTCATCTTGTTTTGAGCATTGAGGCTGAGAGGATAATGTCAAAGATGGGAAGGGTCTGGATCTGTTTGTGAATAACTAATTGGACCTGCTTCCTTAAAATGCATCTAGCCTGACCTCCCTGCATGAAATGAGAAAGAGTGGAAATATGCTCAGTATAGCACTTAGAATACTCTGAAATAGTTGAGTATTTTAAATGTGAGGCATTTTCTCAGAAGATTCTGCTTATGCTAGAATTTGGATGCATCACTTTCTGAGGCTTATCCTGCAACTTTGAAATCTTCTAGCCAGTGTTCAGTGCTTCAAGATAACATGTAAACTGTGCAAATGGGTCAGGAAAATGGCTATTCTCAATGCTTTTTGTGGGTTGTTCAATGTCAGTTCAGGAAGCTCATGGCCAGCAATTCCTCTGCGTGGCTTAATATACCTGTTCTAAGTATACTATCCCACTGCAGGCCCCTCACTGCCAGAAAAACATCTGTGAATTGAAGCAGTCCAGTAAAAAAATAGAAGAAAAACAAATATAGAGCATTTGGTGGTTGAATAAGTTCAGTCTACACAATGATCAAAAGCCTGGATATCCAATCTAATTGTGTTAAACAAGGGATGATGCTACAGTCTGATGTGTATGTGAAAGGTATAAACTTGGGCTGAACTCAGTGACTATCTGACTACCAGGAGAGAATTCTTGCAAATATTTTCTGAAAGTCACAGCTCTGTGCTGTAGCCTATGAGTATGGGTAAGATGACCTAATTCAGGGCAAGATGGAAGAGACAGAATCTGTCTCTTGAGCAGTATAGTTTGGTGAAAAATTTAACGTGATTTCTGCGCCTTGTGTACATTACATAAAATTTAAACCTGTCCCACAGGCCTTCCCTTCTGCCTTCTAAAAAGTTTGCAGAAAAAACTATGATGGCTTTTGTTTAAGTGTTTTTTAAAAAGGAAACCTCTTACATTGCAACAAGGAGATAAAAAGTAAATACCAAATCAGTTCCCCTAAATCTGATGGAATAAGAATACCCAATAAACATTTCTTCTGTTGCACAAACTTGGTAGGGTTTGCTGCTGGTTTTTTTGAAGCTTAATTTAAATTAACCAACCAAAAAAAGGGGCTGATACTGTTCAGTCATGTCACTGGGGGCAGAGGCAGCCCCTGGGGGACATGCTGCTCTTTTGCAGAAGGTGCCATTTTGAAATCTTTTGACTTTCCCAGTAGGAGAAGTTGCAAGAATTGTGTTGGTTGGACATCAGAAAACACTTCATACCTTGTTTTAATCTGGTCCATCATTCCGTTAAAGCAGAAGGTTCATGCTCACATTTAATCATTGACAATACAGTAGCAGTGCAGTAAATGGAACTCTTGAACAGGAAAGAGCAATAAGGTACCCATATATGAAAAGTAAAAGATATTTGTATGTTGATAAAGCACATCGCACAAATGTTTGGATTTTAGAGGCTTGTATTGTAATGGTAATAGGCTATATAGTAGTGTTGGCAACACACTCTGTTGATGAAAGAGAAGAACAAGGATGGAGGGTTCATTTTGGTGGTTGGCATGGCTAGTGGATATAAAATTCAACACCGGCCATTTATGAAAACCAGCTCCCTTCCCAAGGAGTGCACTCGTCTGACTTCTTCCCTCCTCACATGATTAATGTGCGTCACAGGGCTGTGCTTCAGGAATATGTGTACAGTTTGTGTTTAGTTTTGTAGTAATGCAGGACAGGACACCTGCAGATTGATTTCCTTTCAAGCATGGTCCTGTGGGAGGTGGTGTCAGTGCTGCAGTGTGCTGGTGTAGAACAGTATGACTTCTGAGTGCGCACCCTGCTTCTGCAGCTATCAGTTTTCCCTTGTGAATACTCTGAAACTCTAGTGGGGTCATTGAGAAGAATGGTGTGGTGGTAGACATTTCAGAGGCAAGTGCTCTGAAACAGCTGAATTTCACTCGTGAAGTAATATAAATGTACAAATTTGTAAGCCTGTTCCTTGTGCACTTGTGGCTCGACTGACAGTCTGTACAGCAGAAGAAAACAAAGACCTATCTTTGAATGCTTGGTAATTTTTATTTTTATTTTTTAATTATGCAATCATAAATACACATATATGCATTCTCCCTGCATTTGTCTAAATATGATGTAAGGAAGTCCATGTTTTTTTCAAGTCAAAGGTCCCTCTGACTTCTTCCACCAAGATTGAGTATTTTATATGGTATATTGTAACAGATACAGAATAACACTATGAATGATTTATGTTAATATAGTGCTTAGGGACCGGGGTACCGTGGTTGTAGGTATTGTAATAACTTCAAGCTGTCACTTTATCAATCAGTTAAGCTGTTGTCAAGGTGACAGCTCAAAACTCTTGAGATCAAAACCCAGAATATCACCCCACATCCAAAGATTTCATTATAGTGCCTATACTCTAAATCATGGAATCATAGAATAGTTAGGGTTGGAAAGGACCTTAAGATCATCTAGTTCCAACCCCCCTGCCATGGGCAGGAAAACCTCACACTAAACCATGTCACCCAAGACTCCATCCAACCTGGCCTTAAACACTGCCAGGGATATAACATCTGTATCTGTTAAGATGTGTGCATCTTCACAGCATAGCACTTCTTATGTGTTATGCATTAAAATAATGTAAGAATACATTATAACTCTGTATCAGAGTTTTTTCCAGTGGGTTATTCTGAAGTTTTATATGCAGTAATTGCAGCAGGCTGTCGATCTGCTTTATGGGCTCACTGTCGCTTTATAAACCCCCTTTGCCCTTCATAATTAGCTTCTGCAGCATTCCTATGGAGAAGGTAAATGCTTTGTCTCTTATTTTCTAAGGAAAAACAGGTTCCACAGAACATTGTTTTCCAAAGCTTCTTTGTAGTGAGGCACCAAGCTCTTGAAGGAATCGCACACATGGAATGAGAATTGCAGGGGAGCTGGGTGCTCTCCTCCATTCTACCAAGCAAGCGTCTTTCTGTCTCTTTTGGTTCCAAAAGAAGTTCAGCAATGTGGCCTCAGAAGATTGATAGACACCTTCAAAGGCATTTTGGTGCCTTGCTCTCACTGAAATAAAGCAGAAGCGAATTGGTGAGCTACCATAAAGGATCTGGACTTAAGTGACGTGCTGAAAATTGCACAGGAAGTCTGTGGCAGAGCCTCGGATTGATTCCATATCTCCTCGGTCTCCGCATAGGGCATCCCACAAACCATGTGTGTTAAAGATTTATCAGCTGTTGTTCAGTGTTGCTAAAGACAGGAAGAATGCTCTCCTCCTCTCTCCAGATGGGTAGGCTTGCTAGATTTTAACTGCTTTTCTTGACTTGCAGAGCTCTGATGGTAGACATGTGGTGGCATGTTGTATTTTATATGGCAGTTCTGCAGTTGGCACTTTAGTCCCTTGACTTTGTGAGTCCTGTTTTGAGCACGTATCTATGTTCAGATGCTTAGCTGCCACACTGAACTGTGTTACAAAAGGGAATTTTCTGCCTAATGGTGCAGAAAACATAGCAGGACAACAGAGTTCTTATCATGACCTTGCAGAAACATTCAGAGGAATAGGCTTTAACCTAGGCTCGTTACTGACAGTACAATGTCTTACCCTCTGCTGGCAGGCAGGTCTGTCTTATCTTCTGTAGCAATGGACTGTGTTTGAATGGATTTATGGGTTTAGATCTTCATACTCTGAGAGAAGACCTGATTGTTTTTTCAGCAGTAAGTGCCTAAGTCATGCAGAAAGTCGGTTCTTGAAGGCATACGTTTCTGATTGAGCTAACCCTCCCTAAGCATAATCCTTCCATGTTCTTCAGAATTCCGGCTGATGAATCATCCTGCAGAGCTCAGGCAGGACAGTCCACTTTCCTTCTGCTTTATATTGTCTCTGTCCCAAAGAAGTTGAGTCACCCTCTTGTAATGTTTGGGGTTTTGTTATGTTTTGTATATTTTGGCTACCCCCAAAAAAAGGATGCCTGCCTGATTGTATTCTGACATTTCTTTCACAACCCCATGGCATAGTTGAGCACTTCGCCTTGGTCTTCCTATGAATGTTTTCAGTGGCACAGCTTTCTTGTTGCCAGTTGAGATTTCAGCAGCATCGAGTGGATGGCACATGATGAAGAGATAAAGCTTCCCTGTAGCGGCATTTTTATAAGGCTATCTCTTAAGTAAAGTCCTTAAATCTTGGCAATGTCTTTAGAGCATACACTCTGCTATAAAACATGAGCTCTTTGCTCCCCAGAGTGGACTGAAGCCTATATAGTTGGGTAGGTAATCAGATACTGCTGATATATTTCAGAGCAAGGTGCACTTTTACTTTATTTATGAAGATAGACATGCTGGTCGAGGGCTTAATCACAGCTGATAAATCATTTTAAGAAACCCTATTAGAACCATATGCTGATTCTTTGTATTAATATGGTGTGTCTGTTTCCAGTCTAATAAGGCAGGGTCTCTTCCCCCTCTCCATTCCCCCTGCCTGGTGTGTGAACTATTTATCTGTTTAAGTGATTGCTTGCTTGGGGGCATTCTCCTCTTTGAGAGGTGTTGTTAATAAAGCAAGGTGAACAGAGGAGCGAGGGACTCTCACTCTCCAGAGTGAACAAACCTGTGTGTTTTCAGTCACCTTTGTTGTGATGGAACTGCAGAGCAAAGGTCCAAAAGCTGAGACAAGGAAACCTATAGCTTAAAGCCTAGAGAACCATGGCGTGGCCTTTACGGCAGCATAAGGTTGTCATTTTGGCCCAGGTGGTTACAATCCCAAAGGCCGAGAGCTGCAAGGGGGTGAGTACGCTGACATGTTGGTTACCTCACCTTTCCCTCACTTGGAGAGGGCTGCTGCAGGAACAGGTTCCATGGCCATCTAATGAGATCCACATTGGTAAAGTTATTCCATGCCAAGTCCTATTTATCATTAATTGGTGGGCTCACTTGCAGATCTTTCCTATTATTTGCTGATTATGCCCCTACACATTTTATTATCTTGCCAAAATTCAAATGTTAATAATTTCTTGATTTATTGTTTATAACTCTGTCTACTGCCTGAATGGATGTAGTTAGATTTCAAAACAGCAACAGCTCTTATGCTGAGTGAGTTTCTTTCACATTTTGCACATGGCAGTCGTCTATTTATAAACCTCCATAGGGACTCCTAAACCCTTACAGTTGGGTTCCTCCCACTACTTCAGCCCCTTTTCTCCCTTGCTCCCCCAAGGCGAGTCTTGGTTTTTGGCATAAAGACAATGATGGTGATTGTTACGTGGAGAAAATGTCCACAAGCTATGAATTGTGAGTAAGGATTTTTAATTTGTACCTCTACCAAAATAAATTAGAAATTAGAGATATCCAGGAAGGGTATTTTCACCGTAAGGTAGGAGATCCTGATCTGAGTTACTGGTATTCTTTAGTCTTACAAAAAATATGGAACTGAAAAACTGAAAACTTGCTTTACATCGGTTGTGTGCACTCTGTAGCATGACTTGTTTCTAGTACTGTACCAAGTTACTGTATTTTTAAAAGCCCCCAAACTTTGTTAAATTTGAAGTACTTCAGAGTAACAAAAGGAATAGTGGAGGAAGAGAAGCCAGAACAACTGAGCACATGACATGGCAGTTAATGAATGCTGGAGTTGGATGTATAGCTTCACGTATCTCTGGGGCAGCTCCATTGACTGTAATGGAATTTCAATTTTTAGCCTATTATAACTACGCAAAGATCCAAAGGGAGAAAAGTCTTTGCTCCGAGACTAGAAAAAAACCCCTATGGTGGTGAAGTGATATGAAGTATCTGGGTACTTGTTTATCTCCTGATAATATATAAAAGTAGGGCCTTTTAAAAACCATACTTGGGAGAAAAAATATGTACACTTTAACTTACTCTATTTGCTCTGTCACATGCTTCTCTACAGAAATTGACATATCCACTCTTATCAAATAAATATCGACTTTCTTTCTTCCCCGAAATGTGAGTAAACCGTGTGTGGCTCGATTTGGTCCCTGGGAAGCAAACAGACATCAGTTCGCCATGTGAATGTTCATGTCAAAGTGCAGCTCTGCCAGCCAGTCTGGGGCTGGGTGGGGAGCGACACAGGGAGAATGAACTCAGTGTTACAAACTGTCTCTTTTGAATTTCTACAACCTATTAGTCACAGCAAGCTGCCCTTATTGATTTTGGTAAGAGAGGTCACTTTTAATCCTCTAAAGTGGAGAGAGCTGCATGCACTCTCCGTAGCATGACATTAAAATTGACACAGCTCTGCATCAGTTCTATGGAAATGCCCTAAACCTAGATGGATTATTGCCTTTCCTTTCAATGGATACAAGCTGCTAACCGGAGCACGCTAACCTAGATTAGGTGTAAAAGCTTTAAAATACTTGATAAGGAAAGCAGAGCCAAAAGAATCTAGAAAACGTGTGAGCACGTTAAAAAAGCTGCCTTTGCTGAAATAGGCCATTAGTCTTAAAAAAGCTTTACTTTCTCCTTTTTTTTTTTTAAATTAAAAAGTCAACACAGAGGAGTTGATATTATCATATAAAAGAACACACAAAAGCTGACCTTACTCTATGATTGTGAGGAAAGCTTTGTTCTGGCTGATGGCCCTTGCTAGTTTTGTTTGTGTTCTTTAGAGAACTGAATCTTTGAACGCAATTAGAATAGAATAGTCCGACATGAATCTTAAGTGTGCATCAAAATAAACAGCAGAGGTGAACTCCCAGCAGTTTTCTTTTCATCTTTGTTATCCTTGCCCTGACCCGTTTTTCCTGCCTAATGATCATTTGTGGCATACCATTATTAAGAGAAATCTTCTTGAAGGAGAAATGCACTTAATGGGTATAGGAGAAGTATTTTTTTTTTCTTTCTTTGGAATTCCAGAAAATGACTACTGCCCCTTTTGATTTTATGCTTGGTTTTATTTTGAAATTTGTTTTCTGAAGGTTTTGCTGTTTTGTTTTTTTTGTTTGTTTGTTTGTTTGTTGTTTTTTTTTCCTGTGGGTCTTAGTAAAAATGCACAATGTAGTGTTTAGGGAAATTTATTGGCTTGTCATGTAAGCCTTGTGTTCTCTCTTCGTTACTTGTAGCTTGCTCCAGTATTTCTTATTAAAGGCTAGAAATTCCCCTTCTAAATAAAAGACATCTGCAAAATGAAGTGCAGTAAAAAACATTAAGGTACAATGTTAAACTCTAAGCTATGTAGCCTGCAAGTGCAGTGTGTGGGATGATGGAGGTACTTTCATTCCACATCACTTTTCAGTAAGCATTTTATTTCTATAAAGGACTTATTCCTACCCCAGGTCAGACTTGGTGGGGCAAATGGAAAGGAAAATTCACACAAGAAGAGGAGAAAAAGTAGCATTGCTCTGACATGAAGAAAACTGAGGAGGGGCTAGCATGAGGGAGTGGAAGTGAGAGAGAAATATAAATGAAAGAGAGAACAGCTCTCACATGAGGCAGACATTAAAAAGGCTGTTCTTTGGTTTCTGAGAAGAAGGGCATTAAAATACTCCTGTGTTGTACTTGTTAGCAGAATTGCTTGAACAGAGATAGAAGTGTGTGAAAGGTTCCATTTTCTTTTCTCCCCATACCCAACCCAAGCAAATTGAGTTAGTTTTTCCTCTTAATGTTGAATTGAGATGTCAAGGGATGTGACTGTAGAAGAGGAGACATGAACATGCTCTGTTGATGCTGGGTATTAGAACAGATTTTCCCTGAAAAAGAGGCAAAGTCACCATGGGTGCTGCTGTTTCTGCTTACAGTGGTCTTCATACAATGATATTTCTCTTATCACACTCCTGTCTTATCTCTGAGATCTGTGTGTATGCCCCTTGGGATGTGAACATCTATATGTAAGGTCTGTTTCTCTAATGACAAAGTTACCATAGTTCTCTTCCCACCCATGCTATTTTTTTTGTTCCAGTACAGTAAACTCATGCAACTGTAAATGCCAACATATATGTTTCAGGAAAACTATTAAGGGCATTACACCTCTGCACATAAGTTCTTATTTTGTGGATTATTGTTTGGCTGGATCTTTTTCAGGTACAGCTCTCTTATCCCAATTTCTTTTCTTTGTTTCATCCATCTCAGCCAGTTAAATGTGTATATAACTGATTTTCTGAAATGGGGCCAAAGTCCATGTACTTCAATAGCTCTTGAACATGTGGTTAACTTCAAGCATGTGTGTAGGGGTTTGCTGAATAGAGATAGTTTGCTGAATCAGGACTTCCTGACACTAAGATTTTAAATTGCAAACAATCCTCTCTTTTAATGTATTTTAATTACTGCCTCCTGTGGCCTATAGGTAACTCTTGTTACTTGAGTCCTGCAGAAAGTTGTAGTTGTTTGAACAGTAATTTAAGGGTAAAATCAATCTTTCTGATACCCTGCTGTGACAACTATCTTTTTACTTCCTCTTAATAAATAACTTAATTATGTTACATGGAAAGGAATAATGATTGGAATTTCATGTGATAGTAAAAAATTATTTTTCTGGAGGAATTAAAAAATCTGTTCCTTTTTTTTTTTTTTTAGTAATGTTGCAGCTTTTTTCTTTGTTTTTTTAAAATGAAATTTCTGTATTTTCTAAACAAAACGTGGCACTAAAATAGGAGTATAAGTATGCCATTACTGACTAAATAAACTTGAGGTACCTATTTAGTCTTTTGGATACATAAAATTGCGTGAGTTCTTGAGAAAGTACTTTTAAAGAATGCTAAAAGTATGTTTTTTTTACATATACATAAAAAAACTTAAACAAACAATCAAAAAATCCCCACCCCAGAACAAGCAATCCACCCACCCCCCAAAACAAGAAACAAAACAACGGAAATCCCCAACAACAAACCCACAATAGAAATCCAGTTGCCTTTCTCATTCACTTACGTCTTTCCATAACGAGGGATAAGTGGGATAGCATTTCTTGTCCTGTGTTGTTTTGGTTTTCTATATCCTGGATGACAGGTAGGGTGGGCTGGAAAGTAGGTTCCATAGAGCAAAGGCTTCTCTTGGAAGGTGTAGGCAAGGGGAAAGAGGCAGTGAGGGAAATGTTCCTTTCAAAATCCGTCTTAATACGCGTTTCTGCTTTTAGTGATGGTGTGCTCAAATTGTCTTCTACAAACATGGAAGAAACCCCCTCCATTATACTATTGTAGTTGATGCACTTAATACAGTGTTTAAAAACAAAGCGCTTTTCACTTGTTTTTATGTAAGGTGGTAAGACTTAAAAATATAATTGGGCTTTCCCCTTCTTTTCTTACTACTTTTCAATATTCATTTCCACACATTCCATCTTCAAAACAGCTAATCTGTATCCCCTTCTTGAATAGCGTTATCCTGACAACAGAAGCAGTGAAAAGAGCCGAGACTGCAGGACTTCTAACAATGCCGGAGGGCCTCAGGAATAGGAATGTCCTGAAAAAAATGTGCTCCCTTCCAGCTGCCCTTCATATTGTTGTCTCCCTATCCAATTTACTAGAGAATTTCCCACTGGCTCTTGGCTCATTCCCAAATGAGAATGTAATCTTTTAAAGATTACACTGCATAATGGAGGGACAAGGAGCTCTTTATTAACTGGGATGGGGAGTCACTTGCTATTAGGCAAGAGAGAGGGATGGGCTGGAGTCGAGATTGTTGATCTCTGCTTTCTGCACCTTCTTGTCTCCTCATCGATAGGACAGCAGGTTGGGAGTGGAAAACCACTACAGCTGCACTGTAGCAAAATAAATAATTGAATGTAGGTTATGATTATGGCAATTACTTTTATAACGTGAGGGATTATACCATAACTATTATATTGCCAAGAAGATTAAATTACTAACCTAATACCACAGCATGTTTTCCAAGAAAATAAAGAAACCTCTGCTTGTTCCAGACTTGATGCATTGAAAGACTACCAATACGGGGTGAAAGCGCTGAGCACCTAAAGAAACTTAAGTGCTGTCTGTACAGAATTGTTTCAATCAGATCCCTGCCACTTCAACTTCCAGGAGGTGTGCCAGACAGACACCCTCTCCCTTTTTGGGATGTAAAGCAATGTGGTACTCTGGTAATTTTAAGTGCTCCTCTCTCCTGGCAAGCAGATAAGCCTCTGCCAGTAATAGTTAAAAAAAAAAAAAGAAAAAGGGATAACCAGAATTTATACTTTCAATGGAGAAATTCTAAAAACTTCAGAAAGGGACCAAATCTGTTCATGTAAACCTACTCAACTGATTGGAAAGCTTAAGCTTCGTATTTTCATACTAGGTTCTTCTTTTACTGAATCGTTTGAAAATGTTTAATAGGGGCTATCTGTATGTAAAATGAGGTAATCTTAGGTCACCTCTGGTATGAGGTCAGTTTTGCTGCAGGTGTTGGAGTCTGCAGTGTGATTTCCCTACCCCATTCATAGCAAAGTCATAGATGAAACTTTGTCATATAGATAGGAGAGATGTAATTTTGTATAGGTTGTTCATGGTAGGAGTATAAGCTAAGTTAATTATGCAGGAAGAGCAGTTTCCTTTTGTTCATCAACTGGAAAAAGAATAAAAAATTTAAATTTTAGAGACTTCAGAAATACATGTTGATTGCTGCCAGGAAATTAACTGGCTTCATGGATGAGCCAGTTCTGATTCTGAAGTGAAATGTAGGTGAGCAATATAATTCTATAAATTATTATTATTAATTTTTGTATATTACGTATTGGGTGATATCTTAAGCAGTTGATTTCGTTTTTGTTGTATGTACATTTAAGTCTTCTCACACTGTTGTGCCTTTTGAAAATACCTGTTATCACACAAAGCAATTTGATACATTTGGAAAGAATGGACATGCATTTGTAAATCATCCTTTTCTTCCTTTTCTAGTGAAGAACTGGGTATCAAATTGAAGTCAAACAAGAGTATGTTACTGTTGTTTTTGATAGGATAAGAAACTTCTGAATGGCAGACTATACCTTAGTTTATTTTTAATTGCTTTCCTCTGAGTCTTTAGTGTACAGAAAAAGAAGTGAGTCTGAATTCATGTGGAATCTTTGACTTGTATGTTGCAGATCTGACTGGTGCCACACACAAACTCTTTGCCTCCATGACACAGACTCTTTTCTTCTTGACCTTGCTATTTGTTTAAATTTGAAAGAGTCAGCTTAGGCTAAAGGTGCTCTCAGTTTCCTTTTGGGATTGAGAGCACTGGGTGCTGTTAAGAGGTTAGTATTGAAAGCTGGTTTCATAATTTCCTTGTGGTGTCTGACTAGGCTAACAAGGTTATGCCTCAATTTGCTAACAGCAGAGTGTCCTTTTGTCAGATGAAGGTATCTTTCCATTCCCTCCCTTGTCTTATATCACTTTCAGACACTGTCACTACATTCCCAGTGAAACATCCTGTATTAATCTCCTCCGAGGGCTTCTTAATTTTGTCCCTGGTGAATTAGTTCCTCACTGGTAGGATGAGTTACATAAGGAATCAGCTTATTTTCTTATGTCTCCTATGCTTAGGGCATCTTATTAAGTCTTTGGTTGCTGCTTGCTTTTAGAAAAAAGGTCCATATAGGTTTATTGCACATCTGCCACTAGTTTGCAAAATACTAGATCCTCATAGTGACATATGTGCCAGCCGGCAAGTGTTACCTTTCACAGCCTGCACAGGGGGAATCATAACCCATAGAAAGGGGCGGACCAGACACGTGAGAGCCATACCTCAAGCTGTCACAGGAGTTTCACCAGTTCTTGCTCTTTGCTGGCTTTCTTGACCTCTGTGCACCACGTGTGTAAGCACCTTCTTAAAAGTCAGACCGTGGCTCAGGGCATTAACTGCAGGCAGTAGTGCAACATGATCTGCTGGAAATTGTAAAGTCAGCGACACAGATTTGTATGGACTTCTGTGTGTGCCCTCTCACTGTTAATAGGTAATAAACCATTAACATTTCAGTGTGATGGGGGGTTTCTGGTGTGACCCTGTGTTTAACTGCCATAAATACACAGGTGTAAAATTTTTGGAGTTATGTGTGAAGTACTGGAATACCACCTAGAGATACTGGTATGTTCATAAGGTTTTACAGTAAAGCTTGTGTGGTTTCCTTGATGATGCTGATGCTGGAGCATAAACTTGATTAAGTATTACTTTTTTCTTTCTTTTCTACAAACAACTCAGTGGAATTATTTTTAGAGCCAACTAGAAATTTCTGAAGACCACCTCATAAGCCATGTTTTTGAGTTGTTCTTGTTTTCCTGCTGACCTGTAACTTCCCCATTTTTTTTAGCACTTTGAAAACTTTCTGCATTTTTATGTCAGTTTCCCCATCAGTTGATGTTGAAATCAGTTTCAAAACTACAGCCAGAGCTTTTGTTTGCCAAAATATTTAGCTTTTAGTTTAGCCTGGCCTTACATGAACACATCTGAGTTTAAGTAGCCTAACAATTAGCTTCTTTTTTATCTCCTTTGACATGCAACTGTCCATGGTAATACTCTTAGCTTGCCCTAAATATTACAGAGGGAGAAAAGCATGTAAAGGTCATTATAGTGGTTTACTTGATGGACAGTAGTTTATTATAAAATGCTGTGACTCAGTACTCAGTCGTTTTTGATACTCTGTTTGTTATATCTCAACAGCAAGATGTTAGGGAAGCTTCTGATCTTTCCAGCAGTTGGAAGAGCCACGTCTCATGATGAGTTTTTTCATGATACAGTATGAACTGTAAACTGCTCATATGAAGCATGCTATTTGCTACATGCTATTTCTGTAAAAGACCAATGTTTTGAACCTATCTGTAAGTAATACCATTGTAGTGCACATAACTCCTAAATTATGGGTCTTATTTTTACATTGAATCTTTTCAGCTGGATGACTTTTTGTTGCTTTAATATAATAGGTACTTCTGTAATACATGAGTATAGCATAGAAAACTATTGCAGTTCCTTTCTGTGATTTTGTTGCTTGATATAGTGGCATGGCACTAGCATCTAACAAGTGGACACATTCCTGTGGTGTTTTCAAAAGCATATGAGAAACCATATGTTTTCACAGGAAAACAGCTATTACTAAGCATATGCTTTCTTAGATAGAGTGACAGTTATTAAAAGGGCAAGGTAAGACCCTGGCTTGTCTTTTAAGTTGAATAAAGCTGGCAATAACTGTTGCTTTGAGTGTGCAGTGGCGCTGCATGTATATATTGCCATGTAGAGTTGTAACTGGAAGGACAGAGAGAAAGAGATTAACGTCCATAGTCTGCAGCTTGGAAGAGACAATATAAATCTCTGTCTTGCTTTGAGCTGTGAATGCCTCTGTAGGAGTTATAGTAACAGACAAATTAGCATAATGTAATTGGCTGGCAAGGTCAGCCCCTCTCCAGGAGCATTAGCAATGTTTACTGTAAGAAGAGACAGACCAAGTATTGTAGGGTAGTACGCTGTCTGTCCTTTTTGAAGGAAGAATAATCATTTTGGACTCCCTACATCACAGACTCTTTACCATATCTTATTAAAATTCAGGATATCATATTTCTGCCTTAAAGCAAATCAGCTAAAAGAACAACAAAGAATGTTCTCTGCTATCACACAAATCTTTATTCAATTTTTTTTTGCTTTCAAGCCTATTTAGTTTACATCTAATTTACACATCTCTCTTTTTCTCTCTTCTTGCTTTCTCTCTTCATGCTTTCTCTCTTTCTTCTCGCTCTCTCTCTTCTTGCTTTGCTTTCTCTCTTCTTGCTTTGCTTTCTCTCTTTCTTCTTGCTTTGCTTTCTTTCTTCTTGCTTTGCTTTCTCTCTTCCCCTTCCTTTTCTCTGCTGAATCGCTTTTCTAAGAATGCTAAACTTACATACTGATCCCTGCCAATACCCACTAAATCTGGGAGGATTAAAATTTCTGGTCTTACTACATGGGACACAATTAGTAATTCCAGACAAACTCATCAGCTTCCTTGTTTGGATCTTCTAAAAGTGTGAAACTTTGGGCAAAATTCTGGGCCAGCTCTAGCAATCCAGACTCACTGGGTTTGGTTCTGCAAACTTTTTCCAGAAATGTGAGGTGGTGTCCCATCTTTTGAAGGAGACCTTGCACTGGGTCACAAACAGCACTGGTGTTCAGCCTTTGATCTCCAATCTGACAATATCTGCACCAAGTATTTGAAATGAGTTCAAGCATTCAGTTACATGGTGTTTGAAAAGTGGCTTTCAGAATATCACACAGGGATTGCACTGCCTTTTCCTATATATCACCAGGAATACTGAAGGTTATGCTATTTAACAGGTATCTTCAGCTTAAGTCTTTAGAATACTGTTTATGACCAGCTGTTGTCACTGTAATTTTCCTAGAGAACTGCAGACAGGCTAAAACGAGCACAGAATCACCTTCAGAGCGCTATCTTACTAGAAAACCTATTTCCTTGTGCTTAGTGTGATCTAGTGGATTTCCAAAACACAGTCCTTTCTGTGATCATCTTCTGGTGAAGAAAAAACAGGCAGCAATTCCTGGACTCCAGAACAGCCCTATTTTTTGCGTGTTGTGAAATGATTATAGCTTCCAACCGAACTGTAAGTTAGGTGGGTTTAAAAAGAGCAGTGTTGTAATTGTGTTCAAGAGTAATATGTTCTCCTTCAATGCTGATACCCTATTAGATAGCTGCTTTTGAGAACACAATTTGTGATGCTGCTTGTGCCAGGTTGGCATTCCCCATCGTCTCCTCTGTCCCTCAGCCTTCAGGTATCAAGTTGCTTTGGTTGTAGTCATCCCACTGACATCCACTTTCTGAGCAAAAGCTTCTGTGTGGAGGTGAGTGCTGAGAATAACTGTTCTCCATGTGCAACTAGGTTGCTCCTCAACGATGCATGCCTGCCTTGTTTCATTAATGGCTCAGCTGGGGGTGTTTAGTCTGGAGAAGAGAAGGTTCAGCAGGGACCTTATCGCTCTTTACAACTACTGAAAAGAGTGGGGATCAGTTTCTTCTCCCAAGTAACAAGTGATAGGACAAGAGGTAATGGCCTCAAGCTGCACCAGAGGAGGTTTAGACTGGATATTAGCAAAAATTCCTTCACAGAGAGGGTAGTCAGGTATTGGAACAGGTTGCCCAGGGAAATGGTGGAATCGCTGTAAGTGAAGTGCTCAAAGACCATGTAAATGAGGCCCTTAGTGACATGGTTTAGTGGTGGTCTTGGCAGTCCTGGGGTAAAGGTTGGACTTGATGATCTTAAAGGTCCTTTCCAACATAGTTGATTCTATGGTTCTATGATCTTGATTATTATGATTTTTTGTCACTTCTGTGAGGTTGAAATTCAAATGCATGCTACTCTGAGGTCCCATGAGATTTTTCTCTCCCCTAAGAGGCTCTGCTCTGTCATTGCTATATTATATTACCTTCCTATGTATACTGTGCTGTCTCCAAAAGCTATTCTCTTGTCAGATCCCAGCACTCTGTAGTTGTTGAAGGTGCTCATCCTATTTTAGCTGTAAAGCAGAAGAATGCAAAATAATTTACTCCAAGTCATGCAGTGTGGAAAAGGATGGCTATGCAGTTCCTGGTGTGTCTGACTTGCAGACCACCTTTGGAGTCCACGTAGTTATATTTCTGACCTTCTCTGCTTTCCCAGTCCTGGGAAACTGTATGTCCCAACTTCACACCAGCTTGCTTACTTCGTTTATTTTCTAAGCTTTTCTTTCAACTATCCCCAGCAAGCTGTTCTTCAAGACCAAATTCATGCCTTCATCAATGAATGGTCAATTCTGTTTTTTGCCAGGGGACCACTACTGGTTTCTTTTTCTTCCAAGCATGTTTGTTCTCCTTGTCTCGATAGTATTTTTTCCTGCCTGTCTGTCACTTGCTGAAATCTGCTGAAAGGCAGAGATGGACAAGGGCAGAATCTTTGAGGATTTCTTGTAGCCTTTGCTGTACTCACTGGAAGTGAACTTTTCTTAGCTAGAAGTGTATTTAACCTTTTTTGCCTTGTATGTAGGCAGTCTGTTTGCCTTCTAAAACTTAACATTTTGAACTCTAAGGCTACAAAGATTATTAATTTTGTCTGAATGCTTCCAACTGATGAACCTAATTCTCTGAGTTCTTTCAGTCCAAGATCTAGACTAACCTAGCTCTCCTCTCCCAAAACATCAACCTACAATTGACTGAAACAACTGTGAATACTGTGAAACTGCATGCTTACCTTTGTGATTACTTCCCAGGAAGTCTGGTGAATTAACTTGATGCCAGCCTGATGCTTTGGTATCCTTCCATGTATGATCTTTGCTGACCAAAACTTTTCATACCAGTTCAGTTGTCAACTTGCTCCATTGATTTGACCTATGATCCCTCGTATGTGGCAAATGGTATGCCTGGGTGCTTTCTGAGATCATGGTTGGCCTTGACTCCTCAATAGTTCCCAGCATTTTGTTTTAGTCCCCATGTACTGCTAGCCAGCCTGGCCCAACATTGTTGCAGTCGGCTGGGGCTAAAAGAATATTTAGGAAATGCATTTTATTACCAGGGTAGCAGCATTTCCACTTGACTTCTTAGCAGAAAAGTTAAGCCTGCTGGTTTTCTGCTTGAAACTGCCTGAATGGAAAATCACTGGCTGTTTTGTTGCTACCATCTATGCTGTCCTTTACCAACTGGTCTAAAAAATGTTCTGGTCATTGAATGCGGTCAAGCAGCCATTGCTGTAACTCATGCATGATGCCGATAACTTATGCCAGTGAAATCAATGGTGAGAATTTCAAAGAAGCTTTAAATAAAATATAACAAATTTAAGTGCCAAAGTGCTGTCTCTGTGAGTTTGCTATTAACAGATTATAAATGGTTTGCATAATGTTGAAAAGCCCAGTGCCTTCAGTTAGCAGTATCAAAGGCTTGTTTAAAGCAATTCCTGGAGGATTGCCGCCCTCTCCCTCCAGCTTTCTGTTTCATGATGGATAAAAACAAAACTCTTTACAATAAAGAAAGGAAAGCCAGGTTTTCAACTACCCTATGACTGGCCTCCAGATCTGGCAGCTGCTTTTAGATGTCTAATTGCTTGTCCTGCAAAAGTTGACATGCACCTACTTTGAGAAGGCTCTTTGAGTACCCACTTTGTACACGCATTCTGTCTGACTTGCCAAAATGAAATGATAGTGCTGGAAAACAATCATAGTAGAGCTTACAATTATATTTGGGTTTTGTTTGCATTTGTTTTTTTAATAAAGTTTTCTGGTTTTATGAATTCATGGATAAGTATTAGATTCAAAGAAACAGTGTAAAATAATGGCTAAGATACTGACCTGCGAGAAAAAAGCCCTTCCATTGAGTCTTGATTTTTGGCTACACAAATCACTTTCTCTCTTTTAATTCCTTTCCCTTTCCTTGCTTTGTCTCCAGACTCTAAGGCTTGTGGGCAAGTGTAGCCCATCAATGTGTCTATACAGATTTTAGCACAATAAGGCCTTGATTTCAACTCAGGCCTCTAGGAATTACACCTAGTAAGTATACTGGCAAATCTCTTTTCTTCCTTTTCAAGTTCCTTACTAGCATTTCTACATTTGGAATTCATGGCAAGCTCCCTTGTTTACAGCAATCTAATGGGACCATAATTGGGTCCCCAAGATAACATTACAGATATAAGCCAGTTTTTCCTTAGACAAAGTTCTATGGAGAATGTATTTTCTGACAAACATGCTTTTTATAAAAGGGTTTGTTGTTTTGTGTTTATTGGTGTTCCATCTGCTCTAGAGAATACACTTGAGAAAAACTAGCTCCAGCATGGCATATAATGTTTCATTAGCAGGCATAACCTTGTTTATTTGCTTTTTTAAATTGTATTTAGAAAAGGAAATCAGTTTGCACCATTGACATGCTGCCAGGTTCCTGTTTATAAATGTCACAATAGGCAACTTGGAAGAAATGAAAAAGTCAGTTTATGGCTTTTGCATAAAGTACGACAGAGCTGGGTAGAGGCAGGCAGCCGATTGTGCTCCCTCTGTTTTGCAGCCTCCCAATTAGCAAGACGTAGTGTGGCGTTAGCAGTGCAAAACACCCTGAGTGACCCCAACTGGGTTATGCACACTCAATGTTACTGACATTTATTTGAACAGAAGAGGCTCTTTGTGCTATGTTTCTTAAATGGCTATCTTGGGCAAGTAACTGTGTATGAAACAAGCAACCCTGAGGAAAATGGGAGATATCTATAGGAAACTTCAGCATAAGCATGCAATCTGATGTCATCTTTTCCAGCAGAAAAGCTATTTCCTTTCAAACTCTGGTGAGATCAGTCTCACAAAATTTTCTTTTGCTTTAAAATACATTCCATGCATCTCCTACCATAGTAAATGGTTTATCGTGGGTACATCTGGTACCATATATTACTTACTGTGTATTTAACGAAGGCTTCATATGTCAAAAGCATAGTCTGAACAGACATACAGAAAAGGGCATAAGGAGGGTAGTGAGGGAAGAGGGGAGGGAACCATGGAAGACAAGGGTCATCTTTCAGTATTCATTTTTATTGATAATTAGAGGGCACCACTGATCATCTGTAATTAGATCATGTCACAAAAATTAAGATAAAAGACCAAAAATTCTAGATCTCTTGCATTTCATTCATAATATCAGAGAAGTCAGAGCATTTGCTTACACCCGCAGCCAAAGTGGAGGGTAGGCAAGGAGGCTTAACTTGCCCCTGGAAGAGGTTCATGTGCAGTTTCCCCAGAAGATGGGAGGAGAAGTCCAGGGGAGATGACTGTGCACTCTGGGTACCCAAGGGGCAGAGGCAAGGTGGAGGCATGTCAAAGTGCCTGTGTTGTGAAGATTTTGTGCAGGGCTATCACCCTTCAGGCAGTGGCCTTAAGAGGATTAGTACAGCTTAAATGGGTTCTTGGGACTTCGAGTTATAGTAGTGACTGCTGCAGCCTTGAGATGGCTTATAGCTGGCTTAGCACTTCATATGTCTCTCCTGTGTCTTGTGCCATGCTTCTTGGCAGCAGCGTGTTGTTTGCTGGAGATTAACGGACTTGAGGTTTCATTTGCATCATTCAGTGTATCTCAGACAGTCTTTCTGATAACATAGTAACAGCTATTGACAGAAAACAGGATAAAAAGATTGATGAGGTGTTTTCTTTTTGTTTGTGCCTCCTCAGGATCAGCTAGCATGTCTACATATAAGAATAATTAATCCTAACTGAAAACCAAAGGAAATTTCTCTGCATGTTTCAGCATAGATATTTAGGATAAAATTTTGCAAAGCTCCTGCCAGCCCCACAACAGGAGTCTGATCTATTAATTAACAGTAATTATTTACTAGGGCTCCAGAAGACTGAAGACATTTTAATAAAAGGACCGGGGCTACTGAAGCCTGTCGATACCTTCAGAAATGTTATCTTTTTGTCAAGAAATTCAGAAATTCTAGACACGGTGCTCGGAAGCGATATTTGGGTGGCAGTTAAACTCTGGTCTGTGAACTGCTGGTGGTCGCAAAGCTGTGGTAAGTCATCTGCAGCTGGTCTGTGGAACCATCTTGCCTTAATTACACAATTTATGATAAGAGCACAGAGTGCTCTGTGAGAAATTCAGAGGGTTGACAGAGGTCTGTGATCCAAAAAATTGGAAACCAGTGGTCGAGACTGATAAGTACAGATTCAAAGCTTTATGATTTCTGTAAAAGCAGTGTTTCCCTTCTTCCCCCATCTGCCTATCATTACTTGTCATTTTTGAGTAAGGAGTTTAATGTTTCTTTATGTTTCTACCCCTAAGGAGATCAGGTTGATAACATTTGATTGAGCAGTGGTGCCCAGGGTTCAAGAAGTCAGATATACTCATACTGCTTCTGGCCTTTGAGTCTCCATCATTGTGTGCGTAGCCAGCTGTGTCCAGTTCAGCAGTAGATGTTAGATAGGCCTTGGGGGGCCAGGAAGAGTCCTTCTGCATTCTGGGTTATATCATGCCTGCTGGCATTTTGTTTTTTTTAAATGTGCCCTTTTTATTAAGTAGCTGTTAAGTGAGTATTTGCCTTTCTTTGAAGTGTTTTGAGGAATAGATCCTTTGGCATCAGTTCTGTATTTTCATGTGTCAACCTTGTAAGTGACTTCATGCCTCTCGCCAAGTAAGGGAGTTAAATAGATTTTAGCAGTCTTCAATAAGATCTTTCTAGCGCTTTGTCCCTCTACTTAATGTTACTACACAGCATTTTCCAGCAATTCTTTTCTGTGTCCTTTTATCCGCTTTAGTGCTTTTTCTCATTCAAGCTATACAGATGTTACAGGTTAAAAAAGGTATTGCATTTCAGTCTCTTCCAAGTTTACGTTCTCCCATATTTCACATAATGGAACTTTTTCCTTTTTTTTTTTAAATTTGAATCTTCATAATAGTCTTTCCTTTTCCTGTAATCCTTCAACTGTATTAGTTCATTTTTTATCTCCATTTTCTTCTCTAGTTCCTCTGCTATGTTTGTTTGCCTTGGGTGGACAGCAAGCTTAGTTCTGTGCTTATGGAATTTTAGATGCTGCATGCTACTAGCAGTTGTGATGGGCTGGTGTGAGTGTGTTTTCCTTGCACATCGATTTGAATAATGAGATAATAAATGAGTTGGTGATGTTTCTGGGGAGATTTGATAACTTTGGTTTTATGATGATCGTTTTCTTCTGTTGGGAGAGAATCCATAGAGGTTCACTAATTTTGATGCAGATTGTAAATGATCAAAATAATTTTGAAGCCTTGTGTTATTTGACACATTTAGTCTATAATTTTCTTTACAACTATGTCTTTCAAGGTTTTAAGCCAGCAGGTTCTTTGGTTGTGTAAGCAGCATGTGCAGTGGGTGAAATTATGATCTCCATAATCAGGCAAGATGCTACTGTACACTACTTAAATGTGCACATGTAGCTGCCATTTAAATATGTTGTTGGTTGCCCTGAATACTGTGTGTCTGGAGAGCCTTCTAGAAGACTCCAGGTTAGAAATACATGTTTTCTTTCCTCATAAATTATAAAATGCCTGAAAGTGGGGCAGCTTAGAATATTTATCCTTGTTAAATATATAGTGAGAGGCCAAGCTATAGGAATTCTAAAATACTCCTGTGCATTTAACTATTTTTTTTAATTTTTTTTTTCATTTGATGCCTTTTTCTCTTTTAAATTATTTGAAAAATACACAAAGCTGCTGTTTGGGAAAATAGTTACTTTTTTTTTTTTATATTTTTCCCCAGAAAACAGAAAAAATGCCAGAAAGTGCTTTTGTCTTTGTTTAGATGAATTGAATTTTCATTTTTCATGCCAAATGCCTTCTTACTTTAGAACCTATATAATAGTCTGCAAAGCATATTTATGTACAGTTGGTTATAGGTGGCAGCTCTAGTAATCTAAAAGCTCTCTCACAACAATCCTGAATAAATTTTCAGTTTGTACAAAACTAGTATTTGTGATTTTCAGTAAACCTCACAGTTAAGAAGGAATAGTAGAAAAAAATATAAGCTGGCCTTGGTTCAGAAACCTGCTATTATGGTCTAAAAGCACAAACAAACTGCTTGAAACTCAGGAGATTACAATGAATCGGAAAGGATGGCTCCATTTTCTTCATCCTTTGCCTTCAGTTGATGGAGATATGTGATACAGGTGGTGCTCTGTGTCATGGATGGGTGTTTCTCTGGAAGAACCAAGGTTTAATGGAAATGGTGACTGCCTAGAGTCATGGGGAGTATTTCGCCTGTATCTGTGGAGCCGTCATTTCTCTGCTGTGCTTGCCAACAGGGTGTGTGTTCTTGTGATGTGTAATCCTCTCCACCAGAACATGGAAGCATGACTTAAAGAAGTTTTTACCCTTTAGAAAGAAAAAAAAAGTGTGTTGCCTATCCAAAATTAAATGGTTGCATGTGGGAGAAAAATGCTCAAATGTTTTTTTGAAGATAAAATGCAGAATACAGTGTAACTGGGGAGAAGTCAAGCTGATGTTGATCTATTCTCTTTCCTCTTGCAGCTGGAAAGGTTGAGAATGAGCATGTTGATTTAAAAGAGGTTTGTGGATATAGCTTGTTTTTTGTTTTATTTGTATGAATGTTAAATACTGCTGGAAAGTACAGTATGAGCACATGGGCAAGGAAAGCATTTCTACAAAAGCTTTTTAGTGTTATAATCCTCCTTTCTGCTTCAGTGGGAGTGACTGGGAACTTTGAGGATGAAACTTAATCCTAGAGGAAATAAATTCCTCTTTATTTATTGGATCTTATTTAAGATACATTAAATGAATTTTAAGGACAGGCAATGTCTTTCATGTCTCTACAGCTCCTGGTATGCAGGTGGCTTGTTCCCCGTGTGAACATTTAAGTTCAGTTTAATAAAATGAATAATAATAAGCTCACATGTCTTCTTCTAATGCTGAAGGACAGCTGTGAAGATCTCTGAGAAGACTGTGTCATACTCTTCTTGGAGTATGGATGGGTCTTGGAGTGCTAAAAGCAGGAGAGCTCTACCCACAATATCACTCCTGTTGACGACTTCTCTGAATTGAAGTGCAGGGAGCTCCCCATCTAGTATCAGTTAATCTTAATCATTGTCTCAAGAGCTGGAGGAGAATGAAAAGACAAGTCAAAGTGAGATGTTCCTCTTGGATCCCTGATGGAAGAGCATGCAGAACTCCTTAAAAGTAGAGCTGGAAGCAGCCTAGCTAACTAACAGTTCAACTATAAATTCGGCCAATGTTGCCCAATTTGTCCGGCTCCTATAAGGGCCCAAAGTCGATTCTGCAAGGAGGTCATTAATGTCCTATCCAGATCCATTCAGAATCAGGTGCAGAGCTCAACACAACAAGGCTGTTTTAGGACTTCTTCTGAAGACCGTCTGCATGACACATGCAATGGGCCTAGTCTTGCTGTGCTGGTGATTTAGAGTCATCCTGAGTGTCATGATGCATATGACTAGATCAGATAGGCTTAGTGTCATATCTATCGTGCATTACCTTCCTGCCATCTTTCAAAGCACACACATTTCCATTTAAGTATGAACTTGCTTGAACTTCTCTGTAAATTCACAAGCATCTCACCAATGTGAATTATTCTGAGATTGCCAAATCCCTTTCTTGTGAATTGAGAGTCATGCTGAGGTTGACGTTTTGTTGGGAAATTGTAGGCCTTTTCTTGGCAGCATAGTATAATTTTATAGTCCTGCCCAACAACAGTGCTTACATTACTGAGAAGAATGGACATGTGGATGCATTGACAGGTTTTCATTCTGGTTTTGCTTTCCATGCATCACATATTCAGCCTACTTTCTGAAAAGATAGCTTACTGGAAATTATTAAAACTCTGAAACACCATTACAAGTTTATGCATGTAAGCGAACAATTACAATGTCTTCTGTGCAAGCACAATAACATCATAATTCATACAATTTGTACCTTAGAGAGGTCTGGGATTATAGGGGGAAAGGGAGAGAGAACGAGAAGAAAATTAAAATACTGAATCTAGGAGTACAAGAATCTGATATAAAATCTTTAAGTTCTACCTTGCCATGGTACAACAAAATCCAGTCAGAATCTGGGCAACTGCTGGGGTACCACTAGTTTAAAGCTCATGATGGATTTACACCCTGTCCCTTCCCAGGCATCGTGGACTCATGGCGCCATTCACTTTTCCTCAAAGATTGTCCTATGTAGCAGATCATTGTTCATAGCTCTTGGAAATCTGTGGTCTGGAGTCTGTAATCTAGAGAAATTCATGAAAATCTATGAAAAATAAGTGAATACTGGACCTGATTCATACTATGTAAATTATTTACTTGAAGAGGAACTTGGAGCTGAGTCTTCATACTGGGTCTAACCATGTGGCTGCAGTTAGAATGATGATGCTGCAGGCAGTACCTCTATCTGTTTAGGAAGACTGGAACAACTCCTCTAAAAGAAACAGAGAGATTCCTGTGTTCACACTAGCCTGGGAGATCGCCTGAGATATGTAAGACTTGGGAGACAGGGGGGTGACAGCTAAGGCTTTCAATGTTAGGTCCTCTAATGATCGGCTCTTTTTCCATAATGTCATCTAAAAGGTTTATTCTTGTTCTGGTTCAGAATGCAATCTTCCTTTTAGGTCTGGGATTCAGTATGTTGCCTATCTCTCCTGTTCTCCACATTCAGTCAGAGCTCTGAGATTCCTTTCTCACCAGCTTTATTTAACATTTTATGGTTTCTATGTGTTTACTACACAAATTGCTCATAAATTGGAATACTAAATGAAATTTAACTTTAGTTTTCAATCCTGAGTACTGCAGTGGTCAGGAAGATGTTTTGTGTGAGTCTTGGTGGCAAAGTGTAGTGTAAAGGTGTGTGTTTTTCCTTTTCCTTAGCCTAGTATGAGGTGACGATGTAAAGTTTCTTTTCCTCTTACTGCTAACAATCCACACATTAATGCCTGATAGGAAAAATAATGCTCTTGAGGTTACCATATTTTTCATATGTTTACACTGTGGGTTATCTCTGGTTTGAGAGATTTGTTTGTTTTTAAACATGGGCCAAGTCAAACCCTGTGGTTTAGCAGCAGTGTGTATTGTGTGTGCAGGTGTAACAGAAGTTTTATTCCATAGTTCCTTCCTTAGTGGTATCCTTGTCTCTTGTGGCTTGCTCACTCTGTGCTTATGAGTTATCTGTAAACTTTTTTTTTAAGAACTTTTTAAGGGCTCCAAATTACCTGAAGCAAAGGTTATATATGTGCAAATACAGTGCTTTTATTCTAGGCCTCTGGGATACTATTGCTCTGCAAAATATATATAGAGGCTAATAGAAGTGGCTGTTTCATGACGTACCATGTACTGTATGTTACTCTGGGACTATAAAACTTGATTTGCTTGTCAGTCTAAGAAGACCTAGTACACAGTAAACACCCATGTAGTAAATCAAGGTGCCTTGCACTTACCACAAAAGTCATTTTCAAACAAAATATATATCTTGTTCAGTTAGGAGAATATGTGCTAAGTATCCCCACTATAAATCATGAATCTGAATCACAGAAGAGTGATTAGTCAACTTGCAGGTATTTTTCCACTTAAATTGCCCTGTAAAAGTAAACAGTTATTTTTTCTTTTTTTTTTTATCATTTTTTGTTACAAGTATTGACTTGGCATTTATCAGGAGCTGGTAACTTCCTATTGTTGATACTTTCAGATTTCTAGTTGTACTCCTATAGAACAGAAAACCAAGAGAAAGCATTTATCTTATTTTAATTTTCCTCCACTATCTCCCATTTCCACAGAATATCTCCATGCATAACACAGTTGGAGTAGCAATGGCAGGACCTGGATCTCACCAGCTGACAAATGCAAGGATGCCAAACCATGACACCAGCGTTGTGATTCAACAAGCCATGCCATCTCCACAGTCCAGTTCGGTCATTACGCAAGCACCTTCCACAAATCGACAGATTGGGTGAGTCCATTTCCATGTTCTCATTTCTGTAGTTTTCTGGCTCCAGGAGCTGTGTGGATATTGTTCTTGTGGTTCTTAAGGTTCAGTTGCACACAGACCAGATGTTGTTCTCATGGTTCTTGAGAAGTTAGCTCTCGATCCTGCCAGCATGCAGTAAGGACCCCTGCAATGTGTTGCAGACTGTAGGGGAATGGCCAGGTTACTACATCTACTCTGAACCTCACACTTTGATTCATAAAGGGCAGAGTGCTTTACTTGCCGGGAAGCCCTGCTTTCTCCATCCAGATTTTTGTTTTTATCTGCTTACATTTGAAGTTCATGTTGTTTCTATGACTGTTCTGGGAGGAAAGATGGAGTATTTCTGAAGCTAATCTTATCACTTCCTTCTGTGTGCTCAGTGGGATTGGGCTATTTTATGCGTACTCTGTTTAACTGAGGAATGCTGGAAGACAAAATAAAAAGACCGTAAAGATAAATGAATTTTGTCACAGAGACCTCTGCAAACAGTTGTTCAATTTATGATGATGGATCCATATTTATTCCCGTGAATCGACAGCATGGATGCTTATTGTATTGGCTTCAATGCCAGTTGTGTGCTCCTGTTTGGAGAACTGTGTGAACAAAAACATCCATGTTTTGTACACATGGTTACTTCAAGCAAACATGAGGTCCTCATAAGTCATAATAAGCTGTTTTTAATTATACAGAAACTGCCCAGATGGTTTGAGGGTATAGTTTTTCATCATACAACTCCGAATTTGGTGTGTGTGTATGTGTGTGTTTATGAATGAAAACAAATGGATAAGAAGATATATCAGTGGGCTAAGAAAGAAGACACAGTCTAGATTCATTATCTGTCATTTGTAATTTGGTCACATTTATTCTATGACAAGTGCAAAAGCAGTTTCTATCCCCAGTCATTGTCTAAATAATTGACGAGCCTCTTCAGAGTAAAGCTGAAAAGTTAAATCCTGGCATTTAAAACTCAAAATCCAGTTATTCTTGAGTTTTATTTCAAGATTCTTGGTGGCTGGGGGAGGCTGTAGACCACTGGCTCTCCATCTCCCAGTGCCATGGAGGCAGGGGTAGCCTGTGGCACTGACTGCTCTGGAAGGGTTGCCCAGCTGTGCACAGGACACTGATTCCATCCACTGCCCCATTTTGTGCTCCTTCTCCTCTATTTTCCTTTTTACTACTATTTCAAGGTTTGGTTCTTAGTATAGAAATCTGATAGTATGGGTCAGGTAAATATACTTGATAGATGTGCCTTTGTTACATATTGACAAAACAAAGTGTTCACTGAGATTTCAGTGCAATACTCTTTGCCTGTGAATAAAAAATGTTGTGTTATATATATCCCATTCTGTTCAAAGACGGGGGTGGGAGAAAGGGAGAAAGGAAGAAACAGTTTATTTTACAGTTTTAGAAAGAAAAACAGCTAATGCCATTGTTTTGGTTAAGGATGATTGAACTCCTGTTCAAATTGTGACTTAATAGGTCTAGTGGTAATTATGATCCTAATTAAAACAAAAAAAAAACCAACAACCCCAAAACCAACTTTTAATAGTCAGTGGTGAGGTATTTTATATGGGTCTGTACTTGGCTTCCAAACAATTGTTTCTATATAATGAGGAAAAAGCTGCATGTGGTTTTGCAAGACCCTGTCAGTCAGGTTTTAGGTTTGCGTTGGTTCAGGGCCATGGTGATTAGAATCTCCAAACTTGGAGGGGTTGAGGATAAAAAAACCTATTTCCTAGTCAGTGGTGAATGTCTCATTGGGGAAACTTTGTCATGACATATCTTAATTCTCCGTTGTGATTGAATCATGCAAACATTTCCTAAGTCTGAGTCTAAAGCTGCTCTATTGGGAAGCAATTGTCAGCATTTTAGTCTCTGTGTGAGTTGGTATGTGAATGAGACTTACGGTGTGACCTCCAGCATACTCTCTTCACCATTCTTCCCTCTTCCTAGGAGCTTTTGTTTTTTGTTCATGGTGTGTCCTAGGAGATAATTGCTGCATTTTCAGCTTCATCTTGTTGCCAAAGTGTTGAGCATCCTTGTTTGTCGTTTTTTCCTTCAGTCTTTTTGTTGTGGTGCCTGTTTTATTTATTCAAAGAACATATCTTGTCATTTCCATTTATCTTCATCTTATCCTTCTAAAAGTCCTAAGAATTATACCCAAGGCTCATTCATGAGGAATACAGACTGGACAATGGTTTTGGTATTAGGCAACTGAATAAAAATGCAGATGGGTTCAGAAAATGTTTAGAGTTCAGAAAAGTTTGGTGGTTTTGGTTTGGCCACACAAAGTTAAGATGGTTCAGCTTTTTAACAAGCCCAAATTCTGAGGTGCTCAAATCAGTGGTTTTGGGTTGGGTTCCCACCTTTTTTTTTGTTTTAAACATCTGAAGCTGCCCCAAAGGGTAGATGAGTCCTTACCATGGAGAATTGTGCCAGGGAATATGCCTGTTAATGAGCAATAAAACCAACAGAGAGCAACTGGGTAAAACTCTTGTTGAGTTCTGTAAGAGCAGGATCAAGCCCTAAAGGTTATATAGAACCATCTTGTAGCAATATTCTGATTTTTATCACAACCACAAATATTTTAGTGTCAGGCTATGGCCAAGCCACCTGCAAATGTTTGTGATGGCCTTACTCCAACAAAAACAGGGAACAGCAATGAAAAGTCCTCATTTAGACCCTGCTTGTAGGCTGTGCTCTGGTAACAGGGAATGGGACCCACCTGTGCCCGCACACAGTTCGTTTCATGGTGAGGAGCGGGTGAGTTCACAGCAGCTGACATTCCCGAGGGATGTAATTTTCTCTTACTTTCTTCTCCCCTTCTCTCTTTCATCCATCTCCCTCCATTCCTCTCCCTCCCTCCACGCCTCTCTTTTTTCCTGTGCCCTACTCTGGCTCTGGGGGCTTGCGTATAAAATGAGATATTGACAACAGGCATGGGAAAACATGACAGAATGAGTGTTGTTGGGCAAGCCTTACTGGCACAGTGTATATACACACATTGTTTCAACTATTAAGCTTCAGCTACTACTGAACAGGCATCCAGCCAGATTAATCAGAAAAAGGGAAGAGCACGAAGGTTAATAACAAAAAATAAGACAGGGTGCAGTCCCACTTCCTCCCACCATGTACCTTGGTTGAGAACCAACAGCAGTATTATTACAGCAAACTGGCAGGTTGGTAAAAAAGGGCCCAGATAGTATTTATGTGGTGAGGCAGTCTCTAACCTCCTTGCCATACCTCCTCCCTGCCCTCCAAGCCTTTAACATGTGGGAGGAATGCTGTAACTAGTAACTACTTGTGCTGATGAAAAATCAGTTGAGGAACACTTAGCGGTGAAGGGTGTCTTTGGCTGATTAATAGCACATCATATGGAGATAAGATACATGGAGGAAAAACAGTAAGGCATATGGAGGAAGGGAAAAAAGTGATATAAGACATACCTTTGTCAAAGATATAGAAAAGCAGATAGGCTGAATCAGCTTAAGATATGGGACTGTGAACTAGGCTGTACAATAGCAGTGCTGGTCTGCTTTTTTTTGAGTAACTATTTTTCTTCAGTGACCAAGTTCAGCAACGTATGTGAAAAGTGTGGTCAGACAAATTGGTGACAGCACAGTACATTGGTTGCTTTATCTGGACATGTCTTTTGCTAGATAAGGTGTCTTTTTCAGACCAGTGAAGACTGTAGGTAGCTGCAGCTGAACATCTCAGCGCTGCTGGAGAAAGTAACCTGCTGCTGATTTTCAAGCCAGTAGCAGACATAACTGTTAATTATTCCAGCTTGAAACTTATTGGTACAGCTCTGAAGCTGAAAGGGACCACGAGAGGATTGAGGGTTGTCACACATGGGACTAACCCAGGTTCAGTGACATAATGGAAAGCAACAGACTCATTGTGACTGCCTTGGGGATTTGGAAAAAGAGAAATCTTCTCAGACGTAGTCTTAATCAGGGGCACCTAAGAGGGCAGAAGAAAAAGGCTCCTCGGTGGCAAGCACAGGGTTTTTACCATAGCAGCAAGCTATCTGAGACTGTAGCTGCTGGTTCAGCTCTCAGAGTATCCTGCTGTCATCCTTTATAGCTCAAAGAAACAGAAGAGACTCCTGTAAGAGATGTTCACAGGTAGAAACCCTTCCATAATGCAGTTAGTTCTGGAAGGCATTTGGAATAGGTTAGTAACTCTGGAGGGTCTTTGTACATTGCCAGATAAAGTTTCTCTTTGAGCTCCTAGTAAGTTGGAGGAGTATATGGCATCAAAGAGGCCACGGAATGATGTGCTTTTATTTAATTCAAAGACCAGTTCCCTTTCCAGGAAACCTGGATAAAAACCTCTGTTACAACTCCTGTATTTGAACTGAAACACCACAGTATGTTGTGAGATGAGAAGAAATGTGCAGTGAGACATGAAGTATCAAATAACCTCTCAGTTACTAGATCAGGTCCATTCCATAGCCTTGGCTTTACAGGATGCAAGAACATCACTGGAAGGGGAGGAAAATGGAGAGGTGGGAAGAAAGAGCATCTGACTGTGTCATTTTAGCCCAGTATTTTTTTCCCCTTTGTACTCAAAGGTGGGCTTTATTTCCTGTTTAATGAACCTGCTTCTTTTTCTTCTGTTTATGCTAAGACATGTTTTCTGTAGTCCCTTTTACCACACTGACCTTAGCCAACCTTAACATGAAATCCCATCCAGCCAAATGTGTGCAACAGCCACAAGTCTCTGGGAAGCTGAGGTGAATTACTTAGGAAATTATTACAAGTGAGCGATTCACAAAAACAAGTCTCATAGCTCATGGCTAGTAGGCAGGGTGATTAGGGAGTAAAGGAGTCTGATGGATCCTCTCAAGCGGTTTCACTCCTTTTAGCTAGCCACTGCCTAGGTCTGCACGTTGACCTGCAGATGGAACTGTGCTGCTCTCTGTGTGACGTTTGGAAGCTCTGTCTGCTCCCCAGCCTCCCTGTTGCTGTTTGCATCGGCCTGTTCAGGAGCTGCTGACTCAATCTCTCCTGACACTGCTGAGTCAGGAAGAAAAAGAGCGAACAGCACCAGCCTATGTGTCAGACATAGCACAGAGGGGTGATTGTTCATGACATCTCTCTTCTATCTCAAACCATATACTCCTATGCCTTTCCAGAAACTCTTTCTTGCTCTAAGGTCTAGGGAGGGGTTGGAAAGTACTGACATATATCAAGATGACTTTCAGGGGACTGAAAGGAGAACCATTAGCCAGGTAATAAATAGCCTGTCAACAAGGAATGGAGAAAGTTTAGTGTTTATTATCTAACTTGAAGTCAACTGTTATCCTAAAGTTATGTGCTTGTTATACATAGTGGTTAAATTTATTAATGAACAGAGTATTTTATGCCTCATACTTTCTACTTGACGAAAGTCCTAAGCTTATTAGAAATGTTGCTTGTTCACAGCAAGAACAGAAGATAAAAAAAGGTGTCAAGGATATTGTGTGACTTGCTGGCCACTGACTCTTATTAGGATTATTATCTTTTGTTATGAAGAGAAACCAGCCCCCTCCCTCTCCTGATGGTTGTTTCAAATAGGCAGCAACACCACAAAAGCTGATTCTTATGCAAGTGTTTTCTAAGAAATGGATCATGACTTTTCCATTCTGGAAAGCTTATTCTGCCCCAAAACTATAGGAAAGACAGGTCAGAATAGTGTATTGCACCCATTACTGTACCTGAACAGAAATACTGAGCCTTCATAGGCATAGGCTGGCTCTTGCATCAGAGTAAGCCATAAATAGGACTTAAATATGATATACTGGACTTGGAGAATACAGCATTAATGGCTCAATTTTAGTGGTTGGTATCTCTTATGTACCTGACATATATCTATGTAAATAATACACACCGTATAAATCTTTAAAGGTGACATCAAAATTTATGATCTGATTTATAGAACTCTTGGAAGTAAAACAGATGTAAAATTGTTTTTGGATGGAAGAGAATCTCAGAGTTGCAGTGGGTTTGATGCAACTGATTGAGCTTTCCTAGTCCAGAAATGATCATTAGAGCTCTGCATGCCCAAATTGCATAGCTCTGCTCTTCATCACAGGTTTGCACTTAACATGCTCTGATGCATGATTCCAGTATGTGTTTTATCCAAGTGTCAGTCTGTTTGACAGGTAACTAAGCCACAGTACAACACTAACTCAAACAATATAGGCTTTGTTTGGTGTAAGGCTTTTTAATTTTTTTTTTATTTTCTTCTATATTTAAGAGAGTAATTTGAATGTTCCAGAGAAATAACAAAGGTTGAATGCTGCCCCACACCATGTCAGTTCAGAGAAGAGCTTAAATGTTTGTTGGGGGTGGCACAATGGCTATAATGAATGAATAAAAAATGAAGAGCATTATGTGCAAAAAACTGATAAAATTGTATCTGTTTCAATGAGAGAGTTGTCATTGATGTGCCGACTGGCACTGGCTGAAAACCAATGACAGTATTTCAGAGAAAAATAGCTTTAAGGGAAAACGCATAAATTACAGACTATGTGTAAAATGTATGGATCCTATTTTACCACCTGTAAAAGTAGGCCTCCCCATTAGTTGACAACTTGAGGTTTAGAAATCAGTGGTACAGTATTGTCCCATGTAAGGCATATATATGGTTTTATTTATACGTACTGGCAGGCCAAATATGCATTTGAAAAAAAAACCAAAACAATCCCAACCTCAAAACACAAAAAAAATACAATTTAAGTCAAAAGTATAGATAAATCTGACACCACCACCAAAAAAACTTCTTCTAAACAAATGAAATGATGCTTGATTTAGAAGAAAAAAATGATTTAAATACATCTGTCATTTTGAAGATTTTCTAGCAAAGTCTCACGTGGTAAATTATAATCTAAAATTCTCTTAGCAATTTTTAGTAAAACATTTCTGAGGTGAACAAGGAACTGGTGGCTAGACAAAGCCTTCAGGTAGATTGAGACGTGCTCATTTTGATGAGTGCAGGAAGAGTGTTCCTTGGAAGAAGGAACAAATTAGAAAATGTGTTTTAGAAACATATGCTGTTATGAGCATCTGAATTCTGCCAACAGAGACATTTACTCTGAGCTCACATGAATGAAGTGGAATTTTGCCAGTAAAAGAAGGGGTTGTGTTACTCTGCTTGTAGGATCCAGGTCCTAATTGGTTTATGAAATGAAGGGGGCAATCTCTTAGCTATTACCAGCTTCCTCTGCTGCAAGTGAAGTGAATCGCAGCTGTTCTGATAGGGTCCATTAAAACTTGGAGGGGTAATAAAATGTTTTCACTGGACAATTCTCCAAATGCATGAAATCCAAACCCCTAGCTTATTTGACAGTTGTTAGAGAATTGTATATACTTCCTGGGGAATTCTGATTTATATTATGTTACTTTTGACTATAGCATCAAGGCTGGCCAGTGCTGTAAATGTAAGGGCTCAAAGTGATGTTCTTACTCCTTTTTTAAGCATGCAAATTGAAATACAATGTGTACATGTCAAACATCCGATAGAAGAAAAAAGTTGTGCCTGTTGTTGACTTTTTGCCTTTTCTTGCTTGTGTCTTCGTACTTGCCTTCTCCCCCATCTCATGCTCTTTTTGATTTTTTTTTCCAGATAAAAAAAAAGGTCATGGTTAGCATCAAATGACCCTAGACAGAAATTCTGGTTCTTTTAGTCCCTTGATTTCTGTAATGAAAATAGTAGCTTTTGGTCTTAAGTTTTCTTCAGGGAACTTCTAACCAGGTCTTGAAATTTCTAAGTCAGATATGTTAAACATGACTAATATTTTTTAATTCCTGACCCCCAAAATGTCTGTGATTTCCCAGGCAATGACAGGATAACCCCGACTTTTGAAGTAAGATGACCTAAAAAGAATACAAATAGATAACATAATAAGAAGTGTCTTAAAGAATAATGAATTGGGTTATTGGGTTTCCAGTTAAATCTCAGCTGCTTGGCCTTGAAGCTTACACTGCTGGGAGCACCCACTTTCCCACTGTAGCTGGGCATTTATACAGCATATCATCAAAGCTTCTGTGTTTAAATTAGTCCTTGTATGGCAGATGTTGCTTGTCTTATCTTAGATAGGCTGCTGCCTTTGGTGTCTAGAGAGTGACCACGCTGCTCCACTTCAGATGCAAGGTGCTGTCTGGGTGGCCCTCTGGTCCTTTAAGCACTGTGGAAGCAAGAGCTAGCTACAGTTGAATATCTGTCTTCTTTTTCTGACAGATGGATTCTCTTAACACATATCCCTGGCTTGTATGCAGTACAGTCCTACAAAATGCATAGGAAGTGGTTTATGAGGTGCACAGATCTGAATGGTGATGCTCTCCTGGAGCATCTGGGCAGAGCTGCATGAAGAAAGCTTCCCTGATATGCTCATGAATAAAGCTTGTGTTCTCAGCAAGTGTTTTGTGCTGTTACTAGAAACTGTCCCTGGAGAGATGGACTTAATATGCCTGAAGGAATCTCTCTTTGGTTATGCTGGACTTCATTAATTCATTACCGCTTCAAGTTGTTGGTGTAACTTTTTGGGGCAGCACAAGTGAGCGTGCATTGTGAAAGTGGGCAAAAGGCAGCAGTAGTTTTAAAATACTCAGTCAAACTAGAGTCTTTGTTAAACTCAATGGGCTGTTATGGATGGCTGTTTCTGGTTGAAATACTGCTACAACATTTGAAGATGTGAACTGGAACTGGTAAACAAAGGAGACCAAATATGAACCAATTTCGTATTATTTATCTCAATTTGTGCTTGTCTAGTGTGGTTTTGTCTGAGGTTATATGGCACAGGTATTAAACTAAGTCCATATTGAAAATACGTGGTCAGTAGGTTATACCAGAGATGGTTAATACATACACCAAAGATTTGTGTATAAAACTTCACATCTTTACAGTTAACTTCCTTTTTTAGTCTGTTTTAATTTCTTGCTCTGCAGTCCATTCCAGGCCCATAGAGGAAAGAGACCTAGAGTGTCTTTGAACTACTTCTGATCCCTAGGGAAATAAAATAGGAAGCAGAATAATACTTCTACCATGAAGTAGCAAAGAAAGCTGGACGAAAGCAGTCAGTGAGTGCCATACTAAGTGGCTGTGGAGAAAAATATGGATTCTGGGCTCCACAACAGGGAAGAAAATCCATACTTGCTTCCAAATTTTCGTCTGGCCTCTATGTAGTTCTATTGTTCCAATGAGAAATTTGTGACTCAGAGGATTTATTCAAATTCTATATAAAACATAATAGGCAAAGTTCATTCCAGAAGTCGTCAAGTGGAACTATATTTCTCTGTGGGGAAAGCTGGGGTCCCTTCCAGTCTGGTCTTTTTCTGTACACAGCCTAGTAGCATGGAGCTTTTTGTTGCACGTTAATGAAACATCAAGGGTTGTGGGGCCCTAAATAAAGCAAATGCTAAAAACAATATTGGACACAAGCAGAAGCCATAAATATGGAGGGAAGCAAAAACGCCATATATAAAGGAAAACAGCTTAAGAAGAAAAGCAAGAAAACACATTTCAAACCTTAAGGGGAAAATATAATTTTATTTTTTTTTGAGGAAACCTCCTTGGAAAAGTTCAATTTTCTGTATGACCAAGTCATGGATCTATAAGATGTGCTCTTGAAGAGAGTGTAAATGACTTCAAGCCAAAAAGTTGATAATAAAACCCCACCACTGAGGTATACATTTCCTTCTTACTCCTCCTGCTTGCCTGGTATATGAAAAGGAAAATAGAGACACCCCTGCCATGTTTACAGGCTGTGCCTTGTTATTTGTATGATGGACAGAGAGCGAAAAACTGTATTGCCAACACTGCTATTGGAAAAACCTGGAACTAATTAAGGGACCTCATTTGTTAGTCCTCATATGTTTGCCAGTGGAAATTACTTGGGAGAAGAGTTCTACTGGTACAGAACAGTTGTCTGTAACAGAACTGTAGAAAAATGACAAAGACAATACCAGCTTTGGTGGAATAGGATAAAAAAAAATAATGTGAAAAAATTTACTACATTGGCTTTAAAAATCTATTTTCTTCCTCTTCCCCCCCCCCCCCCCCCCTTCCAGTGGGGAAAAAAGAATGTAATTTGCCTGAACTAGATGATGACTTGTAATGTTTTTACTTGTTGCTGGTTTACTTACTTCAATGAAACTTATGAATTCCAGTGGAAGCATCAGTTGAGTAATTTTCAATATTGCGTTATTTTATTACTGGATCTGCTGAGTGTTCCTTTCTACAGTGTCTTCTTCCAAGAGCTATAAGCACTGTGAATCTTTTTCATGCTACTTTTTCAACATTGAGGCTGTCTATTCCAAAAGAAAGAAAACAAGCTACCCTAGCAGAGGGACTTCTAAAATTTCAGCTTGTTGTTCCCTTTCTCCCTCCATTTCTCCTGAGCTGTCTACTTAATTCCAGAACTGCTCCCACAAGCTGATACAAGTCTTTGTTTACAAGTTGGGTTACAGGGTATGAGCTGAGTATACCTGTTGTACAATGCCTTCCTTGTGGTTGCTGAGATATGATGTGCTGTTCTGGGTAGGAAGCAGAAGCACTGTTGTTTCACTCCAGAAAGGCATATGGCACAACATGGTTCAACAGAGAGGAGAGTTGATGAGCAAATAATGACTCATTGTCATTAAGGCAATGTAGTGTATTGTCAAAGGAAAAAAAATACAATCCAAAATCAGTTGAAGATCAGTCTCTGGAGATTTGAGGCTTTGCTGTAATTTCTGTTTGCAGTTACTTCTCTATCATGTATTGTGTGCTGGATGCGCTCTCTGTTTTGACATTTGCTGTAACAGTGCAAGGCATATGCACATGCTCATGCAGTTCTTCTAGCACTGCATCACTTACAGTTGCACCTAGACACTCTCCTTTCCTCTGGTTCTCTAGTTTTGCAGAGTTCAAGGGGACATGATCTTTCACTGTAAGTTGTGACGTTTCTACTCCCAGTTCAGTGGTGGCTCTAGGGTTCAAAATTGCAGCCTAAAAATGAACTAGGCTAAAGGGCCTTTACTGTCAGGAATAAAGTCATGTACTGTAACTGAGGGTAATCAGTTTGGATCACATTCGCAGATTCTTTGTATTAGCTTTATCAGGTCGGGCCATCAGAGAACAGATAGACAGGTAAGACCAAAAGACCTCTGAACCCAATTAAAGTTGTACCACAAAGAAATCAAATTCATGTGGTTTACATTTCAGAAAGTTACATTTGGTGGGCTGTACTTACTTTTATTCTGTAACCTAATGCAGACCATGTGAACATTTGAAACGCTTTTAACAGTTAAACCAGCTCAAATAACACAGAACCAGAGCAGCAATAAAGAACGAATTAAGACTGATTGCAACTACAGCCAAATTTCTTTCCTCTTAAAGAAATATGAGTGATATATTTAAAAACTACCATATATATAGTAATTTTGTCCTCAGCTTTTAGCATGACAATAGCCATTCTCTTATCTTTTAGAATAAATGTTTGGTTTAGAAAGCAGTCTTAAACCCACAATGTTATATTTGCGGTGTTTCAGGGTGAGTCTGGATGCACTGTGGAACCACTGATACTCCTGCTGATGCATATAGTTTGGAATTTGTCATACAGCTCTGAGATAATCCTGAGGAGCTGACGTTTAAAATACTTGGCAGAATAAGATCATGAGTGTGTGATGATAAGAAAATAAGTGTTTTAATTGCAGTCCCCTTTCTTAAAACCTATATATGCGTGTGCAGCTTTTTGTTCACAGTACTCCTTCCTTGTTGACATTAGATAGGCTGTACACGTGGACCATGTAGAGGTTCAACTGGTGCAGATTGGTATGTTTGCAGTTTCTCTGTTTGCTGAACAAAGACACTGGATATGAGTTATGGAGCCCACAGAAGACCTGGCTGGAGGTACACAGTGCCAAATATGCTTATGTCCTGCATCAAGTTCAGGAAAATGATGCAGTTTACTTACAAAGGGAGCAGAATGACTGTCTTGCTTAACACTAGAACCATTCACTTGGATCAGTTTCCTCATTTTTGTTCCATAACAGTGATTTCCCAGGATTTTGGGAGGTCTTCCTGGTGTTCGGAGAAGAGATCAGGGCCCCAGTTCTTGTCTGCATATATTCTATCCTAAAGGAAGAACTTCCTAGGGCTCCAGGAAGTTCCTAGATATGTTTTCTAGTATTTCCAAGACACTGAAATGCAAAACTTGTGCCATTCTGCTTTTGGCATAGAGCCTTGCTTCCTGAATTCAGAGCACCACCTCTATCCTGAGTGGATATAGCTCCTTTCCCCCATCAGCTGTCCTGATGTGCCTGTGTAAACAGCTTTCCTCACTGCTCCCTCTGTGGAGCTGGCCACTCTGTTGTCTTTGTCCCCTGCATTCCCATAAGCTTTTGGGGCTCATGTGGCAGAGAATGCATTCAAGCATAAGGCTCTCAATTTGGCATGGAACCAAAAGTTCTGTATGACCAAGACTTTTTTGTGGCTGCTGTTCTTTCCACAGGCCACAGACAACAATTCAAAAGCTCTCCTCCTCCCTGTGGGGTGAACAGCTTGAAGATCTGCTCTCATGCATACTTTCCAGAAGCAGACAATTAATAGAGCAAAGATCTGTGTTGATTTTCTTACTTTTAAAAAATCTAGGTTAAAAAACATAGCAGAACACTTGTTTTCTGTAAAGGAATATCCCTTGCATCACTATTGCTAGGCAGTGGCTGATGCACTGCTCATGAAATGCAAGCTCTTTCAAAATGTTAACGTAGGGAGCTGGGGCTACTGTTGCTAATTCTTAGGAGTGGTAGTATCGAAGAAAGTCTCCATCAGCACCAATTCACAGACACTTCTATATATGAGCACCAGAACTGGTGGAGTGGAAGGAGGCATACTCCCTGCTCTCTTCTCACTTTTGTTACATACTGGGCTTAGCAGGGTAGTTCAAGGCTTGCATGGAAGTGGTAAAGGAGGAGTATATCCTGGGAAGGTTAAAATAGGAAAACGGCTGCTACTTGTAACACTGCCCTTTATCACTCTCACTATGAAAAACGGAACACTTTGTCAAGTTCTTTAGAGAACAGGCACTTAAGTTCTGATTATAAGAACAACAGAAAATCCATCAAAAACCAGATGAACTGGATGTTGGACAAAAGGCAATGTCAGAAAATGTTAAGCTGCTGGCCTGGATCTAGGAGAGTTCACTTTAGTTTCTTTTTCACCACTGATTTCTTTATGATCTTTGGCAAAGCTCTTGTCCTCTCTTAGTTCATGAAGAAATACTTCCTCACCTTACAGGAATGTTAAAGTAAATAGGTTCCTCTGATAATATGTCTTGATCATGTGATGTAACTAAAAAACAGGAATTTTTCTGAGTGTATGATTCTTTGCCACAGAACTAGAGAAGAATGACAGTTTTGTGTAATCACAGCTGAAATAATGTACTGTTAATTTCCTGGGAGCTAGATGTACTTCAGAAGATGTTTTAAACAAAGTAAGAAAAACCAGAATGCTTATGCTAGACCTTCTCCAGACATTGAGTATTCTAGTCCCACCCCCCCAGTTGCAGAAGGGTTGGACTAGATGCTCTTTAAAGGTGTCCTCCAACCCAAACTATTCTATGATTCACAGAAAATAAATTTACATCTGAGTTAATTATCAGATGTGTTTTGTAAAAGCAGTAGAATGCTAATATACATGTGAAACATAACTAAAAGTAATTTCCTTTAACTTTTCAGAATCAGGGTAAAACAAGAGCTCATAAACTTAAAGATTTGTTTTAAAAAAAGTCAACATATTCAAATGTAGGAAGAATTCAATTTTCTTTCTTTTTTTTTTTTTCAATTAAAATGTGTTTGTTAATGTCCTGTTGAATCAGACATTCACAAACCCTGCAAACACTGATTTTTCTTTTGAAAAAGTATTATGCTTTGGTTTTTTTTTCTTTTCTCAATCTGGTTAATTAATTGTACTATGATATCCACGAAAGACTCTAAAACAGACTCCATTCTTTGCAAAATACTCAAAAAATGAGTTTCATGTCAAAAGAAGTACAAGCCTACAATTCTCTCCTTTGTCTTCAATCTCTCTATTACACGCTTTCTTCTGTCTCTTTAGTAGGTATCCATTCATTCATCATCTTTTGTGCTTGTGTGTGTGTTTTCCTTGTTTTCCTAGACTGGGCTATGCAAACTGTCTTGCTGGCAGACAGACTCTGAGGAAGCTTTCCATCCTAATTCCTTTTCATTAATGAAAGTTACGAAGCACTGCCAGGGTGCATACTGCCTGTAAACAGAAGTAAAATGAAAGCAATACACTTCCCTAATCCCCCTCCTTCAATGGGGTGAGTTGGACATGCAACAGATAAAAGTATCACTATGACAGCAAATGTTGGAGGCATATCCATGCAAACAAAATCAGACAAAGTGTTTTAAAAAGGAAGACAATTAAGATTCCCCGTACATCCGAAGGCAGTCCTTTTGCTTCCCCTTAATGGAAAGAGCCTGCTGAGTTCCATGAGTTCCTCCATGTCCTTCAGTGGTCAGCCTGCAACAGTTTCACGGGGCAGATGGAAAACTTATTAGGCTATAGAAAAGTACTGCATGTGCTCTCATACCAACAAATGTGAGCTTCCCCTTGGGCTAGGAGAGGAAATCCATTATGCCATACCCTGAAAATACCCAGCTTTTATGAGCAGGGACACACCAAAGAGAAACACTACATTGTCCAGCAACCCTTCAAAGTCAAAACCTTTCTGAAATAACTTCCACCTAGTATTCTTTCTAGGCTCTTAGAACAGATTGCTCCAAGAGCACTTCATGTCTTTTTTTTTTTTTCTAACAAGCTATTAACAGCAGATGAAGAATAACACCCTCCTAACAATTAATGCAGCCTGGGGCCTAACCAGAAAAATCATTACTTCCAAAAAGTCCTATTGACAGAACCGCTGCAGCAACCTTTCAAAGCTGCACCCACATCCGATGACAACAACAATAAAATGCTGTGCTATTTTTCTTACCTCATAAAGTTGTCAGCTCAGCGTAGCTAAACATCTTAGTTGCCACCCAGCCCGTAAACGTCCTCATGTGGGGAAGGTTATCAAATAGGTCATTGGGAAGCAGCTCTTACATTATCTAAAGTATTATCTAGAGCCCTCAGATTTCCTGGAGCCCTTTCAATCTGGTTTAAGACATGGTTATGTTACAAAGACACAGCTATTTCTTGGCTATTGCTAGTCTTCCTGATTTATTAGCTTCTGCTAATGGATAAAGACTAAGTGCTCAATCAAATCTGACCTCTCAGACATGCTGGCTGTCAGAGTGCCTTTGCTGGTCACCCTGTCTATTTTACTGGTGTCCCTCTAGGAAAGTGTAGCAATCTTAAGAAGGAGAGTGCATTTCCTTTGAGTTACCAGCTTTAATTCTGTGCTCTTCATGACTTCTTACATTAAATGTGGAATGCCAGGCTGCTGCTTCTGGAAACAGGACCAACTGCTCCACTGTCATAATCCACTTCTAGGAAGCATCATTTTCAAGATGTCCCCAGTTGGACAGGTAACAGTCTGTGCAGCATTTACACCAGTGTGAGAACCTTCTTTAGTATTTATTTGCTATGCCAGCCTTTAGCCAGCTGGCGGTCAGTTCCTCCCTTCCCTGCTTTTTTCAAGACTACTAAAACAAGGAGACTGCACTTTCCTTTTCTACAGATTCATTTTAGAGGTTCTGTAATCAAGTTTTGTTGATATTAAAACTGAGATTACATAAAGCATGGATGCCTTGAACTATGAAAAAATGAAGTCTTGAGGGACACTATCTCTAAAGATCAGCTTTCCCTATTTAAAAGCAGTGTATTCCCAAATTCTGGGTCCCTTAAAAGACTTCTCTCTCTGCTCAGCCAAGTACCTGCACCTTATCAGCAAACAATAGAAAAGAATCAAGTAGCAGGATCCTGCCCAGTTCACATTTATTTAACCCTTTGTCACCACTATATTTTTTTTCACAGGCATCCTCTTTCTGTCTAAAACAGATCCTGGGTTTGCTGGTGCCAGAGAATTAATCTTATGAATACTTTCTATTTTTATTGTCAGAAGGACTTGGTTGCACTCTCCTCTGTGGTCCAGTAGGTGAAGGGGTTCAAGTCCCCCACGGAGGCTTGGAGCGAATCTCAGTGCTGACTGTGCACTTCAGCCTGGGAGAAGGGGGAACATGCTGCACTGGTACAGACCTTGGATTTCCAGTAAGACTTGAGTATGAGGTCTCCTATCTTTTTCAAATACACTCCAGGTAGAAATTACTGAACTACTTCCTCATTAGGGTATCTGGGGGCTTTATTTTATTTGGGGGCTGTATTTTGTACAATACAGACCTGGTTCGCTGCACAGCCCTCCCTCCCGAGGGATGCTACACACAAGTATCTGCCTGTTTGTGAATGCTGCATGTATTAGGACACTGCAGAGTGATGCAGTGTTGTAGTCTAGCACCCCACTTTGTTAAGCATGCTTTTTCATTTAAAGTTGGGAGAAAGGAAAATGTAAAAAAAAGAATCTCAAGCAAAAAAAAAAAAAAAGGAGAAAGGCTCAAGTGAATGCATTACCTGACAGCTTTGTTTGGACTCTGTGAATTTGTTACCTCTGTAGTAAGATGAATGTATTGGTTATAAAACCAAATGCTGGCAGCTGCACTTCACTCCTTTCAAACAATAGAAAGTTTCAAGTTCATATACCCCACACCGGGCACCAGTGTTGGAGAAGGGAGGGCAGCAAGGCTAACTCACCACACTGCTGCCCAGCAGGGAAGTGTCCTCTTCCCTTACATTCCTTAGGAGGGATGGGGGTAAGGCACCAATTTAAGTATCAGGGAGCAGGGCCCATGCACTTGAGGTACACTGGACTGACATACCGGCTTCGGACTAGCAGTAAGCAAAAAGGTTTATGTTGGAAGTAGGAAAGAACAATGAATCCAAACGTATTTTCATAGGGTGATGGCTGAGCTCAAAAAAAGGGGAAAGGATGGGAAAACAGCTAAAAAAGATGTTTTCTTTGGGCTTTTCCTGGAATTGTCTCTTTGTCTTCACTAAGTGGAAACTTCAGGAGTTCATCTCAGCCTTTCACCCACCACTCCTCTGTGTTGGGAGAAAGCAGCAGAGGGTAAGAACAGAACAGTGCTTGTGCTCAAGTGTTTCCAAATGTTTCATAACCATATGCATTTATCGGTTCTCACCCTCCACCCCATCACCACTCCCTCCACATAAAAATCAGAGACTGAGCTCAGGCATTCAGGCAAGAAGGAAACCTCCTCCTCTTTTTGTAGAAACCTGTGTGTCTCAATGCAATGGTTAAATGCACTAGGACTCAGCTAGGACAACTTGCCAAAAGGCAGTATCGGAAAGGTGCTGAAAGAAATGCCTTTCAAAGATTTCCCGTAAAGTCAGGTCATTCAGCGTGGGAAGCAGGCAAGAGTCCTTTCTGGGTTCATGGATATAGGGAGCCTCAGTGAGACTGAAATGAAGGATTAGCAAAATTATTCTCCCACTGTACCCCCTGCCTTCCCCACTGTCCCCCTGCCTTCGATACAGAACCAGCAGTTACTTTCCACTCTACTCTGTGTGCAAAACAAGGCTGAAATATGATATTCAAATTATTCCCAAGGATGCATCTGCTGAAAAGGAAGGCAAGAGCCAGATCCTCCCTTGTGCTTGTTCTTTGTCACAGTCTTGAATTTTGGATCAACGCACTCATTCCTAACACTGCTAGTGTTTCAATGAGAGCTGCTATCAATCATTTACGTTCTCACTCTTTCTTAATATATTTGGATAAGTAAAATTGCCAATAGTGCAACAATATCAGCCAAAGTCAGCCCACAGAAAAAAACAATACGATTGAATGTGGTCCATTGTCTATTTCTGTACGTTACAGAAATAGTAAACCAGCATGAGAATATGAGAAGAGCTCATGCTCAGCTGAAGCCATGATGCAATGGATGAAGGGCTTATAAAGACAGGCTGCAATACTGCAGTACTGCTTTGATGTTGGGTACTTGAATGGCTGTGTTGCCTAGTCATTTAAATGCTTACTTGTATTGACAATAAAGGTAAAGAGAATAGCTATTACATTTTTGTATGCAAGATCTAAAAAAAAAAACCAAAACCCAACAAACCCAAAACTGAGAATGTAAGAGCTCTCAGAAAGATATCTGAGCTGCATGCCCAAACTAGGGTACACCTTGTCACAGCATTGCCCATAAGTGATTTCCTCGCATATCTCATAATATAGGGTTCATTTAGTGAAGCGCCAGCTTTCACATTTCTGCACCTGTAGATGTTTATCTCCCATTTTCAAGACATCTAGCACTCTCACAATCAGAGAAAAATCTTGAAAACATGACTCAATAATTCTCTAAGTAGAGCAAAAAAGTGTTTTTTTTAATTTTTCTGGCTCTAATCAAAAGTAAGGCACAAACAGTAAAATTAATGATAAATGTTTTTTCATCTTGTGGGGGTACATTGATACGTGCTTTCAAGTCATGCTATTCAAGGCTTTCTCTGTCCATGAGTAATGTAAGTTTTCTTTTTAAGTGGAGCATTAAATTCTTCCAGCACCGCCCGGTATTTGAAGAAAAGAAAGTCATGTTGAGGCTCATGGTAGTAATGCTAACATTCAAACTGAAGAGATAATAATGGAAGGCCAGAAACGGTCTCTTATCATCTTGGCACTACTCAGTTACCTCTTTTCTCAATGTCTGTCTTGATACTATAGTTTCTTTCCAGCTCTACTTGTGTAGCTTTTCACATCTTTTTCACAAACGGCAGAACTAAAGGAATTATTATTGATGAGTGATAGAAAAAGATATATTGAATGGTGTGACTTAACTGAGTTTTCATGATGCTATTCTACAGTTTTGGTGTAGACCTTCCAGTAAAGTTTCTGGGTTCACTTTACTGGTGGTGGCAGCCATCTCCATCTCTGCTAAGGGATCTGTGGCTAGGGGAAGGGCTGCTGCCTAGATGTCTGTTTTCACCAGCAATTACCTATGCATGAAGAAAATAATGTGTGTTACAAATGCTGTTACCTCTTAACTCCTGATATTTCTGCAATTGCAGGATGTGTATGTATTTTCTTTGTATTTAACAGTGGTAAACTGCAGTTGCAGGGAGGGGTGAATATAAATTATGTTAGCTACTCCCAAGGTCTTTGGAACTCTACTGGAAGCCTGTCTGCCATCTGCATTGGCATGAAAGGTAGATCTCATTGAAATTGGGTGCTTGCTTTTTGTTGTTCATTTGCCTACCCCTGTTAATGAGCTTTCAACCCACAGGACATGACAGAATAGAAAAGATGGTGACCCTGTTTTAACATGTGGTCTTTCAAAGAAAAAGGGGGGGAAAAAAAGACTGGAAATAATCCTTGCCCTGGCGCAGGGATGGCTGGAGTGCTGCAGCTGAGCACAGCCTACCCCTTTGGGCAGGGAGGGACGTGGCCTGGCTGACACACTGGCACCAGCAGTCTGCCGAGGGACACGCGTCCAACCTCCCTTGGCTGGAGGGGAATTGACTGGGAGAGTCATCAGGCCTTTGGGGATGGGTGGGAGAGAGGAGCAGCCTCCTAGCAAACACATGGTAAAAGGCTTCCACCTCTCAGCTTTGGAAAAGTCTTGAAAAGTGAAGTCCCATGTGTGTGGTGTTCGCATAGTAATGCATAAAGAAATTACAAAAAATTTGGCTGGGACATAAATTAATACTTCTTTTTTAATGAGCGTATGTGTTAAAACTTGTGTGGAGATTCTGAAGGACAACTAATGTAGATCCAATAAATATCTCAGTGTTTGATTGAAGAAATAATTTGGAATTCAACTTCTTCAGCTGGTTCTTAGTGCCGGTGAAGCTAATGACAAAACTTTATTGGTTTCAGCATAGCTAGGGCTTCTCTGTTACAAACTATATCATTTTTTGTGGAGCAAGTTGCCATAATCAAATTTACCAAGACCATCAATTTTTGTGAGAGCTGAGCACTGTCATCTGCATTTTAAAAGGCAGTGCACCCAACAAGAACATTTTGTGCTGCATAAATGAATTTTTCTTTAGCAGAATTACCACAATTTTATTTTATTTTATTTTATTTTAAACAGAATGTGCTCTGTGAAACACAAAATAGCACAGGACACAGGAGTTTCTGGGCTATGTCACTGGCCAAGAGAATTTTTTATCAGTTCTGACACAGGGACATAGATACTTTCTTACACTTCTTGATCTTGTCCTTGACAGGTTTCCCTGAATCCCCGCTGCATTTCTTCTCTATTTGTGTCTGCCCTTCTCTTGCTGGAATCAGGATATGGATTTCTTCCAAGTGCCTTTGATGTGCTTTTTTCTTTTGTTTTATTCTGGTTACTTCTTTAAAGGGTTAATAAATCTGAAAGTTGGAAGAAATGAAAATATGGAATTAAATACGTTATCCTGAGCAGAATGAAACTAAATTACTGTCTTAAATTTTAGAAAGTGGAAGATGAATTCTAGAAACTTTATTAAAAGGTGACTTTGATTTGGGAACAAAATTAAAATTTTAAAGAACCAATGTTCTGCCAAAGAATTACTTTTGAGCTGTGACTGAGTTTGCCACAGCTGACTTCTTCCTCTCCAATCATATTGAGACCTACTCTTTCCCTTCCCCAAAGCCCAAGTCAAGGAATAATGTGTGTGGTACTTATTGTAGCATCAGGATCTATGTCTGAAGATTGTGATTAAGTCGGTACAGGACTTCCTTCTCCCCTGTTTACCACCACTGCCCGTTTAACACTGTGTAACTCTAACTGTCCCTGATATTTTGCTTGAAATCTCTAACTGGACTCACTGGTTTTGGTTTGTGTCTTGCTTGTCAAAATCTTGGTGAAGGCTTCAAAAGAATTCTTTCATGTGCTGACATTTGTCAGAAGAAGGGAATCAAGTGTAAAATGGTGAAACATTTAAGTCAAAACAATTTTTTGAAGCTGTAGCAAATTTATGTTCCACAGGAGCTTTTTTCTTCCAGACTTTCCCAGAGCTAGATCCATGTCCAGATCCAATGCAGCTGAAATTGGCTGTTTTCAGTTTCAGGATATCTCACCAGGATATTGCAAATATTTTCGGATGCACAGACTTCATCCGTTCTGCTGACTTTGCAGCAGTACTTACCTGCTTGCAGCAAAGTCAAAGCTGCAGTAACTTACTACCTCACAGCCATATTCTACTGTTTTGCAATAATTTAAGATGTACAAACTTACCTGTGAGTAGTTTAACTGCCTGAGGTCTTTCAAAACACTGAATTGAAGGATATTCTTGAGACACTTTACAATGCTTTTAAGAAGTTACTAATTTCACTGAAAATTAATTTTTTGTATTCCTATATAACTTCTGAAAGTGAATTTGCTTATAACCCTAATCCTGCCTTTACCTAATTTGATGTTCATGTAGTCACACCTACTTATCTACTTCCACATGAACAAACTTAGTGCAGTTGAAATCACTGCAGCTAGAGAACTGAATTTAAATCAGTCACTTGCCTAACCACTGTCTTTAAGCAGGGTAATGCAGTAAAGGTTTAGAAAGCAAAATCTTTTGTGTCCTGTTACAAAGGAACTCCCTCTGACATGTCAGTGGGATTGGTACCTAAGTGTCCATGATGACAGCCAGCTGCTGCAGAGCATATTGCCTTGTGCTGGCAGTGCTTTCCTCCCTCTCTACTATCTTTGCTTTTGGGATAACAAAAGCAGGCTATCACTGTGCAGCACACTTTATCTTGCTCTATCAGTACCTGCTTCACAGTGCTCTCTGAACTTTTCCAGCCCTGATGTTTCTGAGCTGACAGCAGCTTAGGTCTAGCTTGTGCCAAGCTTTTTTTTTCTCTTCTGTGATGATGGAAAAAAAATGATGTAGCTCAGCCATGCGCTGTGCTCCTCTGATCTGCACAGTGAATGACACTGAACTTGTCAGAGGTCAAAGAGTGTTGAATTGATTAGTTAATTATAGAAATAGTTTTTAATAGCAATTAGATACTTTTTTTCCTGAAGTTCTGTCACACCCCACCCCCCCCACCTTTTTTTCTGCTCAAAACCAGAAACAGGTAAACAAACAGGTGAAACTGCAGATTTCTACAACATTGCTTTGTTGAAATTAATACCCAGTACCTGAATTTAACTTTCTATAAGGGCTTGGTTGCCATATGAGATATCTTAGTTTGCGGCATCTACTGAATTTCTTTAAACAGAGCCTGTCTTAAAATGAAACTTTTTTCTACTTACTCTGCCCTCCTTCAGGAGCCCAACTGCGGAGCATCAGTGGTGGTTTAGCTTCACTCAGGCAGCTATTACTCTTGTGCTGTACTCTACCATACATGTGGGCCCCAGGCCACAACCACTGCTAGGGAGTTAAAACTTGTGGGGTGGGACAAGGGTGCCAGGTTGAGTGCTGGTGGGATGGTGGCAGAGGGCAGAGAGGAGCAGTTGTAGAAGAGCTCCGTCATACAGCAGGAATCTCTGCCCTGGGTGACAGACAGCGCTGATTAGAAAAAGGCTAAATGTCAACATTGTTCTGAACTGGTAATTGGAATTTTTCCAAGAGCATTTTAGATGCGAGGTTTTCTCCTCCCAGGCTGCTTTCCCTTCTCCTTCTCCTCCTCCTCCTCCGTCTTTCCCCACTAACTGCTGTAGCTCATTCTGTCAAGTACTGAGTGCTGTCCCTTCAGACCTTCAGATAAATCCTTTACAGCAACAATTTTAAAAGCTGCCACAATGTCTCTTTCTGTCTGTCTGTCTTTCCGTCTTGCCTTCCTCCATACTAATTTATATGGTGGTGAGGGGAAGGGGGCTGTCCGTGGGGGGTGGAGTGGTGCAGAGCAGAGGGGTGAGAGCCGTGTTTTGACATGTAGCTTTCTATTTTTGCAGAGGTAGTTAGCACTCTGCTTAGTGACCACAAGTTGATTACAAACACCGTGTAGCAGTGATGCTTTGCCAAAACGCTTGGAGAGGAGACCTGCTCCCCTTGTCCGATTAGATTTAAAATTTATTATTACCAAAAAGATTTAAAGAAAAATTTATGGCTTGCAAAGAGGGACCCAAATTCCCAGGGCAGAATAAATAAAATAAAAACATGAGAAGTGCATTTATAGTCCTCCTGAAAATAAGAGCGCAGTCTTGAAAAGGTGTCCTTAAAATGAAAAATGGATGATTGACTCGCCAACTGCTACTAATCTAAAAGTTAGCGCTTTTGATAGTTATGGCTGTGCTGCTAACTCTTCGTTAGCAAGGGTATTTAGTTGTAGGATAAGGGGGCTTTATAGAACATTTGCTCCCCTGTGGTTTAGAAATTAGCCTGTATGTGGAATAAGTGAGCAAAGATGGAATGTATTTTCCATTGCCCTAGTTGTTCCTATGCATGTGTGTGTGTTGGTGTGCTTTTGCATGTGTGTGTGTGCATGCACTAATAGTTCTGTGGTGATGATGGAGATGATCAAGATGATATAGAATGGAAATACTGTGTGATTTTCTGGAGTCAGCCTTTTAGGACTCCCTTTAAATGGGAAAGGCAATGATTTCTGGAAAGCAGGTTTGCCAGCAGGCTACAGTTAAGATCCTCAGATGGTATTTACTGCAGAAATGTACATTACTGTGATGTGTTTGAATCTGGAAACAATTTTTCCCAAAAAGGAGGAAACATCTTGTCATAAAATCTTTTGTATTTTACTTGTTTATTCAGTGTTATGTCTTGCTAATAAATTGTGGACTTAGCCTTGTTTTCATTTATGTTAGTGGAAGATTTAAGTTTAAATTCAATCTAGTAAAATCAACTGTATCTCGTTCCAATGCCTGGTGTGAGATTTGTCTTATAAAGCTTGTACCAGCATTTCTGAGAGTCAGAAGCAGCAGCTGCTCCTCAAGCCATAAGCAGCAATGTGAGTCCCTCCAGCAAACCTGTAAAATCCTTTCTCTCGCATGAGTTGGTACTTTTTTGGACTTTACCGTACTTTGCCTGAGGAGTATAACCTCCACTTTCCAGTGGTCTCTGGGCAGCAGGAACAGAAACATCTAGGTAGGATTACAGTGGAGTTTTCCTCCACGTCTTGCAGAGAAGCAATGCATGGTGGTGGGGCAAGAGCTGGGACAACTACAAGGGCAGGACTCAGCTCAGCTGCCAGAACTGGTTTTAAGAGTGTCTGGCAATGGGGAAATGAGGCATTCAAACTGACGAAAGCCTTGCTTGTACTCTAGAAAATGGGACTATGTTTTTTTAAATATGCTCTACTGGAGTATGGTTTCCTGCTCTTTCATGAGAGAAGATCTAGGAGGAGTCCCATTTTGCCATATTGTTTGTTGAGCTGTCCTCTCTGCAGGTGAAGTCAAGTTCTTCCCTGTGCCACTGTATGCTTACCTCACCATCTTTTTGTTAGTTGGTTACACAGTATTGAAGCAGTTAATGGCTTGTGCCCTGGGGCAGTTTCTTGATACTATTAATAATAATCCTTTAAGCAAAATTTATTTTTTTTAAATTGAACGTGAAGACAGCAGTTAAGCAAACCTCTCATTAGGATCCACAGTGGTGTAAAGCCTGGGCAACAACAGAAGGAGGTCTCTTGGAGAGACCATAAGTACAGTATCACGCTGTCACCATTTGCTGATTTCAGTTATTTCAGAGTAACACTGGACATCCTTGGCAGAGTGACAGTTGAAACGCTCTCCAGCACTGCAGCCATGAGAACACCCCGAGTATTTTAGGTTAGCTACGTAGGTTCTGTTCTTAACTTTTCATCTCATCAGATACTTTTCTTATTAGAACTTGAGAGCCTTCCCTCTAAGGTAATGATGATGTATATTAACTCTCCATGATCAAGTCCTAGCTTGCACATTTCTAATGTGTTATGACTGTGATCTGAGCAATAGCTGTGCTCCAGCCTTGCTGGGCCATGTGACATAATGGCATTTTTAATTTCCTCCTTCCAGTCCCATCGTCTTTTAGCATGTAGGAAATTACTTTGTTTTTCGTGTTAATTGATAGCATGACCTGTTTCAGCAATTCACCATCTCAAAGGTATGCCTGAGATCTCCAAATGACTCACTGGCATAAATGCAGATGAGCTAAAGCCATTTGTGTTACAGAAGGGCTGAAAGTTAAAGCAGAGTATCTTGATATCCAAGATAGCCTTTTAGCCTGTAGGACCGTAAGCCTGTGGTTTGCTTTGTTAATGACCGCATTAAAGTCTAGTGGCAAATGGTAGGTTGTAAGAGGCAGCCTGCAGGAATAGTCATGTTAAATTCATGGCCTCTAGCTCACTTGATCAATTGCAAGCTGGTAGACGTTTATTTAAAATTTATACCACATGAATGTCTGAGGTAATAGGTGAATACTGTAAAGGGTTTATTTAAAAGAATATTTGACCAGTAGGGTCTTTGGAGATCAAATATTTCATTTTCCAGGGTGTCCTGAGTATTCAGAGAGCAGGAGGGGGAAGTAAAGAGGGATTTGGATAATGTGAAATACCACAGAAAGCAAGATTTTCCAAGGAAAACACCAGGAAGGTTGGTATGAGCATTTAATGTATGCTGGAGTTTTTAAAAGGAAACATTAATGGTGAAACATGCCCTCAAAGGACAAGCCAGCAATAAATTTTGTGTCACAAAATTACCTGTCAGTGAGATTATGTTTAAATAACGTAGAATTGTTCCTGCTTCTTGAGGGGTCGAGAGAAACTTCACGGGAGTGTGTTCAAAGTATTTAGAATTATGTGCACAAATCCCATTAACAATAATGGGATTTGTGTGTTCAACCCTCCTCAAATGGCATTGAAAAATGGGGCTGTTGGTTGTTCTTCCCAAAAGCATAGACATAGCAAGGGAGCAATGAAATCCAAATATTTTCTCTCAAGATTTTTTTTTCTTTATTACCTTATAGACACAGAGTATCTCACTAGCAGCCTGTGTCTACTGCATCATAATTAAAGCCTGCAGGCAATTGTCCTTTTCTCCTGCACAGGGGTGGAGTGGGAAATAACAGTAACCACAAAAAATACCACCAAACAGATTTGACATGTCATTACCTGTGACAAGGGGGAACATTACTGCATAAAAATTCAGCAGGACAGTGAGCATTTTGAATGAGTGGACTCCAGTAAAGAGGTCTTGGTGTGGGTTTGGAGATCTTTTTTGCCCTAACCTCATTGCTTAAAAAAGAGAAAAAATCAAGGTCTGTGTTTTGATGTATTGTAGATGAGACTGAGTCCTTGTAAATTAGAGAACAGTGTGGGGCAGAGAATGCTCTAAAGGTGGAAGGCAGAGGAAGAAAGGGGAAAAGTACACAATTAAGACTTAAATATGACTGAACATGTTGCCATGGGATTTGATCTTATCCTATTTACAAGAGAAAACTTATGACTCATGGGTTCTAAATGATCGAGCCATTACTCATTTATGGAGTAAAAAAAATAGATACCTTTTATGGGATTTTTATAAATAATGATTACTTCCCCATATTTGTGAATACTGAGCAAAGACATGATGCAGTCATAAAGCCCTCTGCATGCTCAGCTTCTGTGCAGACTTTTTGAGAAGTATTTAATGTTAACTGATAGTTTCTCCCTTCAGAGTTTTATTCTCCATGGTGTTCTGCTCATTGCTTGTGCTGAGTTTTAAGCCTTATTTCATAAAATCACAGAGGGAAAGCAGGATAGGCTTTGCCAAAATCCAGATAGATGACACCTGAAGACCCTGTAGTGCAGTTCAGGATGGATATGCAAAAGCTATTTCTTTTTTAACTATTTTCTTCCCATCTAAGCATGGGTGAGCTGTGCATAATTCCAGCACTGCTCGTTGCCAGCTGTCTGCTATAATGGTCATGATGCTGCTTGCCATGTGCTTTTCCTTAGTGAAGACTTTTCAGCTGTGCCCGAGGATCTTAAAGAAATTATCCTGGCCCTTCACCCTTTCGGAACACTCGTGACTTGTGGTTTATCACCCTGTGGTTATCTGGTCCAGCTTTAATTCTGTTTCTTCTGCTGGTTGGTGTTAGGTACAGTTAATGCTTTCTTTTATCACTACCACTGCCCTCACTCACAGGGTTTTTAAAGGGTAAACAGCATAATCTGGTTTTGAACTTTGGCTTTTTGCCCTGGGAGGGATTCATGCTTTTATCATGGTGTATGTAAAGCATTAACCTTTTATGCTTCTAACCTTCCTATATGGGTTTGAAGAAGTACATGTAACAATTATTCAGAATGAGATAACTACATATCCCATACCATCCCTGCCAGTGCTCAAAGCCAGGTTCAACAGAGTCTTGGGTGTCCCTGCCCATGGCATGGGGGTTGGAACTAAACGATCTTAAGGTCCTTACCAACCCTAATTATTCTATGATTCTATATAGATTATATTGATTCGGAGTGAGAGAAATCTGCTTAAGAGTTTGGATAGTGCGGTCAGTATCAGAAAAACAAATATTTTTAGAAGTTTTGTTGTGTGACAGCTGGGCAGACATATTAAGAAGATGGATTGTTTGAGTGGAGCAATTGTATTTTTTTATTGTTTGATGTCCAGTCTGTGCAGTAGCATTTCTCCTTGGGTGGGTAGTAATTTTATGATGGTCCACAACTGGCTTCTGACTGAGTTCAAGATCAAGAGTATTCAGGATCCTGGAGGTCAATTCAAATTATAAACTCTGCATTTGAAGTTATGCATGTTTTCCTGGGGGACTGTGTGTGAAGAAGAGAGGACATGAGAGCAGTGAATGCTACATTAAAATCTTAGGTTACAGTCTACCTATAACGTCTCTCCAGTTGGATTTGTGTGTCCATTTTCTTCATATCCATGAAAGTATCTCCCTGAAAATCCAACAGATGTTCTACAAAGAATTCATGAATGTGAATTCTTGAAGCAGCTGGCTATAGTCTAGAGATATGTTTTCAAGGCTTTACTTTATACTCTGGAGAGGAGAAACGATTGGAAGAGATGTATAAAATCAGTATGGTAATATAACAAAGACATCCCATGGATGTAGACATGAGAAAACGCTTGATCACGTTAATTCCCACCACCTGCCTAGTTGTACAGAGATGCACAGGGTGTATTTTTAGTTAAATTGACATCGGATGCCAGAAGAAAATGGCCTCTACTTTGTTGTTAAGCCTATTTCTGTGCCAGACTGTGTGTTTGTTGGAGATTATGGCTTTTAATGTACTGGCAATAAAAACTAGTATTTGACTTCGTGTGATTCTAGCTGGCCTATGACATCCTAAGTGTTACAATAACATTCAAACATTTTAGTGGTTGCTCCAACTCTTACAATCAGTCAAGGAGAGCTACAAGCTGCCGTTGACGCTGTGAAACTGTCCCAGATAACAATGCGAATTAGACGTTTATATTTTCTCTTCTTTCCTGCACATATACCTGTATCATTGCATTGCAAGCTATCGAGAATCCTTTGAAGTAAATGGAAATTACTACTAATGGGAAATGACATGCAAAATACATTTGTAGAAAAAGGAGAGAATGCTTGCAGCCTATTTTGAAAAGAAGACATACAAAACATTCACACAGACTTTGCTGGGATTTTAGTCTCGGAAGCCAGTCAATATCGTGTTCTCTTCCATGGGATGTATCAGTTAACAGCTCCATGGTTTTTGCTGTGCTAGGTCAGAAATGGCAACTACTCAACTGGAGCTTGTCATGGTTAACGCATGTAGTGCTTACAGTGTACTGTCCTTATACATGTCAATGCTACCAATGGTTCCCTGTTGGAGATGTCATCCTGTTGTCACCATGGCAGTTCTGACCTACTTATGTGCATGAAAGTGGTGCACATCACCTTCCTCAACACAGGAGTCTAGGGGAGAAGAGAAATCTGGGTTAGCAGTTAGGTGACAGAAGTATCTGGGATGTTTTTTAGGAAACGGTATGGGAATCAGTTGAAATGTGGGAGCTGAGGGGGCTGAGTCTTTGCATAGAGGAGCTTCACAGTGTGTGAGCTGTGGGATGTCTCCATTAGTGTGACTTGGAGATGACATCCAAAATGCATTTCAGCTCAAGGGGTTTTATCAGGATAGAAAATGTTGAGGGAAGCCCTTTTTGTTGTTGGCAGAACATCACTGTATCATGTTGTCTGTAGATCAGAGGCATTGAGAAACTGTTCCTTAGGAAATGCTTTTTAGTTCTAGCTGTTTTTAGTTCTCTTATTGATGCTACCCAGTGCTCAGAGCCTTTTTGTAAGTAAAAGAAGCATTAAAACTTCACACATGCTTTAACTTGAGGATGCAGAGAGAATTTTGGATGCCTGCATTGCTCCTTGTGAGCGAAGCCAATAAACTGTTACTCAAACCTTTCCTCTACTTTGGTGTCATACAAGGAATTCAGCCAAACTGCTGGACTTATCTGGCCTGTAGTTGGTGTCAGATATGAACAAAATCCTAATGCCAGCTACCAGAATCATATCTCCTATCTGCTCTCAACAAGTTAGATCAAGAAAGGTGTTGGCTTTTTTCTTTTAATCATTCTGTTCTGTGTAAGTGAACTAATGTTAATTGGTGTCTGGATGACTGTTGGACATCACAGCTGTAACAACAAAAAGTCAGGTTTTCTTTTTAACATCATACTTCAAAAGTTATATTAAAAAAATTCTTGCAAAAATAACTCTGTAATAGAGTATGCATCAATAAATGTACCAAGGAAGGGCAATCTGCACCTGATATAATAAAAGTATTTCATATGAAACCTCTGTTCAAAGAACTGTAGCATTTAATCACAATTAGTGACTTCTCTACAGATTTTTAGAATTCACCTATGGGATAAAATTTCTGTTGTATTAATGTCCCATTTACACCATTTTGGTTTCGTGAAAGGTTCTTAAATATATACAAAAATCTGGCCTATAGAACATTTCATGTTCCAAGCAGAATTCTTTATTAAATTTTACAGGTTGTCACAGTTTTCAGGTTTCTTTCTGTAAAATTTAGAAGTTTCAATAATTGTTAGTGCAAATATGGTAGGCACCTGTTGCTTTAATTCACGATGAAGCATTCAGCGCTTCCCATTGTATAATTACATGTCAATTTATGCTTAATTTGTGCTTACATCAGCACAGAAGGATGCTGAATTATCCTACAAACACTTGGCAGTATTCCCAATATATTAAACCAAAATCCTGCTGGCCTGCCTGACAAAGGTGATTTTTCTGGCGAACTTCTTTTGGGTTGTGAATACTTAGCATGTGGTTAAATCACTGCCTGATTGAGAGACGGGTAACTGACCTTGCACCAAATTGATGTTTTAAGCTAGCTTTTGTTTTCTCTCTTTTGGTCCCCCCTTGTGGTTTTCTAAGTATGTGTATGTAACTCTTCAATTACAGACAACGGTATTGCAGTTCATAGTCTTTGAAAAACACCCTGGATCTAAAAATACAGGTCATATATAAACTGGCTACATTGCATGAAGTTTCCAATATCCTTATGTATTGAGAAATAACATTTTTTCTTGTAAGTGAACACAATAAGTTACATGCTTTTTAAGTTAGTAATATGTTAACTACTGTGCCACAGTCTGCTATGCAAAAGCTGCGTATGTTCATGTTAGGTGATCTGAAGAAGTATTGTTGAGAAGTTCAAGTGGTGTTTTGGATTTTGACAGTACACCCGGTTCTGCAAACTGAAACCTTTTTATCAAGGGTCACAAAGTAGTCACATGCAATAATCACTCTTTTCTGGTAATTATCAGGTATACTATGGTGTCTCCTATAACAGCAATGAATACCATATTACGATAACCAAGGATACAGTTTTCATTTGTTGTAGAAACAAGTTGTGCCTTGATTACAGAAATGACTTCTCAAGTGTCACAAGATTTGGTTTCCATTTATTAACCTAATAAAGCTGAAGAACTGTTGTCTCTTAATACTGGTATTGCCTGTGTTAGTGGTAGAATGGAAATGCCTCATTTCTGATACTTATACTGAAATGATTGCCACAGGAAAGGTGTAAAAACATGTTCTGCAAGCATGAGCCAGGTTATACATCTTCTAACATGTTTGCATGCTTGAAATCCTGCTTACACACATTACTGCCCATTTTGAAGAGGGATTATTTAAGACAGGAGAGGGAAATCTTTCACAGACCAACAGCAAAGAAATAAAGTAAAGAATAATGAGGAGCCACAGGCTTGTGTCAGAATTGGAGAGATTGCCCCACTGTGTCTCCCATGGCCTCTGCCTTGTGCATGTACCTTTGCCTTTGTTTCATTGCAGCTCCTGCCACAGCATTGCTTCTGTTTATCGTTGTATCTTCAGTTTTAATGAAATTTAAAGAACCTTAGACTGATTAGTTATTATTCTTATTTATCACTATTGTTATATTTTTCTACTGTTGCTGCATGTTCACCATAGAAGAGCAAGACATTTCTCAGAAGTGCTGGTTTTCATCCCCTCACATAAGGAAGGTCTTTTCTCTCTTTTCTCCCTCTCCTCCATGTCCCCAGATTATTACACTGGGAAAACTTGTCTCTTCTGTCTACAGAGATAGCCTTTAGTTCAGGGTAAGGTTTACTTCATAGCCTAAAAATGGCTCTTACTCCTTGATCTGACTCACTGTGCTACAATACAGTCACTTACAGATCCATTTATTTTTAGAATCTCAAAGAAACAGATCCTATGGGGAGCATTTGTTTCTGATCAAGAGATGGCTCCAAACTGAAATATGCTGCTAGAGGGAATATCCTTTCAACTTGATCCTTAATATAGGACCCTCTGACAGTTGTTTCATGCTGTCTGAATGCCTGTTGCACCCTTCTGCAAACTTTTTGTGATGAGCTTAAGGGAAAAAATGGGCAAATGTAGACACTCCCATGTCCTGTGAGGTTTTGTTTGCTGCTTTTTTTCCTAGAGACAAGGTAATTTTCAACTCAGAGGGGTGGAAGAATTTGCTCCTATATGCTTTCTGAATTTTTGTTTTCTAAGAGGGAAGATGTGTGGAAGGAAAGAATTCCAATCAAAATCTATGTCGTAATAGTGTTGTCACTCAGCATTTAGCAGTTTTGAAAATAGTTTTCTTTGTTTTTCTACTCAAAAGTGGCTGGGAGCACCACAGTGCACTCTGTGCTCACTCAGTCCTACCTGAGAGAAGTGGTTAGTTAGTGCTTCACTGTACATTACTTGACATTTTTTAGTCTTTTGGAAGGACAGTAAATATTGCAGAGAGTTCCGATTGATGCAACATCACCGCTACCTGGCATATTCCCCTTTAGAGGTTTTTTTGTTGTTTTTCTTCTTTTTGCTTTAATTTTTGTCTTTTGCATTCTTAAAGAAGTTCATAATAAGAAGGTGTTAGCATGCATGGCAAAGTAACAGTATGCTGATACTGTCAGAAACAAGGAAGTCCCTGGACCTACCTACTGCAGACCTCTAACATTCAGGCAAGCTCCATCCAGATGCCAATTAGTGCTTAGATGTTTCTGGTTGTTTCTGGATTGGATGACTGCTGGATGCCATACAGTGCGTGAGACTAACATAAAAAGGACATGGAACTACTAGAACAAATCCAGAGGAGGGCCATGAGGATGATCAGGGGACTGCAGCACCTCCTGTATGAAGACAGGCTGAGGAAGTTGGGGCTGTTCAGCCTGGAGAAGAGAAGGCTGCATGGAGACCTCACAGCAGCCTTCCAGTATCTGAAGGGGGCCTATAGGGATGCTGGGGAGGGACTCTTCATTAGGGACTGTAGCGATAGGACAAGGGGTAATGGGTTCAAACTTAGAAAGGGGAAGTTTAGATTGGATATAAGGAGGAAATTCTTTACTGTGAGGGTGGTGAGGCACTGGAATGGGTTATCCAGGGAAGTTGTGAATGCTCCATCCCTGGTGGTGTTCAAGGCCAGGTTGGACAGAGCCTTGGGTGGCATGGTTTAGTGTGAGGTGTCCCTGCCCATGGCAGGGGGGTTGGAACTTGATGATCTTAAGGTCCTTTCCAACCCTAACTATTCTATGATTCTATGATTCTATGCAGCTGATCCACTGGGGACAGAAAACCTAATTAATCTAATTAAAACCCCAAAAGCCCTAACTCTGAATACAGCCCTGTGACCCTCACTCTGTCTTAGCTGAGGGTGGTGTGCTGTTGAAGGGTGTGAAGAATGCTGTAACAGTATTTTATAGAATCATCATAGAATAGTTTGGGTTGGAAGGGACCTTAAAGATCATCTAGTTCCAGCCCCCCTTCCACTAGACCAGGATGCTCAAAGCCATGTCCAACCTGGCCTTGAAGTAGTAGTTGTGATTGTTCAGGTAGGCCTTGATTTACTAATATTTTTCTGAAAAGGCACCTTTCATCTTGCTGCTGGTGAAGTTCTTGTTATACTGTGTTGTATTTCTTACAACGAGACTTACTTCAAAAGTAAAATGCAACAATACCTTCTTGTATCCTGGTGGTATACCTAATTATTATTCTCACAAGTTAGGGTTAGTTTTAATTTTACCTCTTCTTGTGGCAACTCTTGCTTCAGCCTTGACCTGTGAACACTTTCAATACTAGGGAGATGCTTAAGGATCAACAGCCTGAGCTTGCTGCAACTGGTAAGTAATTTTTAATTTTTTTTTAAAGGAATGAAAAGAGACAACAGTCTTTTCTGTTTTCCTCTTTTCTTTTCTTTTCTTTTCTTTTCTTTTCTTTTCTTTTCTTTTCTTTTCTTTTCTTTTCTTTTCTTTTCTTTTCTTTTCTTTTCTTTTCTGTTCTTTTCTTTTCTTTTCTTTCTTCCCTTCCCTTCCCTTCCCTTCCCTTCCCTTCCCTTCCCTTCCCTTCCCTTCCCTTCCCTTCCCTTCCCTTCCCTTCCCTTCCCTTTTTGAAGAAAGGGAAGGGAAAGAAGGAAATAAAACCAGGTCTACCTTTTCATCATGAACAGAAGTGCAGAGACACATTTGTCTGATAAATACGACTTTTGAAAGCTATTGTTTTCCTTAGAAAAAAAAGAGAACAGAATGCCTACAAAAACGTACAGATTTTCCTTTAATCATGCAAGGGAGAGCACATATGGATTTGCATTCTTGTATAGAAGCCTTTTGTAATGCCGCTGGCTCTTGCAGAAGCTATTCCCTTCTAGTTGTCCTGGTATTAAGTACCTGCATGTTTGGATTGAGGACCATGCTGCCACATGCTGACAAGCAGTCAGTGAGGTTAGAATGAAGCACTTGGGCATCATGCAACACGTGCTTCACAGATAACCCAGGAGGAATTTTGGCTGCTTTAGGGTTGTCCTTAGGCTATCCCTATAGTTTACTCCCTGTGCTCTTTTCAGCTAATTGTAAGAGATAATGTTCTCTCCAGGCTTTTAGTCTTTTTGTGTATCCCCACAAGAGAATCTAATTAATACCTATTATAGCATTGCCTCTGTGAGAAGTCATTTAAATGAGGCTATCAATCTGCTGTCCAGCTGTTACCAATCCAAACTGAATTTGAATTGACAGCAGAGCCTGAGAGGAGTAGTGTTATCTCGTACCAGTTGCTGATGCATCGTTTTAGGAGTGTGTGTGGTAATACACTGGGTTTTCAAATCTATATTTAGGATATGACTTCAAAAGGAGGTGAACACCTGGAGCTTCTATTGAGTTGTGTTGAAACTGTAGGTATGCCTCTGCATACCAGGCCTGCTGGAATTCTTGAAATGGGATTTCACATGTGTGCTCTATGGGCAACTACATCCAGGGATCCTTCTTGATCACCATTGCCTCTCGTATATACCAACAGGCCTACCACAACCACCTCCTTCCCTCTGCACAATTAAAAATGGGAACTAAGATCCCTCAAAAAGCAATTCAGCTTCCCCTTCAGAGGACTAAAGCTTCCATGATGCAATGGTTGCCACTCAGAGTAGTGTGGGAACCTCCCTTCCTGCCCACTCTTCATTAAGACTTCCTGTCACATACTACACTGATTTTTGAATTTGGTTTTTGAGGATAATCACAGAGGTTTAAGGAGGTCAGGGCTATAAGCCAGCAACTGTGGTGGATTAAACTCTAAACAAGGGCAATGGAAAGGGGGACGTGAGGAATAACTGAGCAAAAGAAAGCTCTTTGAAGTTTGAAACAAGTTAACATATTTACAAGGTTGTCTGTATTTTAAACTGTAGGCAGTGGGAGATGGGAATGGAGGGGAGGGAAGGTTAGGAAGCTTATGAACTCTTTAAAGAATATTTTGTTCTTTCCTAGACTGTGGTATTTTTCAATGGTCAAAATTCAGTTGCTACCCGTGTGCTAGTGCTTTAAGCCTATGGAATTTATCTTTGTTTCTTGCAGTGATCTATTTGATAATATTTGTGATCCTTTTCTGTCTGTGGTGTACTTCTAGAGCATCACTAATAAGCTTCACGGCTTGCTTAGGAAAAAAGTCCATTAAAATCTTCAGACTATGGGCAGCTTTTAAAGGGGTGGTAGTTACCTGTTACTCTGGCTCTGATCTGAAGCCTGTTGACGTGAATGGGAGTCTTTCCACTTACTTCAATAGGCTTTAGATCTATATTCTTCCCTGTAAGTGGAGCTAAGTCTAAAACATTGACTATTTGGAAGAAGAGAGCAACACAGCTTACGTTTCCTGGCTCTGGGGTTTCCTTTGTGTCGTCCTCAGGTCAAAACTTGTCTTCAAATGTTTTCTCTGCAATGTTTATTCCTACAAAAAGAGATAAAGTTCTTTGTTCCTCTAGAAGTCCCTAGATGACTAGATTGAACAAACAGAGCAGTAATGTTCTCACTGTTTTCCATCACCTACTAAAGTGCAGAACCTTCTCCCTCCCCCAGCGTTTCCATTTCCTCTACTTCCTGTCTTTGCAGATTGGGTAACAAATGCTGAATATTTCCTGAAGTTGACTAATGACAGGACATTGATGTCTGCAGCTGAGCAGTCTGGCTAGTGCTGTGTTGAATTCTTGACTGGAAGGAGGTGCTACAGCTGTGTTTATGAAGCCCCCCCTTCAATATGCTTCTGTCTTTTTAATACCTTTAGGGTATTGTACCAGCTTAGTCTAAGCACCCTGCAGCAAACATGCTTCAAATGACTTAATTTATTGCAGTATCATTATTGCCTTAACAAAAAGAAGATTATCATAGGCCAAATTGAGATACAGGTCTGTGATTACGCATCCTTTTCACATATTCTGCCAAACAGAAACCATAATGACTGGGAAAATCCATTATTTGCAATTAATGGTTGTATCGGGTTTGCACAGCAAGGGTTTTTTTTGGGGGTGGCTGCAGGGTTGGTTTCTGCAAGAAGCTGCTAGAAGCTTCCTCAGTGTCCAACAGACCTGCCAGTGGCCAAAATTGAGCCTATCGATGACAGTGGTAGTGCCTCTGAGATAACATAGATGAGAAGGGGAAAAGTTACTGTGCAGGAGCAACTGCAGATGAAGAGAGGAGTGCGAATATGTGAAAGAAACAACTCTACGAAGAAGTGAAGGCAGGAAGGTATTCCAGGCACCAGAGCAGAGACTCCCTGCAGCCTGTGGTGCAGCCCACGGTGAGGTAGGCTTTCTCTCTGCAGCCCATGGAGGACCCCATGCTGGAGCAGGGGGATGCCCATAAAAGGCTGTGATCCTGTGGGAAACCTGCAGTAGAGCAGGCTCCTGGCAGGAGCTGTGGCCCTGTGGAGAGAGGAGCCCATGCTGGAGCAGGTTTGCTGCAGGACTTGTCACCCTATGCAGTACCCACGGTAGAGAAGTCTGTTCCTAAGGGACTGCACCCCATGGGAGGGACTTACACTGGAGCAGCTTGTGGAGCACTGTCTCCCATGGGCTGGATCCCCTGCTGGAGCTGGGGAAGAGTGCAAGGAGTCCTCCACATGAGGAGGAAGGAGTGACAGGAGACAACATGTAATGGACTGACCACAGTCCCTGTACTCCTGTGCCACCTGAGGGGAGGAGGTAGAGAAAACTGGGAGTGAAGTTAAGCCCTGGAAGAAGGGAGGGGTAGGCAGAGATTTTTTTAAGATTTGGTTTTATTTCTCATTATCCCACTCTGATAAATTAAGCTAATTTTCCCAATCAGCATCTGTTTTGCCCATGACAGTAACTGTTGAGTGATCTCTTCCTGTCCTAATCTTGATGCATGAGCCTTTTGATATATTTTCTCTTTGCTTGACCAGTTGAGGAGGGGAAATGGTAGAGCAGCTTTAGTGGGCACCTGGCATCCAACTAGGGTCAACACACCACAATGGCTTTTAGAATTAAGAGGAAAAGAGGGCAAGATCTTCTACAGGTAGAAATTAGTTTGAGTTTGGTTTACACAAAGTTAGGTTATGCACCCCCTACATTAATAATGTTTAGAATGGGGTTTCTTAGGTCCCCCAGCTAACTTTTGTACTGAGAGTGTAACAGCCAGGAGGGAAAGGAATTTTAATGAATTTTATTTTGTAGCTTAGGCTTTCCCTCTGAAATGGCTATCCTGTCTCCTCTTGGTGGGGGGATTTCTCTCTCATTATGTCATTAAAATTTCAATTGCTCAATTTCTTATGTGTTGACTGAGATGCATAGATCTGTGTTTCTGTAAGTATCAAATTATAATGATGTTCTATAACAAAACATATCCCTTACCCTCATTAGTAATGGTATTGATGTGAGCAGAGAGAGTCCAGTAGCAAAGAAAACCAGGCATATAGATTATTTCCTTAGCTGACATGCAGTGGCTGTTGATTTCAGTGTGCTAAAGTGCTACTATATATGCTTGCTTTGGAGCTAGAAGCACTTCTTCAAAGCTGGACAAAGATCAGCAATCAAAACAGTGGGTAACAGAAAAATTTAAGCTTCTAAACAAAGAAGGTGGAAAGATGAGATAGAAATGAGTTCTGTATTGATATGAGGGTTAAAAGGAACAAGGAATCTCACCCACGTGGCAGAAATGCTCATGGATCTAGAATCAGATTGTTCCTTTGTGTGTGAATCTAATGAATGTGATTTGTGCTTAAATGCCTTCTGGGAAATATACCTGTGAAAAAAAAATCTTAAAACAAGTGGGCTCAACTTTTGGCATACTACAAAAAGCTATTTTTTAACACATATGCTTACTTTGGCAACATTGGCTTACTCTTGACTTCAATATTAGAATATGATTCTAATAGGATTTTAGTCTTGTTTGGTAAATGAAAGTAGAAGACCTTTGGGTTTTTACACAAGTAGTGAAAAAGTAGTCTGAACAGAAGCCTTATGAGCACTTCAAGGACATGGTTTTACCTGCAATAACCAATTTGAATAATATCATTTGTTTTAAATACATTTTTGTATGCTGAATATTACAAAAGAATGGGCAGTTCAGTAAAAAACCACACACCTCAATCCTTTGCTCCATCTCTTCCATTACTGTTACTATTTTTTCCTCTGCTGTGTTCTGATTTTCCTGTGTAGAGACTTTCAAATGAGAGTTAACAGATGCTATTCCACACAATCAGACTGCTCCTGAGGGGAGCTTGTTCCCACCAGACATTTTACAACATCTGTTTGAAGCTGACTTTTGCGCTCGTTCTGTTCCATCTCAAATTGGAAGCCCCGATGAGAAGAGATGAGAAGGTACATGTACCGAGGCAGGGCTTTGATCCGCGATGCCACACACTGACTGACATTTCCACTTACATTGAAACATGCTGCTCTCAGATACATGGTAATAAACAGGACTGTTCAGCTGGCTAACAGAGATGCTGTTGAGACAGCAGGAAAAAAAAAATCACCTTTGTTGGCAGAAAGCTCATATTTAAAAATCTAAACCTCAGAAATACATTACGTTGTTTATACAGTCTGTTTAATCTTTCATATTTTATTCACCCACAGCATGGAATTTTATTATTTTATAGATATGCTAGCACACTTCTTATGGATCTTACTGGAGTTCTTAAGCAGAGCTTCAGAATTTTTCCTTACACCCAATTTTATCACTTCAAATTTATGCTGCTATAGTGTGCAAATATATTTTTTTCTTCATTACAGCAATGTGAACCTTTCTGTTCTTATTAAACTTTGTCATCCCAATAATTGTGTCCTTCTGTTCTTGATTAAAATCTTTTGCCTTTAAAATTATGCCTGTCAGTTCTGTCTCTTTAAAAAAAATAGGGAAACAAAGATACGCATTTTTCAGAGGAGGGAGGATATTGCAAAATTGTTTTTACAGTTATTCAATATAGCTAAAAATACAACACTGCACAAACAAAGAAATTCTTTCATTTCAGTGACAATACCAACAGATCTGAAGCTAACTGACAACTTTATCTTCTAATACTGATGAACGGAGTCCTCTAGAGCGCTCTCTCTTTCTTTTTTAATGTGTGATGTTTTGAATGCTGATCTGGGAGAATAAAGGCATTTATGAAGCATTTAAAAAGCTTTGATAAGGTGAAACTTATTTTCCATTTTTGAAAACCACGTTTTGTTATTTTAACCTACAAGCCAAATGCCCTAGAAAAATGATTAAAACCTTCAATTATTCTGGGCATTTTAAATAAAGGTGCTGAAGGTACATAAAAGCTCATATACTTTGAAAATCAATAGGAATTTTATCTAAAATTCTCCCTGCCCAGTGATCATGTTATCTCTCATTCTTTTATGTCTTCTCAAGGTTTCATAATATGTTGAATCTCTAGATAGGAATTTAGGAATACATTGGGTCATCTTTCATAGTAGAATCATAGAATGGTTAGGGTTGGACCAAGTAGTGTTGACCAAGTAATAATTTTGCTAAGATTTCAGTGCTTCTTCATGAGATTCTCTATTATCAATACTGAGAATATAGCTCCCATTCAGATTTGGCTTGTAATGCTTGAGATAAGATGGTCACACAGCAGAACAAGGAAACAGGGTGGAGGGAAGAGCAAGACTGTTGTTTTGTCAAAGACCAGGAACAAGCTTCTGGGAGACACGATTAAAGGTCGTAACTACCTCTAATATCTTTTTAAAATGCTTCAGTAAGGAAATTACCAGAGATTTTTCCTTCCTTGCTGTATGTGAAATAGTTCCCTGGCATATAATTAGGGGGTTTCAGTAAACAGAAAATATTCATGTAATACTATGGTCTATCATAGTCCTTTTCGTTTTCTAAGATCTGTCATCTACCTGACTTACTATCTATTTCATTGTGGTTTATTAGTGGCTGCTGGAAACAGGGTTTAGTCAATGAAATAGTAATCCTTTCATGCCCATAAGAGTCACATGACATTCTAGACTCAGTGTTTGAACTGCTTCTAGTTGAAATGCTGCTTTTAACTTGTCCCACAATAGGTTAGAACACATCCTCAAGGCTTCCCAGTTGTTTATATACTGTATCACATGCATGACGTAACAGTGGTTGGCTGAGTATCTACTTGAAGGTCATCACTCAGTCTCACTGGGATGGACCCCAAGGGTCACAGGAAATCCAGTGAAGACTCTTACTTTGTTCTTCTGCAAACTAAATAGATTAGCACAGTAGTATCTCACAAGATCAGTAGTGCCAAATGGGTAAGCCAGGTAGGGGAGGTTGCTCCCAGATGTGAGAAGCTGGTACAAGAGTTTCTAATATTTTAGTCTATATACATTTGCTTTTAATCTCTTGAAAAAGAGTCTGAAGGTGGATTTTGAAAGCACCAAGCACCTTAGAAGGAAGTATCTGGCAGGAGGAGGCCTGAATGAATTTCCTCATCTTCTTCCAGATCTTTTGTGAACTACTGTATCATGGCAGAGAGAAAGTGTGTTGTTACCTTCTTGAGATTCAGCCTCTAAATACACAGCACTTTCCTTTCATAGATGGTTGAATCCAAGAAAGATTGGAGGTTTAGACGGTCCAGTCACATCACTTCAGATTCATGGTGGTAGGTCTAGCGTCAGTGACATGGATGAATGACTTCAATAAAGAAGTGCAGTGGAAAAGCATCTTCCACAAACCTATTTGTACCATATGTTATGCCCCAAAATGCTGTTTTAGTAGAACCCCCAACCTCGGGGCCTTCTGTTTGTTATTAGTAACATTTGCTTTCAGTTCCCCACCATTTTTTGCATGGGGGGGGGGGGGGAACAAGGACTATCTGAAAACAATAACTCTTGTTCATTGACATAAACCGGCTGTCAGTTCCTTGTGGGACCCGAGCTGATAAAAACCAGGGAAAAACTATTTTATTTGCAATGTAAAGAATTTTAGCCTGTGGAGATTTTTAGTTCAACAGCAGTAAAGGTAGGGACAGCAACCAGTGAGGCTGTTAAAGGTTACATTCTCTCCCACCCTCCCTTTTTCTCAGTCCCTTGAGTCATAATTAAAACTCCAGAAAGTGAGAAACTGTTACTAAAGCTAACACACGGTTTGGCACAACAGAATCATGCATTTACTGACTTGTGTTTTTTATTTAATTTCATTTTTTATAGGTCAAGCTGAAATTTTACTTTACTATTTGGTGTTCTGAGGGCTTTTTCTGAATCTGAAACTTAATTTGATTTAAGAGTTTCACAGGTATAATGACTATGGAAACAAACACCTTGTTCAGCAGCCTGACAATAATTATCTCCTAATGGAAAAATTAGGCACTTTAATCAGATGTGACTTTAGTGCTCTCAAGTTGAAAATGCTGGAGATGATCTCTTGTTCATTGTACTGCTTAAGGATTTCTCCCAAGAGATTAGCTGGACACAGAGGTGACCTAATTACCCTTCATATCTTTTTGAGAGCTGTCTAGATTTGAAAGTACAGTTATTATTATTATTATTGTTCTTATTATCCATCTTTTCCAGGATGAAAACACTATAGAGGGTTACTTAGAAGACCCCTACTCAGACAAGACTTAGTAAATTTGGTGGGTAAAGTCTGAGAGGAGTTTAGGATTTTGCGTTACTGCTTTCAGCCATTTCCTTAGTGCTTTGGAATGTCTTGTGACTCATTTGTAAGAAAGAGTTTCTATCAACACAGGCCTCCTTTGAGTACCTGTTGAAGAAGTTTATTTATAAGTCTTTACATCCAGTTATATCTTAAGTTAACTACTTACAGGTCTTAGAAAGCCATTCCTCAGCAAAAGGTGATTCTAAGACAAACTGAGGTGGAAGGGTGTTGCTCAGTCCTGAGATTCCAGTGTATGAGCTTATACTTCCCATGTACAAATACCAGCAGTTTAAATTGGTCAGTGAGATCCTTGGAAAATCTCTCAGTGGAGGAGAAAGATTTGTTGGCACCTGCTGGATTGCCATTGCCGTTTCTTAAAATACAGAGCCCTTTTAAGGTCGTCCATTAAGCTACTGACCACTTCTGACCTTGCAGCCTGGTGTGATTTCAGCTCAAGGTAATATGAACTGGTAGATTAAAAAAACAGTCTCCCTCCTGCTGTAGATACATTTCAGTGCCTAATAGACATTTGTGTTGTCTTCCTCCCCCTCACCCCCTTGTGCTGTCTATGGGGTAAGCTGCATTTTGGTCCCAGAAAGCCTGGAAAGCCTTTTGACTTCAGTTCACCCAAGTGCATACTGTTCAGAGTGGATCTCAATTTTTAAATCACAGAATTTAGATAAGCCATTCCCACGGCTTACTGCAAGGCAAGGGTTTTCTTGGACTTACAAGAAGACCCCTTGCCTATGCAAAACCCTGATGTGTAGATGAAAAAGGAACAGTATCTCTTGAAATGCAGCTACCACCTTTGGACAGTACTACTTCAGCTACCATCCTCACAGGATTTCTTGATGCTGCTGTACACCAGACATGTGAATTGTGGAGAAAGCTTGCCTTGTTTTCATTCAAAAGGCTATGTCTTCTCCATATGTTGCAAGTAACCAAAGACTATTAGATCAAGCTGCTTACAGAGAGCACGAAATTGTGAAATCAAAGAGTACTTCCTCTCTAGTTGTCTAGATAACATACCAAAGTGTATCTGTTGCCATATTTAATAAGGTAGAACTGAAATTTTGCATTCAATTATAAGAGAAAAGCCTAAATATAAGTGCTTTTTATTAGTTTAGCTACTAAGATTGGACAAGAGAATAGAATTACTTTAGAAATTTACCTGTGCTATTGCTTCTGGAAGTACTATTTTCTCATGCTCATTTTCTACAAATAGCCATTCACCCATTTTTAACAAGAGGGAAATTCAGACCAGGATACCAACTTCCAGATGAATTCTTGCTATCCTAGGGAATGTTTATTTTCATTTTGAAACAAAGTGAACTTTATTATCACAGAATATTTTAAATTCAAACAGAAAATCTCAAATGGTGTATTGACACAGTGCACTTGTTTCTAAAACCTTAGAACAAGCCAAATAAGTATCCATACTGAGTAAACAGATTATTTACTTTTAAAGTATTTTCAGCTTCTGCTACTGCTCCCAGTTTGATCTCTGGCTTCTTGATTATTGATTCCTGAGGGTCGGGTCAGAGGGCCAGATGTTCTCTCTCTCGCTTGATGTCAGATGTTGGGAATACTTCTTTCATGTCTTCATGGTTTGTGACCTATAGACACCAGCACAGTATAAGTAATAATAAACACACCAGTGTGCGCTTGGTGGAACTCTCTGAAGCCAATGGAGTTATGTTAGTATAAGGTAAAAGTTAGGCTATTTACTTAGAGGCATCCTACATTTCTATATATCTTTAAAAACTATTAACAATTTCTACCTGGTGTAGTATTCACAGCTACGGTACTATGGTGCAGCTGCATGGGCATTTTCTGATGGTTTTCATCTTTGTCAAAATGTATTAAATATTTAAATGTATGCCATCATGGAGGATGTTAGTGCATCCCTAATATTGCTGAGCTCCTTCTTACTCTGCAATGCAGCAGCAGTATACATGGCAGTCTCTACTGCCATTTACAGTAGTACATCCCAAGCTCCCAGGACTGTTCATCTACATGCCATGACAGGAGATGGTGCTTGGATTGACATCCCAACACGTTTCTTGCTCATACAGCAAAGCTCCAGCAATGCCAGCTGACACTTTCTTTTCACAGTGGAATTTAGTAGTTATAACTCTGTCTGTTTGCACGTGTCAGCTTCTATTTTTAAGCACTGCTAATCCTCAGCTAAGGACCAGCCTCCATCTGGCCTTACAAGGATGCGTGATGGAGAAGGAGGTATAAGGAGCCTTTCCAGACATTGTGCAGTCCTCTTGGGAGCCAGGCACAATTGCTACCTTAAAAGTGGGGACAGGCAAGATGCTCTTGCTTCGTCTCCCCCTTGAACACAGGGAGGCAGCAGCTGGAGGAGCCGTGCCCCACCATGTCCCATGTGCATCATGGAGGAAGAACATTCCCTCTCTGAAGGACACTCCTCAAATGGCAATGTGAATCTAGCACTCTTGTACCTCAAACATTGTCTGAAGTGTGCAGCTGGACTTTGAGGTGGTTGGCTCCTTTTTGTTTGAAACTATGAAGTCCCTCACTTTGTGTGCTTTCCCTCGGGTTAACAGTTGTCAGTTCAGTCAAGGAAATTAGGCTGCAGTCTGTGCAGACCTGGTCTTGCATTTGTTGCATGTTTCCCTAAACAGCAGGAAAGAGATAATAAGTGTGGAAGTCATTGACAAGCTGAGTAAGGAAACAGTCCTTCTTCATGTCAGAGGGATATTGTTTCTGCTGGAAGACTCTGCTGGGAAGGTGTTAAGGCACCAAGACAAGGGCACTTAGACAAAACCATTTGACTGAAAGGACCCTTCTTTTTTTTTTCTGTTGTGTGGTTTTGCAATCCATCTCCTCTACTGGCTCAGTGAGGACATGGAAGGAGACTTTTCTGCCATAGACTCCTTTGGCTGCCCAGCTGCTGTTGCATCCAAATAGACCATGGAGACTGGAGGGCTGGTTTTATAGTCTTTTGAAATAGCTGTCTGGTTGAAGCAAGACAGGATCAAGCCTGCTCTCTTGTTGCTCCTGGGAACGATGAAGACCCTACAAGGAATTATGTTTCCCAGAGAAAAGAGGGTTAGTATGTGCTATCATTTCCTGGTGAACACTGTTTGTTAAATGGCTAGCAGAAATCTGACTGCTAAAGCTTGAAGAAGACATGGTTTCAGTGTACTTTTACAGCCAAAGTAACTGAGAATAATGTGGTCTTGTGGAGTTTTTACTCGCCTTCCATTTATTTTACATCCTTTATTCAGGTGTTGTAATCTGTCTCCTGTTATGTATTAAGTAGTCCATTAGGTCCAGAGCAGTGTCGCTGTAGCAGGACAAGACCTTTGGCTAATAGCAGTTGGAGAAAGGATGGTGGTTTAGAGGACAGACATAAAGAAATCTAATCAGTAGTGATATCAAAGAGTGTCAGCCAAGCTGGTCTTGTAGGAGGTATAGTGGCTACAGGACATTACCATTACTGTGCTGAAGAGGCTCAGACAGTTGCCATGCCTCTATGTTTAAAAGCGTCTATCCATTAACATTAAACTTTTGTGCCAAATTAAAACTAAATGTTCAAATAACATTTTCTTTCAAGTCGCAATTAAATGGTTTTTCATTGGTATTTGTGTATGTTAGGGCCCACTTTCCATCTTGTACTTGGATCCCCAATATCTTTAAAAGCCAGCTAGGGAAGTCTACCACAATGAAAACACATCTGCCATGTGTTACATGGAAAGCCTAAAAAAGAGGGTTAGTATGGCCTGTGCAAGTTAAGTAAGTCTATTTTCCAATAAATATCTTTCCACATATGCCAAGCAAATATCTCAAGGTACTCCAATTTTTGCATTACTGACTTGCACTGTTACTTAGTGAGATGGTAAAGGTTGTGGTACTTGTGCACTTGTACTGATGTTACTCTGCTTTATTCACTAACTTCAGTTACGATATTTCCTTGAGCAAAGTTAAGCTTGTATGCCCAACTGTCCAATTGGACCTGAATGAAACATGATTATTAGTACCTGCGTCAAATCACATTCAGTGGTGAGTAGCACATGCACTGTTCTGAAAGCACCAAGTATTGAAACTATGTCATTTTTGACAATAGAAATGAGAAAAGGAAATAAATGGCACTCTGCGTATGAAGAAGCTATTAACAGTTTTTTGTTTTTTATTATTTTATTGGAGAAACAAAATATACAATTCATTTTAATTTGTATGAAATTATACAGGCAGTAAAAGTTTGTGAACAAAGAAACACATTTTGCACTAATCCCACAGCACTTCTATTTCATTTTATGATTTTTTTTTTAATTTCACTTCTGAGAGTACTTCTATTGAATGTAGGGAACAGTAGGAAACCCACCCACTGGCTAATTTAACCTGTAAAAATTGTCTTTCTGCTAGTGAAAAAAAAAAGTAGCCTGCTGCCTATTTTATATCTCTAATTTGTTTCCAAGCTTATTCATTCATATCCTGTGGAACTTCGATGATTTTTATGGTTTTCTTTTTCTCCATTTATTTTGAAATGTATTTCTGATACTACTCTAAACTAAGAAAAAAAAATTATTTATGTGCTTAGAAAATCAATCAACAGCTTTCCAAAAAAGATGAGCTATACCTGCAGATATGAAATCTGTAAGAAAGAAGTAAGGGAGTACTGGTGAAATGAAATGAAACCAGACTGAGGGTAGGATTCTATAAACCAAAGCTTCCTAAAATAAAGGCATGCGATCTTTTAACCATGTTTTTGCATGGTTGGTCTCGATGTTTATATAGTGAGCCTTTAGTGACATGCCTGCTTATCTAGGTAAGACATCTTTATATGGCTTAATTGCCCTCTTACCAGTTTTCTTTTAAACTCCCACGTGACATTATTTTGTTCTTCTGTTATAATCCTGTTTGATGCTTATCTGAAAGCATTTCTTCTTCTCACTTAGAAAGTCTAATTGGAAGGTGACTGCAGTCTTTTATTTTACTTCACAACAATTTTACTGAAATGTTCAGGTTATTTCTTCAAAGCAGAGTTTTCCTGTAGGTGTTTTCTTCATTCAGTCACTGTAGATTATGCTGCAGATAATCACAGCTATGCAATCACAGAGTGAAGGGGTATTTTATTCAGATCCAGAAGAGAATAAGGATTTGAGTCAGCATTTAGTTGACATCTTTACACATCCCTTTTCTATTACTGTGCTCTAGTCCATGATTACAATTCATTTAATTTATCATAAGGAAAAAAATGCTTCCTTCTTCTGTGCCTCTTACACACACATTCATTTAAAAGGCTTTGAGCCATCATGTCCCTTCATATTATTTATGACCTGAAGAAAACATTCTTATTTAGAAAGTTATGTGACTTAGAGAGCAAATGCTGTTCAGTATCCAAAAAAATAAGCTGTGGAGACAAAAACATTTTTATTTAACAAAGAACATATTTGACAGGATTTTGTATTTTTTTTTTTTTTTTACTTAATTGCTGAAAAAAATTTGTTGTTGGATTGAGTTAAAATCAAAAAAGTTTGTGACTGTATACAAAGGAAATGAACGTGGAAATGCACAAGTAATTTACATATGAAGTTACCTCAACCCTGCCTACTGGGGTCCGTCTGCGCTTGCATTAAAATAAGGAATTAGGAAGCCTGTATGTGTTAGTGCATGTGCAACAGGTGGAGGTTTGACCCACTGAATTACACATGTGATATTAATACAAGCTGGGCTGTGCACTGAACTCCTTTGTCTGTCAAAGATGTATGTTAAGTTGAATTATATCTGTCTACTCATCTCATGTGCAGAACTTATTTTTCTGGTAGGCCAGTCAGCATCAGCAATTTAAAATCTGGGATTAAGGGTAATATTGTACGTAATTTATCTACAGGATTCTGTGAAGGCAGAAAGTTATCTATCTGAACTGGTAGCTTAACACTGAGAATAAAGTGCTAATCATTAGTCTGATGAAAAATGATTGTGGAAGAGCATAATTGCCACTCTAAGTGGTGTGAACTTCAAATGCAATCTTGCAGAGCCCTGCCAAAAAGACCCCAATGCCAGTACAAGGATTTGACTTGTAGTCAGTTGACAGTCAGCCAGTTTTGACTCAGAAGGTAGAGTGCTACTGACCGAATTGTTAACACTGAGCAGTTTGGTTTTCCTAGGAGGCCACTGAGCCAAAAATGTGATCTTGCTCAGCAGTGCAGTATCTAATGAAATATGATGAAATCATAATGTCATATGCTGTGATTTCCTTGAGTCTGTTAGAACATAGTTGGCCATCAGATCTGGGCTAATAAACTAGACTTTCTAGGCTATGAATTATGATGACTGCAAGATTCACTTTTCCACTATTTGCAGCTGTTGTCCAGCTCCGACTGTTATCTGTGGGCTGGGAACACTCATTCTGTGGTTCATGCTACTTTCCACAGGCTGGCTGAGCTCCTGTCATCTCTGCAGGCTGTGCCACATGGAGGTCAAGGAAGTAGTTCGTACTAACCTCTTTACTGTCATGACACTGTTGCTTACAGAGCTTGACCTACATAGCATCAAAACGACTCTGCATCCTTTGTGAGTTGCAGTCACTGCAGTAGAGACTTGGTCCAAGACTGTGGTGAGAATTACTTGGATCAATTCCAATTCCGAAGGAGTCCAAGCCTGGCATCAGTGTAGATTTCTACCTTGAAATTGTTACTTCTAAAACCAAGTTATTTGTCATGTCTAAGCTATTTCTTTACTGTAATTTTATGACATGCCTTTTCAGCTATCAATGCATGAGGATCATGTTTGTGTTTTGTGTACCGACATATATTCAATATCTCTTTCTTTATAAGGTTTCCCCATCATTGCTGTGCAACATGTTTGGCAGCTTAGGCTTTTTTCCATATCCTGCAGGATAAATGGCTAGTCTAAATGATCAGCGAATACTGATCTTCAAATACAGCTTGCCAGATTAATACGTAAATGATCCAAAATAGAGCCTCAGTTCATACCTCCTACTATTTCACCCTTAGCATCCTGAAGTCTAGTTCAGACTGTGCATCTGTCTCATGTTATAGTGATGGCGGGTTAGTTCATTGTCATTTGAGGCTCAGAATTTTTGTTTGAATATTTCATCTTGCAAAATTCTAGCTGGTTGGTCTCCTGTGTAATATAGTGGAACCAATCAGCCATTTTAAACTGGCTGGTTGGATATATGATGGCATAGTTATTAGCGCAGTCACACACACATTCACAGAAATATGCTGGGAGATGTTTTTCTTGCTTTATTATGTTTGTAAATCTTTTTTTTTTCACACATTGAATGATGATTGAGCAAAATGATAAACTGCTAGTTATTATATATTATATTTTTATATCAATATTTATATATTATTATACTTTTGGGGCTGTTTACTGAGCAGGTATATTCCCCTGGTTTATGACTCTCTCATGCTTATAAATAAGCTACTCTGAACCTATCACCTTTTTAATGAATAGGCAAAAAATAACACGTGGACAAGACAGTGTCATGTGCAGCTTGAGCACTACCAGTAGTTACTGCTTATGAAATAATACAATGTGATGCCAGTCAGCTTGCCACCACCTCTGTAGGCAGTGGTCCAACCGCGTGCTTCCCTGTACTGAGATACATTGACTGTCTCATGTACTGGACTGCAAAAGTAAGCCCAATTTCAAAGGCTGCACTAGAACATTTTGCAGCCATGGATAACAATGGCTGCCAATTTCTGTACAGAATGCTTTTGGAAATACTTCTCAAATGTGCCCCCTTGTCATGCCAGGTCCTGCTCGCTTTTTGTTCTCCACCTAATGCATGTGCCTGCGTGTGTATCTTTTAATGTATCTTTTCTTTTTTACCCACTCTGTATTTTCTTTATAAAAGATCATTCGGATCTCACAGCTGTGCTGGAGGGCTCTGGCATGCACCGAAAAGAGCACGTCTGCACTGATTCACACAGAAATGTAGAAGACGGTATCAGATAGACAGCTAGATGAGGTCTAGCCCACTGGCCCACAGGCAGCTCATTGTGCTCCCAGGAGGACTTAGGCTGGGTTTCTCAGGCTCCAAGCTGATTAAAACAAGAAGTAATGTTAAGGCCATATCAAGTCTCTATTTTGAGGTCTGGGGAAGAAATTGACAGCTGTCTTGCAACTAGAGGTAAAAGGGACACAGATAGCAGCCCCAAGTATGGGAAAATCAACTTTAAAGAGTGATAGTCAAGAAGAAATTAAATTCTAGTATGCCTGTGTTTTTCTTCAGGGTTAGCAAATTTTAAGAATTTGAAGTATAAATAATAGTAATGTATTGAACACCATGAGTGCATGGTGGTGTAGGAAACACATGATACAGACAGCCCCTGTCCTTTAGGCCCTGTAACGGAGCCCCTGTATTCAGAGCCTTTAGGCCCTGTAACATAAGCAGTATCTGACAAACTCACTGGGAATAATTAGGATACCTTCTTAAAGTGTGGTGGTGTTTATGTTCTCTATAGTTGTGATTAGGATTGTCATGGGAGATCCTTTTGGAAAAACAAACAAACAAACAAACAGAACAGAATCTGTGTGGTTTGTCCTTGGGCATCATGTGAAAGTATTGATGCTTTCTGAGGAATATGGGTAAAAGGAGGTAACATGTTAGGGAGTGGAAAGCAGGTACTGGTTTGGGGAACTACAGAAATGTTCATACAGAAAGTAGGTTTGGGTATCATTGCTGTTGGTGTATCATAAAGCTAGAGATAACTGTCACTGTAGAAAAACAGGCATGTCTTTACAATAAAATCTAGATCTCATTCATCTTTTAAGTTTGTAAAATTCATATTTGAGACTTATTGAGGTTTTGTGGCCTTAAAACATACATGTCGCAGAAAACTCAAATCTGAAAATTTACTGAGTATGACAGGGTTTTGATTGGTTTGGGTTTTTTGGGGGTTGTATTTTTTTTTTAAATTGCATGTCTTCCCTACAGCTCTTCTCTTAAAATGTCATTGTTACATTGCAAAGTGCCTGGTAGCAGTTACTAAAGCTCTAGGCAGAATTGTAAAGCAGGTACTGAGGCCTGTTGAAAATGTATGAATGAGATTTTATGCTCAGTTTAGCTCATGTTACGTCCTGTAAGGTGAGAATCTTTTTGAGAATTTGTAATGCTGAATCTGAGGAATGTATGAAGTTCAGAGGGCTTTCAGAAAGGATTTTGATTCTGTAATGCCTAGGATGTGAAGCTACCAAATACTTGTCAGACTTCGCAATTATGCACTTTATAAAAGTCTCATCAGTGACTTTAGTCAATAGGACTTACACAGAAAGTCAAGCATCTCTGAATTTGATCCTTTGTTTTTGGTGTTTGTTTTTGTTGTTTTTTAAAAAGTTGGTGCCTAACTTACCTGATTATGATGGATCATATGATACAGCTTCTCCAAAAGGTACAATAGACTTGCTCATTATTTTGAAAGTATTCTTTCCTGTTTTGCCAATGTCCTTTACATTTTCTGCTCTAAAGATTGTTTTAAAAGGAAAATTCAAGATCGTGTGACTTCTGTGAGATAATTGTACAGTTTGGAGTTAAGGATGGGCTGAAATCACTTGGGCTGTAGTCCTGGGGTTAACTCATCACCCATGTAGCCCAGGTTTAACTTAAGCAATGCATTGCATAGCATAGCATATTATGCCTTCAATTATCCTACCTGGTCCTTTAGCTAACCACATAATGGAAAAGAGGAAGAATATTGACTGCTACTTCTTTCCACTAACCTCTTGCTCATTGGTTACTTATTCTTTATAAAATGAAGTGCCTTGAGCTGCTGAAAATGAGCGCAACAGCTTGAATGTCTTTTGTAGCAAGTGGATCAGTAGTTGCTCTGTCAGGTTACAGGAACTTAGAAAGGTTCATAACAAACTTCTTTCTCCATTCTATAGTTCACTAAAATCATAGTGAACTCTAGAATTATTCCACCAGTAATTAAGCAAGCTTTATGTCAACTCATTTAAAAATAAATATATTTTTAAAAAATCCATAATCAAACCATTGGCTCTAAAAATGAGTTGCTAGTGCAATGAATTCTTGATACTTAAAAGAAAAAGAAAAGTATTTTGGCTGATTTAAGTGCAAATATCTACTGTACTTTCCATGCACTTCTGTTAGCCACTTCAGGTTCCAATACGCTTTTCAAACTGCAGTTGAGCTATGCATGTTTAATTTAAGATCCTTTTGACACTGAAATATGAGCAATTTGGTGCTGCAAACCCTGTAATAGGATCACTGTTAGCATCACTAATGCTCCAAAGTAGCACACATGACAGATAATAGTGTCCTCAAGTATTAACTATAAGAAATTTTTGGAGAACTTGCGAGACAGTGCTGTTTCCTAAGCTGAATCTGAGCTATGGTACCAACCAGGCTGTCTCAGCAGAGTGGTGTTTTCCCTGTATTCTAAGGGAAAAAACACTTTTCTTAGGAATAAAATAAAGCAAAAAATTTTGGTGAGGAGTATCTGACTTCTTATTCAACACCCAGCAGTGTAAGTTTTCTACTGGGCTGGGGAAATAAATCAGAGCATTCTTGTGGAAAGCAAACTTTTTCTGTGAAAATGAGAAATTACAAAAGTTCAAGATTTTCAAAGGTCCCTTTCTAGTCCTAAATTTAGCAAGACACTTTTAACCATCCCTTACCCATACTGTTATTAATATAGGTGTGGGTTCTTTAGACATCAGATAGACTCCATGGTACCTTGTGGTGGACAATGTGGATGAAACACTTCTTCTAGCTTAATATCTTCCCAGATAACTAAATATCTTTCCTGATGCTACGCTCTGAAAGCACAACAAATGTTTTTGCCTAGTCTATGCATGTATGAGGCTGATTGATGTGGCTGGGATTTCTCCCAGAAGCAGATGTGAGGAATGGGAAACACTGCTGGTGAGAACTGCTGCCTGCAGGGATGGGATGTCCATATTCTGGGGATAAAGGAGTGGCTAAGCTGCTCCCTTAAAAGGGAAAATATACCCTAAAGTGATTTTTACAAGCTGTCATCCTGAAAGGAGTCATGCCTCATTTAGGAAATAGATCTTTAAAAGCAAGGATCGTGGGGGAAAGCACACACCTTGGACTTTACAGAGTATTAAAGAGGCTGAAACAGAGCTGAGAAACTGAATGTTGCTTTGAAGAGCTTGGGAGATTCTGTCTTTAGTGGAACTTTTCTGGAGGCAGAAATAAATCTTGCTCCTATGAAAATGTGTTGCTACAAATGTGGTGTTAAAAATCTTTGAGCATAAGGAAGACCTTTCTCTTTTCCAAGTTGCACATTGACATGGCCTATGTTCGGGAGAAAATAATTGCAGTCACGTCATGCTCTGGGTGTAACTTTACTGCGGAGTGCAATGGGAAAGGGTGGTACCCATTTCTTGAAAACCCAGCAAGTACAAGGTTTTAAAATACTAATAAAGCAAAAAATACAGTTGTAACTGAAACATCATATATTGAAGTGTGGAAGCATAGTCATTGATTTGTCAGTATATTGTTGGTCTTGTACATCTGTGTTAGCCATTTCTTACCAGAGCAAGCAATTTAGGCATGCTGCCCCAGTCACTTTTGGAGAATGAGCAGGCAGTGGTGTTGCCACACATGGACTCCACCACTGCCTGCACAAGTGACTGTCCACAGAACCACCAGGAGAACGCATACTTACCTGACTGCTTTGATGTCTTTGAAAATACATCTGACTTTCTACAAGGCAGGTCCCAAGTGCATGTTCTGGCATTCTTTCTGCTTATTTTGAGGACTTTTTCCTCCACCACTAGAAGGGTAAAGCTATTCTGCAAGATAAATTGCATACATATTGAGAGGGAGGAAATTAGTTCAAGGGCTCATAAACAACAGGGTATTACTGAAGCAAATTTGAGTTGTTTTAAAAAAGCAAAAGAATTTACCTTGCACCTTTCTAGTTATTTTGTTTGTATTGATAACCAATTAATTGATTTATATTTCTGATCACATTTTATGCTCACTGGACTCTATTTTTCTCCCCAGCATGTCAGCACAGGTCGTATTTTTCTGTTGTCATTTTTGAGTTGCTACCCATTCTATGGTATGAGCTTTCTTAACAAAGCATGTTGTAAGATAAGCTGTTTGTATTAAAACCAAAGCAAGAATCCCACATACCTATACATGCATATAAAATACACCGAAAAAAGGAAAGTTATGAACAAATGATAGTTGCCCCTAAAACAGCAGGCAAGCTAGCCAGCTGTGAAGGAAACTAACATGATGTACTAAAGCAGAAACACAATATAATGGGGAAATGCGGTTCTTTGTTCAGATCCGTTTCCTATTAACACTTATAATGTTATGCTTGTGCATGCTATCCCCTGAGGACCACTTGGTCAGCCTTAAATGAATAACAGTGAAATATGTAAAAACTGCTAGATGCATAAAACTTCTGTGCACCCTTAGTCTGTTGTGTGTATGAGCTCCTTTTAAAGGAAATCTGAGCTATTTATTGCATGGAAGTTAGAGTTAAAATGCTGTTACGTTGCCAGGGGCCAACCACTAACAGTGATTTTAAAGGGTGAGAGCAGAGTGAGATTAGGGCAATTTGAGCATGATGCTTAAGGCCTCTCTAGTTATTACTGAGGGAGAAAACTTTTTAGTATCAAAGGAGGGGAAACGGACTTTGTAATGCCACTTGGCTGGGCTGACAGCAGTGAGAGAGGCTTCTGTGAGGGTCTTCCAATTCAATGCCCTATTGCAGTCATCTGTTTCTTTGCTCTGTAGGGTACTGAAGCCGATGCTAGTCAGGTGCATGATGGAGGCTCTTGGGGGAGGTGGCTGTGAAGTATTCTTTCCTGCTGATTTGAAACTGAGGTGGAAGATTTAAAATAACAGTCCATATGTCAGATCTTGTAGCCTTTGCCTAATTTTCGGATAGTTTTTGAAGCCAGAGGAGTAAACATTTCTCATTTACGAAAATGCGTTCGGTTGATGGAGCATGCACACAAAGAGAAGATAATGTGAATAAATGTAGAAAGAGCTGTTTTATTGACTTCTTCAGTTGCAGAACTTTGCCCTGGTATAAAGAGATCATCGTTTCAGATATTTAAGCATCTAGCATATGTTAGAAAATTAACACCATATACTGCAAAATAATTCTGAAAGAAGATGAATATAGCAACCTAAATTATCATTGATAGCAGTCACAGGAGCTTGCATTTGTGTTTTGGAAAAGTAACTACGTTTGTTAACTGATACATGGGTGGCTGCAAGGAGAGGATGTTCCTATGGATGTGGACTCTCTCCTAAGACTGATGTTTTTAGAACTGTCCTGATCAGGTAATCATCAACGCTGCTTGATCCAGAGCTGTGGTCTTCCCTAAAGGACTGTCTGATTAGCACAAGAAGATATACCTGTGATCTTTATGTGAACTTTTATTAAAAGGAGTGGATTTTTCTCTGTTGGACAGCTGTATGGCTTACTTAATAATTGCTGGTCTTCCTCCTAGGGAAAAAAGAATAATATATTGAAATAATTAAATCTTATTTTGCTCTTCAGTCCTATCCAAACAAGGAAAGGAGATGGGAGAAGAAGCTAGATATTAGAAATAAAACAGCAAACCCTTTTATGTGTAACAAAATTGTGATGACAGAGCCTATAAGGGTAAAAGAAGTGCATTCTGTATCTCAGCTTGTTAACCACCTTATTGATATTCCTCCCAAAAGCACAGCTTTAATATGGCTGTAATTAAGCAAAACCACTCCCCTAAAACTCTCTTACCACAAGACATTGGCTCAGTATCTCCCTGTGCAATATTTCTGAACACTCGTCCATTTCTCCACCCTGAGGTCTGACTAGTTGAGACTGATGAAGTCTGAACACAGACTTCGAGGGATTTCTAATGGGATAATCAAGAGGTGGCTGTTGAGCTTCAGAACATAAGTCACTTTCAGGCTTAAGTGTTTGTTTTAAATCCTAAAGAGCACCTTAGGATTCCTAAAAGATTAGTGAACATGGCCTCCCAAATCTGCTCTAATGCTCTTTTTTTTTTTTTTGGACAAAATTGACAGCACAGTCAAGAGCCTGTCAGGTAAGGGAGATAAATACAATGGAAGAGCAAACAGTAGGAGAAAAGAGAACTTCTGTGGTAACATATTCTCCCTGGATGTCATAGACCATGTGCAAATAATGAGCACACTGAAAGAAAGGCAGAACCTGGTTAAGTATTGTGTCAGGAGAGCCTGTGATCTCAGGCTATTAAATACTCCAGCGCTCTTTCAGAGCATCATAATTCAAAAGGAAGGTGACAGTGTGGTAACCGTGAGCTGCTGCCTAGCATGGGGCTGGAAGGGAGGGGGGAGCAAGATCAGAGCGGGCTTTGGGATGAAAGGAGGTTATCTCATTTTCATAAGGAAGATTGCTCAAATACCTGCTTTGACCTCTTGTGTCGGAGCATGAATTTCAATGAAGGGATAAATGGTGACATCTCACCCATCAGTCAGATTTTGAGGATCACGTTGTGTTATATTAAATCATGCTTGGAAATCTCTGGCTAATACATTTAGAGAAATAACTCTCAGGATCTTCTACCTCCCTTCCTTCCTCCTTAAAACAGTAATGAATCCAAACTGCTAGCAAAAAGTAAGAGCTCAAAGATGTTGTACACAGACCATGTTTCTGGGCTGGGTGTTTTTTTTAACGTCAGTTTTCCCACAGCTGTTAAAATGTTACAGTCATTAAGGTATCAAAAGTGTCTAGCCAAGAAGAGAGACTTTTCTTTCTTTAGGCTCTTGAACTGTTTGAATATTTTGCTTAGAAGGGCTCCATTCTTTGTTTCTTTCTGTGAAGAAAGTAAAGCTTGTAATCTGTCTGTACTGTAAATCTCAGTTAAGAGCCATTCATTGAAGAATAAACTATGCCTTCTTCTGTGAGGCTATTTTTCTAACAAATCTGATTATGTGCCTGCAAACTAACAAAGGCAATTAGCGGATGCATGTTGTCCTATCCACATTTTGAAACTGTTCTAAATTGTAGGAAAAACACGTTTTAAGGGTTATAAGAAATTTTATATACTGATATTCAGGGGTTTTGTCTGCTCTGACTCAGGTTGCCAAGAAAAACCTGAGGGACTGTGCTGTAGTTCTGAATTAGAAAAGGAATTGTTGTAGAGATCAGGAATATTTTGAAGAATATATTTTTACTGCAGGAAATTAAGCCCTTTTCTCATGATCATGGGGAACAATCAAAGGACCAAGGATGGATTCTCCTCTTCAGCCCCAGACCCCAGTACTCAGCATCCTGACCCAAAAGCATGTTTTTTCTCAGAGCCACATGCCAGTACTGATCAGGCTCTTTTAAACCTTTCTTGTATTTATATGCTGCCTCTTCATCTCTCTCCAGTGTGACAATGATCTACCCACACGGCCTTCCCTAAGAAATAACTTGGCAAAAACTTTTTCCCCCAGATCATCCAAATTACTGAGCAGCTTTGTACTTTTTTTTTTGCTTTTGTTCAATAAAGAGAAAAAAAAATAAAAACAACAGAGAAAGAAAGGGAAGTTTCAAGGGTGTTTAAGCTGGACTTTAGCAATATATTCTCTGGCACTATGTTCATCCTTAGCTTTTCTTAATGCGGGGCGCAAGAGTCCCCATCAGCTAAGAGGGTTATCATTTAATACCATAAATAAAGCTCCAGGGGGGAGACCCAAACTGCCCTTAACTCAGCAGCTAAACAGGTACCCAGTTAATGTGGAAGCCTCCAGGAAAAGCTGGTGTGTTTGCTGCGGTCCATACAAAAGGAATGTTTTCCTTTTTCCCTATTCCCCCCCTTTTCTTCTTTAAATAAGAAATGACACTTCACCAGGTGTTAGTAGACTCTTCATCATTCATGGCATTGCTTATTGACTCAGATGTGAAATTTAGCTCTTCTCTGTGACTTTTCAAGGAAACACTAGTGGAAAGCTCTGGTTATGTCTGTATAAAAGAAGGGCAAGATCACAAGGCTCATTTTGCATAAAATTTTTAAGAATGTGTAACTTCTGCTGCCCAAAATCATGGCACAGTTTTTTTAAGGCAATCAAATGTGATGTGGTTGAGGCTTTTTTTTTTTTTTTTTTTGATGGGGTGGATTTATTATTTTAAACTTAATATAAATAGGAAGAAATCTGTAATGCCAAAGCTATAAATCTTTGGCTTTCATAAAAATTACGGAATCATTGAGCTATATGGCTGGAGGGGACTTCAAGTGTTCATCTAATCCTCTGCCCAAAGTAGGATTAAGTAACATCTACATCATTTCTGACAGAAATATCTCTAATGTGTTTTTGACAACCTCCAGAAATGCAGAGCACATATCCTATTGCTGTGCTTAACTGTATGCAGTTTGAGACAAGTTTTTCTTTCAGTCTAACTTGTAACCTCCTTGATGCAAAAATAAACATGCATTTTATTTTTTGTTCTACTCAAAACAGATAGCAAGAAAGATATTATTTCTTCTTTCTGTCTTCAGCAGCATTTTATGTATTTGAAAATGTATTATGTCCACCGTCTCTTGTCTTCTATAGACTAACCAGCTTGCTTGGTCTGTCCTTACTCTTCTAGACTTCAAAGAGTTTACCTAGCTGTCCAACTGGTTCTTTCTAGCTGACCCACCTTTAGCTAGGAACAGCACCTAAAAGCAGATGTGATACTTCAGATGGGACCTACTGATGCAAAGGAAGGGATTCACACACCTATATTTAAAAATGCGGTTAGGAGGTAAAAAATGTGCTTGGTCCAGCAGCACCTACAGATGGTTCCCATTGGAAACAAAATGTTTACCAACTGAAAAAACTAGAAAGAAATTCTTTTAACTTCTCCAAGCTTGAAGGAGCTCTGCAGAGAGAGAACTGCTCAGCAGCAGTGATTTCTTTGTTTTCAATTGCAGAATCCATACCATCACTAATAAATCATGACAGTGTGACAAATGACCAGTCTCAGCTGAGAGATCCTACCCGAAATCCCATTTGGTTGTGTTGCACCTACCAAGGTTTCCTTTGGAGCGGTTGGTTCAGTGCTGTCTCCAGGGGAAGTGTGCCACCTACTGAATCACCAGCTCTGCTTCCTGAAGCACCCTGGGGTTTCCTTGGAGGGCTCCCAAATGCATTTGGCCAAGACCAACGCTGTTTAGCTTATGGGAGCAGACCAGATCACAGCCTGAGGCTGTTATGGCTGCTAGCCATATTACTCATTGGGGATGTTTAGTCATGTATCTCTGTGAAGGGAGACCTTATTGCATTAAATGTCTCAAGTTAGTTCTGCATATATTGTTTGTAACTTGCTTTGTGACCCTGAGTGGAAAGAACTGCATATATATAAAATATTGAGACTCAATAGAGTGTATATAACACGTATGGACACTTTCAGGTAATTTTTATAATAACCTTTCATGTTATAGCTATGTGATTGAAAATATAACAAAAGAGTGGGAAGGCAGCCTCTTTCAAGGTCTGCTGATTCACTACTGAGTTATTCTGACTTCACTGTCGAAAGTCCAGCTTTGATGCTTAAATATTGGTAAATCCTCACCAACATGGTTGTTTAAATCTAATCGTAGTGAGTACTAGGATCAACACTATCTGGCTAATATTAAACAGAATACAGTTCCACTTGACTGCAATAAGTCCTTATTGATATTTTATTATTAATAAATTCACAAATGGTAGAATGCTCTGCATAACACACCTCATATTCTCACTCTAGTTGAAACACACCCCCTCCAGGAGGTAGCTTACAGCAGGATTGTTTAAGTCTTCTTATATATATTGGTTTCAAAAGTACAGATAAACCCCAAACCACCACAAACCGGCGTGCTTTCTACCTCTGTACAAATTACTAAACCTTCTTTTTTTTTTTTGAAGGTATTAGTACATGCCTGGGATCTTGTTCTCTATAAATGGTCTCTGATCCTGGCATTAATACCCCTTATGATTTCGCTCTCTCTGCTTCATTGTACCCCTGCTTTGAGTATACACAGCAGGAATTGAAAATAAAAAAGCATTAAAGAACTGCTGGCACCTTGTGGTAAATGTTTGAAAAACATTTTTAGCAACAGTTTGGACTGTAAAACATAAAATCTGAATTTTCTCAGTCACTGAGACTATTCTGATGAAAAAAGGATCCTTATTATTTCATTCTATTTATATCCTCGCTATGACTCTTCAGTCCATTTCCTACCTGCTGCCTACAGTTTCACCTGGCACATACTAAAACCTTGTTTTTTTAAAGGAGTTTGTAAAGGTACAGTGGGCCTGGCTGTTTCCAAATGAGATAGTTTTGTTTGCAAGACTATTAAGTGAGAGGCAAAGACTACTGAGCAAGAACTGATTTGTACACAGGAAAGAAAGCTTAGCTCAGTGGAAATATGTTTAGGCAGGGAAAATAACTCAGATGGCCCCATGTGCTGGTTATGCTACTTATTAGTTCTATGTAGATAGGCAATATGAAGGACATGAGTTAAGTGGGATTTGAAAAGAAAGAAGAGCAGTGGTTTGGTGCACTAGTTGGGAGTTTTTCCTCAGGAAAAAGAAGAATGAGACTTCAAGGGTATTTTTATATGGTGGTTATTTTTATTGCAAGCGAAGAGATGGGGTGGAAGGGAGCAGAAGGACTAGGGAGGTCACAAATGTAGCCTGGAGTAGGCTGAGTAAGTGAGAACAGGAAGAATAAAATTGGTATCATAGACTAGGAGAGCCAACAGATTAGATCTAATGTATGTGTGAAGAAGACAAAACAGAAAGCTCTTATATGAAAACATTCTTGTGAATGACCTGAGCCTAGTTCCAGACGGTATATCAGTCTGCCTCTCGTCTGTGCTTCATTCTAAATTCACTAGCACTCTGCACTTTACAGACCTTTTTCTTATTCCCTATAAATTTCTTATGTAAGCCAGGTTAGATGAAATGAAAAATAGAGTTGTTTTTCTTAGGTGCATGATTTAAAACTTAGCAAGAAAACTTGTGGAAAACATAATTGGCCTAAACAAAACAAAACTTTGAAGGACTTCACCAAATCAAATGCAATTTTTATCAATGCCCTCTGAAGCATTTTTTTCAGTGGACTGTTTTCATGGCAAAGTTCAGCTCTCAGTTCCCAGGGTTTCTGACTACAACTCTTTACAGTTTTCACTGTCCTTATAAAAAACAGACAAAATGGTTTAAGGAAATATTTTGTAAAATATTCATTATCTGGCAAAGACCAGGCCTGCAGTATTTCAGCCTAAAAAGGGAAAGTTTTGGAAGGTTTTGAAAGCATCTAAAAAAGGGAGATAGAATGAAAATGAAGATGCAACTGTAAACACAAGTTTTAATGTCATTCATCCTGCAATACGCTTTTAAGTCAGCATTATCTTTTTTACAGTCACATTTATTATATATACATAATGCTTTCTACACGATAATATCTGTTATCTACGTGTGTGTTTGAGAGATATATTCCCCTACATATGCGTATTACGAGCACAGCAGTAAGGCAGGTAAAATCACACCAGTCACATCCTAGAATTAATTCTGGTTTTGCTTTGTGTTTACCTCCTCAGCTCCCATTTGACTAAATCCCTGAAGCTGCTTTTGGGCACCTGCAGCTTCCATTTCTTTCAACAGTACTTGCAAAGATTTAATAGCTTTTTGTTTGAGCACTACGGAAGTGCTGATCAGCTAAGGAATCAGATGCAACTGAATAGAGATTTCATTACGTGGCCTCTAAAACATAGAGGAAAAAGAACTGTATAAGCGATCCTGGGTAAGAGTTAGATGATGATTGTGATGGCTGCCCATTCTTATGTCTCTTTAGGCTGGAGGCACAGACTAGCCAACATGGACAATCAAAGCAAAATTAAAACACAGCAAAGTGAACACATATTAACCGACCAATAAAAATAATAACATTCATGATAATCAAGCAACTGGACTGTAACTTGTGCTCTGAACCTTGCCAAATTTGGGGCTGCTGGCAGTCCACCAAGTATAGCACTTACAACAGACAAGGGCCCCTCATCTAAGAAAGCCCTGCTGCAGTCCCTAGAGAGCTTTGCCCTACGAACTAACAGCAAGAGCATCCCAGCTGGTCTGAACAGACAGCGTGGAAATACAGCATAAGATTGCTGTGAAGGGAGATTAAACTAAACTTGCGTTTTGTGTGAATTGAGATTAAATGAAAGGACTCAGTTGTTATTTAGTAAAAACAGTTTCCTAGGTTACTTTGGAGTCATTTTTACTGTGTTGGTATGATGTAATCGGCTGGTTTAACATTTAGAGCTAGTAAAACATGTGCGTATAATTTTTTTTTTTAAAGGATGTGCCTAATCACTTTCATTTTGCACTCACTTAGCTCAATATTAATAGTTTGCGTTGGCTGAGGATTTACAAACAAGCTTAGGAGTGTAACAGTCTAAATTTCTGCATCTGATGGCCTGAAAGTTAGAGGGAGTGAGGAGTTTTGTCGGACTCCTAGATCTTTCCTCCCACACATGCTGGCCACCAGATAAATCATGTGTATGAATTTACAGTGGAGTTGGTGCTGGATGTGAAGCAACACCCAGAAGTGAAGTTCTTGAAATAATTTCCTGTGAAAGCAACAGTAGACAGATTTGTAATCACGGATCACGGCATTAATCAGGTAAACAAACCATCCATTTTTTGCTGCGGCATTCCTGAAATCCCTTTTAGGAACACCGAAAGTTCTACATACCACCTAATAACGAGCGTAACCAGAGCAGAATGGCACACAGTGACACAGGGACTTCTCAGGTCCATGGGGCACAGATGTAAAATTTCTCTGATAAAAGTTTAAGAGTCAGGAGACATCTGAAATACTGCTTACATATTTCAGTAGTATCAGTACTACTTATCCCTATTGTAGTTAAAACATTTCTCTGCTTCAAAGCTTTCAAAAGGTTGCTCTGTCAGCCAAGAGAAATTTCAGGCAGGGCTGTGAATTAGTAAATAAGGGTAAACTTCGTCCTGCACTGTTATTCACGCTGACAAATTCCCACTCTGTAAAAGCTGCTGACAGCTACGGACTGCTCAACAACTGCAGCTAACTTGGGAGAATCTGCTCTAGGAAATAGGGCAGGTAGGTTTCATTCAGCATGCTTAAGTATGGGGGTTGCTGGAGGGGAAAGGACTGGGTGGTGTTGAAAAGGAAAGTCTCAGATTGGAGGAGGCTGCTTGTGGAGCTACACAATGTTCAGTACAGTCCTGATTTTGTTTAGTGTTTTCATTAATGACGGTAATGCAAGTATAATAAGTACTGCTGGTGACGCAGGGTTTGAAGACATTGGCAATTAAAAGAAGGACCTGGATATCATACAAAAAAAGAAAAGGAAAAAGCAACACACACAAAAAAAGCCCTGTATGAGTTTTGAGTACTGAAGTAATGGCAATGGAATGAAATTCAATATTAAAAAATGCAAGGCTATGCCTGGGGGGACTAATAAAAATTTCTAGAAGAAGAAGCTGGGAGCTCATCATCTGGAAACAGCTATGTAGGAGGAGGGCTCTGGGACAGTGGGAAGTGGTCATGGAGTAGCAGCAAGCTCCTGTGGTGGTGGTCTGCTCATTTCCTAGATACCAGCACTCTTAAATAATGATGCATCAGGAAGCTGGCTTTCTAGAGGCACTGGGAGGTATTAGACTGGTGTGGTGGACTGATCTGGAGTTAACTTTTACTACTGATGAAAACATGCTAGGGAAGATGGGGGAGGTTCCTTGGTAAGGGTCTCGAAAGAAAGTGACTTCAGGAAGAAAGACTTAACTGATAAAGGGATACTAGAGAAAATTAGCATGTTCAACACAAAGGGCTGGGAAAAAGGTCTTTGCATCAGGAGTCTGGACAGATATGAAAGAGCTAAAATTGCATTGGTAAAAGCCAGAGAATATGATGTTGCAACTATTGACGTGCAGGGTGGTGAGACATATGTTCCAGTTATGAAGCAATTACAAGAATATATAAGCCCTGAAGTGGTTTCAAGCTCAATTCAGATTGGCATCTCCATGCAGAATAATTAACACGCAAAAGCTTGAACATGAGGGATGAAAACAGTAGAAAATTTCTAAATCCTAAGAAATGAAATTTGTGCTATTTGGAAGGAGAAAAAAAAGTGAAAGAGAGACAAGAGAGAAACAGTAAAGGCTTGGGGTTTGGAAAGTTAAAAACTAAAGGGATGCATCCAAGTTAACTGGGAAAACTGATCTCGTCACTGTTTCTTCTATATCAAAACTATTCAGCCATATTCACAGAGGTGTCTGATTACGATAGAGGCAATCTTGGGCTCTGAGTGGACTCTGCAGGTTCTCAGATGAGTTAATCATCAATGTTTTCATTTGTTTATCCTGTTTCTACAGGATGGGTTTTTTAAATTTTTTTTTAAATTTTTTTTTAGACAGCCTAAAAATCTAGTTTGTTGGGATTTTTAAAATTGAGCTGATTCTGGTTCATTTTTCAACAGGGTGCAATTTTTCTAATACAGAATTTACAGAAGTGCCTCATTGGCATAGGCTGCAGTTACTAAGGACAAGCACCACCATTTGATTTCTGTACAGTGGCAGGGAGAGGCTAGTGTTAGAAGGCATGCAAGCAGATGACTGCTCCATGTGTAAATCCAGGCACAGTTTGTGTGGAATACATGCTTAACCACTGAGTGTTGCAGTGTACACTCATGTTTTGTAGCTAGGATTTTTTATTCTGGAGTTTATTTAGGATTTTTCTGCAAGAGTAGGAAAGCTGTATGTTTTGACTCATAGAAACTGGTGTTAAAAGCAAAACAGCATCCTGAACAACAGAGTGTGAAAGGGAAGTTAGAAATAATTTCTCTTTCATTTATAATTACAGTAAAACTGGTGGTGTAACTCTGACACTGATATCAGTAAAATGCAGATTTTCCTTTCAGAGTCCAGAAAGGATCTGTTTGAGTGTCTGTGAGAGATCTGTTTGGTTTTAATATGTTTAGAAATAACAGATAGCAATACTTTTCCTGTAGAAAAGCAGTGGTGAGCTAAACATAGTACGTAAATATCCACAAAAAAGTGGATAGAGATGGACCTCACTTGATTTCAGAAAGGATCTCTCAGATAATGAATCTGTGACTGGTGAAATTATGAGGAAACTGAAGTAGGATTTCCTGTTTAACTGCAATTAAAAAAAAAAAAGTGGGAAAAAGAATAGTTTTTCCCCTTTAAAATAAACATCAAAATGTCTAACCATGCAATGGCTTTATGTTATCAAAATAGAGCTTTAATTCTTATGGCTGTTGTTACATTGGAAACTTTACATTTCAGAGAGAGTCACTGCAAACAGGGAATTGCAGGCTGGTCCTTAGTTGTGGCTGCATCTGTCTCTGTGCTGCAGACTTCTTTGGTTTTTAAGAAATATTGGAAAAGTCCTCTGTACTAAATGAGGCTGGAGTTTAGGTGTTATGATGCTGGATGTAAATTAAATTCAGATCATCCCTGAGGATGAGCCTGGATGAGCAGAATTACTTGGCTCCGTAACTCATGGAACTGTAAAGCTTAAGTCAGTTTGTCCAGCAAGAGTCCAGCAAACATTTCTTAGTGGTCAGTTATAGCTGTTTGTTTCCATGAAGGAAATATTGTACTGTCAGCTGGATTACTAGCAAAAAGAGGATCTTGAAAACCAAGTTACCTTGTGTTCATTTTTATCAGGTAGCAGTGTATATCCATGATTCTGTAATGGGGGTTATCTGAGTCCCAGCACTTTCCTATTCCAATTGGAACAGAGTTCCAAATCTTTGCCTATTTTTTCTTTTTTTTTAAGTTTCATTAGAATATTAATTATTGTTATCATGGTAAAAAATAAAGATGAGGGCTAACAAAAATGCACGAAGAAGACAATTTAGGAGAACACTAAAATTTGCTTTAGTTGTAATCTGCACTATCATTCAGTGCTCGCCATACTATGCTTCACAGCACATATTTAATTACAGTATATGAATTTGCTCTTTTAGTTGAGCTTTTGCAATTTCAGCTTACTTTTCTGCCTGTTGGAAGCACAATGGGGAAAGAACATCAGAACCAGGTCCTTTTTTCCGTTCCAAAAGCTGAGATGTGGCTATATATGATACAAGTTTTAAACTGGGTCCAAGATAAAGCCTTTGAAGTTTCACACTAAAGATTAAGATATCTGAGATCTGAGGTCAAAATATTTCAGGTACATGGATGGCAACCTTCTTCAAGCAACTCTAAAAATAGCAGTGGCTTCACTTTCAATGAGAACATTCTAATTATCCACTAGAAGAGTAATTAAGAGTCACACTGGGGAAGGGAACCTCCTGTTCATTATGCATGAACATATAAAGATTACACAGCATATTTAAAAAAAATTGTTTACTTCTGTCCTTAGGAAGCATCTACCCTGTGCACTCCTGTGCTGTTTGCTGGCCAGCTGCCCCTCTCCCGTGTCAAGGGTTGATTGCATTGCATGACTTTTTACGGCTGGCCTGCAAGGTGCTTTAGGGTCTTTCAGAGTGAAAAGTTCTACCAAAAAGTAAAGTATTATTTGTTATTTTGCATAAATTGCTATGTTATTTGTCTTCGGTATTTGTGGTTTGCAGCTGTAATAAAATAGCTGGCTACTTGGACTGTATGACTCAGTATGTAATTGGATACAGAGATCTTAACTTCCAGGTCATCCTCCCATCACCAGCCCACGGCTATTTGGCGAGTATATAATAAGTAGGCTATTCCTAGTAGCTGAGTGCCCCAGCACAAAATCCATCAATCCCAAGTGGCATTAACGTGCTTAGAACCATCACCGGGGAAGGGTTTCTTACCTTGAGATTGTTCTTGAGGATTTGGGTTAAGATTTGTTGCTAAAATGTTGCATGTAAGTCTACTGGCCATCATGCACATTGCACATCTCCATCTCCAGAGCTGTTGGATCCAAACTTCTCTTGGTTCTTCTTCCTTAAATATTTTCAGTAGGGCATTTCTAACTTAGTGGCACATTTGTGCATGTGTGTGTACATAGGGGTACATCTAGCTCATAGGATCCATTTAGAAAAACTAGCTCTGCCTCTGAAAGAACTCAATGCTGAGCACTTTGATCTAAGTCTCTTTAAAGGAGAACAGCTTTTTCCTGACTTGGGAACATGTGTCCCATTATCTTATGAACAACTTGAAATATCCTCTCTTAACACTGCTTTAGTTCTGCTGAAATTGGTGAACCTATACATTCTTGTGTCCTTGCTAGTGACAGCTAGCCCACTCAGACCTCACAGCCTCTCTGTGCAGACACTTGTGCTGACAGTCCCTCTGTCTATGGGACACCCAAGTTGAACTGAACACTGAATACCACCACATGGGTTTGCAGTGGTCTGTAACTGAAAAGGTTCGCTGGAAGCAATTTGCAAAGAAATCCTTAGGAAACCACCTGGATGGTTATTTTAAATTAAAAAAAGGAAGAGATGCCACTTTAAAAAAATAATTTTTAATACTAGGTTTAAGGTTCCATACATGTGATAGTCATTAAAGCTTATTTAACCCTGAAATTATCTGGCCTCTTTAATTCCACAGGGATTGTAAGGCTCTTGGGTTAGAAATGAAAAATAATGTCAGAATGAAAATGAGACTTTCCTGAGTGTAGGACCATTATTACAGAACATTTTCTTAATCAAGCCTCTTTAAGAGCCAAGTAATGGAGAAAAAAATAATCAGGCTATATTGCTTTCATCCATGGGGTCTTTGCTGATGCTTTGGGGCACTGATTGAAATAAGCACACGTCAGTTCCAAAGGCTGGCTGTGACACACTCACCTAAAATGCATGTAGAACTGATGATTTGTCCATTCTCAACCTCAACTCTAGTACACCCAGTTCCTTGTTACAATATGCTTTTGAGATAAATCCCAGTGAGCTCTGACATTTGGGCTCTCGAAATTCAGAACTTTCTGGTTGTTCAGACTGGAAACATTCAGCAGAAGCAGTGATTTTTGTCAAGCTTCTTTTACACCAAACATCTGTGGTGTGCCCCACCACCCTTTCCCCAAGGATGAAACATGCTGCAGGGAGGGTGTTGCAAGCATTCCTGAACTAGACAGCTAAGCTAGAGTCATAACTGTGCTGGCCAGGGCGCTAGTTTGAAGAAGGATCCCATTAGAATTAAAACATCCCACAACTCACATCACAACAACCCTATTCTTGAGCGTGGCTGAACATGGAAATTTAAGGATGGGGGTGGAGTGGGGGAGAAAGAAAAGATAGACAAGTAAACAGATAAAGAGGGAGCTCTTGCATGCAAGTGGAATTTCCTCTGAGCACAGGACATTCTTTATCATTAGCTGGCCTGTCACAGGAAGGAAAATGGGAAAACAGTGTTTCCTGTTAGGGGGGAAGAAAAAAAATCAATAGGCCTTGGAAATACCTGCCTGGAAAGAACTTTTTTGTGTTCCTACCAGCAATCACAAATAAGTTTTTAACTCCTTTGGAGCATGAGTTCTGTTTTAAAGCAATCTGGTTCTTGAAGTGGGACTTCAGTGTGATCACGTAATTTAGAAAGATCGACCATTAAGGCTGCTTGGATCTTTCTTTTTTTTTTTGTTTCAGAAAATACTCTAACTCCTGGAATTATCTTCTGAAAGACAAAGGCTGTTTTCAAGGCAGTTAAATTCTTCTGACTTTGTGTCTATGAAGCTAGTAATAATTAAAAGGGCCATTTGTCATACAAACACAGTCACTCCTGTAGTACTTTGATTAAGATGCTCACAGATGGACAATGGGTCTCCTCTTGCTTCTGAAAAACCAAGGGGTTTTACTGAAAGAACACTGTTACCAAGCAAGGCCTTGAAGCCCCAGGAAGATAATAAAATACCCTGTAGCTCCTGCATTATCTTTTTGGTTGCATTTTGCTCTGAATACAGCGGGTTGGTGCAAGTGTGGTTCTTTCAGAAGGCTGAAAAAAGTCTGGTTCACTGACAAAGACTGCAGGAATGGATGTAAATGCATAAGCAGACCCAGTGTAACCTGGGTTCCCTAGGGTAATAGATTTGGTCTTTGGTAGTAGCTTCTTTACCTCCAAAGGTGGGCCTGGGGATTTAAGTTTGTGCTTTGATTGCAGCCACATTCCCCATCAGTTTGAAGCTGTTCTGAGCTAGGGATCTGTCCTGGGACCATGACAGAGTATATAGCAAAGCCAGTGGCATAACTGGATGAGCAGAAGCTATGTAATCCAGCAGTGTAAATGAAAGAGGACAAAATAAGGAGGGAGGGAAGATGACCTCTTAGACATGCATAGAAAAAGGGGTTGGAAGTCACTTTTTTTTAAATGGAAAGGGAGAAGTGGGCTGAGCTTAAAATGAAACCATCATCAAGGCTGGAGTTAAAAGAAAGCTTTAGGCATGATCTAACTTTTATTTTATTACATGACAGAAGACAAAAAATCAATAGCTGGTAATTCAGACATAAATGAGTTATACAGGCCATTGACACAATGGACCAAACTTTGTAACAACCACATCTGATGCTGTCAAGCCACAGGCTTCAGTGGCGCCAGTAATAATTATGGCTGATCACCTCTAATTCAGAGCTGCCTTGCTTGATAAAGGTGTCACTCTGAGTGGCTGCAGCATCAATATCAATTGAGGATGTCATCCAGCAGGTCAGTCTGCTGTAGAGAACTGTGTTGTTTAATTGAATAGGATAAACCCTTGGTTTTCCCCTCCTCTCATTCTGTCTTTAAAAGTCATATATACCTTAAAAACAATTTGAACTCATGACTGAAACAACTTGAATTTAAGTGTAAACCGTGACTCTGGTTTGCTCTCACATAAGTATGACTGAAGCTAATGGTGTTGATCCATAGAAATATATTCCAAAGGTAATTTATAACCATAAGAATATCCTCAGGAGGAGACTTTGGTACTCAGCAATAATCTCTATTGCATTGCTGCTTTGATCAATTAATAAATCCACACCAAAAAAAACCCAACCTGTTTGTTAAAATGCTGCTAGGCAATAGAAATTGTTTTTTCATAAACTCACATCATTATAAGGAGGCAAAGAAAATAAAACACATTTGCTTTGATGTTTTCCTATTGTTCTCTGAATTTTGGGGGATAGGTGTGTCCATAGACTGTCAGGAAACTGAATTTCACACAGAGCCAGAGGGTGAAGAGACCTTGTAAAATAGTTCTTGATCTATGTAGAAAGGAGTCACTTTTAAATACCCCTCCAGAGTTTCAGGTGCCATCAATGCTTACATCTCTGCAGTTTGGCATTGAAGCTGTAAGTCTTTGTATTGCTGAGGGATGGTATGTCTGCTTAAACATCTTCATGTATTATTATTGCTCAGGACTTGCATTCTTTTGTGAAGCAACTGTTTTGTACTGTATTGACTATAATTAATTGTGAGTGATGAACAGTGAAAAAATCCTTTGTGGGGAGGACACAGGAGGTATTTCAGCCACTGTCACTGTAGCATTTAACATCAGGAGGAATTAGAAACTGCAATATGATGGAGCAGAGCACTTTGCACCACAATAGCTTATGCTTGTGCACATGCAAAATTATTATAAGTTTCAATTAGAAACATTCTCTGTCTTTAAAAAAAATCATGACTGTCACAACTGGGAGATAAACACCAGAAAGGCATTGTTTTAAACACAGGGTAGGCAATAGCAGCAGCAGTGCAGTGAGTTAGTTTGTAAACTTGTAGTGCTTTATGGCTTGGGACTTTTCTTGTACATTTTAAGTAGCAGAGAAAGAAAGTGCCTTGCACCTGTGCATTTGCAAGTGTATCAAGAAACAGCCCTGTAGTTATCCTTCAAATACGCGGGGCTCGATTTCAGCCCCGCATGGCTAAGGCAGAGAAATCCCGGTCTAACATATAACCTGCAAAAGCAGCGCTATTCATTCTGCCCAGACCCACGCCAACACACTGCATCCGTTTCACAGCTTCTCAGCTGCCTTCCTTGTCTCCGGCTCGATGCCCTCCTTTTCCAGTTGCCGGATCTTCCTAAAGCCGGGACCATGTGGGCGTTCCGGATCGAGCGCGTTTGTATGCAGTATCTTCTGATCAGCCCCAGTCAATCATGTCAGTCGGGTCCCTGGGTTTTCCTGTGATCCGCAGGCAGCTGCGCAGGCCGTTCAGAGGCGGCACTGTTTCTTTCTCTGTTTACTCGTTTCCAATGGCAATTGCACCACCGAGTCTCAGTACGTCTGGAACTTGGCCTGGGGCTGTTTTGGTTACATTGAAGTTTTTGCTTCAGCTCTGCCAGATTTAAATGGTGACTTCACCAGCACTGAGCTAAAAAGGAGAAAAGGGGAGGAGGGAGGTAGTGTAGGGAGCGGGAGCGAGCGAGGGAGAGGGCCAGAGCATTACATCATCATTTGGACAGGAATCAAATGGGAAGGATATGACTCACTCGGGCTAGTTAAGCTTTGGCTCAAGTTCTACATACACTCATTCCAGGGCTCTCATGTTCTGCACCTCAGCAGGGAATTCAGGCTCAGTGATGTCCATGAGGTTTGTTTTTAATTTTCTTTTCCTTTTCTGATTTCTATATACTTTTCTCTGCCCCTCGCCTTCCTCTTCCTCCTCCCCTCCCTAGTCTTCCTTTCCCACTCTCTTTTCCACTTCGAAAGAGTTTGTTTTCTGGTGCGTGTAACCTCGCCTCTTAGCAGCAGAAGCTGTTTTCTCGATCAAACCAAACCCAAAAAAAAGGAGCACAGCAAACTTGAGAAAAGTTTGGTAGTTTGTTGTGTTTTGGTTCTTTAACCCGCCCCCCCCCCCCCCATCATGGTGGTGCTCCTAATCGGAGGAGACAAGGAGAGAGTTAAAATGCAGGAACCAATCACTTGGACGGTGATGTAATGCTGGAACTGCAGGGTTGTTAAGTAATGTGAGAGGAAGGGGGTCAGGGTTGCAAAGCATTTACCTGCTGTCAAGGGGCTTTAAGTTTATTATCAATTGCAGTGACTGTAACTGGCTTCAGACTGCGCTCTCTAATTATTCACAGACACCCCTTTTTTATCTTTTATTATTAAAAGTAAAACTATATTATGATATTTTAAAAAATGTGATATTATCACAGCTGCAAATTATTTTCCACTAGGGTTTTTTGATATTTTTTAAATGGCTTGAAACTGGGTGTCTCTTTCACAAAAAGCCTGGTGAGAGCAAAAAGAAAAGAGAAAGGCAAAAACGGGTGGTTCTTCAGATGTAGCTGGCGAATTTGAAACGGTACGAAGAGAGCAGTTCAGCCTCTGCCTAGGAGAGTGTAAAAGCTCCTACTGTTGGAAATCCGCTGTAGAAAATAAAGCATTTAAGGGAGGCAGTTCATAAAACTCAGCCTGAGGATCCTCAGTGTTTCGTGGCTAACACTTGTCAGCAGCATTCTGATCCTTAGCTTGCCCCAGGCTCATTGCTTGTTCAATGGGCTGCTCTCTCACTGTTGGTGGGACTGCTGAAGTCCCGACCTTGCATGGCAGATCCCCTCTTGTCATGGTTCTGCTCCTGAGATCTACCTGGGAATAGTCACATAGTAGGAAAGTAATATTGTTTGCGGGACACAGCACTGTGATTTTCTTATGTCTGTTTGTCTTCTCACAGACCTTTTAGCCTTTTTTCCATGTAGCTAATAGCCTCTAGGTCTGGGTGGGAGGGAGAAAAGGTACCTCTTCCCCAAGTTCACCGTGAGTACATTACCCTTAGGGTGGGCCACGCAGAGTTTAATACTGCCTAAGCCCCTGCTTGGGCATTCCTTGTGTTTAGATGTGGGATGAATGTGAGATACCAGGTGTGTGTTGGTGTCCTCAGGATACCCGTTCTGCTTGGAGGAGCTCTGCATAAGGTTTCTCTGTCAAGAGCTGTCTGTTCTTAAGATGCTGCTCTCAGAACTGCCCCTGTCGGAGAATTTCTGTCCTGGAGGGAAGCACTATATTGATGTCCACTGGATCAGCAGTGGATCACAGCTTTGCGTGGCTGAGTAAATATAGCTTTAAACGCACGCTTAAGGATTTGGTGATATATTTCTTTGTATTTTACAACCTGTACTGGGGCCTGACTGAGCAAAAGACCAGACCGTGTTATTCTGTTGTGATGGCAAAACCTTCATACCTCTGTCCAAACAAGATGAGAGCCCTTGACCAGCTCCTGCTTCCCTTCCCTGCACTAGCCCTCTGCCAAACCATCTTGTGTCTAGCTGTTATATCCCCACGCTTCACTCGCAGGTTTTTCCTATATGCCCTGATTTCCAGGCTCCTCAGTCAACTGCTCAAGCGCAAACAACTGCTCATGTGCCAAACTTTTATCATTTGAGAGCCTAACATAAGGCCGCACCCGGCTCTGGCCCACATTGCCGTGCAGATATACCATATGGATTAGATTGCGCAGTGCTCTGTTGAGGATGTGTGGGTTGTGGAGGGAGCTGTGCTGCTGCAGGAGTTCCCATAGGATTTCTGACTCATGTTTTCTCCTAGAAATGTTGGGAAGTGCAGTTCCACGGACCGTCAGAGTAAAGCAGAGTAGGTTCTTCCCTTTGCCTGCCTGCTTCAGATACTGGAATGGACTTGTCTTTGCTCTTTCCCTTCCTGCCTTTTCTGCATGGAGACTTTCTGTGGGAAAAGTCCATCAGCGTTGTCCTAGTATAGTGTCTAGCCATATTGGCAAGATACTGGGCAGAGGATGACAGATTGTCACGCTCCATCTTTGCCTATGCAGAAATGCATCGTTGCTATTTCTCTTACAAAAATGTATATCGAATAGGTTGTGCAGCATGGTCCGGAAATCTTGGGGCATTGTGTTGCATTCCATGGGGGATCGGAGTCTTACTTGTCTAGTACTAGCTATTAACATTTCACCTGGGTGCAAGGACAGCAAAGAATATCTTGGTGCTTTAGTCAGTGTGAACAGACTGATGACCCTGCCTTGTGCTTACAGCTTTCAAAGAGCAAGTTCATCTCTCCACCCTGGTGGTTCATACCTGTTAAAATTAGGTAGAAAGTATAAAAATGGAAATCCTTCTTCCCTTCCAGAAGTGCATTTCAGCTCTAACTTCTGCTTCTTAAGTGATTTCAACACAGCATCACAGAAAAGACGGTTTTAAAAGCTTCTCTCAAAATGTTGCAATTTTAAGTTCCATATGCCTACACATGTGTGTATGTGTGTATATATTTGTATAGACATTTCCTATTGAAGCAACAAAGCATATAAATAAGGAGGTATAAGTATCCTGAGGAGAGCCAGGCAGCTTTGATTGTGCTTGACAGGTGCTTTTGAAATGCGCATTCATCTTGGACAACAAAAAAAGGAAAGTAGCTCCCATTTTGGATTCCTCCAGTGCTAGCTGCCCATCTTCTGCTACTTTGGAGCCAGTGTACAGGTATGCCGGTTTTCTTGCATCTCCGTGGTCAGTGGCCAACAATTCTGACAGCAGGTTGCAGTGCATTTGAAAGTGGCCCTTCTGGCAAAAGGATTTTCTCATTGAGGGATGATATCTTTAGGCCTAATTTTTAAATGACAGCCAAAAGAAATGCTAACAGCACTCTGAAAATGAGCATCAGCAGATATATTCAGAAGCACATGTAACCTGTCAGACAAACCAGAGGCCAAACACACCCGAGCTGGGAAGTGATGTTTGCACTAGAGAGCCGACTGCTTACAGTCTGCTTGTGAAGAAAGGCAATCTGCTCTCAAAGCCTGGCTGGAAGAGTACCAGTAAATTTTCCCCACCAAGATCCCAAGTAACATTTCCGCCTGCATTGTTGAATGTGTGCATTGGCAGGATATCTGCTTTTTAAACTGTGTGATTTAAGCCATAATTTGGTGCTCCTTAGCTGGTCTCTGCATGCACCAAAGAATTGGCTCTGCAGTTGCAAAGCAAGAGGTGAAAATCAGACAGTTTAGTTTTACTTCAGTGAATGTGATACCCTACCCCTAGTTCTACAATGAGATTATTTCCCTTAGACATTCATTTTGGAAGACTTGTCTAATATTTGTGAAGCCAAATGAAGTTTTTGGAGTTGGTATGGTGAGTGCTGGGGTCAGAGTAGGCCATGTGTTGGGCAGAGGTGGTGACAGGGCAGCCTTCACATCACATTTTGGACATGAGGAAGCACAAAGACCAGGTTGTGCTTGGGTGAGCTGCTTGGGTGAGGGTGTCCTGTGCTTGGGTGAGGGTGCTGGGGCAGGAGCGGGCCTCTTCTGCTCTTCCCCATCTCTCTCTGCTCGCCTTCCCACCCTTCTTTTGTTCGTCCTGCACATGCCTGGGCCGCGTTCTGCCCAAACCGTTGAGATCAGCTTTGCCGAAAATTACACTTCAGATCAAAATGTGAGTTAGGTTCCTCCAGTGTGAAGTGACTGCTGGGTCTTTCTCTGCAGCTATAGATAAACCAGATATGAAGGTAATTACATCTCATTCCTATCTGACTCTCTTATTTGCCATAATCTCTTTTAATCCCTTTGATACTCATCATAATAATGTTAATCTTAATGAACTCATTTGGTATTAATGCGGATGTGATTTGTAAGTTCAGAGCAGGCTTGCCATCCTTGTTTAGTGTTCATTAATATCCACTTAACTGTGTTTATGCTCTCTTTCTCCTGCACATGGACTTGCATATCTCTATCTTCCACCTAGCTGATGTGGCAATTCCCATGGTGGAACTCTCCACACTCAGGTTTGTATTTTCTTTCTATTCCTCTTTCTACTTATATGATCCCAGAGAAAAGATCTGATTTGAAACACTGCATCTGTCTGCTAGGAGCTTTCTGTACCCCATCGCTTACTCATTTCTTCCACTTTGAACATCAGAATTGAAGGAACCCTTGTCCTCTTGATTTTCATTCATGTGGCATTCCTTTCTAGATCGCTTTGGAGATGCTACTTACTATAGCCCTCATTTTATTGTCTCAGAGGGTGAATGAGTAGGAGACACAACCCCTAATCTTGGCAGAGACAAATGATTTGTTGCTTGCTTGTGTACCCTTCCCGAGTGCTCTGTTTATGGGTGGGGTACTTTGCCCAAACAGTTTCCGACATGACCAGCCAGTTCTAGTGAGGGAGGACTACGTCTGGATGTTGAACCTGATCCAAACCTTATTGCAGTGAATAGGAGTGCTGCCTTGATGGATTCTGGATAAAATCCATAAAACTTTTCATTCCTTTGAGGACCTACGTATTTTTCAACATCTCTAGCTTTGGGATGTGCCCTCCTGAAAAACTACTTGTTCAGCCACAGTGATCGCAGAGGCTGATGAACCTTGGATCCTTATTAATGGATGATTTCCTCTCTACGTGGGTGCTTGTGTTTGTTTTTAAACGTGGCATGGAATTTCTGTGTTGTGGTGCTTGCCACCTTCCCTCTCCACTTCCTCCAAACACATTTTTAAGGCCTTGATTGTCAAATAGCATGAGATATTTTTCAGCCCCAGTGATACACATTTTGCTTTTTAGGGCTTTTGGATCCTGACAGAACCAGGAAAATTCATTTACTTAACAGAACTCTATTTATTCCATCCCCACTTCCATTCTTGATTTTATGTCCTGATGTTTCCTTGTAGCATCAGCATCACATGTTAAAATGAATGACTGTACTGAAAAAAATCTCACTCCTAATTTACTGAAAGATTTCTACATTGTCTAACAAAACTAGACACTGCTCGGTAAAAACAAGAGCCAGAATTGTCATTCAAGAGTGAGAATTGTAGTCTCTCAGATCAGTGCAGACTGTATATGTGTTGTGGTCTTTATTTCAACATATCTTTCATTCAAGAACATCATACAATGTTTTCCAAATTGCAGCCATTAGTCAAACATATTAAATCTCTTTATTAGTATGAATACAAGAGGTATTTGTATAAATATCAAGATGGAGGGTTTTACTGCAGGTATCTACAGCTCTTATGCTGCTCCATGACTGTAAAGAATATGGGCAATGTGGTTCAGATGAGTGCTATTTTCTGGAGATCAATAAATCTATGCCCGTTAGCAGCAGCAAAATAATAGTAATAAAAGTTCATTACATTTTCTCTAAATGCCAACTAGTTATCACAAGCCCTGTCAAAAACAATGCCAGTAGGATGTTTTACCACACTGGAAAAGCCCATCAACACCAGTAATTTTATATGTCAGTTTTAACATTAGCTATTGTTTTCCAAACTGAGTCTTAAAAACCAGAACAGAAAAATCTTACGAGACCAGATCCTCCCTTGACCTCAGTTTAAGGGCTCTCAGTATCACATAAAAAGAAGTTCCAGTTCTGTGTTCTTTGTTGTCATTTGGTTTCCAGATCAAAGTAAACTTTTCTTTCACTGCAGCGAACAATATGAGCCGTATTTCTCTTGTGTTGTGCCTCACAGTATTGCAGGAATTCTCATTGCTCTGAACAGTTTTTAGTTTTCTGACATACTTTGAATAAGTGAGTTTCTTTTGTAAATTCCTGTAGAAATAGGATTGGCTGAAAAATCAAAATAAAATCTAAATTAAGCTTCAGTTTACAGGTTGTTTGAATGCACAGATTCCTTGGCATTGGAGTCCAGCATTGACAAATATCTCCTGTGGCCATTCAAATGAAACAGAGGTGTTGCACCAAGTGCAGATTAGTACAGAAGTCTCTGTATGCACGGATCTGTTATGTGTGTATAGTGTGTCCTGTGCACCAATATATTTAAGACTGCAAGACAAAATTAACTTGTTATTCCTAAGCAATCCTATCAGAAATAATTTATTACATGACTAACATTCCAAGTTGCATGACTTAAGGCAGTGATGTGGGTATATACATTTAAATGACAGTTTCTTTCTTTTCAAACTGAAACTGTATTAGCACCCCTCATCTCTCCTTTGCATTTCAAGGTTTTTCAGAAGGAGAAATAAAATCTAGGGCAAAAATTTAAACAATGGTTATAGGGTGACATTGCTCTGTATCAGTGTTTGGCTTTTCACCTGCTGCTCTTGAACAGTATGGAACTTTTTCCATTCAGAGCAAAACCTAGCTACTGCAGTTCAGTAGATAATTGTAATATATTGAGTGAAAAAACAGTATGTAGCAAATTTCCTTTTAGTAATGAATTTAGCCTTTTTTTTTCTGTTTAAACTATGTTGACAAGACTTTGTAGTGCCCTAGGAAAGAGCTGTAGCATACACAAAGCCTTACCAGCAACATTTATAAAAATATAATGCAAAAAAAAATAGGTGAATATTACAGAAAAAAAAGGTAGATAGTTGGAAAAAGTGTGGATTTATAAAGATCTATTTAGAAAAGTGAAATGTGCTTGACTGAAGTTTCCAGCAAGGCTCAATAACTGTTAAAATCTGAGCTTTTGACAAATAACAATGGTTTCAAGGGAAATTGGGAATTGTTTCAAGTGAAAATACTTTCCCTTCCAAATTGCTAGCTGGTTTTGCTGAGAAAGTTGTTTTTTTTTTGTTATTTAAAAAAGTTCTCAGAAAAGAAGAATAGTTTCTCACTTGCTGTGCCCTGAAAGGTCATTAAGCTTTATCTATTTCATTTTCTGTTTGATGGCTAGTGTCTCATCTAAATAAATGGTTCTGTTATTTCCAATTTGTTTCTGAGGGGAAATGCCCAGAAAGTGTGAAGAGTAGCAAATGATAAACCAGGCAGTAATACTTTGGCAATCACACATATTACTCTTCAGAGTTTTAAATGCAGGTCTCACCTGGTGCCTGAGATAAGTTCTTGGCTGATAGCACAGCCAGCAGAAACTTTATCTAATATCTCCTTTTTCTTATTCCTTAAAAGGTAGGTTTTTATCTTAGGGAGATACTGGAGCAATGCTCCAATAAGAAGACTTTTTGGAACGTAGATTGGATTGAGCTGGATGTAGGAAGGGTATGACTCTGCTGCTTTCCCGTGTAGCATTGAGAGCAGGAGTGCTGGATTCCGGCAGTACCTCCACACTGGCATATGTCTCTTGCAGACAGTAATTATCAAATAGGACAAACATTAGATATAATAACTAACTGATTGGCTCAGGGTCAGATATTTGGGTTTGCCCAAACGGTCCCCAGAGGACTTACTTAGAAAGATCTTCTCTATTGTGGGGAGAATAAAAAAATCTCTGCACCCAGCCAAAGTCTTGGTCAGTTTAAGGTGAAATCTGTTTGGATTTCAGAATAACTCCAAGCAAATGATTACCTCAAAACTGCACATATGTTCCTGGGTGAGCCTTCAAAGACTTAAGGCACTGTAGCAGAGGAAGGTGGGTGAGTTGCACAGAGGACAGATGACATTACAGACATCTTCACTACGTTGAAGAAAGCAGAGAGCAGGTGAACTCTGTTTATTTAGCTTAGGAAAAGACAGCTTACAGAGGATCTAGTTGTAACCTTAAGGTACTTAAAGGGTAGTTAGAGAGGAGATAGTGTCTGCCCCACTTTGCAGCCTGAAGACAAAAGACAACAGCACAAGTTTCAGTGAAGAAATTCCTGTGGGACCTAAAGAAGGAAAGGCTCCTTGCAGGAGGAATGTGGTAAGGCACAGCAACAGGCTGCAGAGGTGGTTGATACAGGCTCACACTTTGTCTAGAAAAGGCCCCCAGCAGCCTGATCTAATACTGCAGTTAGCCTTGCTTGGAGCAAGAGGTTGGAGAAGGTGACCTTCAGAGAGGTGTCTTCTAACTGAAAGGGATCTCTGGTTCTGCACTGGGCCATGATGGCCGCCCTGGCTATCTGTACAGGGGGGGAAGCAGGAAGAATTTTGATGAGGAAGAAAGCAATGAGAAAAGCAAACTGCAAGATAAGAACATAATGTCATCTAAAGCATATCCTGTGCCGGCTTGTGTCAACCTTGTTTTGAGAAGAATGTATGCACCTCATGTAGGAAGTGTAACTGGGGGCTCTGAATTGCTGGTACTGGGGAGAAAATGAATTATGCTTCAAGGTGCTTTGTTTCCTTGCTTTCTCACTGCACTGAAGGTCATGGTCACCTAAGTTTTAGGAGATGCCAGATAAAAATGCAAAGATAAAATGGGAATCCTGACAACCAGCCATTTTTGGCTGAAATGTGAGCCAAAATGAAGCCAAATACCTTTTCAGTTTATAAACTGCTGAATGAAACCTTGTTTCCTGTTGAACTAAGCATCTGTGTTTTATGCTTATAGTAAAAAATTACAAGAGGATTCTGAAATGCTATGAGAAAATCCATCACTGAGATATTTCCAAACCAGTCAGCTGGTCCACTTTTTTTTTTTTTTTTTTTACAAAAATAGGGGAATTAAACCATAATAAACAAAACTTCTGGACATTTCTGGTAATTTTCAGCATGCTTTGCAAAACCAGGAGACAATCTTTGTCCATCACCATGTGAGGGATCCATTTGCTAACATCCCTGTAAGCTCAAAGTTATGTTTTACAGGAACTTAGCTATCAAAAGCTGTTCCCACTATAAAAGTAATGGCACATTAATGTGTTTTTGCAATGAACTCCCTGCATACCTTATCCTGTGTTTGGATTTGTCCATTAACTAATGACTATCCAATATGCTGTCACTAATATCACATGTAAACTCATGCTTTGCCCTTCTGCATGCTCAGTTACTTTATTATTGCAAAATTAATAATTTATCATAGAATATAACATAAAGACTGAGAAACAGTCACTGGACATCAGTTTTCACTGACAAAAGCCTGTGTTGTGACGCTGACTCAATATTATATTCATCTTGAGCTAAAAGGCTTAGAGAAGGATATTGTTCATATTTATGACCTTTCCAAAAGTGCAGTCCTAGAGCACACAGCCTGGCTCTCACTAGTCCACTGGCATGTTCTTTATTGCCATGCATTCACCTTATTTGCATCTTCTTTTCTTGTAATCGAGACAAGCTTTGTCCTTTTAAAATGCTGTTCCTGACACTTTGGTAAATGTCAAAGATGATTTTGCAGTACTGTCAGACAGAGAGCAAATGACTGAATTGGAACGTGTGGTAAAAACTTTCTGGCTGGAAGAGCTAATCGCCTTGGAAAATAAAACAAAAAGTCCCATACTTTCCTGTAGAAAGTACTATTTTCTCTTTGCCTTGAAAACAGCATTCCTACCTGGTTAACTTATTAATGAACCTAATTAGTCTTTAAGTAAGATAGTTTTGAAAGCACCAGTGCTCTGTTTTTCATTAATACGTAGATATTGATGTTCAGGTTTCTAATTAGCTGTTAAAATCATTTAGGAAAAATCTGGGAGAGAAGACTTAAGAGAGAGGAATGAGTTGGAATATTAGGTTGTTTTCAATAGAACAGGAAATTAAGGAAAAACTGACATTTAAGGTTTCTTTTGTGACACTCGAGTGCTCGTGGCAGGTGAGCTGTAACAGTAACTAGTTCTATGTGAATAACAAACTTGTTGACTTAGTGACTGAAATTAAAAACAGTAATTTAGGTTAACTTGATATGACAAAATTCTCAATTGTGCAAATAAATTTACGAAAAGGAAAGACGTTTTCAGGTTTACAAGAAAATTAACTCTTCAAAATGAGCGGGATAAATTTCCATATTAACATGGTATTTCAAGCTGGAACATTTAGAAATGTTAAAGCCCTCTGCTTTTCCAAATGTATAGTCTTTTCCACTTACAAGATTTATTAAATATTATTTATTAGTGAATTTAATAATTTTTCTCAACCTGAAAGTGCTGCTTTTGGTAAATATTCTGTTTGGGGGGAAAAAAATGTTCAGCTCTAGCTTTTGAGCTTGGCTGCAATTTTCTGCATAAATCACGTCAGTAACAATGCAAGTGAACTCACTGTGATAGAGTATATTTAATTTGCACACACTCTATAGATGTTTGAAGTCTCTAACCTTATATAACTTCAGAGTTTGAGCTGATACCAGGACAGTCTAGAAAAAGCTTTTGGGCATTTCGAACATGAGCTCAGCACCATTCATGCTATAAAAACTAAGGGGCTTGGTGCAGAGAAGGCTTCTGCAACTTCATTTTTTTCTGATGTATCTTTGTCCTCACCCAGTGTGGGTTGCAGGACCAGCAGTGCGCTGTGCTATACTTTCGTCATCCTTGCCATCGGTAGTACTAGCTATGAGTTACAGTGGCTGAAGAAATCTTGCAAGCTTTGTAAAACTCAAGTATATTAAAGGAGGGCATGTAAATTCATGCAGCTAGATGCTCGCAGGATTGGAGACTAGATGTCCATAGAAGATGATTGAAAAATCTTGTTTTCTTGCCAGTGACAGGTTAAAAATAACTCTCTACTTCTAAGCTGCCTGTAACACCTTTTCCAGTCTTGAAAGACCTCTGGGAAAGAGCTTTTTGCTTCAGTGGGAACATTGTGCACAGTGACATAGAGAGTTAAATCTTCTGTTTGGTGCCTGTATTCCCTGGAGTTTCAGTGACTTATCATTTAGTCTGTCTGGGGTTTTGATGATTTGAAATACTAAAGGGACCTGGAAGGGTTTTTGTTGTCACATAGTCCAGAAGACTGGTGGTCAGTAGGGCAGGTGTGACTGAATGCCCAAAATGATCATTGTGTTTGAAAATTATGTTTCTGTTCTGATAGGAAATTCCTCAATTATTTTTTCTTCTGTTTTGTTCAGGGAAGAGTCAGAAATTAATGAGGAAGCTGATAAAACTCCATTTTAAGGTTGCATTCTTGAAGTCATAAAATGAGGGTACTTTGGGTGAGACAAAATTCATTAAATATTAAACACAGCATTCAGGATGGCTTCTTTTAAATGGGCATTTTCCTCAAAAAAGGACACAAATGAAAAATATGTGTTCCCAAAACAGAGAGTAAGTCTGTCAAAACCTGCCAGAGTTGCAGGGTTTTTTTTTGTGTTTGGTGAGTAGCAAGGTTCTGGCTGTGATACCCTTTCAGTTGGTATCATTTTTATTCAGTAATGTGGATTTCTCATTTGGTTATTTCTCTTTGCGTTGATCCTTGATGTGTTGCTTAAAAAAAAGAAGTCAGAGCAGTTGAACCATATGCTTATATCATAGCTCCTAATGTCAAGATTTTAATTGATTTTCCCATATTGGAGGTTAGGAGGGGGCTGTATCGTGTTCCATGACATCATAAAAACAAAAATATTTAAAATATGTTTCAAATAAAATGAGGGGGGAGAAGAAAAAACGCTTAACTTAGAAAAGATGTGGGATTCATTAACAAAGGAAAATACTGGCCACGGACCAACGGCAAGCCAAATGTTTTGCCAGCAGTTTGCAGTTCACAGTCATCATTGCATGTCACTCTGCCTCCTGCACCAGCCCCTCCAACCATATATGCCTTCCTTTAAAAGAGAAACCTGTCTGGTTTGAGTTGAATAAATTAATTTGGGTTTACTTAGTTTAAAAACAAAAATATAGAGGGCCCAATTTTATTTCATTATGCCCATGGGTAAAGCAGTCCAAGGTAATTACAACCGCAGTGCTGGTTGTTCTATCTTAATTAAAGAGGGTTTTTTTGCACATAGGTTTTTTGCACAACATAATAAAATAGTTTGTGGTCTGGCTAGCCTCAGTGTCACAAGAGTGTACTCACTTGAGAAATTGTCCAGCTTTGCCAAAGGCTGAGGCCCTTCCATGCAAAGAGGAAGCATGTAGCTGCTCAGCAGAGCACAGGTAGTTTACAGTCTTTCCTATTTAGTGTAAGGGCACCATTGTAAATCATGCAGCAAACAACCTTTCATACAATCTCATACACTAAGTGGCACACTTGTCAGCAGCAATGAATGTGGGCTTCAGTAAGTCTTTAAGCAATAATGTGCTCTAGAAATGTGTGACACTGGTTGCATACCTGTGACCCAACCTCTTATTTTTCCAAAGTTTCCTAATAAAGTTTTTGGTTGTTTGTTTTTTTTTTTTTTGTCTCCTTTGCATATAAATATGATTTATTGCTTCACAAATCCTTTTAAAGAAAAAGCATCAAAGACATTTAAATAATGTACTTGAGATGCTGATTGAAAAAAAAGCCCAAACTCAAATCCCAACAAGCACGGCTAAGATGGCCTGTTATTAGAAAAGTCAAAGGAGGCATGTTTGCTAGCTGAATAAATCACAAAGCGTTGTAAAAACACTGTCTCAGGGATGATTAAGGGTAAGTGATTTTCATTACTACATTAAGTTCTCCTTTCTGTTGTGGTACTTTTTCTATCACATCAAGCTTAGCTATTTACTTACACTGCTTTAAAAAGCCCCAGTACCTCAGTTACTTAAATCATGAACCCGTGCATTGATTCAGAAAGACAGCAACACAAGCTAGCTTTTCCTTAACGTTCAGGAACCTGACACAGCTCCTTTCTTTGGGTGCTCTGTCTCAGGCAGGTGGTAAAACTGATTGAATTCAGATTTGCAAGTACCGGTGGACCAGATCCCTGGGTGACTCAAATCTGTAAAATTTCACAAGTTTCCCTCCCCACCTGGTGCTAGTGTTTTCTTTCATGCTGCACAATTTTCCCTTTTAAAAGATTTGGATTCTTAGGTATTTAAGGCCACCAGTTGTCTTTCAGCCAGATCATGGTGGTTCTACCTTGCGTCGTTTGCAAGGGCAGGCTTCTAAACCTTACAGGTAGGGTCCCAAGGAGCATCCAAAGGGATCTAGATGCTTTGCTCAGTGACCAGCAGTGAGTTTTGTTTCTTTCTGTCAGGGACATGGATTCTCCTGTGGAGGGGCAAACAAGTTCAGCTTCACCTGCTTGATCTGACACAGTTTCACCTGAGCTTGCATTTACAGAGGAGAAAGTGCCAACAGGCTGTGCGTTGTACCCCAAACCAGGACTTCAGCCAAGGGGAGGGCAGCCCTCAGCTGCACTGCTAGCAGTGGCTGCCTGCAGGATGAGGGGAGTTGGAACCTGTGGTGCTTGACAAAGCTGAAGTCTCTTCCAGCCTCCCAAGGCATGGCCCAAGTCCTTGGCAGTGCTGGCTGCATAAGGCTGGGAGTGTGATTATAGACATCTGGGCTTCCTAGAGGTCCTCATGCCTAGAGTTAGGCATGTGTAAATGGGGAGAATTAGCCTTGAGGTGTAGCAAAGAGACTTCCACCCCCATCATGTGAGCTGAGAGCATGAAAGTACTGATTTACTTCCCAGTCTGTGGCGATACTGAAGAAACAACATCTAAATATGCTTCTTGGATGCAGCTGCCAAAGAAACGTTTCACAATGAACACAGAGGGGCATCCCTGTGGCAGCCTCAGATGAGGTGCTAATGATTTCATAACCTGTTCTTTTCTTATGCAAGCTCTAAAATCTGCTGAGACTGTTTGGCATTGGGGTGCCTGCTACCAGGGCAGGAACCAGGGTGCCGTGCTGGGTTGATAATAGCTTTGCATGTGGAGCAGATCTGTACTGTGTGTTTTACATACATGGCTTTGAAACGACAAGAAAACAGCCACTTTCTATTTCCACTTGCATTAGGGATTTCTCATGAATATCTGAAATAGACATTTATTGTGACCATAACCCTACCGCAAATTAAAATCAGATCCCAAGTCCCCTGTGAAAAAGGGTCTCATTATAATGTATGGAGATGTAAGAAATGATACTAAATGACACTTAACTTTAAACCCCAAACACTATGCTTATCCATGGCTTTAGGGATAAATTTGCAGTGGAAATAAGACCAGGAGCTGGGCAAGGTTTACATGGGAGGGGGTGTCCCAGTAGATGTATAGCCCACAAGCTAAAGAACAAACAGCTGCTTGCCTGTGTCTGCCGAATACAAAGTGTCTTGCATGTATACTGCTGCATCTGCTCCCCTTAAGCCAGATACTACCTTTGTTACATATCCTACATAGACTGGGCCAGATCTATATGAGGTGTGATGTGGATTCAGATGGTTTGTTGCTATAGAGAAAGAGATAAAGGCAGATTTCCATGCTAGTCTAAAAAGTATACATCTGAATCGTTATTCCTAAACACTCGGTTTCTCATCAAATTTTATGTATGAGACATTTTAAGAACTTGTTATCTGGTAGGCTAATACCAGGGCTAAATCTGTGCTCCACAAAATAGAGAGACCAGGGGGAGAAATGCAGAACATGCTGACCTGCAATCTGATTTTGCCTCTATTCTTAAGGTTCATCACATTTGCCTTTCCTATTAAAAAAAAAATGAAACAGAACAACACCACAAAACACAGAGTGGAGTGAGTAAGCCATGACTTCCGACCCCTGGAAATCGGCCATACTCACTGCTGTGCAAATTCCTGCTGCTCTCTGAGCTGAGATCATACTGTTGGAGATGGCAAGCGTGTAGAACACAGATCCATATCTTTCTTCCATTGCTGAATATTAACAGTAAAAAATAAAGGCAGGTGATGCAACAGGCTTTGACCAGGCCTATTTATGTGATTGTTGAGATGTTTTAACCTGATCAGTTCAATGTCTGGCTCCCTGTAACAGATCCGAAGTTTGAGTGGAGCTCAGTTTGAAATGGAGTGGAGCTGCCACTTCATTGTTTAGGTAAAGTTAACATTTTTTTTCACACGTTCACCCGCACTGTACCAGTGTGTCTCAGTAAAGAGCGCAACAAACACCTTATCTTGTAGGAGACGTTGAGAAAAGGGCACGTCTTCATTCTCCCTCTTCAGCCTCTTCCCCTTCCTAAGCTGACAGTCCTTTCCTCTGCCCTCCCAACAGCTCCAAGAAAACGGTTTAAAAAAGAAAAAAGAAAGAAAAACAAAACAAACCCAACTAATGTTTCTTGAATGTCAGCATGCTCTGGCTTTGTCAGGCCAGTAGGAGAAACAAATTACGCTGTCAGAGGCCTTCCACTGACAACTCCAGGGTACCCGTTCCCACAGTTTAAATCTGGAAACTCTTAATACAAATGCTGCAGTTGATTCCAATGGCTGTAGTGGCACATCACTGAAAAGTGGTATTTTGCAGTTTAGTTTTGCATCATTGGGCAGTCAGTGCATGTTGAAATGACGTTCGTGTTCCTGGAAGGGCTGTTTGAAGACCTGTGTGTCTACAGGAGACTTGGGCTGTCTCCAGATGAGTGGCATTACTTCAACAATGCAAATGCATCTAGAAAGATCTTTCTAGCCTGGTTGGCCTGGGTATTTTTTTTTGCAAAAATGACCCCTCCTTGCTGAATTCTAATGCTGAAAACTGCGAGGTGCAAAATCTTAAATCTATCCAATACTCTCAGAGTTTCAGAATTCACCTAATTCAGTTTTTGACTCCATTGATCAAAATGCTGCTATATTTCTTCCCCTGGCATGACAGCTTTCTTGCTAAACCACTGTTTCAGTAGTGGTTCTCAAGGGGAAAGTGGAGGAAAAAAGAAACAATGCAAACCAAAACTATTCATGGGATATGCATGAACACTTACAGTTCATGCTGAAGACATGAAATAAATAATTAAAAAGAAGTAAATTAACAGTGTGTTAGTTCACACTGCAGACTCTTGGAAGCTGATAGGGTGACCTGAGTTTTTGTACGATTGCCTACTGACTAATAAGCCCTTTACTTTAAATTGGTGCAGTGGATGTTTTAATCTTCAACACAAAGTTCTGGTTTGGGGGAATGTTTCCTCTTTAAGGAAACATGTCTCTCAAGACAAGAAAAAAAAAACAACCCAAAACCAAAAAACCCCAAACAGCTGAGAAACACTAAACTAGAAACATCAGTTCAAATTGGAAGGTAAAGATGTACAATTTTTTCCTTTTTTTTTTTTTCCTTAGTGCAATGTAGTGAATCATTAACATGCATGAATCAGCATTTCAGGATAAAATTTAGGAAAATATCTTCTTAGGTGTCACACATTTTTATGGGTCTGATTCTGTGATTCTGTTCTAAGCGACTGCATTAACAGCAGTCGTGAACTTCAATGGCAAGGACTTCATGACCAGTAGGGTCAACCTCTTGTGTTTCTCAACCGTACTGTACCTGCTGCACAAGACAAATATGATGAATGCAAAGAATAGCGGAAAGCTGGGTTGCAGATCAGCATACAAGCTTCAGTGACAGTATCAAGGGCAGCAAGGGTAAAATTTGGCCAGTGCTTTCAGAAGAAATGCTGTAATATTATGGTGACCCTTCTGCTTCTCTTCATAAACTAATCACCACCAGGGGTCAGGAGAAAATCCTCAGTAGTCATCCACAGATGGTAAGGTGTAAGGTGGGATTTTTGTTTTCTTTTGAAGCATAAGACATAGATCACTGTCAAAGCTTATTTTACAGCTTGATGTAATGCATGTTATATACTGTGTGTTTATGGAGTGTGCGTGCATGTGTGTGTATGAGTGAGATTCCCAGTTGGTTTAAATCCATTGTCTTTGGCAAAGCTGTGTGCTCTATACCATTGAGAATTGGCCCTACTGCTGTTGATGTGTTCATGCTTTTTTTATTGTTTTCTCAAATTATTGTGTTAACTGAGTTACAGCTCATGAGCTCTCTTGATTTTTCAGTTTTATATTTCCTCAGTGATATTTTGCTCATAAACAAGCACATTTTGAAAGTCACCAGGTAGCCTAATGTGCAGGCTCTCTAGGAGAAAAGTTTTGAATATGCTTCTGATCCTCTCATTCCAAAGAATGATTCAAAAGAAAACAGCAAGTTCCCAGTAAAATCCCATTTCCACTTGTTTCTATATAAAACATTTTATAATAGTAAGTATTCTTTCTGCTTTAAGCTGGAGAGTCTAAAAAAAATGTGCTTGGTATCTGACATGACCGACCACATAGGCTTCCTGCTTTTTGTTATTAGTATTGGCTGGTTTGTATTCATATTTTTAAAACTAAGATTTAAGATTTACATATTATCTGGGAATTTGATCTATAACTTGAAAGGCTACTGTAGCCACAATAAGAATGAAAATAACCCTGAACTGCTGAAAACTCAACTTGGAGCACCAAAGTGGTAATGACTGCAATAGTAGTTTTCTCGATATTTATAAATCAATGCAAACCAGAAACTGGATGTTTTAATTTACTACAGTCTCAATGTAACTGATACCCTCAAGTTTAGAGCTTTAAGCTTTGTGAAGTGCAATGTTATTGCAGGGCATGCATCCAATTTTTAAAACATTATATAGATTGGAGACAGATGAGCCTTTCAGAATTATTTTAGGCCTATTTTGACTGAATGCCTGAGATGCATTTTCCAGTGGAAATTAATTGCATTGATGTGAAAACAAATGAAGTCCAACCTCAAAATTAGCTGCAGGTTCATGCTCAAACCAGTACTTAAAAGGGAAGGAGTGGGCACGGATAGTGGCTAGAAATTGCAATGACAATATGCACTTTGTTGGAAGAATAAAATAACCTGTTATTTCAATGCCTGTTCTTTTTTGTTGTTTCTCTTAGTGGGCATGCCTGTGTACAGAAAGAAATTTTCCCATGAATCTGTGGTTGCACATGAGTGGACAGTGGCTTTTTACTAGCTATCACTTCTTCCCTTTGCAAACTGCTGGAAACCTTTGCTGGCCTGTGTTGGCATCTAAGTGTCAATGAAATCTCTAGCAGCCACTACCTGTAGTACTTCTGTCATTGTTGTGGGGCATTTCTGGTGCACATTGTTTGGGGGGACTGTTCTCGGGGGCTTTATTAGCAAATAGCAGCTAACATGATTTCCACACTTCAGTGAAATTTGCCTTAGCTATGTAAAAAATGCTGTAGATGAGTTTGGGATTACCGTTTCCTTGACTGATGCTCTCAGTCAGTGGTGACTCCCGTTGAGATGTAGGCAGAGAAGGCAACATGAGCTCTTTAAATAATGAGAGCAGACAACGCTGGCTTGGAGCTAATCTCTGTTGAAGTACAGCTGCAGCAGTTCTCCATGACTTTGTTCTTTCTGCCTTGAGATTCACCCCTTCCCTGTGCTTCTCATCATTTGTACTAATACAGCTGTCAGTTGGGATTTTTAGCATGTTTAAGAGATTAAGTGCGTACAAAGGTTCCTTCCAGGAAATGGCAAATATTCATTTTGATCTTTATGAAAGTTTGACAGGAATCAGTGAAGTGGGTTGGGGATGGGAAGAGGTCACTGAAGATATATATCTATTTGGCAGCTCTAAGATATTTTTATACCTGGAGGTGACCTGCTAAACAGGTAATTGAGAGTATACCCTCATGTATGTACTCTTCTCCCTCCTCTCCACTGCCACCCACTGAAAAAAACATCAGCTTTGAGACACTGAGCACATTTGGGGCTGTGACTGTGGTGGGCCGTGCACAAGTGCTAACTTTTTCCTGGGCTGTAGAGAGAGCCTGGCAACGCAGAACCGTGTGTTGATGGCACAAGTGCTAGGGAAGCAATGAGTGTTAAAGAGTACAGAGTATCTTTTGTGGTAGTTTTGTTTAAGGATTTTGTTAAAGGGCTGGATTTTGGTCTGCTGCTGATACTTTTCGTAATACTCTGTCATCTGATACACTTCCAAGCTTCTAATTTTCTATTTTACTCATTTGCTATTTTGTTTAAGAAATCATGTTTGTGTTTTCTTACATATTTCTTAAAAGTCTTTACGTGTTACTTTTATAGTATTTTTGGTGTTGAGGGTAGAATTGAAATCTCAGTAACTAAATCATGTCACATGTATATACCTATTAGTTTTTCTCACAAGTGAGTATGGGCAGACTCTGCTTTACATAGTGTATAGAGCACGGTTGTGTTGTCAGCATTAGAGAGACTGACTCTTCCAATGGCAGATGCAGGAGTGTTTTTCTCTCACTGAGACTGTTTTCATTTGTCATTCTTTTTGTAGTAAAATTGTGACCAAATTGATGCTCTAGGTTCACCCATAATGTTATGGCTATGTGTGCTATGAGTTGTATTGAAACATGGTCTGCAGACCCAGCAACCTTTGAAGCCACTGTCTTTGGCTTTGTACAAAGCTGTAGACTGATGAAAATTTATTACAAGCCTATTCATTTTCATGGAGCTGAAAAAATATAAAGATTCAGATTAATCCCTTAAAAAAAAAAAAAAAGAATAAAAATGCTGGAAGCACCTTTTGGGCTGCGCTATGTCTTTCTGTTGCAACTACGTTTCTGTGGGGACCCGAGTTAGGTGCCTGAAGTGAATTGGCCATGAACAAAAGCCAGCCTGGGATTTAAGGCCTGTCACTTAAGCAGTAAGCCAGTGTTTTAATTCAGGACCCTTTTCCCAACCCCTTTGGGCACAACAACCTCCCCACTTTAACTTTTACTGCATCGGATGTGGGGGGCACATGGAGGGACGTTGAGGAAGAAAAAGTCAAGAGATGTTAAGCTATCCAAAGCATGAAGTCTCCATAGCAGCCCTGTCCGCCTGCAGGCGCAGGAGATCAGCAAGTACATCTTTCTTAGACACCCAGGCAGGCAAACTTCCCTGAAACACAGGGGCATGAAACTGCTGCCGCGGCATTCATCATCCTGTGGAGGACAGTGAAAACATGTGCTGTCATCTTTGACATTTTAATTGAAAAGAAAGCTTACACAGATTTCGACCTTAAGCAGTGTGTTTATACAAGTGTATACAGAGAAATAATCTGTCAGTTCAGAGCAGGCTCATTGCTATAGGAGTTGGTTTAGTAACTGAACAATCCAACATTAGCTCACACACCTTGCCTTGTTCCATGCCTCAATAATTTTTAGTAGAAATACTTTGCCTAGAGGCATGCAGTTATTAAAAAAGAGGCTCAGCTTGCTTAAAGTCTGGAATTATTAGCTCATGGTAACAAGCCTGCACTGGAGAAACTGTTGGTTCTTTGTTTTCATGACTTTGCTGTAATTCACCGTCTTATTTTCAGAGACAAACTTCTGCTTTGTTTGGGAAGTTTAAAAAAAAAAGAACAAAAAAAAAGGAAAAATAAATCACTTCAAAAAGATTCTTTTATTTTTTTTTTTTTATTTTTACTATAAAGCTGGGTTTACAAAGCCCTTTTATCTTACTATTTCTGTTAAATTGCACTGGCACAAATATAAGGATAAATAGAAAGTTCTGAGATATTTGCTTTACCATTTTGCCAGTACAGGGATCTGTTGGTCATGAGTGCTCACAGAGAGCTCTCCAAATATCCTCCTAGCCCTTTAAGAGTAAAAAGGGATTTTTCTCCATCCTTTTTGCAACCTGCCATTCTCTTCAGATGCAAAGTTATGAAGGTCAAATGAAAGCCATTTTCAATGCAGTAGTGTTTGCTTGTCAATGGAGTCACTTGAGCCAGTGAGTACCTTTAGATAGCACAAACGTTGCAGAAGTTACTTGGTGTTCAGTTGTCACTTTTATCTGATTGCTGGGGTTAGGCTTCTTTCCAGCTGTTTAATCTGTTGACATTTTTCTTCAGTGAGCCTTAAATTTTCAAGCTTTTTTTTAATTTGCTTGCTAGGCTGAAGTCTTAAGCCTGGTCCTTAAAAGGAATGAACATGTTAGAAAGCATTTATGTAAGCTTTATTGCTGTTATTGTTCCTGGTTTTAAGTCAGCTGCCATTGGTATGTTGTGTATTATTGGTAGCTTTTTTCTTCAATGAAAGCTGATACACCTTCATTTGCAGTGATGAAAAATCATTTATTTTCCTGAAGAATTAAGATTGATCCTGTCTGAGCTGAGACCATGTTGACAGTGGAATCGGCTTGACATCGTTGCTTGCTTTTATGATCAAATTATGTTTATCCTGCAGTTTTTTGTGTTTATCCCACTTTTTAAATTTCATTACAAGAATGTGCTTTTACATGAGCTAGTTCTATATATTCCCTTGAACCTGCTTTTCCCAGTGTTTCCTTGTTTTGCTTTAACTACGCCATTATCCTCCACGTATCATTTGTGAGTTCCAGCTGTGTGCATAACACTGTGCTGAATGTCAACTTCTCTGAGGAGGTTATAGTCTAAGAAACCATTCTAGCATTTCTTATTTTTCTTGCAATGGGTCATGCAATAAGACCCAGTGAAATATTTAGAGGGAGGGAAAGATTGAAACCAGCAGTTTCTAAGACCTGTAAGAGCCACAAGGCAAATGTTAATGGGTTCTGTGAGGCTTCCAAGGACCTGCTGGTCCTTGTACTTATGCTGAATTTGCAGAGGTTCCTTAAACATGTGTTCAGGAAATATAGGTGGCATTAGCACAACTGGAGTTTCTAAAGGCAAGAGTTATCATTGACTAAAATAGAGTTTGTTCCACTAAACATATTACTGCACTGGCACTGCTGATTTGCAGGGCTTTTCTCCTACAAGCTTGGGTGAAAAGTACAAAATTCTTAACAAAATTTGGAGCCATTTTTCCACAGGTTTTTAGTGGTTTACTGTACATGCTACAATCCCCTGTCCTTTTTTTTTTTCTTTTCTCCTTATTCTTTTCCTTCAGTTACATATTCTGTCCCTGTGACTTTATGCAAGTGAGCAAGAATGCATCTCTGTGGAGTTGCTTTTTTTTCCCAGTGAACAGCTTCTCACTTGACATCAAGGGTATGTGAATTGAGAAGTAGCATCTCTTTGCATGCTTTTGACTTTGTCTGTATCACTTCATATCTGTATGCTGCATCTTGCTCCTTTTGTGATGCTTGTTGCTGAATTCTTTCTACCTCTGTGCCAGTGAATAGCTTGTTATCTTAATTGTGCCAGCTCTCCGCAAACACTTACATGAGCTTTCCCTTCACTTCTGAATCAAGCTTCTTGTCTTTAAGACTTTTCACAGCTTAGCCTTATCTTATCTCAGTCCTTCAGTTTCTCATTACAATGTCAAGCATCACTTTCACCTTGCCAGTGTCTTTACCATCAGCTAGTTTCTCTTTCCCAGGCTGAAATTTCTCCTTGTCCAACACTGGGAAAATAACTTAAGGAAACACATATGTGAAAATACATGTACACTCTGTTTAAAAACCTCTACAGAAACCATAGCTTTGTCTGGATGCTCCCCAAATCCTCTGAGTTATGAGCCACAATTTTCCCTCTCTGGAGTATTGCCCTTCCTGTGTCTCAATCTTAGTTACTCCCTTCCTCTTGCAAACTTCCTCAATCCTGTCATTTTGAGCATACGAGTTAAATAAAAAACATACAAAGAAAAAAAAAAAGCAACCAGAGGAGCACCAATAAATTGTCTTCAATTCTTTAGCATGTTTATTTGCTCCTATGTTCTATCTCTGTCTTCTACTTTTCATCTGTTTTGTGTCTCTACATTGTAAACACACTGTGTAAGAATTGTCTCTTATCTGTGTTTGTACAGTGCCAGGCTCAATGGGGTCCCGGTCCCTACTGGGACCTTTGGGCACCACCACAGTATAAATGTCTGCTACTGATAATAATAATCTACCCACATCATGCAGATGTCTGAATTGTCTGAGAAACACAAACAAGGATCTTTACTGGGTTGGCAGAGAGCCATTAATTTTAGGTGCCAGTTTTCTTTTTCCCTGAATATGGTTTGGCTCCCTGAAAAACCTGGCGACACAAACCTCCCACTTCTTGGAAAGCTTGGCTCTTTGGTGATGCAGTGATTAAAACGTTGTTAAACATGGGATACGCAGGTCAGGTGAGGTCCCTGCAACTATGTGAGGTATTCTGAGTACTTGCCCTGTGCTTTGTTGTTGCTTTCCTTTGTGTTTGTTTTTTTCTTTCCTCCTCTGAATGACAAATGAGTGAATTGAAACTAGACAGAACTGCCCTACTTTTGTGGGGCGGAGGGAACACCTAAAATAATGGGCCACAAATGAAGAAAGTTATAGTTGGATTGATAGGCTTAAATAATGGCACTGCAGGTTAAACAACAGCAGGCCAGCAGTGAGGCAACCCCTGCAGTCAGTGCACTTTTCTCAGGTTAAAGCATCCCCTCCACATCTTTGCCCTCTGAATTTTTCAAATAATGAAGGCCAAGGACAGCACTTGGGTCCGGTACTCTGGCCTCAGCAGCTGCTATGGAAGAGGTTTGCAGTTGGTCTGTAGCACCATGTCCTCCAGTGAGCTTACTTTTTAGCAGTTAAAAGTTTAGTTGCAAAAATACCTGGTTGTCCATGAGACATTCAGAGCCTCATATTCAGGGTGGAAGACTGCTCATTTTCAGCATGGTAGGCTCCTTGGTTGCTTCAGCCTGACAGCCACCCAAACTACATGCACATGCTGACATACCTTTAAAAGATCCATGCTGCTGGTACGCAGTCATTGCTCCTCACTCCATTGATCATAAAGGTATCATTGCTGCCTTAGTTACCTGTGTCTCCCTATTGCTTCCACTCACTCTTCCTCATTTTATCCTTGGTCTATAAGCTTTTGGGGGCAGGACCTCACCCAGTTTTTAAACCAAGACTTCTGGGCACTGTTATAATAAATAGATATGCACGTGTATATGTGTATATACATACATATATATAAAAGGGATGAAAGCCTGGGCAAGTCTGTATTGCGTAACTGGAGTGTGGTGCAGAAATCCCTGAGCTAGTGCTGACCCAACATGGCGAATTGCCATAGTACATCCAGCCACCTGTGAGATGCTCCAGTGTGCGCTGGCTGGGTCTGGAGGCCAGAGAAAGTCAAGAGATGAGTCCCTTTGCTCCAGTGCAGCTCCATATACTTATGGATTTACTTTTCCCACACCAGAGCTAACTGAAGTAGAATTAACTGGGTTATGGTGTAGATATTCCTGCTGACCTTAGATGAATGCTACATGCAGGAGAGAAAGGAGCAGGAGAGAGGTCATGCTAAGACCCATGTGCTGGCCTGAGTGCTTTACCTGGACCCCATGCTGACCCTGAGTGCTTTACCATAATAGAAAACATACTGCAGTGATACTTTAAATAGCTTCAGTCCTTCTTACACATAGCCCTGGATGGTCTAGGCCAAAATGATCCTAATCTCCTGAGACCTCAGCAACAAATTGTCCTTGAAGACTACAAGTTAAGGGAAGGCTGCTCTTTTAATAGGTGAATGCAGTGTTTAGTCATCAGACAGCCTAGAAAACTAGGTCAGATAGGTGTTGCATCATAGCAGACAGAATATTTGGTATTAATCAAGAAGGCACATAGCGAAGTATGTATCCTACATATTTGATTGCATTAATGGAGTTATCTTTAATCATTGGGTAGAGTCATATGATGGAACATGATCGAGTCACCACGGCTTAGTGGGGTACCGCCCATCTGTTTAAATGTTAGTAAGGATGACTCACAGTGTTAGCATGACCGTGCAGAGGGAGGGAGAGGAGCCAAGGTGGTCAGTTACAGCAGCTTGTCTAACGTGGTGTTTTACTAAGCTACCATAATGCTATTCATCCAGGCCACATAGGACCAAAGAGGTAGTGTGCAAATGCTGACTGTGACCCCCCCCCCCCCCATGATGCGCAACAGCAACGTCCTGCTGGAACACAATGAAAATTCTAATATTTGGGGAAAAGCATGGATGGTCAGATTTTCAGTGAGGTTGAGCACTTGCCAGTTCTCTATCTTATCTGTCCTTTATTTGTGGGCTGTTTGCCCAACAATCCTATTTATTTAGCAGCACAGGTGCCAAGAAATGAAAATCCCTCAGTCAGCAATATTGACTGACAGGCTGCAGGCAGCACCTCCTCAGCATTTACAAAGAGAGGAGCAGAGTCGATGTTTCCAACATTAAAAATAACAATTACAAACTCTCACTGACTTTCTTTGCTGCAGGATAGAAAGCAACAACAAAAGAGATTGTGTTGTCCTTGGAAGAAGAAGAAACGTCTTAGACAAATTGTGTATCTCAGCCGGTTTGGTTCTGTGCTATACACATTCCCTGAGCTCTGTGCTATACACATTCCCTGAGCTCTGTGCAAGTGAGTGTACACGAGCGCATGCTAATCGATGACCTGTATTCAATGTGGAAGCAATAGAAGTATCCATGAGTACTGGCCAATATCAGTTTCCCCATGGGGAGTGGAATCTGGTGTGCATTATGTAGCACTTTTATTGGTGGCAGGAGTGGTGCAGACTTTTCAACAAAGGTCAGCTTGGAAGCACAAGGTTTCTCTGACTGCTCTGCATCTCCCTGCAAAAAACACACTTGGGAACAGGTTAGCAGGAGTGTAGCAAGAAAAAATACCTGAAGTACTGAGGACTTTTTTCCTGTAGCTAAGTGTAAAGCACATGCAGACCCCTAAAGCAAAGCACAGTATTAAAGGTGAAACTGGGGACAGCAAAGAAGCTTCTTTACCATTTTAATAAATACCAATAATTCCCTTTTGCCCAAGTCCCATATTCCCAAACTCATTAAAGCAATTTTGGAAATTTTTTTGGCTCTGGAACGTATAAGCAAAACTCAAACCGTGCAGTCCCTTGAGAATCACTTGCACAAATTGCATAGGTCAGGACAAAATAAGTTTCTGTCAAACAGCCTAACACCTAAGCTTATTATGAAACTGGTGACTTGTACAAAGGGTCTGTACGTGGGACAGTCTGAGAATGAATTTAGGGGGTGGGGGTATGTCACAGCACTTGTTTTGCTTTGGTCCCACTGCAAACTCAAGTGATATTTTTACTGAATGCATTGCTTCTGTTAGCCAGAACAGTTCCTATAGGCTGTGGCTAAGCTGGTGGACCCAGAGCGCTCCAGAGCTCCATTGTGCGGGCGGGTGCACACCTCACTCTGGTCCCAGGACAGGCAGGAGAGTGCACCAGCACTCTCTCCATTCCTGTCCACTCCTCACTGCCTGGGAGGAATCCCAGGGTGCATCCCTGGCAGGGGATACAGCACACTCTGTTCTGCTCTGCAGCTGCCCCACTGTGCTGGTCTCAACCCTTCATTTGGCAGCTATTGTGTGGCCTTTAAAAGTACAAGATAGAGAAGACCTGTTTGAGCTTGTTGTCTACTGCTCTGCCAGGCTGTAGTTGTAGTGAGGTGAGGTGAGTTGGTGGGAGGTGAACTCTGCTTGTGTGGGTCACCGCAGCCTCTGGAAACCAAACTGAGATCATTCTTCTCACATTCAGCCTGGTATCTTCTCACATTTTTCTTGTCAAAAGATCACTGAATTGGCTTTTTATGCTATTTTGACCCTGTCCTAATAATTCGTCAGTTGTCTTGTGTGAATGAGTGCTGGTAGATGGAGCAGCTGTGTTTTATGTGGAGAGTAGGATGGGTCAGGGGCTCTGTACTTTAAGCAGGTTTTCTGAGCCCATTTTTCCTGCGCTACAGCTCCCTAGGCTTAGCCTTGTGCTAGGCTGACCATAGAGTCCCCTTTCCCAGAAGCTGATTCATGCTCCCTCACAGTGCTTCTTGCACCCGCTCACAGGGTTACACCCTGTATTTGGGAGTAATTTCTTGAGTTTCTTTGGGGAGGTATGAAAATGTAAAGCACATCATATTCCTCCATGAGCAGTTAACCAGGGAGGCTTGGGAAGAACTTCTTGTCTGTATCTGAGATACATTTGTTGTTGTTTTGTTTTTTTTTTTTTCCCTCTTCTGAATAAGTACTGTATGTGTCTGGGAGGATTTTTAAAGCATCCTTCAAGACACAGGGTACTTCTCTCCATGCAGAACCAAGACAAAAGGATGGGTTCAGTAATGCACAGCTGCTAAAGAGAGGGCAGCTGAGGGCAGCTGGGTGGGAGGAGCAGAGGTGTCTGTGTACAAGAGTGTAGGCAGAGCAAGGGCTTCAAGGTGGCATTTATTGGGACAGAAATGTTTTTTGGGGGAGAACGGGCTTAAAGAGAGGAAGGTTGGAAAACTGGCAGTCTAATGATGGAAAACACTGGGGAGCTTTAGGGAAGAGATAATTAGATGGTTTGAGTCCTGGACAAAAGAGGATGAGATTTGTAGGTCAGAAGAAGCTGGTGCTGCCATAAGACAGGCACCTCTGCTTTGGGAGCCTGGGTGTGATGTTCTCCATAAGCGATCGCTGTGAATTCCATCGTTCAAGGCCTTTGGCCTTTTTGCTTGTTGTTAGATAAAAGAAAGTGACAGCTAAAGTTAGAGGAGGGGTGTATGTATTTGTGATTGCCAGAATCACTTAAAATTGGAGGGGCAAGAAATAAAGCCCTATCAATAAAGCCATCCAGAGGGACCTTGACACGCTTGTGAGGTGGGCTGGTGCCAACCTTATGAAGTTTAACCATGCCAAGTGCAAGGTCCTACACCTGGGTAGGAGCAATCCCAGGCACAGCTACAGGTTGGGCAGAGAAGAGATTCAGAGCAGCCCTGCGGACAAGGACTTCGGGGTGTCGATCGATGAGAAAGTGAACATGAGCTGGCAGTGTGCGCCTGCAGCCCAGAAAGCCAACTGTATCCTGGGCTGCATCAAAAGGAGCGTGACCAGCAGGTCGAAGGAGGTGATCCTGCCCCTCTACTCTGCTCTTGTGAGACCTCACCTGGAGTATTGTGTGCAGTTCTGGTGTCCTCAACATAAAAAGGACATGGAACTGTTGGAACAAGTCCAGAGAAAGGCCACGAGGATGATCAGGGAACTGGAGCACCTCCTGTATGAAGATGGGCTGAGGAAGTTGGGGCTGTTCAGCCTGGAGAAGAGAAGGCTGCATGGAGACCTCATAGCAGCCTTCCAGTATCTGAAGGGGGCCTATAGGGATGCTGGAGAGGGACTCTTCATTAGGGACTGTAGAGACAGGACAAGGGGTAATGGGTTAAAACTTAAACAGGGGAAGTTTATATTGGGTATATGGAAGAAATTCTTTACTGTAAGGGTGGTGAGGCACTGGAATGGGTTATCCAGGGAGGTTGTGAATGCTCCATCCCTGGCAGTGTTGAAGGCCAGGTTGGACAGAGCCTTGTGTGACATGGTTTAGTGGGAGGTGTCCCTGCCCATGGCAGGGGGTTTGGAACTAGATGGTCTTAAGGTCCTTTCCAACCCTAACTATTCTATGATTCTTTGATTGGGTGTGATATGGTTCAGACCGAGTGGGAGAAGTGACTGTCTTTTCCCTCACAGCTCTGAGGTTATGACTCTGCTTCACTGACCAGCCCAGCCTGATTTTGAAGCTTTATGGCTAGCTATGGATTCATCACTGAAGCACAGGATGCTTCTGCCAAGGCTGATAATCAGCCCTGATGTTTAAAGGCTCCAAACATCTTAAAACTCTTTCCATGCTCCCTGCTGCAGAGGCTTTTCAAGCTCGTGGACTATACCTCCTTCTCTCCCATCCTTCTCATACCTCTCCTGCCTAATAAACAGTGTAAACCTTATGCTATACTGCAGAGCAACCTGCCCTGTGAGAATTTAATGTACTAACTTACACTAGCAATGTTTGTTGAGGTACTGTATGCGAAAGCTTTCTTATTTTTGTGCTGTTTGAAAAGGTAGCAAATTACATTTATCACAAATTTCAAGCAACTCATACCTTCTTCAAAACTGATTAACTACTCCCAAGACCACATTCTTAAAAGCTATTTTCAAAAAGCAGTCCTGGCTTTGTTTAATCCATTAATTTTATGATGATTCTTCTTTGTGAGTGGGCCTGCACTCTTTTCCCTATGCTGTACTTACAAAAATCCTTCTAAATCTTTTGAACTCTTTTTGCCAAAATAACTCACTCTGCCTTTTAATAGTCTGCACTTTTTGCCTTTACAAGCTACTTAATCTGAACGTAATTTTTCTACTTTTCATCCTTTTTTTCCCATTTTCTATGCCCTGGTAACTGCTAACTTACTTTGGAACAAAGGCTTGGTAGAGCTGTGCAGGAGAAAATATCAAAAGCAAGATGAAATTATAATTTTAGAGTAGTTTATTTACAGGTGATAAAACTTCAAAATTAGTTTAAGAGTGTTTAATTTTCTGTCATAGTTTGCAGTCCATCGTCCAGATGCGTTTGTTCCTGAGGGCTGAATTTACAGCAATGCACTGATGTGGAATGCCAGGAAATTTTCCTGCTTTGTCTGTAGAACTCTTTTGCCAGCCACTGTAAGATGCAGAGGTGTGTAGACTGAGACTGGCTGTTACCTTTACATTCATGTTCAGTTGGATGAGCTATACTGGTGCTTTAACCGATAAATAGTAGAGGGAAGGTGATTCATCTGCTTCATGAAAACTTTCTGTTCTACTGATTTATGCAGGAGAGGACAAATGCTGGATTGGATTATCTGTGCCTGCTTGTCTAGAGTTGCCTGTGCCTAGCAATGGCTGGCACGGTAGGGCTTGTTTGGTCTCCGCAGCCTATGACAGCTTTCTTTCCTTTTCTTCTAGGCCTGTCCCAGGTTCTCTGTCTTCACTACTGCACCTACACAACCGACAAAGACAGCCTATGCCTGCCTCTATGCCTGGCACCCTGCCCAACCCTACCATGCCTGGATCTTCTGCTGTACTCATGCCTGTAAGTATTTTGGTTTGGGTTTTTTTGGGGGGAAAGCAGGGGGAGTTGGTTTTTTTGCACAATTCAACCTATGCAGATGTGAAAGTCTGCAGGATTTTCTAAAGAAATCAAAGTGTGATGAGTTGAGGAAGCTGGACCTATTTCACTGCTTCATCTTACACAAGAATATTTCTGGTGTAGTTAATGGCATGTTAATTAGTGTGAGAGTGATTAGAAACAGTTTACATGAGATTACAATTTCTGGTTCTCACACTTGGTCATGTAGGTGAGATCAGTATGTCTGTGCTGGAACAAAAAGATTTTTCTCAAGTCAGACAAAACTGGAAAAGCCATGCACAGGAATTATGCCAATGAACTCTAAGTAATCCTCTTGTTTTTGAAGATAACCAGCTAGCAAGAAAGAAATGTGACTTACTTTTCTGGCCTGGTAATTGCACTTAATTAGAATTGGGTCATGATCGCTGCTCACCTTCCACTCATCTCTACAGAGATGGGAATATTTCCCATCTTCTGGGAGACAAAGGGGTGCTTTGCAATTGTAGCTTCAGATTCTTAAATGAGTTTAACAACAATATAATACATTTGGGCAGGTTGAGGATGGAGATGAGTAAGGGTGGCACAGGGAAGAGGTGACTCTGACAGGAGAAGTTTCTGTTTCATTCCATGGTGATCAGTCTGGGAAGACAAACCTGAGTGTGATTGACCATGGGAGGGAGGAAAGCACTGCTTGTTCTGGCTTTGCTGGAGCAAAGAAAACACTCCAGAGGGCTTCATAGATTCAGGTTTGGCTGCTATTTGAGCAGTCATTAATAAGTCAAGTAATTAGTAACTTGTCAATAAGGCTTTCCTGGAATATCGACCAGGAAGTTCAACAGAAAAAAATACAAGACATGTCTCTGTGGGAGTTTTTTTCTGGCATGATTCCTAAGGAACCTGAAATGGAGCAAACATCCTGCTTCAGTGTAAGCTCAGGGGCTTCGGGTTGCTGCTGGAGAGACCTTTGGGCAGGTCTGAGTGCAGACAAGCTGGTTTGCTCCAGCTGAGAACCCCCTAAAGACATGAACACAGAAGCAAGACAGCCCCAGCTGCAGCTCCTGCCCCAAAGTCCTCCTGAAAGAGCTGCAGAGATGGCAGCAGGAGCTGCTCCTGCCCCATGAAGATGGTGAGGGGCCCTGGCAGAGGCAGCTTTTCCCCATCAGCAGGCAATGGGATATTGTCCTCTCTCCCAGGCCCAGCATCCATCACCTCTTCTTGCTGGGATCATGGAGGGTGGAAGCCAAGACCTCACTAAAGGGCACAAAAAATAGTTTCCCAGGTTGGAAGGGCTCAAGAAGATTCAAAACCTTCTTTCTTCTGTGAGCCAAAGACGCAGGGGACTGGTCCAAAGCAAGGCAGGATGCTCAGCTCTGGTTGAAAACAGCACCATAATCCTACTTATCAACCCTACCAATGACTAGCAGTGTAACAGAGCTTGCCTCTTCAGGGAAGATACACCAGGAAATTATTTTATCCAGGCCTTACTACCATTAGGTTTTGTTTGAAAATTGCATCCTTCCCTCCCAGCCTAGTGAAATTGCAGAAAGGGCTTGCAGAAAGGGATCTGAATAGCCAAGAGGAGCTCTGCTTTGTTTTTTGCTATCTCAGCAGTACATGAAAGCTTCCCTTACAAGACACATGGAAGCCTCTTCTCAGCTGAGCAGTCTGAGTGAATTAAAAAAAAAGCCAACTCGTTTTTCGTATTCCTGAGATTGTAGATTTTTATTTATGTTTTTAACAAGCTAAGTTGAGCTGCACTGACAGGGGAAGCTACAACTTTATACAAGCGATGCTTTTAAAACCACTTAACTCTGACTGTTGTTATACTGAAAGGGAGAAAATCATTACAAAAAAGCACAAACCTGGGTGGCTGCTACATTTGTTTAGTAAAGAACCTTTTTCTTTATAATTGGCTGTGAGTTTTCAGGGTCGATTCTGATGAAACACACTCCTGCATGCATACACACATGCAATTCACGACACAGATTGTTATTTTTCCAGTCATGACTTGAAGAAATAAAGCTGAGTCCATTTAAATAGAAACTAAGCATAAATTCTTGCAAATGTCTCCAGATGTTTTTAAGACTTCTTTTTTTTTTTTCTTTCTTTTAAAAGATGGAGCGACAAATGTCAATGAACTCCAACATCATGGGGATGCAGGGGCCAAACCTCAATAATCCGTGTGCTTCACCTCAAGTCCCCCCAATGCATTCAGAAGCCAAAATGGTAAAAAGAGAAAATAATAATAATAAAATGCTTTTCTTGTATTACTCTTGCGTACTGGTTACCCAGACAGTGGGGGATGTAGCCAGACACTGCTTACTTCATTCTTAGTCATGTTATACTCTTTTTTTAATATGCTGCAGTAAATTGAACTATGTCTATGAACTTTCAAGATGTTCCTAGTCCTAGTACTCGTGGTGAGAGAGAACTGAAGTTCAGGTTGGGCTATCTGATCCGTACTGTGTTAAATAGGATTTTGGTGCAGATTAGTGGAATTTAAGTAAATGGTCTGGCTGGTTCTCTGATGATGCCCGTGCTCCATAACTGGCTTAAAGAAAATTGTCAGTTAATGAAGAGTGAAGTAAAAAGTGTCTGATGTCGAGAGAGTACACACAGTATTTGTTTTTTCCAGATAGGTGCATGGTGTGTCAGAGTAATGGCAGTGCTAGAAAAGCAGACCAACAATGTGTGTAAAACTGGAATGTTTTCTTTTGCTTGAGTGCAACAAAAGTGTCACCATCAAAAAAAAAAGAGTCAGAATTTGGACAAAAGTAATTTATTTATATGAGTCAAATGTCATAGTGTTTTTTAAAGTTACTGTATGTCTTACTAGGTTGAGACATCTCAGGCATATGTACTGGTATAGTATTAATGCAGGTAAACTAAGCTACAAGTTGGCATTTATAAATTTTCCCCAGTTTTAGATGCACTCTGATGAAGGTATTCTGCATTAATATCCCTGGAACTGAGTTCATCAATGTCAAAACACTTAGGCTTTTTTCATTTTCAGAGCTGCCATTTCCTAGCTAGTGGAAACACAAGGACAGAAGTTTGCAGTTTAACTCTGTAGGCTTTTTATCCTCTCAAGATATCTCATCATAGTGGAAAACAGGAGTAACTTCACTGAACTTCTTTTAGTGGCATTTTGCCAAGGTAAAATTGTCATGAGTGAGAAAATGAAATCAAGCCGACAAAGATTAAGCAACCACATGTTTTTATATATTTCTACTTTGCATGACTGGTACAGCTTTTAAAGTTGTTGTCATCTATCCTGAGGCAAAGAAAAACATCTTATTGTCTATAGGTGCAGTGCATGCAGGAGACTCTGGTTTGAGAGCAACAACATATACAAGCTTATTCTGTCTGTTTTCTTAGATTGGATAGGTCATGCCTTTGCCTCACTGTTGGTATGGGTTAGGCTGTTAACCCAACCTCTGTTAACACCCCGTCTAAAACCACACTCCGTAAACATGCAGCCAGTTGGCCAGAAGAAGAGCAATAGCCAAAAACACTGTCTCCCCCTGCCAAGGAAAACCTGTGGTCAAGAGTTCTCTCTCTGCTGCACCACACAGTGACGGTGACATGCCAAATGGCAACAGCATCTGCAGCAGAGCTTGTTAAAAACTTTTTGGAATAGGCAAGTGTTTTTTCAACGTAAGCATAGCTGAGCCAAACTAAATACTCCTTGGCTGAATAAATCTAAAACTGGCATCTGTTTTGGGGACTAAAGTTTCTGTAGTTTGCTCTCCCCCACACACTCCCTGCCTTTTTTTTTTACTGGAAGTGTGAGGCTACTTAAGAACAAGATTAAATTATTGATGCATATGGTGAGAATTCCGTGCTTTAATAGCTGAAACTGTACATTAATACAAATTACTTTTTAATCTGGATAAGCAGGGTTTGTCCCAAAACCTAACGTACGAAGGCACAGTCCTTTCAAACAGAAATTGCAATCAGTTCCAGAACACAGTATGGTGAACAAGCAGCACCTTTGCTTCTCAGGGGCTTTCTGCCGCTCTTCCAGAAAAATTCTACATACATTAACTCTTTAAGAGTAAGAGGCATTATTCAGAGCTCCAGGACCTTTCCTCCTTTTCAAATGCAGAGTGTTTTTTAGCATTCTATATGCTAGTTTTGTACTTTGTTTTTGTTTAAGCATGCATGTGATGTAAAAAGCCTCTCTGTTTAGCTACCTCTTTGAAGAATACAATCTACTAACAATACTCAGCATGAACACAAAGTAGAAAAAAATGTAGGAAATATTCAGAGCAAAATTATTTCTTACATGTAAATTCATGAATTTTAAGTCTGAATAATCTCTATTATAGGCATGTTTGTTCTTATTATTAACTATATCACTTTGTTTCATGCATGCTCTGGCAGTGGTTTTTTAATAAAGTTGAAAACAAGGGTGCCTAGTAATTTACCAGATTGCATCCTGCATTAGGAAGGAATTTCAGATTTCCCCAGATTCTGCTAATGCTATTACTGCTGGTGCATCCAGCACTGCTTAGGTTCTGTTTGACTGCCCCTACTCTCCGAAGAATATACACGTTAGGCAATAGACAAAGTCATCTAAGCTTCCTTCAGCTAATGACTGCAGTAATTAGTGAAGTTTGGGGGGACTTTGGGCCTGTTTCATCAGCTGCCCAAATCCGTGGCAGATGGACTAGCATTTTCTTTGTGCCTACATGAAAGAATGCAGAACAGTCTCCTCTAGATGTGAGACCCAGATGTGAGACCAAATCCTTGTGGCCTCATGGAAGTACGTACCTGAGCAATGCAAGCATGATTTGGCACACAGCAGTCATAATGCTGTTTGGTGACATGTGTGACTTCATTTGCTTCTATAAAATAAATAGGAATAAATGATACCAGTATGGATACTGTCTGATGCCAGGGTTTTTAGAGAAAGTAGATAGATGGCAAAAGATTTCACACCCTTGACTGGTTCATAACCACTTTGTAGCAGGAAATGAAAGCCACTCTGATAAATGCATACATTGTCTGATATATAAGCACATCTACAGACCACAAACAGGATATGTGGTTCATTCATGTTATGTTTCTATAATAAGCAATTTATTTATCTATGTGTACTTTAATCAGTTCGTATTACCTGGCATTTATAGAAAGCCAAGGTGCTGGTTTCCTGGTTTAGTTTTTTCAGGAGGCTGTTCCTTCAAATATTAAAGTATTGTAGATGACATTCCAGAACTGATTTAATTTATCACAGTAGTCTCAGTTTCCCTCACAGTGTGCCTCCCAGTCAGGTTATCACTTAATGCTTTAAAACTGTCCTAGTAAATGAATGAGCGAACATCTAAATCAATACTGCTTTCTTCTTAGATTCAGAGCTGAGTGGATAAAACCTTTATGCTGCCCACCAAAAACACACATTGATTTTTTTATTAAAATGTATTGCATTAGAAAGTGGAGGAAACATATAGCCCTAAGTGTACATGGTAAAAATATGCAGAATAACACGTTTTGCATATTAACATGAGGTTCAGTAGGCTGAGAATATTATGAACTTGGAATTGGTGGTGGTGCCTTTGCCTTAATATACTGCTTACTTACAGTTTGTTTTTGAAGTTTTAAAGTATTCAAGGTTTTATAACTTGGAAGTGCAATACCATGTGGATTACCAGAGTGAAAGATAAATAGTGTGCACTGAACCACTGGAAGGCTGTGTCACAGCAGTTCTTTTCAGTGGAGCTGATGCCTCTATCTCGATTTTGCAGGGCATTGATCTTTACCTTTAGAGATTTATGAGCTCTGAAAGGAGGTATAAAAGGCAGGCAGGTGATGAAAATAATTGAGCTTAAAAATACAGTTTTCAATTTGACCTGTTATTTTTTTTCTTCTACCCGCTCCATTCACCCCTTGCTGGATATGTAATTTTGTGAAATTTAAGTAAAATGTAATATGAGTGGCTTGGCTGTGCTTGTCTTCCTGACAGAATCTGTACAGCTCTTTAAAAAAGAAATAGATTATTTCCATATCAGAGCTATGTAGGGTTGTGGGATATTGGTTTTACCTAGTATACATTACTAGGTTGAACAGTAATAATAAGCAAATTAATCTGAAAGTGTCTATCAGATGTAACAGTGAAAACATAGCCAGAAAAGAAAACAGACCGGCAATGACCATGTTGCTATTTATAATGGTAAAATATCCATATTAACTGAACCTTGTAATTTACCTAATAATGCTGGACAGCTTTGGGGGAGGAGGAGAGATGTGGTAGAAATTGCAGTTAGCCAGTTGTCATCAGCACTAATTTTTATTTGACCTAATGAGACTTAAGGGTGCAGAACCTACCGGTGGCTGTGAAAATCCTAGTCCAGGCATTGCGCAGCTCTCCATCAGAGAGGAAAAGCAGGACTGGCTTTTCAGGTACCTGGGTGCATTTCCTATGTCTGTCAGACACGTGCTGCTTGCTTTGTCCAGAAACACAGCATGTCAGCCAAGTGTCAAAGCCTTGGCTGCAACGGTGGATGGCTTTCCTCAGATACAGGTTGGGGTCTGTGTTTGGAGGGAGTCTTCTGTTCCTTCTTGTTTTACAAATAACGTGTGTTTCCATGCCTGTGAGCTGTGATGGTGTGACTTCTGCAAAGTGAGAAATGGCTGGAGTAATCTCTTGCCCCCCATCCCGGTTTGGTACTTGGCTCAGCTGTTGCAGTAACTCTTGGGTACAGATGCAAGAGCACTGTCCCAAGAGCAGTGTTATCCTGGGACATCTGGTGGACTTGGGAAGGGCGTCCCTCTTTGGGCCCAGGTCTGTGAGATTTCCATACTGATTTCAGGCAGGAGGCTGGCATAGGCAGTCAAGTCGGGGTCAGAGCCACTGAAGCTCTAGATTTAGCTGTTTTAACACTTCATGACTGAAGATATTTTGTTTACTATAATAAAACATTTGAAGTCCATGTCTTCCTATCAAGCTGGCTGGGAAATGAGTCGCTTTAGCAGAACACCATGCATTGCTTCAGGGCCAGAAGGTTTTTCTTTGTATGATTCTGGACAGCTGAGCAGAAGTAAAAATGTTGCATTTCTTCAGAGCTTTCAACAGCAATTGCTCATCTTGCCTTTCACAATAAAGTAATGAAAGCAGCCTAAGAAAAAAAATGTCCAAAGCAAAGTTTTCCAATATATTAAAAAAAAAAAGTGACAAGATTTCCTGCATTGGTAACTGAGAAATATTTTCAGGGAGGGGACTGTGAAATAGTTAAAAAAATACAGTGCTTCTGCAACTGCTGACAAAACTCACTGTTCTGAAATTGTATCTCCTGTTACATTTGCGCTTATGTTCTAAAGTCCTCAAAGCCAACCTTTCAGTGTGCTCCTGATCTATGCTTTAAAATCCTCCCCAGGCAGTAGCTTTGCCTGCAGACAGTGTGCCTTGCTGTGGATTAAGGTATTACCGTGATGGGTGAAGCTAATCATATTTTGTTTTGTGTACTGAAACAGGACCTTGTACCCGTCATGCCTAAATTCTGGATTATGAACTAGACTGGGTAGGAACTAATTCTTCTTAAGCTGTCGGTGGCTCAGTAAGTGCAATAGAGAAGGATGGCGGCTCAGTTACTCATAGCTGCTGTGCATACGTGCTGAATATTTGATCTTGCTTCTTCCAAGCGCATACGAATTGCGTTGCTTGTTGCAGACACAAGTTGTAACAATTCCTCGCATTTTTCTTTCTTTGTGTCACTTTATCCTGTGGTGATCTTATCAATGCTATTTCCCTGGAAGAATTTGGTTTTTTATTATTTTGTTTGCCTCGATTCCGTTGGGTGTTAAAATGACCTCGCTTTATCCCCCACCCACCAGCCCTCATCCTTTCTCTTTCCCTCTGTTTCTACGCCACCCTCTCTTTCCTCTGAGGATTTATCGTCTTTGTAGATTTGTTTCTCTTTCTCCTCTTCCCTCCAGTGTCCACCCTGATTTTGTAACCATAGCAGTAATTGAAATACAATCCTAATATTTGCTTGCTGTAGCTATCATGTAGCCCAACACATGAACTGATGGCTTTTGTGTGTTGTAAGGTTTTGAAACTTAAGTCAAATGCATCCATATACATGAGGGCGAGTGTCTGGTGCAGAGCCGTCCCTTCCAGAAAAGGTTTTGTTTGTGTAAAGTTGTGTGTCAGTGGGAGCTGGTGCAAGTAAAAGTAAGTCCTTATGATAGTGAAGCCAGGGTTAAAGGAAATGATAAAAATAAAACTAAGGTTGCGTTACAGGGAAGTTCTGCTTTGCATAGATATATTTCAGTCTTTTGCTTGGAATATGTACAGCTTTCACTTTCCAAGATTTTTGCAAGAGCCATGAATGATGGAAGTTGTTTCATACTTCAGGCCGTTGCACATTAAGCCTGGCATTTGCTTGGAATGTATGAGTGCAGCTCATGACAAGAGATGGACTTTGGGGCGGAGGGGATGGTGTTACACACTTTACCAGCTCCGTATTTTAACCACTAAGGACACAAGAGCTGGAAGCGAAATTCTCATGGCAATAAATCTTTTCTTTATGGACAGACTTAAAAAGCATTTTCTAAAAACTATACAGTAGCTAGTGAAGCAGTTTATTAATTATGATAGTGTTTCTGTGAGATAAATAATTTTAGACTGTGAACTGAGAGAGAAAAGTGAAGTGACTCACTAGAGGCCACACAATTTGTCAGTGGAAGAGCTGAAACAAGTGCAGAAGAATTTCTGGCTGCCGCTTCCAGGAAACACAACTTCTGTCTGAGTACAATTTATGTATATGTATTTTTTGAAGTTAATATTAATTATTCATATTGGTAATTTCAATATAATGGTTGAAATATAGTGGTTTTTCAGGGTTAGTGGGTGACTGGGGAGACCCTGAACTCCTCAAGCTTACAGTGGGTGCAGGCTCAAATTTAGGCTTCAAATCCAAATGAAGGAGACAGTTTGTGTTTGGATTTAATACCCCTGAAATTTCCTGAACTTTACTGATGAGATTTTGGCTCAGAATGACAGAAATAACTGATCTTCTGAGACTTCTGTCATCTGAGATGATGGAAGCCTTGTGAGATCAGCTTCCCTGGCATCGTGGCTTTCACTGAAATCTCAGGAGAGCACTTACTTTCACATAATGTCAACCATATCCAAACCAGGACTAATGAATACCCCTGTAGAGCTCCTTCTAAGATCACAGGCATATTTGAAATACTGCTACAAGCTGTGTTCAGTCTGAGGAAATGCTCACAGCTTTCGTTGTTTCTTCTGTCAGATACAGCCAGTGACACTTTTCAGCAGTGGGAGGGTTATATACTGTCTTCCAGATGTTCATTAGTGCAACTTCTCTTATTTATGTTCAGGGAGGTAAGTTAAAAACTGGGACAGGCTTGGTCTCCCACCCTGGAAACACTTACACAACAAACTTTGCTCCGCTTGTGGTTTTTACTAGCAAATTGCTGGCCAGTAATGTTTATCTGAGATTTGAGTGTATGAAATACTATGAATAATCTTCCCATCTGTGCTCTCTAGTTGGACTGCATGGGATGTAGTATAGTTAGTTGGTTGTGTCCTCTGCCATCTGTATTATTCTTATACCATAATTACTGTGTAGCCCACCTTACCGGACCCCACAAAGGACCTGAGTAGTCTTTACTCACAGCTTGTTGCTCATGTTCTGAGGACTGATTGCAATTTCTCTAGCAGAGTAGGCACCTCCAAGTTACTCTACTTTAGATAGTTCACCCCATTTTAAGTGACTTATGTTACAAAGAATACAGCAAAATACTTGATGTAACGGGAATCATTTCCAGTTAGTTAGTATTGCATAGAGAACATGAACTTTGACCAGCTAAAGATGAACTTTAAAGATCTGATTTAAAGACTGTCAATCTTTTAGATATAGAATTTAATTTACGCAAAACCTCTCTCTTCAATTCATGGATGCAGTACTTTTCCCCATATTTTGTATATTAAAGTCACAATGAAACCAACTCATTATTAAAAAGTGTTCTAAAAATCTTATTTTAAGATAGTATCAAGTTCTTCATTTAGTTACAATATCAGTGTGTAAGTATTTTGCTTTAGAATTGTTGCCTTTGTTGTATTACATTTGCATTCAGACAGCTTGGTCTTAAAAGTATGTTGTAAAAAAAAGAAAAAGAAAGCTTTTGTAAAACAGAAAAATAGCAGCCAGGATTTCTGTAGCTTTGTTTTTCAGTCTAGTGGAGATGAGTTAAAACAAAATAGCTGTTTCTCTCCCCTTTCTCCTCTCCTCTCCTCTCCTCTCCTCTCCTCTCCTCTCCTCTCCTCTCCTCTCCTCTCCTCTCCTCTGTTTTTCCAAAATAAGTGTTCAGAAATGAAACAAGCCCCATAAGAAGCCTAAAATAGAATTTCAAAATCCTCTAGGTTTAAAAAATTAAGAGGCAACATTTTTGGTGTAGTCAAAGGTTGCTTTTAAAATTTAGCTGCTGTAAATCTGTGTAAATTCATTGACTTCAAAGAAACTGTGTGGGTTTTACATAAACTGAGAACCTAGTTTATACTTCTGAACCTCAAGATTTTCCTTTAGGCAAGCTCTGGCCCTTCCGCAGTTTGATACTGCCAGGCAAGCGTTTTGTTGGTTTTGGCTTTTGCTTTTAATGTTATCCTTTTATTTATAATACAGTACATCTTTGCCTCTTCTTTTTGCACATTGGTGTTTTGCCAACTCTGCCAGCATCTTATATGAACTTTTTCTGACTTAATTTTTCCTTTCTGCTTTATAGGTGTTCTCCTTTCTGCTGTATAGGTGTTCATTACATAGTATTTAAATAATATTTAAAGAGAAATAATTTTTGCTAATCCCCAAAATAATATCAGGAGATTTTTATAATTGATTCATCATACCAAGCAGTCACCAGGAGTTTTTGACTCTCCTGTATCAGCCAGTGACAAGTATTGGTACCTGTCCCTAATGATTCATAATGAAAAATTGCCAGATATTTCTTTGAAACTGATGGATGATTCATGTTGTTGTATTTAGGCCACATTATTCTGGAATGTTTAAATTAGGCTAAAAGCCACCTCTAAGTATACATGTACAAACACAGAGTACATTTTTAGTTTCCCGTCTGGAAATACACATAAAGTCCAGGGCTGTTTTCAAGTCGCAAGAAATATTGTTGTATTTTTATTATGGTCTTTCAGTTCACGCTCATACTAATATGAAAAGTTTAGTAATGGCATATCCTCAATAATGCCCTCAAATGCCAAGGTTACACATGAAGCCCAATGGGATCTAGCAAACGTTTAAACTTTTATTAAAGCCCAAAGCCCAAAATAGACTTTACTAGACCTGTACAAATTATTTTAAATTATGTAAATATTTTTAATATGTCTGGCTTCTGACAGAACACCACTATACACCAAAGTATGACATTTGCCTTACTGTGCCAACTTTCTGCTTTTTTTTTTCTTCCCAAAATACCTAGCATCATTACTAGATTTGACTAGAGTCTGCTTTATGTGCTGCTGTGGTTCAGGAGAAATATATGCAAAGAGGATAGACTGTGTTCCCCAACTGTTAACAGAGACTCTTTAGCATGAGGTTAAGCGTGAACTTTGTTTTGGCTGCCAACAGAGCAGTCAGGAGATACCCAGGATAAGGGTGGGTGAAGTCCTGATCTGCTTTCAATCTGACGGATGTGTGCAGCTGCTCTGAAGGCTGGTGTTGGTGTGCAGTGTGTGTATGTGTCAGAGAGAAAACTATGTATTTGGGTTTTTGTAACAGATATTGCTCTAACTTCATCTTCTAGGAATCCTCTTAAATTAAAAAATTCTGCCAAAACGTTAGTATCTGGATGTGTACAAAGTCTGGGCTTTCTGAGCACTTCATTTAAACAAGAGGCAGTGGTAGGTGATACTAACAGCTAACAATCTAAAGAGCTCCAGCTTTGTTGGAAGTCTGCAGGTGTGCATGTTTTTGCACATATGTATATGTGTAAGGTTTTTTTTCTCTTCTGTGGTTTTGGTGGGTTTTTCCCCTCCTTCATCCCATGCACTTTTACTGTGCAACATAATCTTATCTATGCCTGTTTGGCTAACTTTGCCTATTTATTTATGCATTACCTTATCTTTTGTTAAGAAATTACTTTCCCTGAAATACTTCAGAATGTTGAAGAGCAATAAATATCTGAAAATCCATGTGTGTTATCTAAAAAACACTTACAAACATTTAGGATGAATACCATTTTCACAAAGAATGGGAAATTTGTTCTGCTATGTCTATTTGCAGAGTTGTCAGTCGTCTAAATGATGTTAGAAGTGGATTAGTTTGATTGGAGATTTGATCCAAGCAATGTTTGAGTTAGTTGCATAAAAACTTCACAGAGGTAATCTAGGGTTTATCTGAAAACTGGTATATAGTGGTGTCAGTGCTGAGAATTAAAGTAGGAATTAATTGCCCTTAGTGAAATTTGTGGTTATTTGGTTTGTCCAATGATACCCAAATGCTTCATTTCAGAAAACAAGGTAGCTTGATCCAATTTTAAATATTTTAGAAAGTAAAACTTCCTTTTCTACTACACTCAGAATTCAAGATGTGTTTATGGTAGCCTTAGTAAAACTGGTATATATGATGCTAGTTTAATACTGCCCACAAAAATCCAGATAACATAGGTAGTAGTACCCATCTGGCATGCGCATTCCTCCTGGATGAGGAGTTAGGCTACCCTAGGGCTCCTTACCACCACAACCTGGGCAATGAGCAGCTGGATGAAGTAGCTCTGAAGTTCCTTATTTTCATAGTTCTCATCTTTGGCTTGCCCCTTCATAGTGAAAACAACTATGAACACAGGTTTCTCTGGAGCATGTAAGATATTTCTGCTGAGATTTTTAAGGTCTCAAGCAAAAGTGAAGCTGTCTTGACTTGCATGTATGAAGGGGATGATAAGCAACAGTGATTAAGTCCTGGATGTACCAGAGATGCTGTAAGTTGTGCCGAGGGCTACATTTCCTAAAGTGTACATCTTTCAGAAGCACATGGCCAGCCTCCTGGCTGTTACTGGACAGGAGGAATCATGAAGTGCATGTGGCTGAGAAATGGCATTTGCCTGGAGTCATGGGCTGCCTGCAGGTCAATCTCCATCCTTTGTTTCTCAGTGAGATGTTAGCATCATGAGCAATGGACCAGGCAAGGCTAATGGTGACAGCGCATGTGCCAGGAGCCTCCCTGCAGGAGACTAGGCAAAAGGCTGTGAGAGGAGCCCGGCAGGCTCTGTTCAGGCTCCCGGTGCTTCGCATGTTGATGCTGTGTTGCTGTGTCCAGAGAGGAGAGAGTGTCCACAGTCCTGGTGCTCCTGAAGCGAAGGAGTGTATGTGCTGTCCCTGTGGGGTCTAAAGCAGGACCCCTTCCACTACGGTGTTTGTAAAGCACCATGAGAGGCCAGTTCTCACTGGTAGACACCGCCTGGCCCTTTCTGAACCTTGGGCAGAGGTGCTGGTGTTGGGTTTTGCTTTCTGTGTGAGCACTTGCCGGAAAGCTGGCAGTGCATCTGTGTGTCTGTGGCTGCTTCTCTTCTTTGAGGGAGAAAACCACCCAAGACGCACCCCCAAGCCCCTCTCCTCTTTGTTTATACACCCAGCAAGTAATGTTAGCATGGTATCAGTGAACACTGTACCTGTCTGCTTGAATCTCCACGTAGCATTGGATGTATCTCCCATAATAAATTATGTAATTTAAGGAGCAATAACAATAGCTGAGATTCTTGGATGGAGAAGAGTCACGTTACCAGAAGTACCAAAAAGGCTGATTAAAATTAAATCGTAGCAGACAACAGTTGTGTTACAAAGGAAGGCTCAATTACAGCCAAGTCACTTTCTTTGCTAACCTCTGACTTATTTATTTCTCCTGCATGCTGCAGTCTGCATACTCTTTCTGGCTGTAATGAGCATTAATTGATTAGCTGGATCTATGAAGAGCTTGAGCACTCGTAAGTACTATCCCAGTGGGTGCACAACTAAATAGTTTATGAGGTAATTAGTATTTTAATGCCTTTTCTAATGAGCCTTTTCAGTAATGAAATCTCATGAGAACATTATTGGTTCATATATATTTCTTCAGACACAACAGAAGGTAAGCTAATGCTATTAAGAGATTTTAAAGCTAGTTTATAAAATGGTTTTTAGTAACTTATTTTTGAATACTTGCCTTGATTCATTTTGCTTTATTAAAAAAAATAAAGCCATCTTAATTTTTCCCAGTGCTCTGCCTCTTGCACATCTCTCCTGACAGAATTCTTACACTATACTGCAATTTCAAATAATTGGGATAATTTCTGAGGCTGCTACCCGATCTCCTAAGTCAGCTGTAAGTAAATAATACCATACTGTCTAAGTGTGTTGTTTCAGATGTGTTCTCATCCTTGGGAAAAAAAAAAAAACCAACTCTGTGCCTGGCTACACAGTGTCTTGGATTTATGACTGTGTCAAATTTGGGAGAATGACCAACCTCTACAAAGTCAAGATGAGCTCTATTTTGGAGGTTCGAAAGCAGCACAAGGCTTCCAACTGTACAGGAAGTCTTACTAAACCTCCTCCTTCAGGTTCATTGGATATACCCCATTTCACCTAGGTTTAACCCATAGCAGGAAGGACAAGTGCTGTGTCTTGCATTTTATTTCTCTGGTACCTAGAAGAATAGCTTTTGCTATTTTGCTAGAATAGCTTTGCGGGGAAGAGTTTTTCAGTGTGTGAATGTCTAATTTTATTGTTGGCCATGGGGACCATACTTGCTTTTTGTTCTCTGGAGATCTCTAGGTATCAGTAGCTTTTCTGGTCTCATTTCTTAGGGCTCAGTTCTTCCATCTGGGAAGTACAGTTTTGTCTTGAGTGAGACTTTGGCTGCAATTTGACAGCAGATAGCAATGCTGTGAAACAGCCCAGGTCAAAGACTGAAGCATGTATGTTTTGGAAACCTGTTTCATATATTAGTTTTATGTAGTCTAGGTGATGTTTGCCTTAAAATAATTTGGAAACTTTGTTTTAAGTTAGGGATGTACAAACCCTATTTGATGTTAGAAGCTATAATGGTAAAACTGTAAGAAATTCCCCTGTACAGATCTCATTATGTAATGTAAGATGTAATGAGTCTAATTCATCCTTGGAGTGTCTTTAATGGTGTCAGCACAGTTTTGTGAAGGATAGATTTGGCCTAGGGACACCACCACCATAAAACCTGACTGTCTTCCACTGTTATTTCTGTCTCCAAAGCTTTACTGAGACATGTCAATGTGATATATTAACAGCCTAGTCTTTTTTGATGACTCTAAGTTGTTAGTAGTGTATGTGTTGTTTTCTTCAAACCAATATGAAAAGCTACATTTTCAGTTATGGTAACTGTAAAAGCCCCCTCCAGAACACATTGAAATGACTTTGACTTCACGTATTTGACCTTGTTTTCAATACCATGCATTAGCAACGCTTAGGAGATGAAGAACGCCCAACGCTGACCACTGCTTTCCACATTGGCTGCCATCTCCACACCCTTTTGCAATGTGAGACCCAACAGCACAGTCGAAGCTAATGCCTCCTGTGTCAGCTCCTAACAGCACCCACAGAGGCTCAGGTTTTCAACACTCCCCCATGCAGCATGGTGGAGCCTTTTTGTTAAGGCACAGTCAGACACACTCTTGGGATGGTAGCTAAATTGAACATTCCGACAGCTGAGATGTGGTACCTTCTTGTGTCTGGCTTGTGTTCATGGTCTGTTTACAGTGCAGAATCAATCAGATTTGCCTGCATTGCTTTCAGAGGTGAGCCAGCCACTTTGGCTGCTCTGAGACCCTCCACCTGGTCAGCAACCCAACAGGCTGTGCCTACACCAGTGCCCAGAGAAGAAAGTTCAAGTGAGAAGGTGCACATCAGGTTACCAGCTCAAGAGTGGAGGAAAAGCAGCCTCAGAGAAATATTTTGGTTTCCATTCTGGAAATTTCGTAAAGGGTGTTTCTGCTCTATATTCAGAAGCTTCCTCAGGGGAGAAATGATCCATGAGCTGTCTGAGGATAGGAGCTCCAAACTGTCTTTGATGGCCTTTGGACTTTGCTAAAGCCATCTCTGAGCAATGATGGAGCACAGTCAGAATTCAGTTGGGGTGGTGGGGAGACAAGTTTCCAGATGCTGCTTCTGATTTTGGTAATATTTCTTTTAAACTTGAAACAGCCTGGAGTTGTTTGCTTACTTTTTCAGGAACTTTTTCTATTTGTTTGTGCTTCCTGAGTCATCACCTGTCTTTGCCAAGACTTTATTACACCTAACAAAAGGTGTATTATTGATGCACTGTGGCATGCACAAAGCCTTTCTATGAACTTCACTGGACATATGGTCCTCCCAGTTTAATTTTGCTCCCTGTTCCACTCCTGAGCAAGTCCATGCTCTGAGCTCTGCTATGACAGTGTAAATGTTGAGCAGGCTTTGACACCTCATCGGCTTAAAAGCTCAGCTTTCTTGACTTCTGATGCTTTTAGATCAATCCTCTTACCTTTCATTTTGTAATAATGTGTAGATATGTACATATATGTAGCCTCTTTGGCGATTGCTAAAAGAACAGGAGTGGAGAACTAGGCACTGTCTTGCCTCTATTAGAAATGCTTGGAAAGAGCAAAAGGCACTTAAAAGATAAGTTTGGCACTTTCTATTTCTTTCTGCTCCTTTTGTGTACCATGAGGTCATGATTAATGGCTTTGGTCATGTTTGGAGGGCAGAAATCACTTGTATGTTCAATTCAGGAAGACCTCTGAATTGGCGAGGCCCAGGGGAACCGGCAGCTCTGGGTCTAGAAGGACCTGTGATGTCATTTCGTGTGGCCACAGGGGATGCAGCTATTACTTCTTTGGGCATTATTCTTGGATAGCACTAAGGTGTGGGGCTTTTTTGGCCTCCCAAACACATTAATTCTGCCCTGAGCAATGGAAAGATTCCCCACCCATGGGGGAGGCTGTTTAGGATGGTGGGAGTCTTACATGCAGGGACTGATGGGGGTGTGCATGCAGAGGGACAATAAGGGAACACTCTAGACTTTACAGATACACTTCAAGTGTTGCAAACTGAGTTCAAAGTAACAGGAACCTGTATATAAAGTTTGCTTGAAATAAAGCTACGAGATACATGGTAAAGAAATAGGATATTTTGGCATTTATTCATGGCTTTCCTGGGGTGTCTTGAACTGTATAAACTCCCTGCTATTGTGTTAGTGAAACCCTAGATTCCCTGAAGGTATAACTGTGACTGGAATTTAATTTCTTTTGCTTTGAAGAAGGAAGAGAAAAGGTAAATTTATTGCAGTGGTGTAACTCCTATCAATTCCACACATAAAGAAATTATGAACAAACACATAATTTAAGAAATTGTAGACAAGCTCATAATTTGCTGACAATTTCTTTCCAAATTATATGCTTTTTGAGAATATTTATTTTCTATATTGAAGGAGGAATGGAGTTGAATGCCTTCTTTTTCTTCAGTCCTTTTGTTTCAGTAAAATAAGATGCTATTGAAGACATGGTAGTCTGTCTGGTGTCATTGATGAGCTCTGAAAGAGATATGCTATCTCTGTATTGCTTTTAAGCTAAATGAGGGCATTCAAAAGGATAGTTTAAGCATCATATTCTTGGAATATCTCATTTTCTTGCAATCTACTAAATTTTAATTCAGAATAATCATGTGTTGTATTTACAGTTCAATTTAGATGATGTTTACTTTTGTTTACATATTATGCCTGGCTAATAGATGGCAGATGTAGGGTGAAATTAAAACATAAAGAATCCAGACAATAAGCATCCCAGTTCACAGTTAGACTATGAGTCTTTGTGCTTCCTCAGTGTGTGATTTCAGAATCTAATTAAGCAGGTGCTCAAGTATTTTGGGGAATCAAGCTTTAAATTGCTCAATTAAATTACTTTTCCCTAACAGCATGAGCTTCAGTGTCAAAAGATAAATTTACAGTAAGGAACAAATGTTTAAGATGAAAAGTATGTCATAAATTAAACCACCTCAAAAAGCCAGAAGTAAATTCTTAGCTGACAACACAAAGTACAAACTGGAAATGTAGGAAAGTACAGTACAGGGTTGCCTATCCTGAAGAAGACAAAGCAAAGGACATGCCTGAATTTCATCAGTTGCGATTTGTTTGCTGGAAATATGCTACTATTTCACATTTGGGTGTTATTCTCATTACTATGTTGGAACATTTCCTTTCCCACCCCTGTCAGTCACATTCCAATCAAAAATTTGTCCCAGTGCATTTTGAGGGGTGGAGATCAGCTAGTAGCATATAATTTAAACTAAACAGGATGAATATCCTAGTTTATATGTATGTGATATAAAAAATCAGGGATGTCTTACATGGTTAAGTTTCTTTACAAATATCACTGCTTTAACTCACTAATAGTGTTACTCCTGAGCAAAAAAAAAAAAAAGACAAAACACCAACTATTCTGGATTTGTAGATGAAGCTGAAACCATGGGGTTTGCAGTACGAGGCCCACCCCAAGTACAATGTCTGCATTAATCTTTGCTCCTTGCACAGAAGGCTGGAGCTGGCTGCCAGAGCTAATGAATGGATTCTGACTCTGCCATGTTAGGCTCTTACCAAATACAAAGGCTGGTCACAAATTATAGTTTGTCAGATGGCTTCAGATATAAGCATTAGAAAAACATTTGCTTAACAGTAATAATTAGTCAGCGACAGAGGCAAGTTTTACAGATTGCTTTAGAGCACTGAGGCAAATGTGGGTTTCTGTGGGAAAAAGCCTGTTGCCTGTCTAGTGATTCATAAAAAGTGAAAAAAGGCATTTTAGTTACATCTCTTCTAAAGGTGAGACCAAACCACAGCATTTCTACAAAACCCAAATAACCTCAATCTTTACTGCAAACACTGTAGTGTTTTAGGAGCGCCACTTTTCCTCAATTAGACAACAAAAAATCATACTTGAGAGTTTTTCCTGGCTTGGATTAGGATCACGCTTGCACAGATACAGAGCTTCACTGAGTGGATTCTTTTTAGCTTAAACCTTAACAGTTAAATTAGAAGAAAACTCACAACTGGCGCAGAGGAGCTCAGCAAATCACCAGGCAGCCTGGGCTGCTGAGATGCTTTCGTTCTTTAGCAGTGAACTCATACCTTGGGCTTTTTGTATTCTTGGGAAGAAGAATCCATAGTTCAGAGAACTGCTAGAAAAAGGATGGTTAAATGAAGCCCAACAGTAAGCAATTTGTGTTACTGAAGCATGTCATTGAAACTTGGCACAAGTGCTAGCTCTGAGCTTGTGTTGTGGAATGGTTTTAAGTGCTTGTCATCTCATAGATACCACTGCAAATGTTCTGTAGTGTCTCTCCTTTCCTGTGCTGTCTGGGAGAGTGAGTACAAGAATAAGTCTATGCATTTTCATTTGTTTGACTTTGGGTTTTCTGTGCTTTGGTTTCAGTAGCGTGGCTATCAGATTAATGAGGTTGTATCCATGCCAGGAGAGATGCAAACCACCCCATTACTTCATTGTGTGGTTGATTTGCTTGTTTGTTTTAAAAGTTTGCATGTACTAGTGAATGCAGGGGGATGATAGCATCTAATAATTGTAGTGCTGGCAGGAGCAATGCAAGCTCACCCACACAGCCTGCCAAGGTACCTCTAGTCTGGTTTGCAACACCTTTTTTTTTTCCAGTGGTTGTCCTGCTGCCATAGCACAGAACCAGAGAGCAGCTTTAGAGTGCTCACAACTGACGTGTGCAGTGAGACCACCAAATGAATTTTCCTTTTCGATGTGATTAGTTTTCTACTGCTATGCTGGCATCTCTTGTGCCAGGGTATTTAACAGGGAGTTCCTGCTGTGAGAGTCCTTGTTTCCACTTTTGTGCTGATGCAGCTAAAAGGGTATTATTCCCTTCCCAAGCTGATCGTTCTGTGAGAGATTTTGTGAGGGATCTGCAAAGAGCAGAAAGTCTGAATAGATTAACAAAAACTGGTAATTCCTGCACTGCAGAAAGATGGACTTGACTGCTGTATATTTGTAGGCTTATGTCAATAGTGCAGAGAAATGTTAAAATATCCTAAAAAGCTGGTAATAGTTTCAGTGCATATAGTTTGCTTCAGCAACTGTTGCTCTACAATTCCAAGTATTAATTAAGAGTATCAGGATGCTGGCTTCCTCTAGTGCCTGTATCCTCTTGGCATGAACTCAGGCATGGTAAGGACTTAAGTGGGGCTTGAGCTGGTTACTGTGACTTCTGTGAGCTGGAGCAACAAAGAACAGTTGGTCACTAAACAATCAATTTCTTTTAAGGATGTCTTTACCATTGCTAATTAAAATACCTGTAATTATTAAATCTTGTCATTAGTTCAGATAATCCTCCAGATTATTTTCTGTTTACTGGGTTGCTAGGGGTACCTAATGCATCAATATGTGTAGAAGTGTTCAATGAGACTGCCAGATTTTTTGAAAGATAAATAGTTTTACATGCTTCAGAAGTAGACTCCAATTGGCTAAGGAATTGGCCAAAGACTGAAAATGTGACCTCATTCTTGGCAAGTGGTAAAGATATATTTTTGTTAACAGACACTATGTAAAAAGTGCACTACACTACTTCTAAGCAAAAATCTGTGTCTAAGAATACTGAAAAGTCTTTTAGTTAAGAATAATTTTTGAAAGAAATGCAATTCACTGTCCTTTCCTGTATATGAGTCTGCTAATATATATATAACTAATATAATATAGTTGTGCTTTTATATCCTTTTTTTCATTTAAATTCTTAAATTCAATTAATACATATGTCACGGGCATACTTTTAAATCAATACAATTATTTAGCAGATAAATGTAATTATTGCCTATTAATTCTTCCATCAAATCCATGTTTGTGTAATAGACATACTGTAATTGTCTTCTTGAGTCCAATCACATACTTCAACTTTCAGCAATTATGTTTTAACTTAATTCCAGTGACTGATTAAAACCATGTGTATTCAGGTTTGGATAGATGTGCATACTACAGGATTGTTAAACCTGCAGAAAATATGTTTTTAATAATCCATTACTATTTAATTAGCATGCAATAACTGTCTTATTAAATCTAAATTAAAACCTTATTTGAGGCATGTAATTGAAAGTGCCACTGGGTAAAATCTAATCTGTCAGGGATGAATTTACATGGAGTAACAACGCCAGGTTTTTCATTTTTGCACTTTTCAGGGTCTTCCCAAACATTCTCTTAGTCATCAGAGTGGAATCTTGCAACAATCAGGGTTCTGCAAAGTGCAGCATTTGAAATACTTTTTGGGTCAGAGTTGTCATCTTCTGAGAGTTCATCTCGATTTGAAAGATGATTCTCTGGGTGGAAGATGAGGAATTCTTAAACCTTTACCAGATGCCAAAATGTGCGTAAGGAGCCAGTGAATGTTTCCCGCTAGCCAGGAAAGAAGGAGAGCTGATTTGCAACGGACACCACATGGTTAGGTGTCCCTCAGTGCCTCAGCATATGCTGGCAAACATGAAAGGAAAAGGACGTTTTGTGACTCTATCTCTTTATAACAGAAAAGTTATCACATGTTGCTGTGTACAAGCGGTCACACGACACAGCCAGTAAGAGCAAATTACAGTAAAATGAGACTATTTACAGAAGTTGTGACACTGTCACTGTTCTGGAGTAAAAGGATGCAGAATCCATCCAGAAACATGAATTCATAAATGCTACTGGTGGATGTGCTTCAGCAAGACAGCTGAAGGAGTCTGTGTAAATTATCAAACTAAATAGCTTGTAAAATTCTAAACATCCTTGGTTTGAGATTAATAGCTACTCGGATCCCTGTAAAGATGTGTTTAATTAACTGGCTAGCAAATTTATAGCAAAAATCTCCTCTCAGATCTGGTTTGCAGAGTCCAAATCTGCTGTTCTCTTTTCTCATCATAACTCTGTCTCTCCTTGACAGTAAGTGGGAAAACTGCAAACAGGAAGCAAAAAATGTAAGAGCTGTGATTTAGCAGGTGAATCTGTCCTGGGTTCAACAGTAGCAGTCATTTTTCTCAGTCCTAGTAGCTGATGCAGTGCTGTGTTTTTGACTTTCAGCCTGGGAGCAACCCTGATAACACCTATGTTTTTAGTTGCTGCTCAGTAATGTTTACTCTGACCAAGGACTTTGTGAGTCTCATGCTCTGCCAGGGGGGAGGGGAAGCTGGGAGGAAGCAGAGACAGGACACCTGACCCAACCTGACCAAAGAGGTATTCCATGCCACAGCACGTCATGCCCACTATATAAACTGGGGGCAGTTACCTGGAAGGGCGAGACCACTGTTCATGTCAGGCTGGGTATCGATTGGTGGGTGGTGAGCGGTTGTATTTTCCCTTGTTATTTCCCATATCATTATTATTATTGATGGTAGCAGCAGTGGGTTTGTGTTATACCTTAGTTATTGGACTGTTCTTATCTCAACCCGTGGGAGTTCCATTCTTTCAATTCTCCTCCCCATCCCTCCGGGTGCAGAGGGAGGTAGAAGGGGGGGAGTGATTGAGTGGCTGTGTGGTTCTGAGTTACTGGCTGGGCTTAAACCATGACAGAATCACAGCAGGATATTTCATATTGGCGCTTACCCATTGTCAGCCTCAGTCTGCTTTGGGTCCTAGTCTCCATGGACATCAAAGTCCCATTTGGGAGCTAGCTATTATTATCTTGGTATGGGCAATGTTTGCATCACCCTGAGACACTTCAGGAGATTGGGATTTGGCTGCAAAGGATATGGTGGATTCCAGGTGTTGATGGGGCTGTCTAAGGATGCAAGACTGTAGTTAGGAAGGGAGCAAAAGATTACCATGGATGGAGAGCAGGGAGGAGAGGCAAAATATTTTGATGATTCCCTAGCCAGTGTTGGCAAGCAATGCCTAAAGTGCTGACAGACCACAGTTCCTGGGTTGTGGTGAACATTTCTGTCCCCGAACTGCTCACAGGACAGAAAATCATCTCACTTCTCTGTTTTCATTAACAAGCTGGGGAGGATGAAGATTAAAGTCCTTCAAAGAAGGATGTAAACCAAGGAAACGTTCAAAAGGGAAGGCAGAAATGTGGGACCAATCTCAGCTATGGGGGGGGGGGAAATGTGGCCTTTGAAGGAGAATGTGAATTTGCTAAGACATGTTACAGTGCAACATGGTGAGGTGAGCATAGAAAGGCATCAGGGGTCACTTGAAGAGGGCAAAAAAAAATATGTATCAGTGAAGGGAACAACCCCTAGGACTACCCAAGTCAAATTAAATAGTTCCTTTTACTTTTAATATGTTTATAATTAGGCCACACATGAATAGTTGTCATGGTGAATGAACTATGAGTGTAAATCGTGATCTGTTTATTTGCTCTAAGTGTTACTGGACATCCCTGCAAAACTGGAGTGCTCTTACTCTGGAGCAGCGACAAGTGTCATGATTACTGTAAATAGTCCTGTTTTCCTGTGATTTGCTCCCACCAGCTGTGTTGTGTGATTGCTTATACAGGGCAGCATGTGGTAGAAACTCTTTTATTATAAAGAGATACAGCAAAGACCATGAACAGTGCAATTCAGTAAGAACACCTAAGCCCTGCAGTGGTAACCACCCAAGTACATGAGATATAGACAGCACAAATGATTATGCCCCATGGAGTTGTTCAGAATCAACACTGAGATGTTGTCAGACAGGGAGGGAACTAAGGTTGAGAACTGCTCAGCAGAGGAAATAGGGTGCAAAATTATTTAATTGCTCATCTTCTTCATTTGAAATTGGTGGAGTGTCAGGTCTAGCTATGGAAACTGGGGCTTTTTTATATAGCCTGATTTGAGGCACCTGTCTAAATCAGGAGGCAAAAGCTCCTAATAGAGTTAATGGAGCACTTAATTTAAGAGATAATTACAGCCTGGGGTTAGGTTCTCTGAATGGCTCTCTGGTGGCACCACAGGACTGGGGGCATCTGAGACTTCCCAACCAGGTGACTGATTCAAGTCATATTGAGTAAGCACTCACACCCCAAGATTCACAAAGTTCAACAGTAGGACATTAAAATCTATCTCCTATCTTCTCTTGGTGCATGCTTGCATCTGCTATCTTTCCCTCTCTTGCTAATACTTTTAAGCAAAAGAAGCTTCAGTGAGATCACTGAGGACAAGGATAGTAACATGATTATCAAAGGAATTATTACATGTGGTTCATTATATTGTTTTTCAATGCTGGCCTGTAAGATCAGGATTACTAAGAAAAAAAATGTCTCTTGCAGATTGCAAGAAGTAGAAGTATTTGGCTTTCATTTCTAATCAAACAGGCTAAATATTCATGTTTATGTGCCTAAATGAAACTTTTGTATGCAGTCTTCTACCCCATCTGCATGAATAGTGGCATTGTAACAGGATGAGGTCACTGCAGAAGGGAAAGTGAGGTAAGAACACAGCTGAATCTACAGCTTTTCTGCTACATGGTGCACCAGTTTGTACTTAAAGGAATACAGTGCTTTTGCCCAGGCCAGAGCCACTGTGGGCACTGCCTGCAGAGCTGAATGCCTCTTGCAGGGCTCTAGACGCATTCCTGGCTCTACTGTATGGTCTGATGCACAGTATACAGTTTCCTCTGCTTTTACAAACTGCTCTTCAGAGACCTCTTTACACATTTAATAAAAGTGAAAATCCATATGGTTTATTTTAAAGCCTTCATTAAAAAAAAAACAAACAGTTATCAGGCCTCATTCTGCTCTGACTTATGTGGCATAAATCCTGAGCAGCCCCTTTGTAATACTCACTGATGTTCAGGATTTATGCCAGCATTTGGCCCATCAAAGGGCTTTTTCCCTGTCATTCGTTTGAAAAGATGTGACTCAACTTTATAAAGACTGATGGCTTCCTATTGGCATCACCTCTGTACCTAGTGGGAACTCTTACAAATGTACAGTATGGCAGATTCTGGTGGGCGCATTGGAGAGCTCAGCAGTGGAAGGGTGACATAGCAAAGGGGTGTTTGAAGGAGTGCGAGATTTGCTAAATCCGTACGTAAGTTCATATTTTACCCATTCCTTGTATTAACTTTAAAGGCCATATAAACAGGCTGCCAAGGGTACACTGGCAAATCGCCTCTCCTCACCCACCATCATTATTAGAGCTCTGAGAACTTGGAAAAACCTGACTAGTGAGCAAGCCCTTCTCGCCCTTTTTCCACAAGGCTCTCCAAGCTCACAAACCTGGGTAGACTTGGAGCAGCTGCTATTTCAAACAAGACTATCCATCCCAGCCTCACCTCCCAGTGTGGGAGCCAGAAGGGCTCTGTTTTCATCACACGCTGCCTCTAGCTGCTTTGGCTTCCCAGTGCTCCATGAGTTCTCAATGAGTTTGTCCCAAATATAAATACCTTCTTGTCGCCTTTTCCACATCATGTAGCAGTGAACCCCCCACTCCCCTTGACCCACACTGAGAGGAGTAGCCTCTTCCTATCTTAGCTATCAAACTCTTCCGCTGAGGCAGCCACTGATAACCTTGAGGTCAGACAGTATGCCATCTGATGTTTCTAGTAGCAGGACAATCTGTGCTATGTTCTGCTGCAGAAAGCTTCTGATCAAGCCAGCACCAGGATTTATTCACACATTGGGCTTTTTTTTCCCTTTGATTTTTTTTTCTCACAGGCAGTGGCTTGAACCACAAGTGTTACCAAAGTAAAGTTGTGACAATTTTAGAATGACTTTGTGGCTCATTCAGTGCCCTCGTCCTTGCCCAGCACAGAAATATTAGGTAGGAGCTGGTGAGGCAGATGAAGAAGTTTGGAGAGCCTTTTCTCTTTTTCACTTACCCGATCCAAGACCTTGTTCATCCTGGGTTGGCAGGTAGGATAGTGTGTGTGTGTGTGCCTTGTAGAAATAGGGGCTCAGAGGCTCTTTTATCTCTGCTCTGTGCTTTCCCCAAACATCATTAATTTCTGTTTTTCTGTCCCCACAACATCTGACTTACTTCAGGTGTTGTAGCCACAAATGGCAGGCTGAGAGCTGCTGCTGCCCTGGTCTGTACATACTAACATCTGCACTTCTCAGCCTCTCTGCCCCAGCTGGGAGTTTGGGATTGTGGCAGCATGAGGGGAGAGGGAGGGAGAGATATGAGACTGGGTGATAGAGTGATAGTGGGATGAGAAATTACATAGAAGTAGAGGAATAAATAAAGCAGAAATGAGAAAAGCAAAAGAAAAAAAAGCCATAAAATTGTATAAAGACCCTGCAAAAGGAAAAGGGTGTCTGGAGAGCTGTGGGTAAAAATCAAGTATCCTGATAGTGCTTCAGATAGCCACATTCAGTCTCTGGAAGCTGGACGTGCAGTACAAGCTGCCTTTACTGGGAGAACACAGTAAATGTGACACAAAAGGGTAAATGTTTGTGCTTCTTTCCAATTCTGTGCTTCAATGTAACTTGCATCTGACTCTATTCTAGGAGAGGAAATGTTATGGGACAGAAGCAAGAGGAAGCTTGCAGGGCTGCCGGAAGGAGCGGGTGCTCTGCTTCCCCTCCCTCTCCTTCCTTCTCCTTCTGCCCTTGGCCACCTGTCAGCATCCCCTCACCTCCCCCATCATCCTCACTCCCGCCAAAACCTCCCTTTGTCCTAATGTGCATTTTAAAGCATGGTCTTGTTCTACTTTAATTATATTTTCTGGTGGCCGTTGCTTCTTTCCCAAAAGTCTGTGTCCTGGTTTTGTCTGACTTTGGAAAGGCTGAGTCGTTAAGTGGAGGGGGAGGCATTCCGGCTCTTGCAGCCCAAGGATAAATGAGCCTTTTGCTTCCAGGTCAGTAGTTCAAATCCAGCCCACAGAAGTCGAGCTGGAAAGTGATAGCTGCTTTGGAGCCAGCGTGTAAAGCGTTAGTTGGTGGTCTCATTCGGACAGGTGTCCGATTTGCTGCTGGCTCTAATTGGCATCTTAGCTGGCAGCTTTAGAAGCAGGGCCAAAGACTCCATGGGCACCAAGCCCACGATACCCTCGCCTGGGTGGTCCTCCTAAGCTGTCGTTAAAACAAGCTGGCAAGGTGTCCAGGGAGGTCTCAGACTGCTGTTGTCTGTCTTGTACCCACTTTGTAAATAAACAGGAATATTCAGCTTTGAGAGCTGTTCCTGCAGCTTTGATTTCACTTTGAAAAAGGTTCTTTTTCTCCTCTTTGCACTGATTTTAAGTAGTTTTCTTTTTTACCCTTGAAATAATTAAACTTTGAAGAAACTAATGGATTAGGAATCTAGAACTAAATTTAGAAAGAGGCAGTTCACGGAGATGCCCCAAGTTGGGAGGAATGGTGGAAATGGATAAACTGGTGTTAACTGGGAACAGCCTCTGACCAGGACAATTTAAATTATTTTTGTCTACCAGACAGACCCAGCCAACCTACCTCAGTGTGATCACTTGCACTAGTACAGGATCAATGAATGTAATTTCTAGCAGGATATGTCTTGGTCTGTGATGTTCCTGCACCATCTATCTGTTTCTGCTTGCATTATAGCAGCTTCCAAAAAATGAGGCTCTGTAGAATCATTAAATGCATCTTTGGAAGCCTCGAGGAATCTTATTTTTAGTATGTGTACTTGCATCCTTTGTCTTCCCCAGTTTTATTTGCTTTTGTATTTATATAGACTTCTCAAATCCCTGTAAATCGGGTGCATGAGGCTCTGTATGTTATGTTGCTCTGTAATGAGAGCAGGCATGCAGGTGCAGAATTGTGTACTGGAGTCCTCCAAGCTCACTGATCGTGCAGTAGGAGAGGGTATTAGACTGTTGCTGAGGAATACAGCGACATTTAGTGGTGCCTGGTTGCTGCATAACCCTCCTGTCCCTCTTCTGACCAACACCCTGCATGGTCAGCAGGTCAGATAGTTGCTGCAGGTGGGATTCCAGAGTGTGAAGGATGCAGCGGTGCCCAGATGAAATTCCCTGGCCTAGATGATATTCCCTGAGACTTCGGTGCCCCCAGGCAGTGGAGCAGGGTGTAAGGTTGAAAGGGTTGTAGCACATGAGAGCTGCCCAGTCTCTGTTCTCACAGAGAGAACAGTGGGGTAAGTCCCCGGGCCCTGATGCACAGTTCTCTGTTGCATTATAGCCCACCTCAAGGCAATCAGGATGAGCTGTAAATGAATTCTAGTGAGCTCATAGTCCCCTGCTCATCTTGGGAGTGCTTGAAGAACTTTCACAGTATTCTGCCCACGTGCCATGCAGATCAGAGCTCTACTAGGGACATGGTGGAGCAGCCTGTTATCTGGGAAGAGCTGTGTATGAGCATTACAGTAACGGAGAGCGCTCGGAAATATCGCATGTGATACACTTAACATCTTCTGCTGCTCTCGCAAATCATACCCGGTTTTACATTCCCAAGGCAAATGTAAATTGTCACTGTTTGGTTGACTTCAGCGTGCTCTCGTCTCCTCCAGGTGCAGTTCTGTCCCGTAATCTTTAAAACAGCAAAGCAAACTCAGAAAATGTTCCCCATTTTTGCTCTGCTTTTCTGAAGCTGTTCATCCAGATTCTGCCTGGGCCTCACCGGTTACGGCCACTGCTTTTAGATTTATTTAACCCTTACTGTAGTGCTGTCATTGCAGGATGCTGTAAAATTTGCTTTTTGCTTTAGACCAAAAAAAAAGGTTATTGTTGCTATTCGTGCGTTTCCATCTGTAGATGCCAAGTGCCTGCTTTAAAAAACAAGAACATCAGCCCCCAACCATATGCTAAATTCCTAGCTGCATAGTAAAGATTGATTACATGTGTTTATGTGTAATTTAAAAATGGTTCGTTCAGGAAGTATATGGTCTCTTAAAGGCAAGTTTAAGAACCTTCAATTTTACATACGTTTATTTATATTAGGGAAAAGGGCCTGGAGTGCTAAGAAAATCTCATGATATACAGGGTTCAGCCTGAGAATTCTCAGAACAGTTGTATATATTTTTATTCTATCAATATGCTCTTTCACAGCTGTTAATTAGTTTTGTTAGTTGACTTACAGAAAAGCACATATAAAATGAGGACTAAGTAATTCCATAGCACTAATAGTATTAATGAAAAGCACAAAGTCTGGAGGCAATTGTAAAAACACTAGTTCAACCAAAAAGTAATTCTCATTTGAATTAGCATGATTAATTACATAGCTTTTCCTTGTCACAGCACACTGAAATCGAAGCAGTCAGGATGGTTTAAAGGTTTCAGTGTATAATTCTAGTAGATGTTAAAAAACGGTACATAGTCACTGTGTACATATGCATAAAATAAAGCTATAAAGAAACAAGAATCTCAGTAAACTTCAATTCTATCATTAAATGATTTTTTAAACTTAAAAGACTGATTCATTTAATTGCACAGGAAAGCAAATGTGACTGTAAATCAACATTGGTTACTCCTATGTCATGCAGAGGGGTATTTGGATACCATAGCTTTTGCACTACGTGCCTAATTAGTTTACATGCTGTATGCATTCATGTGGCTTGAGCTATTTTGCCTGGAGGGGTGAAAGAGGAATCACCCTGTTTGTTTCTTTTCCATACTGGCTATAGTATTTGCTTACTAAATATGTTGACTCTATAGATGTCATTCAGTTTGCTGTTGCTGAATGTGGGCTGAAGCAGTACTTGCCCGTGCATACGGAAGATGGCAGCGGGTGTCATCGCTCCCTGCCTGTGCATCGCTCCCAGCCCTGGAGCACGAATTGTTCTCCTCTCCAATAGCTCACGTCCTTGCAGTGTTCCTGACATGCCCAGGTTGCCGTAGGCCTGTGGTATGCCATGGGTGTTTATTATGTGGAAAAAAAGGAAATCCTGCCAATCCACATCACTAGTGCAAGTTTGTCAAATGACATCAGCAGCAGAGGAGAATTTAGTTCCTAAACACATGCAAATAGGTCCCAGACTGTTGGTTATGCCATGATGTCAGCTCTGATTCCTCATCCATTATTTGATGGGCTTCAATGTGTAAATGCCAGATATGATCCCCCTCCCTTTTCCTATCCTCCCGCACAGAACTTCCGGGTTTGTTTTGATTTTATTTGCGGAAAATGTGTTTTGAACAACAAACATACCTCCTCAGGAGACGTTTATTTCAAGGGTGATTTCCTTCACAAGCTTCGCTTGTCTTCGTTATCGTTTTGCATTATGGTGAGCCATTAATTACTAAACCAGTTCAGATATTTTCCCAAGGGACTCAACTAAGTACGGGTAATAGTTCCAACCTTCTTTGTCATGAATTGACATTGACTTTGTTAATAAAAGCTACTGTATCGTTTTGGCCACGTGAAGCATTAAAACATGTCAGCCTGCAGGTACGCTAAGGCACAGCAGCAAATCAGGTCATGTCGTGCAGGCTAACGTCAGCTTAGATTTTATGGCACATATGTCTGTTTAAAACAGCACAGACCTCTAGACGGTGTAATTTGGGGTACTGGGGCATGGAATGTGTCACTGACGAGTCTAAGGGTCGAAGCCAGCTGAGCTATGAAAGGTGTGCCTCTTGTCACCTAGCATTAGCTGTCTCATTCAATCTGGACTAAACTTCTCCTATAAGCTGTAATCACTTTCAGGGGGCAGTTCATCCTTAATACCTGGGTTGGTTTGCCTTGTGCAGAAATAATCTAGATATGTATTTTAGACTACTGAGCCTAATTTTTGATTAATATCTGAGCAGCAGATATTACTCCCTAACTGGTGTTCACTGCCATTTAAAAATCATTTCATTCTAGTTTACTTTTTACTGGTATCTTTCCCAGAGGCACAAGGAGGGCATTGGTACTTTCTAAGCATGGGCTGCATCCCCTGCTTGCCTCTCTGTGAGCCTCTGCCCTAAGAGGACACTATATTAGTTGCTCTTTTAATGAAGAGACTGAGACTGGGACTTGGGAATTCTTCATGACTTTTGGATTTAGCCCAGCTCAGTTTTTTTTTCAGAGGAGACCTTAGTACAAGGTGGGAAATGGGGAAACTTACGCAGATGTTGCCAGCAGTTTAATTTGATTTTCAACCAGAGGTCTCTGGTTTTCTTAACTTCACACAGTTTTGCAAACATCTGTTCAAACTGTTCCCTTATAAGGCATTCTGTAAATAATATTTCCAACACAAGGGAGCTTAAGTCTATTTGCAAAGCTACTGAATAAATATACAATACCAGCCCAGAAATCAAATTACAGGGGCTGATGTCTTTCTGATGATGTTTAGTTCAAGTAACAGAGGTATTACAAGCAAGTGAGAGATCCCCCCTGAATCACACAGATGTAATTAATTAATGTCTACATTGCCAAAAAAAGGAAAGTATTTTGACAATAGTTATTTGGAACAATCATGAATTGTTCTTTCTTACAGCCCCAAAAGGCAAAAGCAGGAATGCAACTGTAATACGTCGCCCTATTTTCCCCTATTTTTTCTTTCTGTTCAAGTTGTAGAGCTCACATATTGAGTAACTGGGAGAGAAGCCAAAAACATTCCCTTTATAAGGGAGTTTAAACTATGCATGAGGTGTGTTTTTTTCTTTTGTTTCACGGAAACATCTCTGTTGTTGGCAAAAGGTTTAAGTTAGGAAAGTTGGGCTAGAATACTGCATTGCCAAGGTTTCATAGACCAGGCCTAGATGGTCCATAAAATGATTTCCTCTTAAGCAACAGTTCTGCCTTATGAAAAACAGAGATGGTGGTCATCCCGTGCCTTTTCCTGATTGCTGACTGTCCCTTTGGGGGATGCACAGATGGTGGGAGGTTTGGGAGCCTCATGTCTGCCCTTTCCCCTTGTTGGAGCTCCAGGACCAATGGAGCTTAGTGCCGGGTGCTGGCTCTGTGAGCAGTGGTGAGGTGGTGTGGAGGTAGAGCAGTTCCTGTCCTTGGAACCACACTGGTGTTTTGGGGGTTACTTAGTCTTGAAGCAGTGGGTGTCTCCTGTATCTGCTATTGTGCAGTTGTGATTGGGCCTATGCAAAGGGCAGTGTGCTAAAAGAGTCAACGGAGGATAAATCTGACTTGGTCCTTCCCTTCAAATCTGCTCAGGCAGGAGCATTTGTACCTAAGGTTTCCCCTGGGGAAGGAGAATTCAGGGAAAATCAAACAAGGGAGGCAAAAGTCTGCAAGTAATGGGGCATCAACCGAGTGGGACTTGGCCCCTGGCTCCAGTTGGCAGGTCCCTGAAATCATATTTTGAGAACTGACTGCAAGCCCGTCGCTAGCCTGACAGACGGTAGTTGCCCTGACTCACAGCCAGCTCACAGGCAGGCAGCACTCACCTTGCTACCTCTGCGTAGCTCAGTGGAGGTGCAGGTTAATGCAATTGTGGTAAAGCTGCTCAGGTTGAGCTGTCGTTTATCAGAGCAATTGGTGCTGTGCAGTTCAAGTCCCTTCTGGGGGCTGGATCTCTGCTCTTCTTTGCAATCCCAAATTTCTTTTGTAATTGACAGCAAAGCCCTGTTTACATACCCAACCCCTCTTCATTTTCCCCAAACTTCTTTGCAAATTGCTAAGTGGTTGCCAAAGCTGAATAAACCTCTGCAGATTATTGGCTTGACTAAGTCAACCTAAACAATCTGTGTGATTAAGTGAAGAAGGCTTGTTTATATAAGAGCCAGAATGGTAAATGGGGAGTTTGGATGTTTATTTCGCAAACTTTGTATGGTACAGATACAGATAGCCAGAGGCTAATCCAGGAGAATGCAGTTAACCCAGGAAGGGAATTCAATTTAAGAATTACTCTTGTGTCTGTTTCGAAACTACCTGGAAGAGCTTGTTAGGCACTTTAATTGAAAGCAACCTTCTCATGGGTATTTATCCTGATCTTGACAGATTGACTCAGTGGCACATGAGATATAGGTTGAGGTTGCTGTGTGCATCTGTGAGACAGCTGTGTCTTGTATTCGAACTTCTCAAGGTAGATAGAAGTTGATTACACCCTTGCTTGAATACATAGAGACAAAATTTGGTCTCATCCTGATTTACATACTTGTAGCCTTCCTGCAATTCTTTGGGGTTTGTTCTGCTGCACCTAAAATTCAGATCATATCTGTGATATGAACTGAGACAAAAATACCACTGCGCGCTTTATTTTGAGGGACAGGAGAGGCTGATGCTTATCAGCCTCAATACAGACAGAAACCCAGTGATGTTGTTCCTCTCTAATTTATGTGAAAGAAATGCAAAAAAAGCCATGTCTGTTATACTCTTCTTATAAAAAGAGATGTTTCTTTTTTCTTTTAATTTGTTGGCTTCAGGAGAAATTTTGATTCTTACAAGACTAGGCAAAATTACTCAGGCTAGACAACAATGCAGAAGGTCTGTACAAACGTGTGCTTGTGAACACAGGCAAATTATAACTGACCAAAGTAGCTGCCAGGTTCTCCTCCTTAGTCCTCCCTCTGCTGTGTAGCTGGGCACACCTTCTGACTTGCTGCATTCCATGTGCAGATGTCCCAGGCATGATGGGATGAAAGAAATGTCAGAAATGAGGTGGGATTAATCACTATCATCTGGAAGAGCCCATCCCTTGCATATAATATAAAGGGTGCTTAGGTGACAAGGTTAGACAAATTTTCTTGTTGTGGAAATGAAGTAAGATAAGTGCTATTTTCATGGGGCTGCTGCTGAATAAAATGGGCCAAACTGGTACATTTTACATCTGTGCAACCTAACTGTTAATATGGAAGATGTCTATGCAGGTGATGATTCTTGCTGGAGTCTCCTTTAGGGGTATAGTGTGATCGTGCGTTCATTTTCACTGAAGTTCTAGGTGTTTTGTCTGTCTCACGAATTTAAAAAGAGTGAATGCTGTGCATTTATATTAAAATTTGTACCTGGTTTTTGTTTGTTTATGTATGCACATGCATGCAGGAGAGTGTATATCCTGAATAGTCACTGTCACTGTTAAGAGTCTCAGCAGTAATTCTGCTATCTCTTCTCAGCACCTCAAAAAGCCTGTGTTAAAATAAATATGGTAAATACATATTTAGCGTAATTTGTTTCATGTGTTATTTCACTTAGTCCATTCCCATGAAGGTTGGAAGCAAAACTGGGGCTGATGTCAGTGGGAACAAAGTCAAGTTTATTATGTGGAGTTCAGACCCAGATTTCACTTCCTGTTAATATGAGAAGTTCAAAGCAGTAGATTATAAAGTCTTTACCTACCATATTACTTGCTATTTTCTCTGATGCTCTTGTCATTTAATTAAAAAAAAAAAACTTTCATACTTTACCTAGAGTAATTGGAGACTAGAGATCTATAATGTTCCTGCTATTTCCACATTTCAGTTGTCACCTAGGAATTTATATCTGTACTTAGGATAATGAGATTTAGTGGGGTCATTTACACTTAGTGAGCTTTATATAAATCACCATTAGCCATTTGTGTATCGTGTGGCTTTTACCTTTTCTATCATAGATAAATATTTTATACAGTCTGTTACTATTCATATTCTCTTTGTAAAATTCAGGATATACTATTTATTTAGACAATGGCAGCAATATGAGATAATGTCAGGTTTTGCCTATTCCAGTATTACTATTGGAGTGCTGCTTGGGGTTGTTAAATCAAAAAGAGCTGAAAGCATAGATTGCCTTGCAGTGCTCTATTTATTGTTTTCAGATGTTAAAAGAGCCCTTGCTGTAATACAAGCAATGGCTATAAGCACCTGCTGTCACTAGAGATGGTTAAAGCAATGCATTGTCAAAACTGCATTTTAAAAGTCAAAACAATATAAGGTGCAGAATGTGTGGTTATTCCTTGAATGTCTTTGTTAAATATCCATTGCAGTGCACTTGATTATGCTCTTCCTTTTTAATGTATTTTTTTCTTTCAAATGTAAGCAATGAAAATCTCTCTTTTCCTACCTAAGTGAATTCAGAAAGTCCCTTTTAAGATCTTTACCATCTCGTTTATAACTCTGATCCTAGCAAAGCAAATGGGTAAACAGATTGATTCTTACACCAATTCCATGTTACGCATTTGGCCTGGGATCTGATGTCTAGCTGAGCTGTGTTTTACTACCATTTGCCCAGATACTATGGCACAAATTTTTGGGGGGCAGTGTAGGCTCACACAAGCAAACACATTTGCTAGTGGGAGAGATGGGAAAGCACTGCCTCTCCAGCCCAGTTCTGCAGTCTTCTCTGATTTGAGCAAACTTTATCATTACTTTCATGTTCCCAACACTAGACTAAAAGATTAACTTTAAGATTGACTTTAAGATTGACTAAAGAATGCACTGGGGCAGTGCAGAACAGTGTATGTGCAAAGTCTTGACCAGAGCATCTGATCACAATGCCCAGGTCTGACCTTGCATCTTCGGCCCTGTTCAACACCTTTGCATTCTCTTTATCCCCTGCCAGGATCTGCAAAACCTAGCTTATGCTAAGGAAGGAGCATCATCCTTAACTCTGTGTGTTTGGTCATTTGTTGGTGATTTGCAGTAGCTTGAGCCAGCTCTTCCTTTGCCATCTAGTTTTCAGCAAGAGGTAGAGAGGGAGAATCAGGCGAAAAAATGGGCACTGACAGACATTCAAGGGATCTGAAACTCCTGCTTCCATTGTATTTTGACAATAGTCCTATTAAATGTGAATCATTCTGTGTATTATTCTTATTACTCATTCACCTCATATAATAGGCTTGGTCCAAACACTGCTGAAGTCTTTCCACTGACTTTACTGGGAGTGGGATCATGTCCTGAAGGCCACATTAGCTGTGTGGTTTCATGGCCAGTTGTAAAGCCGTAGTTCCATGCAGCTTGGAACAAAAACACTGAAACCTAATGTCTTTGTATTAGCTAGGTTCTTTTTACCTTCTTTAGCTTGGCTCTTTTGACCAATGGAGATAGATTAATACTACTAATAATGAAGAAAATTATCTTCTGGATGATCTAATTGTTTAAGTTTTATAAAATACAAAAATACTCTAATGACATTCAGAAGGGAAATGGGTACTTTGGGTCTTTACCATGTCCTGCTTTGACCGAAAATCAAAAAGTCCCTGGGTGAACTCTCTCAGAGTTTGAAAATGCCACATTGGAATAATTCTATTGGAATTATCTTTTTGGAAATATTAAATAAAATAGTTGTTGTTAAGTTGAAATGGTGCAAGTCTCTACACAATATAGTTATCACATCCAAGAATTAAACCATATAAATGAAATTTGATGTGCACTTTAGCAATTTCTCTCTGAGACGTCTCTGCATGTAATATCCTTCCCTGACTATGTGTCTTTCTTTTTATAAAATATGGCCAACGAATTGTGCCCATTAAATGCTAAATTTACTAGCTGGTGTTTGCTGAATCTGGCCCTTATTAAATGTCCAGACGAGCTTGTTGTAGTTTATTTTGTAGGACGTCTGGTTAGAACATTAAATACAACAAGGAAAAATAAACTTAAAAGTAAAATGGTTCAACCCTTGCCCTACTGGAAATTCTTGTCCTTGATTGGATGGAAGCAAAACCAGGTCACTCTTTCCAATTGAATTGGCCCAAATTTTGAAATTGGATCAAATGATTTTTGCGAGGGTAAATCTTAAATGCTACTTTTTCTATTTCTTTTGTGGTTCTGGTTCATGTGATTAGTTAATTTATTACCGCCAATTTTATTCTTCATTTCTACAAAAGGGAAGATTTTCCTATAACCAGCAACATTTGCCAGTAAAAAGATTTTTAAAATAACCTTGCGGTATCACTAAGTCAAAGTTCTGTTTCCATTAAGTTTTGCATGTTACGATCAATGCTTTTCCCCCAACTGGGAATTTAGCTAAAGCTCTTTTTAAAAGATCAAGTGAAAATTGTAGCTTCTAAAAGACGATATTGCGTATGAGAGTGTGCCAGCCCATGGCAGGCTGTGCATATGCCACTTTTTCTCATGGTCTGATGTCCTCAGCAAATTTTTAAATTATCATCAGAGTCAGCAGAGTTAGCAAGGAGCTTCTTCATTTCTTAAGCAGTCTAGCAGAAATTTCCACATTAATTTTAATTACTTACAGATTTTAACAATCTGAGATCAGTGAAAGTCAGTGTTTTTCCTCGCTACTACACAGCAACAGTGATAATATCATTATAATTCCCATGCTTCGCATTGCTCTATGTTAGACAGAAAGGGATCGAGTTGTTTTAGGTGCCCTTGCATTATGAATAGGTAGTTTATTAATAATAGGTTTGTAATGCAAGTGCTGCAGTAAAATTACTAATAAGAACTACTCAGGAATATGGAGTTACTATAAACCTCATATGTATTGGGGCTCTCAACATGCTGTGATGGTTTCAATAATGCGGCTCTGGTACATTGTGTGCTAAGATTCACTATATTCTAAAGCAAAAGCTGTCAAAGCAGTCACAGGGAGGGGTTGCCTGCTCTGTTGCCCCCTCCCCCTCCCAGCTTGGATTCAGATCCTAGGAACATGTTTGGTTTTGGTTGTTTTGAAGTGGCAGGTTTTGTTAACTCACTGCTCCATCCAGTCCTAATAAACATCAGCTGTCAGCCACCATCCTGCCAGGCTGTTCCCATCTTCCCCTTGCTAATCTTCATGATATTTTTAATGCTTTGTTTACAGTTGCAAACACTTTCACATGGTGTTGAGCAAATTGGGTGAAATGTAGCTGTTTCATGGTTTTGATTAGACAAAACCAAAATGAAAGTCTCACTTCTATCAAGAAGTGGGCTTCTGAGTCACGCTGTGCTGAAAATGTAATGTTTCTCACTTTGATGGAAATGAAAATGTATCCAGTAAGAACAGTGCTGGCCTTTTCTGTACACACATCACCTGCTGCCACCAGGACCAAAGTAGCATCCTCAGTTGGTCGCAGTGCGACTCTTGGTAAAGCTCAGATTGTTGCTGCCCCAGCTCAGGAGCTGCTGGAGAAGGCAGGATATGCAAATATATATTAATGTAATTATTTTGCATCAGTAGTGTCTAAGTGCCTGAAGAGCCCAATATATTTTTCAGAGAACCTGTGGGTGGATGCTGAAGTAATAGGAAATTACAGTAACTGTGGGTGGTAGAACAGAAACCAGAGGTGTGAATCCCATAAAATGGGAGACGTTCATATTGGCAGGATGAGCCAGGAACAAAAACCTTTGCTAAGGCATCCCCCAAATATTTCTTTAGAGCAATGATTCTTCACGTTTTTAAACAGGAAGGGCATCTTACTGTTATGAACAAACTCCATAGATATTGCATCCACTGTTGTTTACTTAGCTGTTGAGCAGGGAAGGCAATGGTGGCAGTGGTGTGATAGACATGCAGCACTTACTGTAAACTAAATATTATTTTATTAAATTATGGTTTTGCAGCTCTGATTACAAATATGTTAATTAGATACTAATGCAAATAGGGCATCAACTCCCAGATAGAGTCCTGCCTATAGATACTGACCTCTCAGATGCACGGGAACATGTGTATGTGTTTCCACACATTTCAAGGACCACCTTCTGATGTCTCGTAGACAGTTGAGTAATACTGCTCCAGGTACACTGGGTCTCACTCTATGGGCATCTGGCACTCACTTTTGACACTTAAATGAAATGCAGTCTTTATTGCACACATGGTGGGATGTTGCATCTTACATGGGTCCAAGTGCCTACACAAGATGCAAAGAGAGTGAGAAGTGTTGTGTTTCATAGCAAAACCTTTAGTGAGCCTGTATGACTTTTTATACTAAAACTCTCTTGAGGTGAAATGTTGTAGCTTCTTTGAGAATCAAATCCATTCAATATCTTAAAGCGGGAAAGGGCTTTTAGATTTTACATTTGCAGGCATAATTTTAAGAAGGCAGGATACCAATCAGGTTAGATTTTCATTTAACCTGGATAGTTCTTTTCACCCAAGTGTTCCAGGTAAATTCTTATGGTCCTTCAGTGGTTATAAGTGGCCCAAGCTCTGGTTTGACAGAAGAAAGGAAAAAATGCTTCCCACTACTGAATTCCTGCCCCTTCACCCACCACAGAATGATGGGTGACTGTTTTTTGCTAAAAACAAAAGCAGCATGCCAGCTGGATATCTTCCTGCGGTAGCTAGGTTTTCCTTGGAGGTTTCCCATCTCTATACTAACTAGGCTTGACTATGCTTGGCTTATGAGCTTTTGCAAACATCCTTGCCAAGGTGGGATGACTGTAGGCAAAATGAGTGCAGTAGAGAGACAGAGGCAAATAAGTAGGAGTGATCAAAGTCTAGAGATTTGCTGGCAGACGCACCTCCTTCCTACGCTCTACAGCCAGTAGATCCAGTGCTTTCCCCTTCTCCTACGTATGAATCAACACATCCAAGCAAGCGGTGCCAAAGCAGGGGGTGGGTAGGAGACAGCTTTAGCACTGTACAACAGCTGTTGTTTTGCCAATATATTCAGTAGGAAATTCAGAACAAAACTCGCTTTTTGGACCACGAATCTCATTAAAGTTCACCAATGGCACTGGAAAAGAGAGAACTTGAAAGGTTTGTTGTTTTGTCGGGGTTTTGGTGTGTTTTCTGTAAATACTGTTAGAATAGAAGACACTATGTAGATGCTATAAAAGACTGGCTTTAAGGTTTGGTGAAATTGTCTGCCGCCAGTCCTAGTGAGATGCTAGAGGTGGTAAAAAAGTGAATTTGCCAGCAAGAAACATTTATTACTGCATGGCAGAAAGTGCTTCCTGTTTAAATGATACATTGGCAGAGATGCTTGAACCCAATTCCCTTTAGTCTTTTCACCGGGGTTTTACAGGAAGGTGGCAGTGGGAGATAATAGGTGACAGGGTAGCGTTGCTGCTCTCTTAGAGTTTCTTTATTTTTGTTCTTCTCTCTTAAATTCAGCTGCATGTACATATATTTTTAAGGCTTTTCTTTTATGGTAAAGACCTTAAAAAACAAAGTTAAGCCGAAACATATAAGGAAGCCTTTAGCTGGCACTGCATGTAAGGTTATATTGCCAGCTGCCAATTTGCTGGGCAGTTAGTGTTTGATTTATAGTTTCACATATGGGTTTGAGTGGGTGGGTCACAGCTTTTTGGTGCCATATTTTCCTATTTTGTAAATTTGATTAATCATTTAAATCACTGCAGTCAGTGTGTCCAACAGCAGTCCTACCCTTGATGGGCAGCATGTTTGTAACAGTTCAAGCACTCAGCTCCTCCACAGTGGTAGATCCCTGCCTCTGCCTTCTCCCCCCCCCCCCCCCCCCCCCCCCCCCCCCCCCCATTCCTGTAATGTCTTTTCCTTGCTAGGCTGGAGGAGGAGGAGATCCTGTGCCAACTCTTTGAGCTCTCACTCAGCTGCTGCCTTCACAACAACTATAAACATTACCAAGCGCCCCCGTTGTTTTCATACTCTATCCATATACTCTATACTCGCTTGGAAGTGAACCTCATGGAAATTTTGGGCTTGTGAAGAACCTCACAGATATTTCCACTTGAACTGCCATGGTAGCAATAACACACAGCCTGCTGTCCACCTAGTGACCTTGAACTGCTTTGCAGCATCTGCAGAGTGAGATGCTGAGATCGCAGGAGCCCTGTCCAAGGGACCTGCGGGGGGCTGAAAAGGAGCACACAGGAGGGGTTTACAGGTGGGCAGGTCAGAGGGGATACCTTAATAAGGCACACACATGTAGGTGTGTGTATAAATGTACAATCTTGAGTCCAGTCAATAAAAGCATGAAAGGAAAGATGTAGGGGCTCAGCTCAGCTGCTGCTAGATATGTGTGTAGCAGTTCACCTCCGTAATCTCTGTGTGGAATCAGACAACACAAATCACTCACCCATTCTCCTTCACTGTCCTAAACGCCACAATCATCATTTGCAATCTGATATTGTATCTCACTGTCCTTCCAATGCTAATGTAAAACCACATCAGAGCAATGTGCAAGGTGACCTGCAAAATGCATGTGAATTCTGTGTCACATCATTAGTATGAACAGTGAATTTCTGGGATGCTTGCTGGTACGTCAGGCTGATCTTGGGCTTGCATGGGACATCTGTATTGGAGAACCATAACATAGCCCAGAAAATTGTTTTTGGTGGGAATGATACATGCAGAGGCATACATAATTCTGCTCAGTTTGTTGCACCTCTTGCACATATTCTATACAATTCAGAATGTAATGTAGCGTTTGTGAAATAAGCACAGTCATGCTGGAATTCTGTGGACTATGTAAAGCCTATTACCCAGATTGCTCATGTTATCTAGTTCATTCCTGTTTTTTGGTCCAGGATGCTGCTTTAGCACAGTATTTTGAGGAAGAAATTGAAATAGGGGAAGATAAAAGGTGTTCTGTGGTTTCTTTTTAATTGGAGACTGGAGGCAAAGTGCCTCCAGATAATTTCTCAAAGAAAAGTCATTGTCTTCTCCCACTCTTGTCATTAATCTCTAAAATTATTGCACAATTTCTGTTTAATGTGTTAAGATTTCTTAATATGTTAAGACAATGTGGAAAGACAAATTTGAACAGGAGGGAGCATGTTTCTTTGAATGCATAATTTTTAAATCTTTGTCTGAAGTCTTCATTTGTCTTGCCAAGTCTTTTGCAGTTAAAAACTTAATCAAACTCAGTACAAATAAAAATAAGTATTTTTATAAGGGCAGTTCATCAAAAGAACTGGAAATTGCTGCAAATATTGAGAGTGATGATCATTCATATTTTGCTGAAGCATAGATTACTTATGCTTATGCTGTATTAACCAGTACTGAAATCAGGGATTCTCAACATATGGCTGGCTTGGTATCTGCAGTTCCCCAGTTGTCTACATGTTACAAAGGACTTGATACATTCACAATAATGAATTTCAATGTATCGTATCACAACGTGTGCTTAAATGTAATACCATGCCTAAATGTGTTGCAGTGCATGTATGTTTTGCTGCAGTACACAGTAGCCATCATATTGTTTCCACAAGAACAAATATGAGTTTCCTTGGCCTAAATTTCTGATTCTATAATTTAGTGTGATGTTGCATTAGTGAAGCCTTTTTTCATCCAGCACAGTCAACTAACCTAAGTTTGAAGTATTATGTGAATCTGTGGAGTCCTCATGCAAGAATTTTTTGCTTAGTTTGGTTTTTGAAGCTTTAAAGGGAGAATAGAAATTGAACTGAAATATGAAAAGCCTACAAAGTCATCACTTTAATTTGGAAAATTACTGAAGCCACTCTTTGATAATTTCCAGGCATTTATTTTGTATTTACCCCTACTCCAGATAATTTCCATTGGCAGTTTGATGTGTGTAACCGAGTTTCCTTCTTTATTAGTGAACACTTTGGTAGGCTCTTTCTGTGCATTACAGTCACAAGGCAGAGCTGCCGATACTCGTTTCTGGCCACATTTTGACCCTCATGTTAGTGTGGAATAACTCACTCAGGTAGACTCTCAGATTTCTAGTGAGAGGGTCACCAGCAAGCTGTTACTTTCCATTCCGGTTCTGGTATCACAGTCAAAGCAGCCTTCTGGTTTTTGTCAGCCCATCACCTTAAAGTTCAGTAGGGCTGTGCAGGTATCTGTGTTGACAATCTGGTGTTGAGCACCACATCAGAAACACCAGCTATTTGAACACGACCATGGCATTATTTGCAGAAACAGTTACTATGGACTTTCCCCCCTCCAGATCACTCTCATTCCCCAGATTGTCCTATATCCAGCTCAGAGGGACATATTTATAAGACTTGTTATTCTGACTCACTATGCTGAACAGTATTACACAACTATTTTTCTGTCAGTCATGGGGTAATATTGCCAAAACGTCTCTGTATCTTTTCCTATGCATTTGCTGGTTTTGATGGATATTCTACTAATCAGCAAGGTGGGAAGTATTGAATGGGTATCAAAACAGAGCCCCTGCTGCTGCAGAGGGTTACTCAAGCAACACTATAATTTAGATGCTCAGTAATCAATTTGGGGCATTGCGACAGTTTGAGTTGTTTTTGTTAATAGAGATGAAATTATGGGCGTAACTAGCTGGCAGCCTCCAAACAGACTTTTGCAAGCTGTTTACTCAGCTGTCCCAGGGCAGCAACTGCATATGTGAAGTGAATTCTTCCAGTATCTCTGCTGTGGTATATTTCATTTATCCTATTTTGCCACAGTGTGGGAGAAACACATTTTGGAAAAAGTAGGATTCATGTCAGATGCTACACTGCAGATAGGCTGTGACATTAGATGTGTAGTTTGACATCATGAGTGAAGATTTCGTTACATCAAAGTATATTCTTATTTGTTTTCCAGTAATTTAAACCTCCTGAATCAAAAGGAGGAAAACACCAAAGAAAAATAAATCACAGTAGGTGTAGTATATAGACAAAGATGAGTTTCATTTTTAAATCAAAATGGCTAATAATAATACCCTCTGGAAGCACCTACTGAGATTTGTCTAATTCTAGTTTAAACTGGTATATGCCTAGCTATATATAATTTGGTCTACCCAAGCATGTACCAGTTTATGAAACACTGCTAACATAAATCATTATTATTCCTTTTGTGGGCATATCCTGTCAGATGCATGTTGCTCATGATAACATTGCTTCTTACTCGAAATACAGAGATTTGAAGGTCAAAAAGACACATTCATCTGTGCCTTCATGGTTTTCTTTGAAAGTATGAACTTTGAAGACTGGTGAAATTATATTGGATCCTCCTTTAGAAAAAAATAAAGATGTTAAATGAGTGAGATTGTCACTGAATCTTACTAAAGTATTTCAGAATGCTGCTATAATGGGAAAAGGATAAGATAAATTTGATGGGAAATAATTAGGGAAAATTTTAAACAACTTGCAGGGAGTTTCAGCTGTCACTGAATCCCACTGCATTTCCCCCTCCACCTCAAACATAACGTGAAATAAAACAGAGCTTGAGATAGGAAATCTTATTATGGCCTGATTCAGAGCTGCACAGGGCAAAACTGGCTGTAATACTTAAATGTGGCGCAAACACAAAGCTCAGCTTGCTCTCCTGTGAAGAGCTCTTTGCTAAACTTGCGTATGTGACTTGATGGATGTTGTAGTCTGAGCTGTTTCTGTGATAGGGAGGGAGCAAGGAGGAGGGAAAAAGGAGGTGAGGCGGTTGTAAGGAGCGAGCCTAATCGATCACTGCTATCAGATGCACAGAAAATTAACTACTTTACAATTCACTGGTGTATATAATATGTCATATTCCTCAGCTCCAGAATAAAAAAAAGGTGTAGCACTGCTTCAGTTAGGGCTGAGACTAGCTTACTGTCTCTTTGGCTCACGATCAAGTTCATTTGAACATGTGGAGCTGTTTTTGAATTTAAAAAAAAATTAATTCAGAAAAGTCTTAGTGGGCTGCTTTCAACAATGTTTTTTAAAAGTTGGTAATGTCTAGACTGATTTTGTACGTTGCAAAACACATGGAGTGTCCTTCTCTCTGCAAAACCTTCCATGTGATTCATAGATCCTGGACACCCCCCTTAAGAACTGGAGCACTTCAGCTATAGATTTTCACTGTCATAAAGGTGATAAAATGTATTAACCTAAACAAAAATGTCTCTGGCTGGCTTCTGAGAACTCAAACACAACCAGATGCAGTGCTAACCAGCCTCGCTGGCATGGAGTCAGATGAACGGGTCCAGGTTCTCAGCTGACATATATCAGTGTAGCTCCCCTGCAGCCACCCAGCCAGGCATCATCCAGCTGGGAGGGAAGGGCAGGGGAGGGGACTGCCTGCTGCCTGCCTGCCGCACTTCATCTGCTAGCACTGGCTCTAGAGAAAAAACCAAATAAGCAGCAAAAGGTATGGGCTCCTTGCTTAGCTTTTCTGCTCTTTGTGAACAATTTATGAACTGCTTTTTGACCACTCAGCAGTTGTTTATGAACCGGGGAGAGATGAGAGACAAACAACATAAGAAGGGGAAAAAAATACAATCTAATAGCCAGCCACTCAAATTCAGAATAACCTGTCCTGCCAGGTGATGACAGAGTTGCTTCAGACTTTCTCTTGAAGGTACATAGCTTGCAGTACTGGCCAGGGAAAGAGTGCATTTATTAGCAGCTGAGTTAGCAGGGATACCTCATTTAGAAGAGGGAAATCAGAGGGAAAAGTTGTAAGGTTTTTTCTGTCCCAGAAAATGAAGCTCCTTATCAAGTCCATCTTTGTCAGAGCATTGGAGAAGCAGTGCTGACCTAAGAAGGACAGCAGGGCAAAGTACTTCCCTACATACACCCCCAAGCTCCATCTGCAGTCCTACGTACATGTTCAACTTATGTGAATAATTTGGTTAGGTCTGTGGCTTATTATGTGAGAATTATACATTCACTGATTTGTTAGATGAGTTATCATTAGAGTTTTGCTTGTGTGACTTTAACTGCCCAAAGCAAGCATATAGTTAAAAGCTAAAATATGTATGTATTTTCTTTATGCTGTCTTTTCATAGGCATGAGTAGAGTTATTGCCTCTAATGTGGCACAAGAAAGTAGCCCCTTACTGAATCCTGAAGACTCACCGTACCATCAGCAGGAATGAGTTAAAGGGAGCAGGACTGTTCCTTGTTTGTAAGCAAGGCAGCCCTTGGACAATGTTTTTGGTTCTGCCACTAAGGGTTTCGATGATATTGGGGCTGAGTTCTACCTCACTGATCTGTAAACTGGATTTTCCATCACATTTAATGACACTGGGGTCATCTTTTAAAGCAGTGTGAGGTGCAGCAGCACAGACCCATGCAAAGAGTCTGGACAACTTCCACAGTTGGGTCCAGTGTTTGCAAATGCTTTTGGATTCCTGGAAAGCGTGAAGACTTCTTGTTCACTCACAGCAGATTGTGTCACCATTTCCCAGGCCAGTTGCCTCATAGACCTGAATTAACCAAGCAAGTGCTTGGAATATGAAATATTTTAAGTAGCATGAATTGTGCCTGCTATTGGGGAAAACTGATGAACCTTCCAGCAGAGCGAGACTCTGTGACTGCTGGCAGGCTCCCTTCTGCCTGCTCCTATCTGAAGATTGCCACCACCACCTTTCTCACATAAGTCAGGTCTTTGCTAGATGGGTCTTTATTTTTCTATGGTGTCTGTCTGACATTTGAGTGAGCAGTATGATTACACATTAGTTTATTGAAAACCCAGGCTGTTGTTGTACTACATTAAATCAACACAGGCCTGGAATTATATAGGACATCTTTGCCTTTAAGTTCAATAGTTTAATTTCATGTTAGGCTGCCACACATAACAGATTTTCCTCAATGTAAATGCTTGTTTCTCTTCTTTTTCTGCTCTTGGCAATGCAATACCTGTAAACTTACGGTTTCTTCTTTGGGATGGTTGCTTACGATGACAAGGAGTGAAACATATTGAAACAGTCATGGTTACAATATTTATAGATTCTGAATGCATGCTAAATTAGAAGCAAAGGAGAAGCAAAATTACATTTGTTTTGTAATACTGTACAGTTAGGGCCAGAATCGTAGCTGCCAGCGCATCTGTAAATGTTTTAGCTCATAGCTGAGAATCGGAGCAACATTGCTAAACATGGGTGGATGATACAGTACAGCCCAAGTGTCACCCATTGAACAAAGAACCCCACAGAGAATCAGGCTAGAGTAATTAATGAATCCATTTCGAAAAGTCAGTGCCCTTCAATTAGCCTGAATGTAGCAAAGCAGATGGGATCCCATCCTCCAGGGAGAAAATTGAGAAAGATCCTAAGAAATACTGCGTTGGACTGATTTATCTGGGTAATTATAAGCCTCATTTGCACAGAACTGTTCAATATGGCTGCAGCGAGAAAATTAAGAATTTATAAAATGTTGATATGTGGCCTAAACTATCAGTGGTAGTGGAATCATCTGTCAAGCAGGATCTTGGTTCAGAGTATTAAACTAATCATCAGCCAGAAGAGGCTGAAAGGCAAACTTGGCTGTGGAGCTGTTGGGCGGAGGGGGTGTATTTCTAGCGATCCTTTTTGTTAAAGGCTCCTGTGAGCTCATCTGTCTGCAGGGAGACATTCACTGCCATCCTAATTTGATATGTTGTCCTGCCTTGAAACGTCCTACAGGATTTCAGAAAGTGAATGAATGCCTCTAAAGAAACTTAAGGAAAAGAAAATGAAAATTTAAACATGCACATTTTTTCAAACATCGGGAGGTAGAGGAGCAAAATTAGAAGAGTAATGATAGCAGCATTTGAGAGCATGTACACCCTAGCCTTAGCCCAAACAGACCCCTCTATCCCTGTCAGCAGTCTCATTTTTAAGTCAAAGCATCACAGGATTTATTTGTATGAATGGGAAGCCGCACAGTGTCTTCTAAGGACTAAATTGGAAGCCGGTACATATATATTGTAACTGTGTTTATGTGTGATAGAAAAGGAAGCCGGGTTGTTTATAGAAGCAGCAAGAGAAAAATAAACACTGTTTTTGACAGCATTGAAATCACATAGAAATTATGGTCTGTAGGTTCTAGGGCTGGGGAGGGGTGTTGTCTAAAGGGAAATTGCACTCTAGCATCATGGACTTCCCACATATTTTGTGTTTTTACAAACACCACAGCTCAGATAGCTCCAAGCAGCATTTTGCACAAAGTTTTCAAAATTCATGGAGCTTCAACAATCAGAAGCCTTGGACTTTTCAACAAATAGGAAAGAAATCTAGTAGTCTTAGATAGGCAGAGCAAAGCAGTAGGTCTCACCATTCTTCCAGTCCTGTGAAATGCTTTCTTAGTTAAGGTAATTTCTCTGCTGTTCCAAGGCCAGTCTTTTCCTCATAAACACCCCCTTTTCTAAGATGACAAATGGTGGTGGGTATCTGGGCAGCATCCTCCTTGCCTTGTCCTTCCCCCTCCAGCAGCTCAGTGCTGTGTTAATGTGTTGGTTTCAACACTATCCCCATTGAACTAGAAATTCAAAGTACATTCATCTGTTTTAATGAATTAAAAAAATCAGCTCTGGGCAGAATGTCAGACATTAGCGAATACTTTTAGGGCAGCAGTCTGGTGGCAGCAAAGCCGTGCAGCTCCAGTCGTAAGGCTGCCTTGCACGTTCGCTGGTGTGCATAATGTATCTTACTGTATTTTGTATTTTATATATCCTTTCTTACCTCAGAAGGCCTGAGATAATACGGTGATGAGTGCACTGGCCGGAGCAGCCAGGGCAGGATGTACCCACTCCCAGTTGTCCTCTCAGCCCACCAGCAGGCAGTCTGAGGTTGGCACAGTTTGGCCTGCGACTGCACCTTCTCACCCTCCACTGATAAATAAGCAGACTAATTGAATTAATAAACAGATAGCTCTTTTCCCTGCCAGCTGGAGCGCCATCAAAATGTGTGATACATTATCTGTCAATACTTTAACCGCAGGGAAGAAGTGAAAAAATTAGCTGCCTCAACCTTCCCTCTCTAACTCTTCCCTTTCCCTTTCCCCCATCCACCCAAGCTCCCTGATTTGGTTTGCTTCTACCCTCCTTGCCCCTTTTCTTCTCTCCTTTGGCAGATCTCCAAAGAGAAGTAGCTCTGAGAGAGTAACTCATTTGGCCAGGCCACTAATGGGTTATTAAGGCTGTGGGCAGCAGTGGGAGATGCTCATGTTCCTGTGGCTCACTTGGAAAGAGGCTCAGAGGTTTCAGGAGCATCGGGCACATCTTTGGGGTGTGACTGCCCATGCCTCAGCTGCCAGTGCATAGCAATCTCTTGATTGCCCTTAAATTGTGAACTCCTGTGGCTGCGACAGAAGCCACACATTCAGGGTAACAAGGAGTGCAACCAAACAGGAGGTGGATGCTGCTTAATATCCATCAGTGACAGTAAAGATCTTTATCAGTGGGATCGAAGGCACCCTCAGCAAGTTGGCAGACAACACCAGGCTGAGTGGTATGTTTGACACACATAAGGGACAGGATGTCATCCAGAGGGACCTGGACAAGCTCGAGAAGTGGGCCCTTGTGAACCTCAAGAGGTTCAACAAGGGCAAGTAAAAGGTCCTGCTCCTGGATCAGGGTAACCCCCAACATCAGTACAGGCTGGGGCATGAAGGGACTGAGAGTACTGCTGAGGAGAAAGACTTGGGGCTACTGGTGGATGAAAAACTGGCATGAGCTGATATTGTGTACTTGCAGCCCAGAAGCCAACTGTATCATGGGCTGCATCCAAAGAAGCATGACCAGCAGGTTGAAGGAGGTGATCCTGCCCCTCCGCTCTCGTGAGATCCCTCCTGTAGTACTGCATCCAGCTCTGAGGCCACCAACACAAGAGGGACGTGGACCTGCTGGAGTGAGTTCAGAGGGGGCCACAAAAACGATCAGAGGGGTGGAACACCTCTCCTATGAGGAAAGGCTGAGAGAGTTGGGGTTGTTCAGCAGGGAGAAGACTCCAGGGAGACGTTATTGCAGCTTACTGTAGTACCTAAAGTGGGGCTGTAAGAAAGATGGCGACAAACCTTTTAGAAGGGCCTGTTGTGATAGGATGAGGGGTAAGAGTTTTAAACTAAGAGGGGAGATTCAGGCTGGATGTGAGGAAGAAATTTTTTACAATGAGGGTGATAAAACACTGGAACAGGTTGCCCAGAGAGGTTGTAGATGCCTCATCCCTGGCATTCAAGGTCACAGTGGACATGGCTCTGAACAACCTGGTCTAGTTGAGGATGTCCCTGCTCATTGCAGAGGGGTTGGACTAGATGACCTTTAAAGAGCTCTTCCAATCCAAACTATTCTATGGTTCTATGATTTTATGTGACAAGGCATCAGGAAGCTTTACTGACTTGCTGGTGTGCCAGTTAAAAGGGGGAACTTCATCATAACCCTTAGCCCTGAATGTCACAGAGGTGGATAGTGCATGAGGCTTTTTTGTTTCAAAAGGGAGGAAACTGATGAGTCAGAAGGGCTCAGTGATTTCCATAATACAGTCAGGATGTCCCTGCCATCACCTCTCGAAGTGCTATTCCCTTTTGGAAATAATAAATATCTATGTGAAGTCCCTCAACAGCCCTGAGTAGCAAGAGACAACAAAGATTTTGTTGCTTCTCACTCTAGGAAGGTAAATAGCTGAAGTTTCTATGGCATTACCTTGATTTCCAACTTATTTGTGTAAGTACTTGTGTGCTTTTGCTGGTCTGGTTTCCCTCACCACATCTCCTCTTACAATCTTCCTAGTGAGCAATCTGGTAAAGCTTCGCAGTCCTTCTTTTTCTAAAACGGCAAGAACTGGGAGGTGCTTTGGAGTCACTGAGCAGTCTGAGATGGGAATGAGATCACAGCATTAGGTTCTTGTTCAGAACATGGCTTTTTTTTTTCCTGGTGCATATGTCAAATGAATCAGACAACGGTGGTGTCAGGAAGATGGATAATGCTGTCAGCAAGGCTGGGAGAGGAGACAGGAAGATGTGTTAAGCATCAAAACAAGATGGTATTTATGCCTTTCTCCCGCACTCAACAGAAGTACACAAGAAATACTAAAAAGGAAGGCAGGGCAATAGCAGGAGCAGCTGGATCCCTGCCGTGCTCCTCAGAAGACAAGTCCCTGCTGTAAAGGATGGTGAGCATGGCTGAGTAACGGGTGTGCAGGAATTGCTTGTTCCTGCGATCCTGGCAACTGGTTCTCGTACATGGGAAGGTGTTTGGGTCCAGCATCACCCTGTCCTTGTGGGGAACGCTCACCCAACACATGACTCATTCTGCCTCCCTCAGGCTGCTGTGGGAACCCTCTACCCTCCTGTTCCCCAGTCAGGGCATTTATGCTGGAATTTGCCCTTAAGTGGTTTTTTTCCTGCCCTCTTTCCCTTGGGCAGGAGGGACAGGGAAGAGTCCACAATCAAGTGAGGCAGGATACTCTTTACCTGTCACTCCAAGCTGGAAAGGAAATCCTGATTGTGTGACAGCCACTGCAACTGCGGGTCTAAGCCAGGCCCCTGACCTGTGCAAATCGTGTTCTGTATCCTGTGGTACATGGCATAGGAAAGCCAAATCCAGCTGTCCAGAAACAGCAGGATGAGTCAATGGCTTACCAAGCAGGCAGCATCCTTCCCTTGTTTTTTTGGCTTGCTCTGACATGTTGCTTTGAAAAGCAGTTTTGCCAAAAAATAAGCCTACTATGTGCAAGAGAGTGAGCAGCTGATACATTGCATTTTAGTAAGTTATTGCTTGTCAGCCGAGCCATGGGAGGTGTTTGGGGATGCATTCCTAGCCCCGTCAAACACAAAGTAAAACCTATTAGTGTAAATCACAAATGCCAATAAAAAAGAATAGCTGGGGTTTGATTCTTTTATCTTTTGTTCCACGCTGTAGCTATCCTGAAGAGTATTAAAAAATCTTGTGGCACTGATAGAGTAGCTTGCTGGGTATATGGTAGAAGGTTGAGATGTTGCTGTTCCTGGAGCCTCAAGTGGCTTTGAAATTCAATGCGTCTGACCCAAGATACTGCTGTTTAAAAGCAGCTGATACATGTGAGGTGGTGAAAAACAGGGTAGCAACTTGAGCTGTGTACTGATGCAGGGGGATGGCTTTGCAGGTGAAAAACAAAGGGGGCACAGTGGAGGGCAGCAGCCTGAGGGATGAATTCAGGGGCAGAATATGGGGGAAGGTGGGAGAGCGTAAGACACCTAGCATGAGGGTGTAAAAGGGCAGTGCGTATCAACACTGGTTTAATGAATATTCATTATACTCATGCAGATAACTCTTGGCATAGAATATATTTTATAACAGTGAAAATTTATGCTAAACGAACCTCTGTTCCCTCTCTTTATGGTTTGTATCTATGCACTACATGCCATACATGAGTGCTTGTATTTAAAAAATCACTAGTCACTAGGTTTTCATAGGCAGATAATTGAAAGCTGTTTGTTGAATTAAAATATTATTTTCTTTTCATTCAATTCCAATGCTGGAATTCAGCTTTTAAAAAATGTGAAATAACCCCTAAGAACATTCTTATTTTATATGTCCCCGTACTGCACTTTAAGTTCTAGTCATTTCTTCAGAAAAAAATATAATAATCCATATTATGGAATATTTGGAATCTATATGGAATATATATATGGAATGTTTCAGGAATCACTCAGCTTTAGAAACGAAGGAGGAAAATAACTTCACCTGAAACTACGTGGTAATGAGACTACATCTAATTACCTGCATTGAATTCTCCAGTCAGGCCAATAGGCTAATGAACATGAATACTCTTTCACAGAGAGCCCTGGGATCCCTAATGGCTGTAAATGGTCAGGGCTTTGGTTTTACGTTTCAGAGTCAGGTTGGTATAATCTTGAAACAAAATACACAAATCACATCCTCTCCTCTAGACAGCCAGTGTGTGTATGAGTGTGTGTGCATGCGTGCACACATGTGTGTGTGTGCACGCCCTTGAGCACTGCACATCTGGGATAAAATCAAAGCACTTTTAAGTGCACATGTATTCCATTTCTGGCTTGCTGGTAGCCCTTTAAATGTGCTGGGCTTAATCCAGGAAAAAAGAGTATTCAAAAATCACACCAGTGAAGGGAAAAAAAAAAAGCTGCCCAAGTTTTATATACTTGGATGGCATTTTTCTTTGAATATGAATGACTTAATCATAATCAGCCTTAGTGAGAGTGGGCGATGAAAGTTCAGAAATCTTCTGACAGAAAAGGACTTTGAACCTGCCTTTCTCATGTCCTTAGTGTGTATATTATGCTTGTGAGAGGGAAAAAGAAAGCAAGAACTTGCATTCTCGGCAAGAAACTGAAGTCACTCTTTTAAGAGGCTTCAGAGCAGTATTCTGCAGAGAGAGACTTTTGCAGTGCTAATCCCATCTGATCTCTGAGTACAGATTAAAATACCCAAACCCACAGTGTTTCTTCCAGTGTTGGAGAGCTCTGATTTGAGGATTTGCTCCATGTCTGGCTTGTATAGGAAATGCCCAGACTTCGTCTGAAATAGGTTCCCTCTTTTCTCATTTAATACATTCATTGTGTGCTCAGACAAAGACGTATGTATAGCAAGCACTGTACAAGCACTCCCACTTGCATTGTATTAGAAGATGGGAACATGATTTTAGGAACCTAGTTACCGTGTTTGCTTGCAGGAGTGAGGAAGACCTGAGTTCCAGCCCCTTTGCCAGAGGCTTTGCCAAAGTGTTTTATGTCCAATGTGAAGAAAGAGTCCATGGTCTCTCTGCTTGGGAATGAGATGTAATATGGTCATTAAGAGAGTAGATGTGGAAGACAGGCAGTACTGACTCAGGTCCCTCAAGCCCAAGTTTTCCCACTGCCTTGCAGGGTGCTGTTAACACCAAGTGATTTTATTGCCACCTCCTTTTTCTGCATTTTCCATGGGTGACAACCTAACATGCATGGCAATATCCAGTAGATGAATCTGGCAGAGTAACTAAGCAAAAGACTGTCTATTTGGAGAATTAAGATGGTGATTAGGTATGTGCCTGCCTACTGATAGCAGGCAATTAATCCCCAAAGTTTCAGGCATTTTGCTGTCAGAAACCTGCCTCTCCAGGGGTAGGTAGCAGCTAAGTAGCAGCTTTCCTTTTGGACTCCATCACGCAGAGGGGAAATCAGGCAGAAGTTGGTTGTATTTTTTGGATCCTGCCATTGGTATTGTATGTTGAAATTATATGACACCATTTGCCAGTAATAAATCACTTTGCTGTCTGTTGTGTGATTACATAATTAAATATCCCTTGTCTCGAATACGCATGCAGGGATTGACTTAGACTTGGTGGGAATTAGGGGTTTGATTTTTTTGAACTTTACATTTCCTGACTCCTGGGCAAATCAAATCCAGTTGTTTAACACTGCACTGAGAAATGATTCATGCAAGAAATAGTATATAGTAAAAAGCACAAACCATATTTTGACTGTATTTTCTGTCTTGATTATAATTTACTTGTTCATTAAAAAAGTGGGAATTTAGTATTTTTCTATTTCTAATCCTTAAAAAGGTTGTGCATTGCACAAGGATAATGGTGCTCATCTCCTTTACAAGGTGCTTTGAGATGAAGAGAAGGGAATTGCTAGGTGGAGATGGGATGTAAACTCACTTGTCTTTTCTGCTGTCCCTGAAACCATGGCTGTTCTCAATGAAATGCCATCACCAGAAGATGGCAATTCTGGCAGAGTACCCTTGGGCCACCCTGGCTGCAACCTGCATTGGATTACTCAAAATGCAGTCATCAGGAGAGGTGTTGCTGGGACTGAGGTCACCAGCCAGCCTGGCTGCTTGGAGCTCCTTCGTGCCCTGGGTTCAGGGACACTGAAGCAGCCCTTGCATCTGACCCATCCTTGAGCAGCATGATGTCTATTAGCTTTATTGCTGCTGTATTGTTTGCAGTTGATTCTTGCTGCTTTTTTCTGGAGTTTAATTCAGTTTGTGTTTGGAAGGACAAGGGAGCAAATTTGTTGTTTTTATTAGAGGCTAAGCTGCACTGAAGGCTGGATAACGATCCATTGTTCATGTTGTTACAAAATCCAACTAAGTAGGGAAGAAAGCACAAAGGAAGGGAAAAGTATAATTCAGATTTGCCAAACAGCCTGACAATAATTAGAAGATTAGCAGTTTGGCACTGTTTACTAGCCAGTTGTGAATTAAATGCATCCCCCTTTTCTCTTTACATTAGTGTAATGTGTCACTCTGGCTCTGGATTTCACGTCCTTTGCACACCCCTTAACATGTCATTCGGTCAATATGCAGCACTATATTTTACTGCACCAGAAATGTACGAGTCAGTATTTAATGTGGCATCAGAGACTTCCTAATCACCAGTCTCTGAAATGTGCTCATAAGTATCTGCAGTTATTGCATGGAGATGAATCACCTCCAGTTTGCTTTTATAAATGTGAGTGGAACGTTTGCAAAGAGTGGTTTCTGTTATTTACACTGTGAAATGCTTGTAAGTAGCCAACTATAAAAGACCTGAGTGACATTCATGCTTAAGCTCTCTCACTGCAGTCATAGTTGGAGGAAAGGATAAAAATCAGTGTGATACTCTGAAATACACTGGGTGAAGTTCTGTTTGCAGATATAGCTGCCACTGGCCTAACTCCTTCTATTCAGAAAATCATATCATAGGATCATAGAATGGTTTAGGTTGGAAAGGACCTTAAGACCATCTACTTCCAGGCCCCTGCCATGGGCAGGGACATCTTCAACCAGACCAGGCTGCTCGAAGCCCCATCCAACCTGGCTTTGAACATTTTGAGGGATGGGGTATCTATAGCTTCTCCAGGTAACCTGTTCCAGTATCTCATCACTCTCAGTAGAGAATGTCTTCCTTGTATCCAATCCAAATCTACCCTCTTTTAGTTTAAAGGCATTACTCGTTGTCCTGTCACTACACATCCTTGTAAAACTCCCTCTCCATCTTTCTTGTTGGCCCCTTTTAGGTACTGGAAGGCTGCTATTGGGTATAATGCTTAGAGGAGTATAAGCAAAAAAGAAAACCTGACCATTGCAAATGAGAAAACAATTTTAGTGCCATTAGTGAATGCTATGATTGCCCTGAAGTTTGGCTAGTCAGGATTTTTACCCTGATGTTACTATCTAATTGCATGTGTGTGCGGATGCTTGATGTCTGGGGCTTTTCTCTGACTTCTCACTCCTCTCTAGTGTCTTCTTTCCCCTGTGGGAGAACTTATTATACCCCTATATAATAGGGACTAGAATCACAGTGCAAGAAAATATCTTTGAGATCATATTTCATCTGCCTACAGGGTTCTGATAAAATCTCCTGATAAGAATATGCCAGACATGAAGCTGATACTACACTGGTCTTGTCTCTTCTCTAATTTACTAGGATTTGGACATGCAGACCAGAAAGGGAATAGAGTTTTTTCTGAGTGCAGCAATGTGTACTTATTCAGAACAATTCAGTCCTATTAAAAACCAGCAATCCATGTCTGTCCCAACCTAAAATTCAAATGGATTAAATAATAGCTTATTGTTTGATGGAAGCACAGGTAATAACATCTGTAAAATTGGGAGAGATTTTTGTCATTTCTTCACTGAAGAATAAGTGGGAAAAGGTTGTAGTTTATTGTCATATACAGATTATGGTATATAATATAATACAGTATTTACAGCCTGTTGCACTATAAATTTAACACACTATAGATATTATAAATATTTACATACATATGAAAACCCCAAAATTATTTGGGTTTTTCATTGTGGGAAAAGCATCAGCAACCTCCCAGTTTGCAGTTTATGTTTTTTTTTCTTCTGACGAACTGAAAAATACGCTGTCTTGTTTTCACTAGCAATATGGGAGAAAGAAAGGTGGAGCAAAAGCCATGGCAACCTTGAAATACATATCATGATAGAGAAAACTCAGGAAGCAGCAAGATCCTGAGCTGCATAGGTGTTAGGGAAGCTGATGATACAATTTTACATCATGATCTCAAATGCTTGTAGCCCATTTTTGGCAGACTTAGGGTTTTCCCAAAGATGTTCAGAGACTGAATTGCAATCTATGATGATAAAGGAAACATCAAGCAATTCACTGCACCATGTCAGGCTTTAGATGGAGGAGGCACTGTGAAAACTGTTTCCAAAAACCCCGATGTTCCAGGTACAATGATAACTTCTTTGAGGTGTTAACTCAGAGTATGTGTGTCCGTTAGGGGGGCTGCAGGGAGCACAACACTCCTACCCGTTGAGCACTAATATCCACTGTTTCTATTTCCTCCTAAGCTTCAAAGGTGAGAATTTATGTGTTCCTGGCTTACTGTAGTAAGATCAAAAGGGAATTTTCTTTATTCACTTGATGAAAGGCAAAGCAGGCCGTTCTCTGTGAAAAATCTCTCATGTCTGTGTCACTGACAACCATTAATGGAAATGCCATGATCAAGTCAGCTGTAACTGATGTTGGTCACTTTGATGAAATAGTAATCAATAAGGACCAAAAGCCAGGTAAGACAAGCACCTGCATTTCCTCTTGGCTTGAGGTTGGTGGGGAATGTTTTGAAAATTGCAGTAAAAAAGGGAGAGAAGAGGAACTGTGCCCTAAGAAACACAGCAGTGAGGTTGGCAAGGATCTGGGGTTTGGTGAGAGCAGACCTGAGTATTGAGCGCTCTGTTTCAGCTCCTGTCTGTGAACTGCCGGGTACCTGGTGAAGCCAGTCACACATTTCCTGAAAAACCGAATGGCTGCAGGATCAGGTCCCAAGTTATCACGTCATTCTAGAAGGGATTTGCTAATGTAGTGAGCCCAGTAAGCTCAATTTTGATGCCGTGGCATTTTATTTGACACTAAACTAAAGCAGCTGTTTGCAATTAGACCACATAAAAAGAACAATAACAAAAATGCAGCCTGCCCTTCCAGCTCTACACATACTCAATGCAAAGAGTTCACCAAGTTCTGGTGCTTGTTCCTCCCTTTGCTCTAACTAAAACATCCCAAACAATTGATCTCGTTGAAGACCAAACAGAAAGAAAATGTTTATCATTCCCCCAGTGTTTCTGCTGGGCAGGAGCAACTGGTTAATGGAAGGTAAATGCTGCTCCAGGTGTGTGTGTGCAGGCACGGCTCTTGCTGCTACAAAGCTGTTCTAAGAACAACGTTAAAAGGAGGCGAGGGCCGGGTGATGGCTGTTACTGTGCTGGGACGGGATGAGTTAGAGAGCTGGTTTCTTACCAGGACTAGGATCCAGGGCAGCTGGCCCACCCTCCCATTGGGAACAGCGAACAAGGAGCTTGTAGAATACACAGTCCAAATGGAAATGACCCCTATTGACTGAAACCAGCTGCATGTCAGACCTCTCACTGTCTCTCTTGATTTGCTATCTCAAATAAATGGATGTGGTAGAAGGGGCTATGGAAAGAAAACAAAATAATTTATTCTCCTTGAAGTTGTGCCACACTAATAAGCCACAGTTTTTACAGCTGAAAAAAAAATGTTTATTCACAGATTAAGTTTTTCCCTCTTTTTTTTTTTTGCTTTGAAAGTCTACAGTTTAGAATAAGACATTGCTGTAGTTCAGCTTCAGAGGTCTCTGACAAATACAGCATGGGTAGATGATGGCTAATGAAAGCTTGGTTATCTTGCATTTTGATTCAGAAAACAAAGTTAAACCAGCTTTTGTTGGTGCTTTGGCTTAGATCTGTGTGGTGGCTCAACCCCATAAAAAAGGTCTTAGTTTTGAAGAACGATACGCAGAATTACTTGACTTACTCATATGTTGTTTTCAGTATTTTTCCTAATACACTCCTGCGTAACACCAGTTATTCTGAGCATTGTGAGTTGCTGCTTGCTACCAGGGTAGCACTTCAATTTGGAAACATTAAGGGCAACAACTGCTAAAGTCTTCCATGTTACACCCAAGATGAGTTACTGCTACTGATATTAGATTGAGCTCCGTTCTGACTTCAGAGGTAGGGAAAGACATATTTAACTCCACTGCCATAGTTGCCTCGATTTTGCTTTGAGAAGATCATCAGGTTTTGATGGTCATGGTTTGATAGGCTTTCTTAAGGAAACTTCTTAAAAGTCATCAATCTAGCTATTCTTCACACAAACCGAGGCACTGATGTTTTACAAATGTATCTTTATCTTTTTTTTTTCTTAAGTCTTGTTCAGCCAATCGATTGTTAGTGAAATAAACCACCAGATTTGGATTAATGGATCTATTACAGTGTCTCAGTGGAATGATCTTCATAAAGTCTGCAAAAACATGTGGGATACAAAAGTCTGAGTATGCCACTTTAAATTGACCCTGTTATTTCTCTTTGCCTCCCACAACCTTCTTCTTTTGTTTTGTTTGGGGTTTTTTTGTTTGTTTGTTTGTTGGGGGCTTTTTCTAGTATTTTTCTTTTTTATTTCTTTGTAAGAATTTGTTTCTTCCTCACTGCCAGGTACACAAACACAATACAGCACCAGCTTTGAACATAGGAGCCTTTACCTTTCCCACTTGCCTTGCAGTGGAGTTGCACAGGCAATAACAGATGATATATTTCAATATAAAGCAGATTGACATTCCCATCTATATGTTCTGAGTGTGCTGGCATTCATTCTCTTTACTTTAAAGACAAAACCAAAATGTAATTCAATCTGGTCATTGTTTCTCCACTGGCAGATTTTAGCCATGTTGGCTTGTAAGATCTTCTGACTGTCATCTGTGACTGACAGATACAGGGGACATCAGTGAGGTGTCTCTGTACCAGGAGAGCTCGCAGCTTTGGGATGACCCTGTAACTGCACTGAAAGGAAACCTTTTTTTTTTCCCCTCTGTATTCCAGCTACAGCTTTAGTACACAGGGGCCCTATCCTGCAGTCCAAAATGTGGCAGCCCTTCCCATTGCCCTCTGGTGGTGTTCAGGGAAAAGTGAACAAATCCCATTGATATTAAGGAGAGTTTTGTCTTTGTCAGGTCTCCGGGGCCCAAACCAGTGACAGTACAAACGTGAGGTGTACAAAACAGAAGGAGGGATTAGCATGGAATAACAACACAGAAGGTGTTTGACTTTTCCATCAGAGAAAGAGGATCAGGTTGAGGCCACCCTCATTATTTTCCTGTCTTTCTGATGAAAGAACAGTTTGGGTGCTAGAATACATTTGAGCCTGAATTTGAAAAACACATCAATGCAGTATATTTATCAATGACTCTCTTAAATAATATCTGTAGTAAAAACAAGACGAGAACTTTGTCTCACTTATATTTTAATCACTTTCCTTTTCAAAAGTTACAAGAATACAAGCTTGATGAAGCTAACACTAATGAGCTGACCAAAGAGAAAAGGATAAGAGCCAGTTATTTTTCCCCAGCAGCGCAGTAGGAAATGTGTAACTGTTACATTTCAGTTGAGATGGTTATATCTTCACATATTTACAGTGGAAAACTAGATTAAAGCCCCAGAATATGTTCTTTCTCAAACTGAAATAAGATGCCTTTTATCAAGGGAACAGCAAGGAAAAAACTAAATAAATCTCAAAACACAGGACAAGCACTGCTTCTACAGCAGCAGAAATCCTGTCCTGGTTGCTCAGATCATCGTGTATGAATGTTGAATTTTCTGCCTTGTTCTGTTCCAGAGACTGAAGGCAGCGCTGACTCATCATCCTGCCGCCATGTCAAATGGGAATATGAACACCATGGGCCACATGATGGAAATGATGAGCTCACGGCAGGACCAGACGCCGCACCATCATATGCACTCACATCCTCATCAGCACCAGACACTGCCACCTCATCACTCATACCCGCATCAGCACCAGCACCCGACGCACCATCCTCATCCTCAGCCTCATCACCAGCAGAATCATCCTCACCACCACTCTCACTCGCACCTTCACGCACACCCGGCACATCACCAGACCTCGCCGCACCCCCCACTGCACTCCAGTGGACAAGCACAGGTAGACTTTCCTGCCATGCTGCATAGCTGAGTTTTGCTGTTATGTGAAGTTAAAGCCTGATCCCTGTGTTGTTTCTACATGCACACATGTCTTGTTAGATACAACCCCCTCAGGCTACTCATAAATATCTGCTACTAGTGATGGAGAAACCCAAACTTTATTCGGAAAATGAAGTGAAGCAACAACTTGTTTTGCTGCTTAATTTGCTAGACATTTGTAACATCTTACTTTATAAGGAGCTCCAAGGTTTTGCAGTGCTGTGAGCTCTGCGAATTGACACATATCCTTTTATGGATGAGATTTATTGTGGAGATTAGCATATTATGTATGTTGCTTAATGTGCTTGAACCTGAACTTCTCAGGCTAAGATTTGAAGAGCTGTATGCAGAAACACATAGCACCATATCTGAAATGGCACTGGTATGAGTGGGTGTATGTGTTCATGACTGGAGATAGTAGGGGAAGTTCTAAGGTAAGATACACTGGCTTTGAGGAAAAGAAGAAATGATCCAGACACTGTGAAGGGGAGAGATGCCCTCATCTGCAAAGTGTGAGAGAAAGACAAGATTGGCTGAGAGTGCAGGCAATAGTTGGAAGATGTTATGATAGGGGAAAAAGATGGTGAAACCAGTCCAAAGAGAGAGATTTAAACCAGGAAGGCAATTCTGAATTGGATTCAGATGGTAACTCAGTGAAGGTCTCCATTGAATGAGATGAAGATCTCAATTTTTGGACAAGTATATTGGCTTCAGCAGTTTGGACAATTCAATATCTGAACTGAATGTTTCTTGAACTAATGAACTAGTAAGCACAGACTTCAGCAGAGTCACTTCTAAGAGGAATTCTATTAATGTCTCAAGATGATAGGCTTCTGCATCAGGATCCCATAAGAAAAGTAAAGCCCTGGGGGCAGTGTCTGTAACATGCCAGGTCTAGGGAGCAAATTTAAGGAAGACAAGTGGGCAGTGCATAGAATGAGGACACAAAGGAGTGCCAGCCACAAGAAGTTCAATCTGTGAAGTATTGTGTTGCTTGAAAATACCTTTCAGCCAAGCTCTTAGAAAACATTAAAGAAAATGAGAGGATTTGGCTGACATCCCAGTGTCCCACAACATTAACTATTTACTAACATCTAGCCTTATTATTGCAGAGGCTGCAAGCACATGGGATTTCCCTGAAGCATTTGCTAATGTAAAATGAATTGTCAGCTTTAGAGAAACAGTCTAAATAAGAAAGCAGCAGACTCCCCTGTGAGAAGATGTCCAGCACTTTCCTAAGTTTAGTTCAGTTTTTACTTTGTGAATTAAATTCTCATCTGTTAATGAGTTATCTTCCTAGGAGTTGTTTAAAAACTCCAATAAAAAGTATCTCATAACAGAGAAACCAAAAGTAACCTGATGATCATCTTTGAGATCCATGACAGAGTAAGGATAAAGTTGTGCTTAGCAGACTAAGAACTTCATGGATGAGATGAAGGAAGTCACTTAACCTCTCTGAGGCTTTTAAAACAAGGGTAATAGTACTGACACCTCACTGAGGTGAGGGAGGATAAACATGGTAATGCAGGTGAGGGGGTCAGATACCATGGTAAGGAGCATTGCTGTAAAACATCCACATTACCAGGTAAGGATAAAACAGTTACCAGAGAACTAAAAGTCTCCCAGTTTTAGGGATAAGGTCAGTGAGTGAGTGGGCCCTCCTCTGGACCTGCTTGGGCAGGTCCATGTCTTTTTTATACTCCTTCCTGTTAGGACAGCCTACACTTCTGTGCTTTGTATTCCCTGTTAGCTAGGCAGCCCAAAAGGCTCACAGTTATTCAAGATGACATACAGGCACCAGAATAGGTGGGCTGACTGGCAGCCACACTGCTATGTCAGATTTACCCTTGTGTCCCAGCACCAAACAGTCTCTGAAGCTGGGCCTGTGCAGTCAGATGATCTTTGCCACCTACATCATGTCCCTGGAGGCAACAGGCCCCACTGGGGATCAGGGAGTTCTTCACCTTTTCATAGGTGTGTCATTCCTCTGTTCCTTCACCTGGGAATGGAGGGTGATGGAGCAGGAATCCTAGGATCAGCAGCTTCCCCAGGCAGCAGAGCTCTTGATGCGTGTGTCTGCTCCCATGGAGTGAAGGCAATAGCAATCTCTGAACAGATATGTTAGTGGGGAGAAAAGAAGAGTTTTTTGAGTAATAATCACATGGTTATTACTTTCTAAGCTCATCCATAGTCCCCATGGCAATGGCCTCTTTGGGGGTCAGATTGCTCCAGCAGACTTTAATTTTATGGTGTGATTTACTAATTATTAACCTCCTTATTCTTCTGAGCCAGGTTCTTTCATTCCAAACCACCAGCCAAATGACAGCATGGTCCACGCTACTGTAAGCCATGTGCTCCCATGCTGAGACTGTCATTATTCTACACCACACCCTTCTGTAATGTTGGAATTCATTTCATGCTTTTCAGCTATCATTTTGATACACAGGAGCCCAATGAATTATGCTTTCATAGAATGAGTTAATGGGTATTAGTTTTATGGTAAGTAGCAATGAACAGAGAGAAATTGGATCAAGCATAAAAATAGAAACCACTTTCTGAGAAAGTGAAGTATTTTATCAAGTTGTAGCTATGTTGCCTCAGCTACTACAGAAATGATTCCTCAGTTGGTCCCATGAAGGTTTCTTCATATCAAACTCGCCAGAGCGATAGCTTAAGCAGAGTTCGGATGTTGTTTCATTCTTTTAGCTGTCCTATGCTTGTCTTCTTTATGGATGTGATTAGCATTTTCTAAGAAAAACATTAACTTCAATTTCAGTACATGTTCATTTTCTCTCTTTTGTCCCTGGGCAGGGCAGTGAAGTGAAATCCTGCTAGAGAAAGATGCTAGGACAGATACTAAGATCTAGCCTAACAGATTTCAGGGTTAAGAGCGATCTAATAAGAGTCAGTTAATTATCCCACGTAACATTATTAGTGATGTAATGGCAACCTTTATAATTAATATCTGCCAGAGATAGAGAGGAGGTTTTGTTGTTCTGAAAATGCGCTCTGACTGCCGAAAGACTAACTGGTACATTCTAAAACCAAAATGACTCACTAGTTATTCAGGAGAAAATGACTGTATAAGGAAAAAACCCCAAAGAATCGTATAGTTACCTTTTTCTGCCTGTGTAGCAGTCCCCACTGAGAGAGTTAAGAAACAAGAATTTTTAAAGCTGAATTAAAAAGGAGAGAAATGGGATAAGAAAAGCTTTTGGTGTCCAGAAACATAAGTAACAGATCTCTGAAGTCTGGAGAGGGGTGTGTGTGTGAGAGAGAAAGTGAGGGGCCTTTGATGACCTGTTGACATTAAAGGGATCTCTGTGGCCTCTGTGCTTAAGCATATTGCTAAAGAGGCATTGTGCTCAGCTCCAGCTGGCATCCCTTGGCAGTGATCTCCAGGTGGCAGCCCCAGGATGCTGGTGGTGATGGGAGATACGGCCAGTGGTCCTGCATGGTGCTGGTGGCTGCAGTCACTACAGCTGCCACAGTCCTGAGATGCCAGCCCCTGGTGTGGACAGGGGGCTGGAGATTTTACCAGCAAACATATGGAGTTAATACAGGATGAAACTTTAAAAATCAGTCAGAAAGTGCAGGGTGGCTTATTTATTTTTAGATGGTTATTTTTTTAAAACATTTTTCTGCTTCTGTGAGAGAGATTCCCTGACTGTGCAACATATGCAACATAAAGCTGGGAATACATTTGGCTTCATGCAGAAAGAGTTATCAGATGCACCGAGTAATTACACATAAAATTGCCACTTTAATTGGCACAAGTCAGCTGGGGGAGAAAGCAAAGTCTTCTTCACAGTTTGTGGCGAGATTCTAGACAGAAAAGCGACCTTGCAAGACGCAAGACGATAGTATCATTTTAATTGAGACAGACAGAAGTGTTAGGCAAACACATGTTAATTGCCGCAATTGAAATTCAGGGCTCAGTCTGACAAAGCACTGAGTACATCCACTCCCTGGAGTCAAAGGAAGCACCTTGGAGGTTTGGGCCTTTGCCAGGACAAGAGGGTTAATTTTGAGTCAACAATTCAGGTTTCCAGACTATTCCAGACTGTGCTGGAGTGGCAGCAGCAATGTGAGCTGCAGCAGCGGCTCCCATTGGGTGTGAGCAATGGGACCCATGGGTTGGGCTCCCAAGCCCCAAGTGCAGTCCAGACCCCATGGCCTGGGCACCTTGGGAAGGCAGAAGAGCAGTCCAAAAGCTGGTTATTCCAAGGCAGCTGAATGTTAAGTCTGATACTTCTTCCTGACAGGGACATGGGTATGTGTTTCATCCACCCAGGAGTGGAGTACAGACTATGTGGGACTGTCTCCACCACACACTTTTCTGTAATGCACCAGTTACTCTGTGGAGCAGGATTGATACTTTCCTGCACTTGAAAAAGCACCAAGACATATTTTTTCATAGTTTCATAGCAGCAGGAATAGATGTAGTGTGCTTCTACTGTCAAAGCTAGGCTTCGTGAATAAAAGGGAGCATAGCATCCACGAGGGTCAAATGAAAATGCCTGGTAAGGGGAATAACCCTTCTCCATGCAGTGCAGGGATAGCCAAACAAGGGTTCAAGTTCAGATACCTAAATCCTTTCTTTTGTCCCAGATGAGGGGCACTGACGTCTGCTGGCCTTGCATGATCCCAGCCTGGGGCTTTCCAGCTCCACTCTGGTGGAAAGAGTGTTGCAGCTCCCATCTCCAGAAGTGGTAAAGCATGAGACAGAGATGGGGAAGTCTGGGAACTAGAAATGTCCTAAAGCTGTGGAGGCAACTGGGGAAAAAAGAGAGACAGAAATAAGGATATTACAGTCCCCTGCTTTGATTAAAACAGTTGCTGAGAGAAACTTAACATTTCAGGTTTGAAATAGGTGGTGGCAGAGAAAGTACCTATGTGAACATTTTCAATAACTAACTGTAAGGGAAAAAATATTTTCCCTACTAATATTCAGAGGATCATTTCCAGAAAATGCCCCCTTTGACTATGGCATTGATTTGCCAGCAGCTAATTTCAGTGGCAACTGGTGCAGCCTTTCAACTCGTGCCTGTTGCAGACCTCGCCGGGCAGCGGGACGGGCATGTGAGACTTCCCTTCCCATTTCAGCATCCCCCTCGGTAACTTCTCCCCCTCACCACCCTGTGCCAAACCTCTTCTTCTCGCCAGGTTTCGCCAGCAGCGCAGCAGATGCAGCCCACACAGACGATACAGCCACCGCAGCCGACCGGAGGCCGCAGGAGGAGGGTGGTAGACGAGGACCCGGATGAGAGGAGGCGGAAATTTCTGGAAAGGAACCGAGCTGCCGCCACGCGCTGCAGACAGAAGAGGAAGGTCTGGGTGATGTCACTGGAAAAGAAAGCAGAAGAGCTCACCCAGACAAACATGCAGCTTCAGGTGCGAGACACTGTCTGCACCCCCAAGGACACAGAAGGGCTCTTTGTGCATGGAGGGGCTGGTGGTGCCTTTGGGGCTGCCCCCATACAGCCGGCTCCTAGCAGGAGCAGGGGCATAATCAAAGTCCATTAATCAAGATGTGTGTGCTTCAATTAAAGAAATAATTACATTTTAGTGGGGTAAGCCAGGAAAAAGCTGTCTTGGAATTTAGAAGCCTTCACTAGATGTAGTTGTATTTATTTTCTTTTCTTGTCACTGCTTTTCAGGGGGATTTTTTTGGAAGTGGCATTAACTCGGCTGTAAAAGACTATTTTAGAGAAGGGCATGTAGCTAAACAGTCAAAGCAAGCAAGATAGGAGAGTAAATATATCAGTCTAACAGTAAGAAAAATTATATGAATAGATGAAAATAACCTGAGTATGATGATAAAAGCCTTTCTTACAGTGCTGCCCTTCTTATGGCAGGCACAGTAGTTCTGCCCCATTCATAGTTGTTCCTGCGTGGTTCCAGTAAGCCAAGTTGCCTTCAGAACAAGTTATAAAATAATGTCATGGACAATGTTATCATAAACCCAGCACACGAGCACCATGTGCCAGTTTTGCTCAGTTATGCTGAAGCTGTGGCTCAGTTTCTGTGTTCTTGGGTTAAAACTTTGCAGAAGAGTCTGGTTTAAGCTTTGTGGCAAACCAAACCCTCTCTTTCTTTTCTAGAACGAGGTTTCGATGCTGAAAAATGAGGTAGCACAGCTGAAACAGTTATTGTTAACACATAAAGACTGTCCAATAACAGCTATGCAGAAAGAATCGCAAGGATATCTAAGTAAGTAGCTGGTATGTTTGCACTGTCTCCACACTCCTCACAGGAAAGCAAAGTTTCCAATTCTTCCCTCCAGAACCCCTTGTTGATCATATTATCTCTTGAACCTGTCTTCTCAAACATCATCCAAGCCATCCAATCCCCTGCCCTTACTTATCCAGCCCCGCACCAAACCAAAAAAGCCCTGGTTTCCATCCCACACAGCAGAGCTAGCCTTCCCCACCCCTCCCTTCGGCAAGGAGATGCACATGGATGGACGCTCGCTCCCCTGTGGAGGATCCTGCTTGAACTCACAGCTCCAAACCTGCAAGAGTCCTCCTGGGCACAGGACTGCCAGAACCTTAAAATAACTCTCAAAAGGAAAGTTATAAAGGAAAATATTACAGTTCCCTCCAGTGAAAATGGTCCTGTGCTCTGACAGTGGCACAGACCAGGCGTGGCACAGGTTTTCAAGGTTTGTTAACTCTTTCTTAACTCTTAATCTTTCTTTTTTCCACAAAGTTATCATTTAATGGAGACGTTGAATTGATTCTGCCTAATTTATGCATTTTATGAGTGTGGCAATTTAGGGACAAACTCTTTGTTTGGCTCTAGAACAGTTCAAAAGAGACTCAGGGTTAATATCTGCTAGATTGCAGTGTTCCCTTAAAATAGAGCCCATTTCTGTCTCCTCTGCATCACTATGCATCTGGCTTTTTAACAGTACTCAAAGACAAAAAGTATATAATTACATTACATGCCTGTCAACTGTTGCTTGAATTAGATTTTCTGTGCTGCAGTGCACTGCACTGCACTCTCATTTTGGTTCCTGCTGGAGCGAATAAAGTATTTAAGCATCCCAACTGATTTTATAGACCTTAGGATATCAGATTTTTTATCCCAACATTGGTTTCGTAGTCATTAAGGTCTTGGACTTACTTCAGGGTCCCAACTCCTGAAGTCAGGTTGATATCAGAGAAGCTGTCTTAAAAAAATCATCAAAACAAAAGCTGCAAAAGATCAGAAGATGGAGAGTGTTGGATAACTGTGTATTTTGAAATCCTGGGACTTGTGCATGCCTGAGGTTGTTAGTAGCGCTGCTGTAGTAGTACATCCCTTTTCCAGGAGTGTCACCAAGCCTGGGCTTGTTACTCGGATGGAAATATGAATGTGCGTTGTTTCTGTGCCCTCACCCCCTTCCCAGGTCCCGAGAGCAGTCCTCCTGCGAGCCCGGTCCCAGCTTGCTCCCAGCAGCAAGTCATCCAACACAACACCATCACAACCTCCTCCTCTGTCAGCGACGTCGTGGGAAGCTCCACTCTCACCCAGCTTGCCAGCCACAGAACAGACATCAACCCCATTCTTTAAAGGTGGTTGGTCAGAAACTGCTAGGGGAGTGTGGTAGCGTATCAAAGCGTCCTCTGTGCTAAGGACATTTGCAACTGTAACTCAAGCCTGGAAGATTCCTCAGTTCTTGAAAGACTCTGGCTTTCATTTTTATAGTTATTAAAATGTCTTTTATACTTAGTTACATGAAAGGGAGTTATGCAATTAATATGTTATCAGCTTGAGAAATGCTTTGGTGCTTTCTCCGTTTTTTTTTTGGTACCAGTTACTTGTTTATAAACCTAACTGTTTCTGTACATAGTCATGTTTCCTTCTCATCAATCTAGCCTGAAGCCTCAGAGATACCAGGTTGTGTTAAACTGCAGCTTGTTAGCCAGAGTGAGGCATGAAAAGTATTAAACAGAGTCATATGTAGGTAACTAGGAGTAATTAGGCTATAAATACAGAGAGAAGGGATCTGCTGACAGCATAGTAAAGAAAGAGTTAGCGTTGTGCTATCAGCAGACCCCATCTTGCATTCAGAGCCTCTTTCAAAGCAGTTATATAGGATGTGGCTATCAGGACAAAATCGAGCCCAAATAACATGTTCTTTTGACTAGACCTCCCCCTTCTCCTCCCCTACCCTGGCCTTTTTCTCCTCCAGTTATTCCCACACCTTCCTTTTCCCTTCCGAAAATCTTTTCATCCCCAGGTTTTTCTCTTTTTCTACCCTGCTTTTTTTCATTCCAAGGCTTTCTCACTTCCCTCTCTTTTTCTTAAAGAATGGTGATGAACAAGCAAAAACTTCAAGCCCAGCTAAAAACTGTCGGTGCGGCTGCTGCTTTCACTAGCTCTTCACCTGCAGCTGGGCTGTGCTGAGCATTTGGCTTTTTAAAAAAAGAAATGCTCCTGATTTAGTGTTTTTAATAAACAGTGAAAGGCAAAAGCAGTGCAGCCCCAGGTGAAGCAGGATTGAGAGCCAGCTGTGTTGATGCTAGCAGCTCTGTGAGCTTCTGCAGCGAGGTACAGGCATAGCGAACAACACCTGAGAATCACAGGAATTCTTTTGCACTGCCAGTCATTAACATAGAAAAATCCATGTAGTATATAATAATTCAGAAAAGTTCTGTCCCCTAACCCGATTGCGTTGTTCTAGCAACAAAAGCTAACAGCCTCAGGTTTCACAGGCTATAAATGAGAAATAAATCAGTGTAATGGTTCTGACCAGCCGGAAAAATGCCAGTTTTAATTCCCAGGGAAAGTCCTGCTCTCTGCAGGTATTTGTTTAAGCATCCATGGACTGATCCCGACCTGGCAGACAGCAGTGTAGCTTCACTGACTTTAATGGCACTTAACACCCCTTTACCGCGGGTAAGGAATTGTCTCATTAGGACACTAAATAATTTTTAGAAGGCTTGCAGCTGCTAAGAAGCACTACAGGTATGGCAAATCCCACTGCACTCTGGATAAAATTCTGTCCTGCAAAGAGGGTCTGGAAAAGAGCCTTATGCCACAATTAAGGTTTTTGTTTGGACTCTGGGCCTGCCCCTCAGCGTGACTGATTTGCATCCCCGAGTGGTACCAGTGATTGATGGGAAAATCAGACGGAGATGATGCCAGTTAATTATGCTGCCTTGCTTTATACTGGGACCTGATTTTGCTCTCAAATCTGTCAACGGCAAAACCTCCTGCTGCTTACTCAGGGAGCAGGCTCCGAGCTGGTGATAAATGTTCAGACATTTTGAGCTACAACTTTAATAGCAAAACCTAATTCACGTTATTCCTGGCAAATCCTCTAACCATGAACATGCTTTGTTCCAAAGCAAAGTTCTCCTCCTCTAAGACTGTGTCTTTGGGTTTTAGAGGAGTCTTGGGTTTGAGAAGGGTGGCTCATCTCCATGCAGGAGGGAGAGTGAAAAACCTGAAGCTTGAGGCACTGTAAAGAGCAGGGCCATCCTGGAAGGGAAAGCAAAATTCTGAGGATCATTCATTTCTGAATTAGTTCTTATCTCGCTAACTAACTTTTTATGAGTATACTTTTCTTTAACAGCTCACGTTCCATTTATGCAAGTACATTCAAAAAAAAGATTTTTAATGTACAGTGTAAATCTTGACTTGATTATATAGTCTAAGAACCAAAAAGTTACAAAAAAATACAAATGTAAAGGATTTTCTATTATATTTTAGACAAACAAATACTTTTAAAGTGTTTTAAATACTGAATCTATAATTTTTTGTTAACCTCCAGTTGTAATAGCTAAATGGTTTTGCTTCATCATGGCTCCCAAGGGAACTTTTTTCAAATATGCAGTCGAGCAAAATATTCCAGCTGAGTATCCGCTATGTAAAAAAAAACCAAATAAGCCATTTCCCCTGTGTCTGAATTTCATCATTCACCATGAAAAAGAAAATGTCATCGCAGGGTTAATTTAAAAACTTTTCCTTTATATGGGTAGCACTTAAATACATTAAAAAATAAAAATCAAAGTTGTTGGTAATATTAGAATACCCAGTTGAGCTACACTGCACTAGAATTACGGTTTAGCTTGATTTTATTCAGTCTCCTCAATTAAAATATTTAGCTGTTAAACTGAAAGCCTCTACATTAAAAAGAAGAAAAAAAAAAAAAAAGAAAAACAAAGAAAAACTACAAAAACCTTGCCTAAGTTTTGTTAAATTCAGCTACTTGAGAGTTTGACTGATGTGTATTATATATAGCTCAATTATTTCTTTTTTTAATGCTAACTAGGCAAGCCAACTACACATGTTGGCCTAAATGTGTAATTACAATGAAATGTCTCCTCTCTATACTATTGGCCTTTAGGTATAATCCTTGCTAGTGATGTGGAAATAAGTAAAGGATGAAAAGCTATTTGCTATTGCTTCTTGTAACTCTGTCGCAGGTTCACAGGCCAAGACAACACGCAGCATATTTATATCGGCTATATCATCAATAAAAGGACCAACTGTACCAGGCACCTTATATTATTCCTCAGATTTGCTTCCACATTAAAATGCTCTTGTTTTCCAGGGGAATGATCCTGCAGCCTTTCCTCAAGCTGCCGGTCCAGCTGGGCACTGGAGGCTGCCTGAGCAAGGGCTGTGGGAGAAGCCCCTGCCCCTCTGTCTCCGGCATTGTCCCTCTGCTGCACAGTTGGTGGCAGTGGCCTCTTCCTAAGCATGTCACTCTAAATGCACTTCCCAGTCTCTTTCCATCAAGGAGAAATCCTGCTTTTCCATGAGCTACTACTGGAGATTGCTCCGCTGTCCTGCCCCACCAATCCAGCCTGTCTCCGGGTTTGCCAGGCTCCATGCCCCATCCCACTACCAGCGAATGTCTCGGACCGCTTCCCTCACCTGCTCTCCTGGGCACTAGCAGGGCAGCAAGCCCCATCTGGCACCTTGCTCAGGAGGAAGTATTTCTGTGGACAGTATCTCTCACTGCACAACATTGGAAGCACGTTGGAAATCTCAGCCACGGACAACTGCAGTACTCCGAACGATGTGTTGCGGTTCCTTCATCCCTGCCCCCTCCTCCCCTGAATATATGCAAGCCATATTCCTAATGCTGCCTGTGGGAGACAAGTAGTTTGTGTGCTATCATGGTGTGTTTTATAAGGACCACGATGATGATGATGATGATGATTTATGGAGAATTTCACGCTGTTGGGAGTTAATTCCTGCTACGAAGCTAAATGTCTGCTGCCCATCTTCTGAATAGTGGAAAGTCAATGGTTCAGTGCCTCAGTGCGTGTGGATTTAGTGTGTTAACTGACTCTGTCCTGTTAACTAACAAGCCAGCTATAACTGTTGTTAAATGCCCAACTTTGGAGGATTCATATTTTTTTAAGCAACAATATCTAGTGTTGAAAACTAGCCTTTTAGTTTAGGCAAAATGTGCTTTTTAGCAGCTAATACCTTTTTTAAGAAAAAAAGCATATAGAGTGAATTTATGAAAATTCATGAGGACCAAAGCAATTTTAAAACAGGAATCTATTAATTTAGTATTCACATAGAATTTTATAAAGTATTTATTAATAAATGTTATTTTAACACATTCCATTTGAACAGTATTCTTGTACAGAATCTGTTTTTTTTAAGTTACAATATTAGTTTTGCAATAAACTACTCTAGGTGTGTGTGCATCTTAGTTTTTCAGGGTCTCAAGCAGAAGTCATCCATCTAAGATGGAAAAGCCTGCTGAGGTCAGTTGTACAGAAATTCCTAGAATTAAATGTTTTCCTTAAAGCAGCATCTGCTTTTTCTTTTTGCCTTTTTTTTTCCCCCCCCTTCTTTTTTTTGGTAACAACAAAACAAATTATAAACCTTCAGTTGTTTCCTTTATATTGGAAAACATGCTCTCTCATTATAGAAAGCATGGATCAACATATAACTGGAAAGCTTGTCTATTTTTTTTTCCTCCTTTTTTTTTTATTAAGGCTGATTTTATACAACACCATGGAAGATCTAACCCCAGCCTTGTTTCTTTTCTAATATCACATAGTGAGTTGCACTATACTGCCTTATCATTGCCTCTTCTGTCCTCTTACTAAGCAGTGTTCCTTAGATTTACACCATTGAAACTCCATTATACATCAGAGAAAATTACTGGAGGGGGAAGAAGAGAAAAAGATTGATCTGTAGACATAAAAACTAAACTGTGCCTATAAAACAAAACCAGTTACAACTAATTAGTATCTTATTTCTACGTTTCAATTATTTATATTATTTTAAAATTGCACTTTAGCTCTCACTCTCATTCTTGCTCTCCCTTGTTGAATCATTTATAAATGCTCTTGTAAAACGTTTGCACCAGGTACATTTATATGCTTTCACTGGTGGCATATCTACAACTTGTCTCTCACACCTGCCCGAATGGAGAAGCTGAGAACAGCCAGTCTGCAGTGTGACTTAGACTTTACACCCTCTTCATGACAGCATATAAATGTTTTATTATGCAAAGTGTGTGAGGCAGCATCTAAGCTACATTTATAATCTCTCATCCCGAGAACCAAAGTGTCCTGTATATTGTAAGGTCAGGAGACTGGCTCTGTTGTGCATTGTCATGCACTTTGACTGTTGTCCAGCTCACAGTAGCTGCGAAGCTGCAGTGATAACAGTGGCCATACTATGTATTAAGAGTTCTGAATCAATAAAATATGTTGCCTTATAACTTGACTAGGGACAGCACCTTTAAAAAAAAAAAAAGAGAATAAGAAAAGAGGCTAAAAACTTTTAAGGACAAACAGAAGCAATAAAATCTCAAATGATTTGAACACACAAACACAAATTTGTTCAGTTTTTCAACATCTGAAATAATAATCTTACTGCAAAGACAAAAGAGACTGTTTACATCCATAACCTCCTTTTTTTCTTTCCCTAGAGCTTACAGTTATCTCTCTTTTATCAGTGGTTTTACACTTAACAGCAAAATTGCTTACCATTATTGGTTTTCCATAGCTTTTAAAATTACTTTATAGCAAATCCTAAACTGCATGAGGCCAAAAATGTCAGTGTCACACACACTCACAGACAAGATTGATTCTCTAAGTGGAAATCTGATCCTTTCCCCGGCTCTCCTTGGACTTGAATCAATAATTACAACTCACTATATTTAGACCAATGTGTAATACCTGGGATTCAGGATCTGCGGTTCCACATTTATGCATATTAAATGTTAGTGATGTTTCACCTGGTGGAACTGTTCCCAAAGCCCATGGTATGACCATGCCATCTGATGCCGTGACATTCTTGGACCCAAACCTCTTGCTTGACTAGAAATCTGTGCAACAGCCTTCTAAATGAACACTGAAAACTCCTTCTGGCTTTGCAGAGACTGCAGCAGCGTCAGGAAGCAAGAGAGGTGGGGGGGCTGATAGGGCATTTCAAGGGAAATGTTTTCCTTGGTGGAATTTAGGAAATTTCAGAGACATTTTTTCCCCACCCTTGGAGCTGAGATTGCAAAGAGATGCCTGTCAGAGACAACCTTTACCATGCTTCTACAAGACAAATTATTTTGCACAAAAGGTGCATTTGCTCTTCTGAATAATAATAATTGCCACTGAGAGCTTTGCCAAGGACTTTATCATTGGGACCCAAGTGTTTCTCATCCCATAGCCTTGAGCTCTGTACCCCTCTCTGTCACAGCTCCATTCAAGCACTCATCGGTGAACGTTGCTTCTTCGGACTATTGCCATTGTTGTCCTGTTTTTAAGGAACTTTTAGCACTGCTTGGAGTAAGCCTAAACTATCGAAGTCTATATATAAATATATATATATTATATTAAAAAAAAGGTGCTGTCACAGTAAGTTTTGGGCTTGAGGTTGTTTGTATTGTATGCAAAGGTTTTGTGTTCGTTTGTCTGTTTTATTCTGTAAAGCAACCACCTTCCTTACCGGAGGGAGATAATTTTGTTTTCTTTGGTTTGTTGGTTTTTTTTTTGGTACATAAGTGTAAATACTTGCTGCAGCATTTAATATGTTTAATTTTATGTTAAGCTTTTTGTCGCATTGTGAACCCATTATTGTTACAAATGGACAATGAGTTCATTGAGACTGTTCAACTAGGTCAGATTTTTACATCTCTTTCTAGCTACAAGAGACAGGAATTTTGTGCATTTGTACAAATGTTAATAATATCAGCGCAATTCCAATATAATAAAGCACTCAAATACAAATAGTTCAGTAGTTTGGTTGTGTCTGTAACCCTCGACATATTGCAGTATGGATAACTCCTGCAATTAAATCAGTCTGTTCTTCCCTGATTTCTGTTCTAAGCGCTATCCCCTCATCTGCCCTGAAATCAGAGGAGGACTGCAGTGCTGGGCATCCTCCTGCCTGTCCCTGGGAGTGAGGGGCTGTGCAGACCTTACCGCTGCCCTCCAGCAGCCAAGGTGACTTTGCAAGAACAATTTCTCTGAACCTTTTCCAGGCAGGGAGGCTGTAAAGCCTCAAACAAAAAGGCTTACTTGGTGGAGCCTGATGTGAGGCCTCCGCATAAGGATGAGACAAGCTGCTATTTTACTTTTCCTTGCAGCTGGAGTGTGCTTATATCAAAATACACTCTATGCTTGTTATTCCGCCAACCTCGCCTCTTGCCAAAAGCTGCCTGGAAATGGATTTCCTGCTGGGCTAATTAGCTCTAATTGTGATGCCCCTGTTATCTTGCCAACCTCATTTCTCACTATAAATTGGTCCAATACAGACCCTGGCACAATAAGAAATAAACTGTAATCTGAAGTTAGTCAGGATGAGCCCATCTCTGCAGAAGGGAAGCCAGCTTTAGATTCATGCAACTTGATGATCTTGGTGGACGTCCTGGAGCAATGGCCTGATCCCATGGGGTCCAAGACCTGAGAGCAGCCTTAGCTACGGGGAACCAATCTGCCCGCAAGTGCTTGGTACTGGTGTCATGCTGCAGACCAAGCCTGTGTGGCATGACCATGCTGCTCCCTTGGGGCCCTTGGCACAGGCACAACTCCTGCTGCTCTCCCCCGATTTTCAAAAAGCTAAATCTAGGCAAGAGCATTCACCCTCCTAAAATGGGTAGGAAAAAGGCAGAGCCATACCCCTGTTCCCATTCTCCCTTTGGAAAAACTGGAAGATGGGGTAGTGGGCACACATGGCTCCCTCTTTAAGGGGTACAACAGATGTTTTCCCCAAACCTCAAGGCATGGCATTAGCTGGAGCCATTTCTGAGGCCATATACTCCTGCATTGTCTTTAAAGCAGGGCTGTCATGCCACAGCTTAACCTGTATTTATACAGCGCGGCTCTTGCCTTGGGACCAAATACTGAAAGAGGATCATCATATCCGTAAAAATAGATACCTCTCATGAAGGCTATCACAGGACTATATTGTCCACAGTTATATTTACACCTGACAGTATGAGCTAAGCAAGATGCATTCAGGCTGAGGTAACACTGCCCTTTACAGCTGATTCATGGTTTCCCAAACCTGATTACAGTATTTGTTTCTCTTCCAAGCAGTCCACTGTTACTATTGCTCTCTCTGGGCTGCTCTGGACACCATAACAAAGTTATTATTAGAGAAAAAATGAATCAGTGGGAGCGCATGCTCTTCCCCCTCTGCTTTGCAGCCAGAACTAGACGAGTGGAGGACATTTTGCATCGAGTGAGAGGGTTGCCCTAGCTTACATCAGTGAGAGCAGTGATGCAGAAAGACTCCTTTTTCCTGCCACACCAACCCCTTGTGCTTTGTCTGGACACACTTTGTGTCTCAATCTTCCCCCAGCTTTCTCCCAAACCCAGGCTGCCATCTCAACTACTTACTGTAACAGCACTCAAACTAATGGCTATGTAGCACAGAGTTTGGGTAGGGATAGTAAGCTAGCACTGAGGTCACTGTGTGTACCCAAAGGCATTGGCACAAAGCAGACAGTATAACAGGTTAGAAACAGCAATTTGGAGAAAGCAGACACCTCCCGAAAAGAGGGGTGTGGACAAAACAAGATTTAAACGGCTGAGAAATGGGAAGTGGACTGATGCTAAAGAAACCTTTTTGTGGGGGGATGGAGAAGTGAGCAGTGATGGGTCCTTTTTTGTTAGGTTTCTTTTAAAAAATCCTGGAGTAGAGGGAACAGTGAATGTGCAAAGATGCAAAGCTCTCTGGTGTTACCCTGCCTCTCAGCATAAAAGAGCCAAAGAGAGTCTGACGCCCTCCTGGGGAATCTCCCCACACACAGCACCTGAGGACGATCTGAGAAATGGGGTGGTTGGATATGCTCCCGCTGACAATGGGCCAGTTTAGAGGGAAGAAGACCAGTTTTCCTCTCCACAATAGCTACCGGCTGCTGAGGCCCCACCACAGGCTTCTCCAGCTCTGGGACTACCCCCAGAATTACCCTGATGCACCCACTTTCTTTACAGAAAGGTTTTGTAGTCATTTGCAGCTTGGCCCATAGGGAATAAGCACAAGACTAAACACAAAACTTCCTGAGAACCCAGTTTCAAGATAGTCGAGAATTTAATCAAGTGTCAGAAAGAAGGGCTCAAAGTTAAACCAGGACGACCATCACCCATCAGATCAGAGCCAGCAACTGAGGGTTTGGGGCCATTTGCTCAATTATTTTGGTCTGCTTTATGACTGCAACTGCCCTAACTTCTTTTTTTTTGCCTCTGATCTGCCCTGCTGCAATGGGGATGTTCGGTTTAGTGGGTATAAGCAGGGCGTTAGTGCTTGCCATTTGCTTAAAACTCTCTTTCTGTAGCACTCTGGAGCACCATTTTTCCTCCAGTCTGCTCTGTTCTCCAGTGCAACACAATGCCACAGTATGAGAATGACCCCACAAAGCTGATAAAATATTTAAGACGCATGTTCTGATTGTGTTAGGTAAGCAAATACCACAAAAGCCCGACCATTAGTGAACCTGATCAGCCCATTCCCATAGGACTTGCCAGCAGAGCAAGCCAGAACAGCCTGAACTAGAAGCTACGGGGCAGCTGTCTTTCCCAAAAGAGAGGGGAGCTTGAAGGTGTATTTTGCAGAGGCTTGAGGAATTTGCAACCTGTGTGCCACACTCTAAAAGCAAATGACATAGATACAGACTTAGATTTAGGTTTAGATATATAGATAAGCAGACATAGATTATGTATCTACATACAGATGATATAGATATATAGATGCAGATGGCAGAGTACATGTGTGCATGTGTATTTGTATATATAGTGGGTCAGCAGGTGTTTTCACAGGGCAATGCATTCAGCTGACACCAAGTCAAGTTAAAAGAAAGAAAAATACTTGACATAACTGGCCAGTTCATGTAGGAAATTTGAGTCAAGTAAAAATAAATAAAGGCAGAAACAGATTAGTTTAAATCTGGGGCCCTTTGGATTATAATGGATCACATAGGAAGATGGGAGGCTTCGAATGGAAGGAGTCTATATCCTCCTTGCACTTTCTCTTTTGTTTCACTAATCATTTTCATTTTGTTTTATAAGGAGGCTGAGCCAATTCCAGCTTAGTAAAAGTTTTTCTTAGTTCCACGAAGCTGTGCTACAAAGATAATATGTAGCCATGGATGAGGAAAAGGAATCTTCCACAGTGGGACACAGCTGCAGACTTTGGTTATGCAGGATTGTGTTTGGTACCACAACACCGGCCGCTGGTTTGGCTTGGGTTTTTTGTTGCTGGCATTTTGCTGTAGCTATTCCCTGCTAAGTTAAATTGTCAGAATTAAAAGTCAAAATCAAGCAGTTTTCACCAGCTGAATAGGGAGGATGGGGGAGCAGTAGCTTTGCCTTTGTCCTGATGCAATGGTGTCTTCCCTTTAGAGACAGTTTTTATCATTCAGCTGGAGTAGGTGCAAGCTGCACTGATGCACACCCCCTTTGTGCCTAGTTCCCACAATCCTGAACTCATCCCCTAATATGGCTGAGGGACTATTTGCCTTTGCCAAGGTGTTCCTGCTACCTCTTTGTGGTAGTACTCCATGGGACGAGAGGGAGGGCCTGCAGGGACATCCACAGCCCTGCATTTCCACAGCAATACAACATGGTAGCATCCTGGCCATGCTGGCCAGGTTTGCAGGGGTCCCACTGTGCTGACCCACTTGCTCTGCTGACTCCTGCCACCACACTGTAGCAGCTGAGCTAAACCAAGGTCATGCCACTCACCTGGCTGTTCCTCAAGCCAATCTGACTGACTAAAACCAGGGGAAGAAAACAGCAAGAAAGGTAATTTTTGCACTGACTATGGAGCAAACCATGGAGACCTGTGAGGGCAGGGGGGTGGGCAGGAAGTGAGCCAAGAGCAAGGAAGGTGGTGGAGTTGCTGCCTCGTTGTCCCTGTGAAGTTTATCCACCTGAGTGCACTTCTAGTGTTGACAAGCAAGCAAGGCTTCACCCAGAGTTCGCCTTCCCCTCCAAAGCCCACAAAGCCCAAAGTAGCTTTAAAACATAACCTGCTCTCTGCCTTCCGAGTCAGCACACCTTACTTTGAAGATAGATAGAGGAAAACCCAAGCTGCTGATTAAAACAATGCTTTTTTCTCCTTTCTTCTTTTTTCTTTCCTTTTTTTTTTTTTTTTTTTTTTTTTTTTAAGAGCAGAACCCACATTTTTAAATGCTTAGGAAGAGTTTCTGGTGTACCTTCATGAGGGCAATTTCCTCTGCTGTATTCTCTCACATGTCACTCTAGGAGAATCACACCAAGTCCTTTTTACAGCATCAAAACTTGGTACCATTTTGACAGTTCTCACAAAAACAGTTCCCTTCCCTTGCAAGCCCTGGCTGAGCCCTGCTGAGGGATGGTGCCACAGGAGGAAGCACAACACCTGTGGAGCCCTGGCACTCACAGCTTGTTTCTGTGATGGGATGAGAAAAGCCCATTTTTCCCAATTGAAAACTAAGCCCACTTGGCTTGCTGAAGCCATGGAAGACATCAAGTGCAAGGCAGTCCCTTTTCCAGGAAAGCTCTGTTTCTAACGTGGTATGAGAGTAGTAGGATCCCATCAGTGCTGCAAATCAGAGCTCCATCAGCTGCTGCTGGGCTGATCGGAGCCAGCAGCGCAGGAAGGGAAGCCAAGGACAGCTTTTAAATGCGCGCGGTGGAGAGAGGAATGAAAAATATTAATTTTAAATGGATCGACGCTGGCCTTGGAGCTCAGCAGGCAAACATCCAAGCCTGTCAGGAGGGAGTAATGAGGGCTTTCAAATTAGATGTGATTGCCTATTTGTGGCTGTACAGTGTTTGCTGTGTATCCCCTGTACCTCAGGGAGAACCCCAGACATGTAAGGTTACAAGCATGCCGTCCAGTTACAGGCTTTTCATCAGAGGGTTTTGAGTGCTTCCCAGGCTTTAATTTGGTGCCTTCCTTACCTAGGGATTCAGGTAAATATAATTGTCTTCATTTTTCCCAGCAGCACACAGAGAGGAATAGACTGACAGAAACCAGGAAATGTGAGTGCGCCCCTCCCTTTCCTACCTCCCTTTCCTGCTCTTGCCAACAGCCTGTTCATCAGTGTCTTGCCAGGAGACTTCAGGCAGGCAAAGCTTTACCTGCCGAAGGCATATCCTTACAGTCCTCTCTAGAAGTTGTAATCCTTACCCTCAAAGAGAAATTGAGCTGTTTTTTTTTCCATTTGTCTTCTTCAAAGCTCTGTCCAAGCTCATCCTCATTAGGAGGCCATTAAAACACTGATGTTCTTCACATTACGATTTCCATTTGGATTAGATGGGAAGATTTTTATATGCTGTGAAAAGATTCCCCAGTTCTGACATCTCTTTTTTTTTTTTATATTTGCCCAGACCAAAAGCTTGTGAAGAACAGGAATGGGAAACCATATCAGCATTCAAATAAAATGCCACAATCATCCACAGAGGCGAAGGGAAAGCCCTGCAGTCTCATTAGCCAAACTTGCACATGGTTATAATCAAACGGGTGGGAGGGAAACATTCCCTTGGCCACGGATACCACTGATTTTTTCCTTAGGTTCCAATTCTGTAACTCTTATTCATCCAAAGATAAACAGGCTTTTCAGGCAGGGAAAGAGGGCTTTGGGACTGGGCTCTAAGGCTTTTCATGTATTCAGTTGTCACTTGCCTTTTACATTCAAATTCTGATGGGTCAGACTTCCTAGACGGTGTCTTTCAACACCTAATAACTCACCCGGCAAGCTCCAGTGCTAATACAGACGTCTTCTTATCAAGCTTGAAACACAGGGCTTGGGGGATTATTTTAAAGACACTTTTTTGGTGCTTTCTTTCTCTACATTTGTACCAAGTCCTTCACAAGGATTATTTATATGGCATTTCTTTCCCACTACACAGTTGAAAATATCACCTGTTTTAACAGGAGATTTCTGGAGTGAGTGCAGGAATATTTTGAGGAACTTGGTCATCGCCATTTGCTAATGGAAAATCCAGTAAGCAAAGTGGTTTGTTGTTTTTTTTTTTTTTTAAACCACAATAAATTTTATATTTGTTACTGCTGGATTCCCATTAAATGCATTAATTACAGGAATGTTTAATGAAGCAAATAAAAAAAAATTATATATAGAGCACTGTGAAAAACAAGGTATTCAGCAGCATGTGCTCTTATATACTCTTAATAAAAGACCTTACCTTCAGGTAAAAACCCAATAAAATATGCCATAACGTGCTATGGGACCCACTGTTGATTTACAATGCATTACTCCTCCAGCAGTAAGCAACTTTTGCACAATGCACAGCAAGCTTTTATATATTTATACGTAAGACCTTTTTTTTTCTTCTAACAAAGATTTATTGAATTTCCCCTGAGCATATTCATTTTCTAAAAAGTTCTTTGTTTTGCTCCACTGTAGTTGTTGCAATAAAGGGAACAATCTCCTTCCCCATTGGCACTTGCGATATTAAAATTACAAAAACGTGGGAATGAATATCACTACGCTTTATATACAAATATTCCTCTGTATGCTCCATGAGACCAAATGCAACGTGTGTTGCTAATATCTGGCATTTTGAAAACCCATAGCACGTTGGGCGAGGTCTAGAAATACATGGTGAAATTATCGTAAAGCCTTGTTTCTAATTCCTCCAAGGAACTATAAATGAGTAACTTTTAAAATAAGTTCATACACCTTCTGTTCCCCAAATTTAAATGATGAGCACATAAAACCCATACCAGCAAGTTCCATGTAACCGCCGAGAGACTTAAATTATGCATAACATGATGAACATGGGTTGAAATCCTTGAAGAAATAAAGGAGGATTCCCTGAAATGCACTTGCCAATCCTTCGTATGCCATCAAAGACTGTTTTTTCAAGCACGATGTAATGTCTCATGATATAATGGAACAGTTCTCGGTGTTCCCTATTAGTCACACTGATTATTATAGTTGGCACAGGGTCCTCTCCACGTTCGCTCCTCAAACGTATGTTTGCTCTCCCATTCCCACTCACTCCACCATAAAATCCCCCAGTTTTAAAAGAGCCCCTTCTGTCTCAGCTTCACCTGTAATAACGGAACAGGAACATGCAAGACCCTCACTCTGCAAATGCATGCACACATAGAATCACAGAATCATAGAATGGTTTGGGTTGGAAAAGACCTTCAAAGGTCATCTAGTCCAATCCCCTGCAATAAGCAGAGACATCTTCAACTAGATCAGGTTGCCCAGAACCACATCCAGTCTGGCCTTGAATGTCACCAGGGATGAGGTATCTACCACCTCTCTGAGTAACCCGTGACACTGTTTTACCACCCTCATTGTAAAGAATTTTGTCCTCATGTCCAGCCTTTTAGTTTAAAACCATTATCCCTCATCCTACCGCAACAGGCACCGCTAAAAAGCTTCTCCCCATCTTTCTTATAGGCCCCTTTAGGCACTGGAAGCTGCTCTAAGGTCTTTGTGGAACCTTCTCTTCTCCAGGATGAACAACCCCAGCCCTCTCAGCCATTCCTCATAGGAGAGGTGCTCCTTTTCGTGGCTCTCCTCCGGTTCCTCTCCAACAGCTCCATGTCTTTCCTGTGCTGAGGACTCCAGAGTTGAACACAGTACTGTAGGCGGGGTCTCACCATAGCAGATGGGCAGAATCACCCCCCTTGACCTGCGGGCCACATGCTGAAGCCCTCAGTTGTTCACCCCTATATGTAAATACAGACACTCAGGACTGTGGCCCACAAGTAGAGCAAGCACATGAGATTTTGAGGGGAAAAAACACCTTTCTGCTTGTCTTGGCCACCTGAGAAGGGTCTGCTTTGCAGACAGCATCTCCTGCGTCTGCAAGTTTGGGGCAGCAGAGTGGGGAGAAGTTTCTCTGCCTTCTTCCAGCTTCCCCATGGGCACTGCAAAGGGCTTTGCCACTTCTGCCCAAGCCCTCAGGCTGACAGCGAGCGTGAGCACCCCAAGACCCTGGTGGACCCTCCCTGCCGCCAGCCCCGGAGGGCACACGGCCGGCTCCCGCCCAGGGCAAGCAGGCGGGAGCCCGAGGCAAAGCCTGGGAGCCTCAGGCTTGGCAGGATCTGCGGCAGATGCGTTAGCTCGGACAGGCAGCCCAGCACCGCCGCACCGCCAGAGAGAACCCGGTGCGGTCCTCACAGACTGGGCTTGTCTCCGGGCAGGGGCGGCCGCACAGGTGCTCGATGACCGTGCTGAGCCCACGCTAACCGGGACCTGCCGGGGCCAGCTCCGGCACGGCGGGATGTGGTGGTAGAGCTCGGTTCGGCTCGCCTTGTCATAGCATGGCAGGCACGGCACGGCTTGGCTTGTCTATCGCGGCTCGGCATGCCCCGGCTCTGCGCGGTGCGTTCCTGATCCAGCCGTGCCCCCCTGTGGCGCACCCAGGAAGCTCAGGCGGCAGCCACCGCTTGGCCGCGGGCAGCCCGGGCGAGGCGCTGGCTCTGGTGCACGGGTCGCTACGGGAGCGGCGGTGCTGTTTTTCCGTCCTGCCCTCGCACAGGTGGCTACAGAACAACTGTCCCGTGAGCTGATCGGTTAAAACTCATCCGGCCCCAGCGAATTCATAACTACACCAATTCCTGACACGGCATGGACTCGTTTCCTAACCGTGTCAGGTAACACCGTTGCCGCACAGTCACTAGGCCTCACACAAGGGCAAAACGGTGCAATAGTTTTGTTTCATGAACAGGGAACAGTGTTCACCAGTTCAGTGGGCAGTGATGCTGCACGAGGCATGTAGTGGCCATCTTTTTTCAGGGCAACTCTGTCCTCTGGCAGACAGCACGGAAAACCACTATAGGCTCAGTAGGCTGGCATCTTGCTCTTCCCAAAGTGCTATGGGAAGGGAAGGGGAAAAAGAAGCGAACGGAATGGAATTGCACTGGTGTTTTTTCCCCTTTCCTGTTTGATAGCTGACGATTTTCACTGTCCTCTCAAGAAAATTCTCAGCTGGATTAAAGCCCCGGGGCATACACAGAGCAATCACACCCATGTGCTGGGAATAATGCATCCCTCTCTTCTGTAAAGGACAAGGGCAGTCTTCAGCTTCCTGAAGCTTTTCCTGTTAAAATGCTAATCCTGAAAGAAAATAAGGGAGCACTGTGGACGTCTCTCCAGAGGGAACACCCCAGCCTGCCGAGAGACCTGGTACCTTGGCCATAAATGGCAGGGGTTTGGTAGCAGGGAGTGACCAGTGTGGAAGGAAACCATGAGGAGTTCAGGCACATCCATCTCTGAAACACATGAAAACAGCCTGTTACCTGCCAACACTTCTGCCCATCTGAGGAGCACATGGTGTCCTGGCGCAGGCATATTTAAGAAAGCAAGTAGCGGCCTTCAGGGATGAGTGATGCTCTCGGAGATGTGGGGCTGGAGGCTCTGTGGAGAAGGCTGCTGGAGAGACGGGCTTTTGGCTGGAGGCACTCTTTTCCACAGAAACATACATCTCTGAGGGTCCCACACTGGGCCAGGATGAACTCTGAGGGACTATGGCCAAGGGTGACCTAAATAAGAGACAAAGAACAGCAGAGGGAAAACAGCAAAAAGCATGCGGAAGCCAAAAGCAACCAATACAACCAGCATGGTAGAAAACAGTTGCCTCACTAAAGGGAGTGGGACAGACCTCGTGTAACCTATTTGGGAAATCAGAGAAGCTGCATGAGGCAGGGCTAGGGGAGCTGAGCATTGGGAAGAGGGAATAAAGCTGTTTACTCTGGGATGTAATTGTTGTTGGTGCTTTGGTTTCTTTCAGCCTAATTACTGATTACCCTAATCAGAAATTCATATTAATTGGCAATAAGTAATAAAGTAAAATTTCCACAAACTCAGACTATTGCTCATGATACCCTCAGCACATTATGCTGGCTGACATGAATAAGGAGGCCATAACCCCTTATTACCCATTCACAACGTAAATCTACCCTAGTACCACATATTCTGCACTCACCATCTTGAAAACTACATTATTCATCAGAAAAGTTACTCATGCATTTCCAATGGTATAATTCATCTTTGGACCTATACCTTATGGGAATCTGGCAAATTATCATCTAGGTAATTGATGCTTGAGGCTTCAATGGGAACAGCAGGAACTGAGAAGAAATCCAAATCTTTTGGTCCAATGGGACTTCTCAAGGAAGCCAGGTAGGTTTTGTATAAAAATATTTAAAATTCATGCCCTGAGCAAAGAGTTTAGTCCAATGGGGTGCTCATGCATTTTAGGTAAAATCAATAAATCAAGGGGTTTAGAAGCAGATAAATCTTGACTATCTGAATAAAATTCTGAGTTGCACACATCTTGCAGTTAAAACCTTGTAATTAAACAGGAGAGAAAATCATTGATATTCACTGCAAAATCTGTTTTCTCTATTTTGCTGTGTGTTCCAGCAACTCCCTTTTATCGAGGGGATCCTTCACAACATAGCACTGCTCTCCTTCTTAATGCTGCTGTTTGGAATGGCCATCTGAAGTGGACAGTACAAACAAATAAAGCATCCCTTTGAATCATGCTACTGAAAGTGGGGTTTGCTGGGAACTGCTTCTATAAAACAGTCGTTAGATTAAAACCCAAACTGAAACCCTTGTTCTTCATGCTGATACTCAGATAGAGTACAAAAGCTACCTGTGCAAGTGCCTATTTTTATGCCTGTGCCTAACTTTCAGTACTGTGGGACTCTTTGTGGTAGTGCAGATAAGCACGAGTGTTTGCAGAAACTGAGCTTATCTCCAGCCTGTATTAGCAGGATTCAGGGTACTCGAGCAGACACACACTGCTTTCTCTCAGGAGCCACAGTGTGAATAGCCTCCAAGTTTCAGATCTCCGTTTACACTCTGACTTTAAAGTTAAAGCTTCAGGAGTCTGCAGTAAGAACCTTCAAGGATTAATGTAATTCATTCTTTCCTGTCCAAGTTTTACATTGTGGGGTTATTATGCTGCTCACCACAACTGCAAGCTCTTGGCCAGAGACAACTGTTTCAGTTTATTTTAACAGGGTGTTTACCTTATTAAAGTAATAACAAAGAAGGATGATTACATTAATTACTACATCAAGCTAGCTGCCATGGCACTCCCCCGCCAGCCCTCAAATCAATTAGTTGCATCTGTAAGCTGAGTGATTGAAGGGTTTTTTATTATTATTCCTTTTCCCTCTTTTTTTTTTTTAAACCATTTGGCCATTAATAGTGTCTCTTTGAATGAAAGCTATTGTTCTTCACTGAGAAGATGGGAAGATTTAGATGGTCTCCTAACATACGGTAAGAGGTTCGAGGCTTGATTCATGGTTACTCAGAACCTTCTCAAGTGATACATACCCCACAAAGTGATTTTAAAATGCTACTATTTTCAACTGATAGCAGTTTAAACTTGCCTGGCCCTGGTGTAAGTGGTTTCAGGGGTGCCAAAAAAAAGCACCAAACCTTTGGGTTTGTCATATCTCTATGAACAAGTGGCATTACTGGTGTCACACTAATGTAAATCCATCATTAAGAATATGACCAAAACAGCTACATTTCTTGGTTTGATGTTAGATCTAGTTTCCTAAGGAAACAATGCATATGTGCTGTATGCAGAGGAGTGAGTGTGCATCTTTATCTCCCCTCTAATAACTTTTGAAACTGCCAAGAATTTAAAAAAGTTAGATGGGCAGCAGTCACAAATCTCCAAGAAAGGACTGGATAAAGAAGGGTGAGAACACTTGCCCCTGCACTATAGAATCATAGAATGATTAGGATTGAAAAGGACCTCAAGATCATCTAGTTTCCCCCCTCCGCCATGAGCAGGAACACCTTCCACTACTAGACCAGGTTGCTCAAAGCCCTGTCCAACCTGCCCGGGATGGAGCAGCCACAGCTTCTCTGGGCGACCTACGCCAGTGTCTCACCACCCCCACAGTAAAGAATTTCTTTCTTATACCTAACCTAAATCTCCCGTTTAAATTTGAGCCCATTAACTTTTGTCCTATGTCATGCAGGACAGCGTTGAATGCTTTGCACAAGTCCAGGTAGATGACATCAACTGCTCTGCCCCTATCCTTTAGTTCTGTAGCCCCATCATAGAAGGCCACCAAATTGATCAGGCAGGATTTACCCTTAGTGAAGCTATGTTGCTGTCACCAACCACGTAGTTGTGGCAAGTCCCTCAGCATTTTTAGCAGTACCCTACAACAGCCAGTTGCAGCTACAAGGTAGAAGGATTAAAATGGAGCTGGCTGCTGCTTCCCAGTTCTAATTTCATCTAAACCAGATCATGAGCAGTTTGAAAAAAAAAAAGCCTTGGAACTGCTCTAAGCTAAACCAGCTGTTTATCAAGAGCCTGCAAGGGCAGCAAACAGCAATACTATTCCTGTCATCTCCTGTCTTCAGCATTCTGCCTGCTGCCAGCTGCAGAAGCCACTGGGGCTAAAGATTTCCCAACAACAGAATAAACTGCACGGTGGGAAGATCCATCTCATTTTGGTCCCATTGTTCTAACAGTACAAAATGTTTCAGTGCAGCAGAGAATCTGGCTGTTCGCATCTCTCCCGGATTCTAATAGGTTTCAGCAAAAAAATGTGCTGCATGTCCCATTTATTGAGAGTTCATAATCACAGTCAGATACATTGAAACAAATTTTTTAGGGAGAAAAATTGTTGAGCATCAGACATGTCAGCTTCGGTTGGTTGAGGTGGGACGAGGGGGAAATACAGGAGAGGCTTCTTCACAGCAAAACTACCAAGGACAGGGGTGGCATCACTTTTTAATGTAAGTAATGACCTCAGTGTCACCACTGCAGTCAATTAACAGGACTAGGAACTTCCCTGGTATCTCTGGGACAAATTCTGCTAGTGGATGCTCCATTTGGCTTCCATTTCCTACAGCTGGGCCTCACATATGCATCTAAGAGTAGCATTTGGCCCAGAAAGAGGAATCAGCACTTCTGTTATAAGCAGAAGCATTTGGTATGCCTCACGTGGGATTTCATTCCTGGTTGGAAAAGTCTGGGGAGATCAACAGGGTTCCTTTGTTGCCCAATGATTTAAGGTGTGTTGATTTGCATGACTTCATCTTCCACCTTCCAACACTCATGAGGCTTTACTGAATTAACTGAAGGGAAAGAGAGGCAGCAGAGGAGTGGGAGAATGGGACCGTCCCACACGGATCATTCGTGTGTGCTGGTACTTACAACGTTAGAGAATTCCTGTGTTTAGTAAGAAAAAGAAAAGAGCCCACCCACCAGCGCTGCACCCTGGTGCTTACGGTATTACGCTATGCAAAGTAATAGAGGGCATGTTTGTATTTAAAAGTGTTTTAAAGCCAAGTGTGGTAAAGAAAATACCTAGAGTGATAATAAATCACTTAAGATGTTTGCAATCTTACAAAACAGGGATTGTTGAGAATTTTAATGTTTCATTCCACATTTTCTTTCAAAGGGATGGGAGGAGAGAAAGTTTTCAATTTGTCTTGCAGACATGCAATTTTCATGTTCATGTTATGTCTTTAATTATGTCATTGAGAAGCACTCAGGAGAATTTGCTTCCATGGCAATACCTTCTGATATGAAGAATTAAATTCCATGCTAGTTGTAATGATAGGAGAATTTTCATCTTCATTAAAAAAAACATGTTCACAGCCAAGGCATTTAACTGGGACTCAGGGCACATAAAGAACAATTCAAGTGCCAAAGCACTTGCACTTAATGCAACAGTTACAAAGCAGCCTCTGACACCCTACGGTTCCAAGAACTCTGCATGAGGCTGGCAAATGTGACATAAGACTCTGCAGCACATCTGCAACCTCTGGAAAGGCAGATGAAGGCAGGCAGGGTGTCTAAAAGGGCACTGGTTACTTTTGCTTAGGCACTGGTATTGCTACGCATATTCCTGCATAGGAAATTCCTCTGATTCTGGATTCAGTGGAAAACACAAGACAGCATGTGTTTCTGTCTTACCTATTATAATATCCTACTCTCTCTGTCTCACTATAAAGTAAGTTCTGGTATAGACTGGGGTCTCCTCTGTAATACCATACTATAAAGTGTCTATTATAGCAAAGTTACTCTCAGTAGTTCATCACAAATCCAAAGATTACATCTTTTAATGCAGGCAAGTAATCTTACACTACATCAGATAATATTCACCTACTCTGATGTTTTTTCCCAGCACAGCATGGTACATAACACTTGGTGATTAAGTGACCAACAGGTGCTTATTTAAAAGCTACAGGAGCATAAGCTTTTGAAAGTGCGAGTGAACTGCAGATTGCCAAAAGCAAAGGATGAAATTGAGCTGGGATGTCATTAAATTGCACTCTGAGAAAATTAAGATACTAAAAAACTTATGAAAGAATATGGAGAGAGAGGCAACACAAGCTGCTGACAGGGCAGGCGTTAAAGTTATGTTGGCTGGAGAGAATGCAAGTCAATGTAAAATAGGAGAGGAAATAGCATCTCTATCAAGAAGAGAATAGCAAGTAGATTGGACAGAGTATGTTTACACTATAGTGACTAGAGTAGACGTGAGCAAGAGATGCATAGAAATGATGCCATAGTGTTTACTAGATTTCTCCTTCAATCTTACTGACAAGATGAGATCCATCAGGGGTTAACTGCAGGTGGGAAATACAGAGCAAAGCCAGGGAAGTAAAGTATACTAAAAGGCATAAATTCAGGAGCATTGGCTTCATCTGAGTTACCTCATGAAACAAGTACGTTCCAAATGACAACAGTCTATCACCTTTATTGTGATCTGAGGGGGAATAAAATGTTTCTGGGCTTCGCTACAGTTGAGCATTTAGAGAAGTACTTACTCCAGAGTAAGTGTCCTTAGCAGCAATTGCCCAAAGTGAACCGAGTTGAAATCAGAATTGTATAGAACAAGACTATCTATGCATGGACTTACAGCAAAATAACAATTGTGAAGTAGTTATCTTGGAGAAACTCAAGATTAATCAAACCTATGTGCTTGAAAAGAAAACAAAAGTAACTTTAAACAAAATCTATTGGGGTAGTACTTCAAAAACTACCCTCAGCTTCTTTTTGTCCTAGGAAACGCATTTTGAGTAGAAAAGTTTTTTTTGCTTTTGAAAGGTTGCAAAGAAGAGTACTCAATTGTACAAAATAATGGAAATTAGAGCTCCTTTGGCAGCCCAGGGTGGTACTGTTCCCCGTGGTCTCATTTGGAGGAGAACTGCCCAGAGGCCAAACTGTGCCTGTGACTGGGAGCACACACGTTCCTCACTAGTGTCAATAGAAATTCCATGCACAGACCTACGCAGTAAATCACTCTGCATACTTACTGTAAAAATTGGTGATAAGGAGAAACATAGCAGATTTTCAGGAGCTTGTGCTTTGTGAGAGTGATTGATATCATCATGCATAAAGTAGTGAATATTTAAATGGGCTGGGGAATCTCATCTGCTGATTACTTGATGTTAAACTATGCCATTTCAGAACTCAGAATACCTTTTCAAAGAATTTTCTAACTTTCTCACTCTCTCTGGAGTCATTAATTATACCGTTTTGAGAATCAGTCAAGGGACATACTCAGTTTTTTTCTCCGATAGGCAGAGAAATACAGTTTGAAGTAGTCTACTTAGTCTCTCAGCAAATTAATAGACTGGCATATGTGCTTCCTTGGCTAACACTTTTCACCTGTGACAACTGTAGGTAATTATTTTGCCCAAGTGAAACCTATTCTGGGCATTCTCAATGAGCAAACCTTTCTTTCCAGGTTCAATAAAATTTGGTATGCGTTTCACCCTTGGAACTTAGATCTTTCATTAAAAAGTTGTATGGCAGTTAGAACTGACTTTCTGCATTTGAATGTTGGTCTCCAAAGAGATAGCGATAGTGGGAGCAAGAGTGCCAGTGTTGTTCTTTAAGATGAGGTAAGTTACATCCTGCTCAAACTTAAGAGAGAAATGAGTTTGTGACAGTTATTTTTATTATGTCAGGGCTGATTGCAATGGTTGCAGAAAAGCAGACGCACAAAGATATTTTTTTAGGATAAAGGTTGGTACAAAGCTGAGTAATTCTCCTATTTCAGGTAGAACTAGCTTTAAATTTACCCTGAAGTCTAAAGGCCAACAGAGATTTGGCAAAACCCACTATTTTAAAACTACTGATTGTTGCCCAGATGTTTACAGAAATCCCATTAGAGCAACATCTAATGAAATACCATGCTTTCCAGGTAGGCCTTTGTAAAAGTGTTCTCCTTTGCAAACATCATTTAGGCAAAGAGAAAGCCACAGGTTGAAAACTGAGACTAAATCAGGGGCTCTCTGGCCATTATGGTCACCCAGCACAACACATTCGTAATACCTCCCTCCCAGCGTCACTCTTTACAGACTGACACCATCGTGTGTGTTTCTGTACCTGATACTGATGCCACACCTCATGTCCAAGTGAGTTGTAGACAAGTTCAGGTACACTCAAAGAAATGTAAGGGCTAGTGTAAAGAAGGAAGGAAATGGCTCCAGTGTACTTTTTCCATGTCTTAAGCCATTAACCTTGCCTATTCATTTGAATGATCTGAGAAAAAATGAACAGCACACTAAGGAGACAGCATAGAAAAACTAGTGCAGTTGTGGTGTTCTGAGGCTTGTTTGTAAAGCACTTGCAAATATTCAAAGATGGTGGAGGCTGGGTTATTGCTAGTAAAATCCAAGCAACTTATTGAAGTGTTCATGAGGTGAACACAAGAGTTACATCATTAGTCTTCTTGAAACTTTTCACAATTGAATTCTACAAATCAGCAAACAATGAAATTACTCCATTGGTTATGGGGTGCGATAATATTTACTTCACCACTACAAGTTGCTTTTATTAGGCATTGTTATATCAGCTAATCATTAGCAGGTCTGCCTTTAGGAAATTTTGTTTAGCAAACTGAAAATATATCTCTTTTTAATGTGAAACAGTTGACATGAAGGATTATGGATATTAGATGAGGGTTTGGATTTCGAAAGGGAGAAATGGAATGTGAGAGGCCCCAAAGCACGTATATTCCTGAGCCATCTGTTGTGCCAGCTACACAGAAGTGAAAGAGGGCAAGGAACTGCTTAAGCTTGGGAATGCTGCCATGAACACCAAGGGAAGAGGGACACACAGACAGGACCCTAACAGCCACAGACTTTAGGGCAGGGAAGAAAGAGGAGCACCTCAAGCAAACTGAGGATCCAAACTGCATCCACTTTGCTTTTCAGACTCCAGTGCTACCACCACCCACATGCTAGAAACAATTCCAGTCTTTAGAGTTATGAGTACTCCAAAAACCTTTCAGGGCAGTGCTGGAGTTTGGAGCTCAATAAATCTCATGTTGAGATTCTCTGCTATTTTATTTTTATTTTTTTCTTGAACAGCCAGCCCCTCTTCCCTGGAAAAATTATAATATTGATGAAAACTGAGCAGCATTTTACAAATCAAGAAATAGAGGAGAGCTTCAGTCCTTCATCTCAGGTAGAGAGGAAATTAACTCACTTTCTAACTTTGTTTGAAACACCAGAGCTGTTTCTTTTCTTTTTGTTGCAACAACTGGACTTTTTGCTCAGGTATTTTACAATTCTTTAAAAGCTGGATTCTATCATAAGCTTTGAAAAGCAAGTATTAACTTCTTGAAAGGCCAAAAGGTACTATAGGATTGATGGAGCTTTATAACATAGCAAAACAGATATGCAAAATAAGTTACAAAGCATAGAAGCCCTTGAAGAAAACTTCTGCTACAGCAGAAATACATAGTAGTCACCACCCAGGTAGTGGAAACATATAGGAAGTGTTTTCTTCAAAACCTACCTACTTCAAAACTTCCCCCACAAGACTCAAACACTTCCACTACACGCTACATTCATTTCACATGATGTAGAAGACTAAGTATGATACAGGGTAAATGTAAATCCCTTGGTCCAGGAAGCAAAAAGAGTTGTTCATTCTGGCCACCACATGACTCCTCTCATTCAGGGAAAGATACCTGTTGAGGTGGTGGTCTTCTGGAATGTAAACGTCACATCATTTGTAACAGGAGACAGATCATTGAGTTGTTTGAAAGATCACATGCAAGAGGTGACAATTTTCAGTCAATGCTTAGCTGAGATTTAGTCTTGAATCCTGTTTGTGGGAAAAACATATACCTAACTTCAGTGACTAACTTGTAGCTTCTAGATCTCCAGGCTGGCAGGTATAGCTTTGAAGGGGAAATTTTCACTGCCCTTGTCACCTTTAACTGACCCAAAAGCCAAAATTAAATGTATAATGCTGGGGAGCCATCGGTTATCAACCTCAAAGACTCTCCTCTTATCCACATACTCTTCATGTGGTACAGCGAAGCATAAAGACAGAGTTCTCCCATTCAAATTTGGGTCATAAAGAGTTTATTTCTCACTTGAGAGGAGAGTCACTTCAGTAAATTATTTATTTACAAAAATACCCCACTAGTTTGATTTGGTGTCATTGTCATGATCATGTCATAAATGCCTCCCCTCCTTACACACACATTTCACTAGCTTCCTCTATTCCTGGTACCATATCCACAATTTACTCCACAAAACTGCACGTGGTTGCAGCTCTCCAGGGTTGTTGTCTTGCTACAAATGGCTTACAGCAGCTATCACCTTGAAGATTTTGAATCCACAAGGTGGATTTAAAGGACAGGATTTTCCCCTTTTCTGTACCCAGTTAAGGAGGCAGCAGTTGCCTGCTGCTGCCAGCTGGGATATAGTTCATCTACCCACATGGAAATCAGTAAATGAAACCACAAAAGAGAGACAGCTTGGCTGTCATGGTGTCCACTACAGCACTGCCATTGACTTCAGGGTGGTTGTGAGGTCACTTCGAAACTTTCACATGAGCCAAGTACATTGCATAATACCTCTGCTTCCTACAGACAATTATTTGTTGTGTATGTTTCAAACTTGAAAAAGGACTCGATTTTCCTTAATTTGGCAAACGAATAACCAAAGTCAAAACAAGGAAAGAAAAAACTACAATATACTTTTATTATGAGAGTAAAAAGAGTAAGCTCTAATGGGTTTCCACAATTTTATTTATAGTTAACTCAGTGTTTAGAGAAGTTAGATAAGGTGTCTAGATAAGATAACGCTCCATATGGCATCATAGAGATTGCAATATAAAAGTCTTCAGTTTTACTGAACCACACTTTATTTAACCTCATTTGTATAAATAACACAAATGATTTAATTGCCTTCCATCAAGCAAAAGTTAGATAAATATTACTGAAACACAACCTGACTTTTTGAGCTTTTATTTACACTGCCTTGACAGCAATGCTCTCTTATAAATCAATGTGCTTCAGCACAGAGGTTTGATGTCTGAAGAAGTGTTTGATCATGAAGCTTCAAAGGCAACACAGAGAACAGAAATTCAGAAACATGTTTCATGTTTAAAGAAACCATTGAATACTCTCTAATAATCCAGATTATTATCAAACCTTGACCAGATGCTCACCAGATCTCACCTGTGGTTCAGGATTAAGAGACTGGATGTGATTTCACTGTAAGAAATGCCAAAGAAATCCCAAAACAAAACACCTATTATCCCAGTGGTACAGTTATAAAACAACATAGAACCATTGTAACAATTTAGTGCCACAAGGTTTTCATGTATCTGAAGAGAAGGTCTTGAATATATCAAATATATACAGGGTGTATGGATAAGAAGTATTCCATTGAGCTTTTCACAAGTGTATAAACCATGAGAAATTTAGTGTCCTGCCAATTTACAATTGCAGCAAGTATTTACTGTTTCCTCAAAAAGTAACAGTGAGATTCGACCAAAAATAACAGCGAATGAGAACACACATACACCCAGGGTCCAAACTATCTCACAGTTCCTGCCTATGACTGCTATAGTAGAATTCATGAAGCTTTCTACATTTCAAAGAGCAGTCAAAAAAAAAAACACCTCAGTTTCAGAATTACCTTAAAACCTGGTGAACTCCATTAGTGAAATTCACATGTTGTGAAATCCACATGTTGTGAAATCAGATTTCCCAAACTGAAACACTGTCACACTTGGAGAAAGTTAAACGGCAAAACTTTATTTGGTGGCCCAGGCTTTGGTGTGATTCCTTTGAAAAGGAACAGTAGATTCCCAAACATACATATCATGTTCAACTGACATTTTGGAGACTCTGCTAAAGAATGTAGATTTATTCATCAGAAAGGGCAAAATTACATTTTTATGATACTTTAGTAGATACTTACATTGTTCCTCACCTCACTGTCCCTCAGTAGGGGTCCAGCTCATAAGAATCTTCACTGAGCTCTTAAGGAAAGCCAAGGATAAATTTATTGAAAAACCATGATTAAGATAAGACCTTTGTTTAGTAAATAGAAACAGGCATTTCAAAGAGGTTTCTGATTCTGGGTGCACCATGCTGGCCTACTTTGAAAAATGCTCAGCACCTGCAGTTCCCCCTGCAAAAGAGGCTGGAGAATGAGACATTCCACACCTCAATTAGTGTTCTGAAGGCACAAAAGCTTTAATTAACATAAAACCCAATGCAGTGATTTATGCAGATTAACCTTATTTACGAAGTTGAGCTTTAACAGGTGTTTCGCTGTCCCCCCTCCAAAATATGAGTTTTAATTTTTCACTTAAGCAATCAAGTTCAAGGAGAAACTAAGATGAACAAATACATGACTCTGCTTTCACCATTCTCACTTCACAAGGTTCATTAAATCACAGAAGACTGGACATCATCATAACAAGTAAGAATGTCTTATAACAAAGGAGAAAGGAGTTATTAACAATCCTTCCAAGAGAGACTTAATACTTAGCAAAGCCTTACAGCAAAACTTCATGTATTGTACCTTCGCTCTTGGATTGTCAGCGTTATGCCTTGCCAATTCATAATTAACATCTGCTGCAACTAAAGAACCCAATGCCAGATGCTAACTGCTAAGATCCTTTTAAATTGTTGCACCACAAGTGCAAAACCTGGTTTTCCACTGAGGGAAAGAGAGGTTCAGGACATGTTCTACACAATGATTCACTTAGAAGTCATGTACGGCATCATTTAGCTAGGTTCTTTCTGTAGTTATCTGAAAAGCAGTGATACCAAGTCAGCTGGTGAGAAGGCACCAGACCCTCGTGCTGTGTCACTAGCACCCCAGTGGCCTGCCTTTGGGACTTCGTCTTCACCTCGCACTTTAAATCAGAGAGGTTGTTTTGCCTATGTCTTACCCAGAGGAAAGTCTTCAACTCCCTTTTGGCTGTTCAGGAAAGATGTTGTTAGTGTCACCTGCAAACCTTTTTAGATGGTGACACTTAAACCCAAGAAACAGACGTAAGAAAATAACTAAACCCAAGGAACAGATGTAAGAAAATAACCTGGAGATCTCCAGTCAAAAACATCCTCATATCCAGTAAAAGGGGGGGTGAATTTAAGGGTGACAAGAACCAGAGCCTCCTCCCAAATTAAAATTCATTGTGCTATCAGCAAGCAAAGCTGTGTGTGTGCATACAAAATTAACATGGTCTGTGAAAATAAATAGCCTTGGCAGCAGCACTCCAGAGCTAGAGCATAATTGGCCTGCATTTTACTCCCTTCTTTTTCGTTGTAATTTCTTTGTGCTGTATTTCTTCATGTAAAGAAACCCTCATTCAAGGGATTTATAGCCTTTCAGGGAGGAAATTAAAGATTCAGTGTCTCTCCATCACTCAGAGAGATTTAATTTTTTTAAATAAATTATTGTTATTATTTGTGAACATAGCTTATCTGCATATCTCCAGACTACTCTAGCTGTTCTTCCATAAGCATTTGAAGTACAGCAACTAGTGAGTGTGACAGGATGGAGGTTAAAATAGGAAGCCTTTTTCTTTTCCTTCCAAAGCATATGCAAAGCATGGGGTCCATCTGAACAATGAAAAGAGCCCATATTTGTACCTTACCCCTCACACTTGTGTGGATTAGCTCGATGAAGAGACCAGACTTAGGTTCATAGCATTCCTTCCCCCAGTCCGCCTAACACTTGATAAAAATAATACTCAAGCAACTGATTATGGATATTCCTCTCCCCAGCCCCTCCATACATTACACTGAAACTTCAGAAACAGCGTATTCTAAAGGGGGCCTTAAAGAGCAGGATGAGAGGTTACTCATTACCTCCTGCAAACGTGACTGCGTTAAGTGCCTGGTCCTCAAATAGATCTGATCCTGCAAGAGGGGGAAGGCCTAGGTCCCACAATGGGCTCAGTGTGGCAGCCCCCCTTGCCCGCACAGAATCCCATTGACAGCACTCAAACAATCTCGCCTGCTGATGGACGTTTAGAAGTCTACATTGGCCATGCCACAAGGTTTTTTCCAAGAATAGCTACAGTTATTCATCCTAAATGGCCCAGAAAGTCTGGAGACAGCTCACATATTTTTGTTGAACATTTTGCGCGCAAACATGAACTCACAAGGGTTAGCTGCAGGCTTGAGCAGGGAAAGACACTAAATGCCTGGGTTTGTTCTACCCAGTTAGATCCTTTTTCTCAGAAAAGTGTGAGAATTAATCTGGTGATATATAACCGTGGTCTCTCCTCTGAAGATTGAAGCAAATGGAAACAATGAGAAGTGCTAAAGCTAAATCCAACCCCTGGGTAAATTACATAATCTTCCCCAGTGCCAAAATGTTGTCTGAGGAATTCCTGGGTTTTACACTAACCTGCTGTAATTCTTTTAGATGTCCCTTAGCTCTCATACCCCTCCCACAATCACATGAAACATGGCCATTTTACGGGCTCAAGTGTTGGGACTGTGCAGACAGCAAAAAAGAATTTCATAGAGAAAAGGGGCAGCTAAGTTATGAAACCAAACCAAGACAATTTTTCAGTATAAATAGCTTAAAGGATGCCACAGCCTCTTTGTTGTACAAGCCTCATGCAGCATGAAAATAGCTGCTCCCCTGACCTTGTTGACCATGGCCAATTTTCACTCGTAGTTCATTTTGCCTTATTGTTCTGGGACACCCATCCAGATTTCACCAACATGACTTCAACTGTTCATTCAAAAAAAATCTAATTAGCAGAAGAAAGCTCTCTTTGGTTTAAACTCAACTATAGACTGTTCTGCTTGGTACTGCCTTCTACTTCTACTAATATGCCTCTGTGGGTATATATATCTGCTTCATACAGCAACATCCATAATACTATGGGAATTCTAGTAATAGGACTCTTATGAGTTGAATTCAAAGGCAGTTTTCCGGGATACTCTGAAGAAGACTTAACAAGACTCTGAAGTAGAGAATAAAGTAGGAGGGGAACTCATCTCTTGTCCTAAAGAGAAGGAGAAATCTGACTCTCCCAGTCAACAGCCATACAGAGTGCATCGACAGAGTGTTCTATCAGGTGTCAATTCTGTGGCTTGAAGAAGTGTGGAGAAAGCTTCAGTGGTAGATGCAATAAAGTAATGTTAAGGAAAATTTTGATCAGCTGAATAATTCCACAGGGAATAGGAAAGAAAAGTTTCTGATACCTCTGAAATACAGTAGAGCTCATTAAGGAAAACAGCCAACCCATGGTCAAGGCAGCTACAATTGATTGCTTCCCTGAATTTTTGAAAGACATTAGGTAAGGTCTCTCACCAAAAACTTAAGAAGCTAAACTGCCACTGAGCAAGAGGGAAGGTTTCTCCAGAGAGCAGGAAAACCAGATATCACTTATATATTATGTACATGGTGGAAGCTTCTGAACAATTCATGAGTACCCAGGAGACATAATTTGAAGTTTAAATAGCTGTATGAAAGTGTATCAGTTAAGAAAGGCAGATCATATTACATAATATAGTAGCAAATGGGGAAAGAATAAAATGGAGAACATGCCAGAACACCTACAAAATGCATATAACTGTGCAGTTCTGATTCTGCCCTGCTTGAGAAATTACAAAAGACCAAGAAAAGGTGTGGAAAAGGCAACTGGTGGTCAATACTAAGGTATATCTGTCATAAAGGGATGAATAGGGAGGCAGATTCTCTAGATCTGACTGCAGGGTGTTATGCTGCAGGCTAATTGAATTATTAGTGACATGAATAAGGTAAATAGGGAAAGAAAGATTGTTCATTGTCTTCTAATCCAAGAACTAAAAGCCATATAAAGATACAAGCAAGCAGCAAGTTCAGATAAGCAAATGGAAATACTTTCTCATTCAATATATTCTTAAGCCATAGGACTGTGTTATGTCCAGAGTTACCTATGTCATTTTGGAGTTTAAATTTATAGAGAAAAATCTACACCATCTCAGGTCCAGGCAATTCCCGAACAAGAACAACTGCAGGCTAGGAGAGTCTGTCAGAGAAGCATCACTTCATGTTTTCTTTACCCAAAACTCTCCCCCCAGGCATCTACTGTTGATCAGTGTCAGACTTGGCTCCTATATGTGAATTAAACCAAAAAAAGCCTCATGTACTAGAATTGCAGGAGAATCGGGACTTAGCGTTGAGGAAGCATCTTAGAAGAAAAGTAAAAAAAGAAACATTGGGAAGGTAAATAAAAGAATGCATTATTCACAGAAGAGAAGCTAAAGAAAAGTTCCTAATCTCCTTCATAATACGAACTGAAGGAGGCATTCAGTCAAAGTTAAGTGTTGACAAAACTCTGAGCTGGCTGAAGAAAACACCTTTCCGCATGATGTGCAAACAGGCTTCAGCATTCACAGCAATGGGAAGCTGTCAAGGCCATGAACTTAGCAAGAGTCAAAAATGAATCAAATATTCATGCAGATAAATCATCATTAATGATGATAACTTTGGATGGTATATTAGAATTCACACTTCTGAGGTTAAGCTTATCCTTAGAGGCTACCTCTAATGACGGAGGCGAGTAATCCAGCGCTTGCTGATGCAGGATTCTCACACCTTCCCTTCTCGTCAAGCAGGACACAGGCGACTAAATCGTAAGCTCTACAATGGGAACAGGTTTGTATCTTTCACTATTTTTGCACTAGTTGTCATTTCAAAACTGATTTATTATGTGCTTCTTCCTGGTTTTAATATTTAAGTATTAGTAAGGATATTTATGATGTCTTTATGCCCTTTCTGTTCTTTGGGGAAACTAAGAGTGGGAGAGGCATGGGGGCTCCAAATGTGTTGTTTCTGACCATTTGCCTCAGCCAGGAATTTGATTTATTGGCCATGTCAACACATCCTTGGTAATAATTATAATAATCAACCTGTGAGAAAGGGATAGAAATGCCCAGCCATGTCAAACAGAAAAATGCAGAAAAAACATGTCAGAGAGGGAAAGCATGGAATTATTACCCAGAGTCTACAAAGCAAGTACAGTTATGGTACTCATAGCAAGGACTGTAATGGTAATAGAAAACAGCACCAAATTAATCCATCCAATTAACAAAGATCACACTAAACCAAAACCTATAAAAGACAGCATAATTAGCCCAATGAGTCTGTCACATATAAGCACAAGTCTGGATTATGATTCCTGGGCAACCAATAAAACCCTTCAAGAAAGTTTCACCGGGCTGGGAAGGGTGAGAAATATTTTAAAGAAAAACTAACCAGTTAAATTTACCCACAAAACATTTATTTTCATAAAATTGAAGCCAGTCTAAACCCATACTCCACGGAAATGTTTCCAAGTTAGAAATTAAAACAAAATCGATCTCTCCAGAAAGCAGTGCATGAAAAGACTTTTATGTCCCAGCAACACTGTATCATTCTGTGAGATGACCTGAAAAAGGAGTTAAAATAAATCCAAGTAATATATTTGCAAGTGTAAACAATGGAAAAACAGAATACAGTAAACTTAAGCAATGAAAAATGTTTTCACGGTTTAAGGTGTTTCAACAACCACTGTTACTTGTAACAACAGGCATCATCCACCCCCCCCAATAAACATTTACAACTACTAATTTAGTCAATGGCATGGCCTGTTGACCCAAAGCTATCATATGTCATTATCCTTAAATTGGAGACAGTTTGACTCTGTGGCAGGAGACACCTGCATCATCCACACTGCCACCATCCATCCACCACCAAGGGCAGGGCTGGGAGAACGAGTAGGCAGATGTGGGAGGTGAATAGAGAAGGACATGGGTCACCCAGAAAGGACACAGCAAAAGCAGGGAGGTGGCTTCTTAGGAAGGACATTTTTGCAATAATAGACTTCAGTTCCTGGTCCTTGTTCCCCACCCTTTCCCAAGTTATCACACCCATTAACTCCATAAAGGTGGCAGGAGGCTTCACTAATGTCTGTGAAGTGCCTTAAAATTATGTCACGTTATTAAATGTGCATTGCACATGCTAAAAGCAAATACTGCAGCTCTAGCTTGCCCAAATGGTTCAGCTAAAGCCAATGGGAATAATAATATCTGTGTGAGTAGGAAAAAATTCCCTTAAAGAATAACAGGAATCAAGCCCCAGGGCATTTATTGTGAGAAAAAGGGAATATTCATTTTATGATAACTGTTGCACAAAGCTGCCCTCACTTGCTCACCCGCAAGGGGTTATCCCTTTCCCGGGATAGCGGTCCTTGCCATCAGCATCACCCATTTTAGTCTCAGGCTCTGTTCTCATCAAAGTTAAAAAGAAATTTCACAGAGGCCTCCCACGGCAGCCTCCCTAGCCTGGCTGTCGTTGTTGACATTTAGTGCAATCAATCTTATTTCCATCACTGAAGTGAGGAACTGGGTAATCTTCTGTGCACATAGTTACCAAAATAAGCATTTATAAATGAATATACAAAGGACTTATTTAAAAGCAACACAAAGAGGACTGGAGAGGGTACTGGACTTTATGACCCCAGTACACAGTTAAAACAGATGGACAAAGGGTGGTGTGAAACATGAAAGATATAAAGAGTTGTAAGGATGAAGTCTGAACAAGTTTTTTTTGGCATGGAAATTATCATGAAAGTGAGACCCAAAAGATTTCTTTTTTGGATAAAAACCTGTCCTGTATATATTTTAAGGCAGAGTGTGATTCAGTATCTGCCTTAGTCCATCCTGCAGAGGACAGATGTTTCCCTCCCTCATGCTTCTATGTGTCACTTGCCTTCACCATCTCTCTCATGCGAAAGTGGCTCTGTGGAACAGATCCAGCTGAAAGCCACACATTTTTTCATGTTTTACTCATCAACCAGCTCAGTTCCCAGACCTCTCTCCTCCACAGATATTGGTGGCACAAGGTGGTGCAGATGAGGAAGGAGCTAAACCACAAATAAATAATGAAGGGACAGAAAGGGGGAAAGATTGATCTACAGTAACAGATGAAATATTAACTGGGAATTGCAAAAGAGATCATTTCCCACTTGGAAAAAAAAAAACAATAAAATAATCCAGCTGTGGATTATTGTGAGCTAGAGATCTCAAAGGGAAAAATATACCCAAACAATAAAATTATGACATTTCAATGTAACTTGCCGGCCTTTATAGGAATTTGTTACACAGCTTGCAAATGGACATATAGCTCCAAAAAAGAGCAGAATAAAAACAAGTAGAGACTCACATATTTCAACATTCTTAGTTCCCAGCTGTTTAAAGGCTGAACAGGATAACTCCACCTGGATTTATAATACCATAGTACAACCAAAAAACCTACAAGAGTAACAAGAAAGTAGGTTTTAAGGGAATTTCTTACCAATCTTACCAATTGTCTGGTTAGACTAGTCCTGGTGGGAATACGCTGCGTGAAGATTTCATGAAGCATTCTTCAGCACTGTTGTAAGTCCCCTGTAAAGCTTCAAGCTCCCCTGTGGTCAGCTGCTGAAATATCAATCCAAGCTCTAAAATGGGCATCTCTTAACTATAGCACAAAAGGAGGAACACATCAGCAAAACCGAAGGAGATTATTGCCATTCTTAGGGGAATCAGTAGGCTTTGGAACGTTGAAAGGAACAGGTTAATGCTAACTGCATACTTAAACATAAAATATTATATTCAACATATAACAATTTCAGATCAACAGTCCTATATTTAAAAGAGATGTGGTTCACAGGTATCTCCTGTTCTGGTGTAGTAGATGAACTCTCCTTTTCCTTAGCTTTTTTTTTCGTTGCTTGGTTGGTTGAGTTTTGTTTTTAAATTGCCAAACTAGAAAGTTAAACTATAACAACATGGCTCATGTTAAAATATTTCAGGACCCAGTCTGCTAAAGGGCTGGACTAAAAGCCTAATGAAAAGCACAGTGTCTTCCAGAACCCTACCTGTCTACCTGTCTGCATACATCCCTAGTGACACGTTGGGGGCATGAATAAGTTCTCATATTAAAAAAAAATTAAATCATAAAGCTGCTGGAAGTTAGAGATGGAAAAACCCCATTAGATCATCTAAGGCACCGCCCCGCTGCTGCACAAAGCTCTTAGGTGGGTTCTCTGGCACCCTCCAGACTCTACATCTTTAGTTCAAGTCTGAAATGGTTTATATTGCAATGAAGGTCTTGCTGAAATAAAATAAAGTGGCTGAGTTTGGATGGGACCAGGAAGACCTCAAGCACAAGCAATTCATTTGCATCCAAAGAAGGTAATACCCCATACTTTTGTGACCCTTTACAGCTTTCTTGCTCCCAGCCCCGGGAAAGACATTTCACAGCAGTGAGCTCAGACCAATTCTTAAGAGATATTATTGTCATCGTTTCTCGTCGCCTCTTCCACTACAAGAAAACCATGGCATTTTTTCCATCTGCAAGCCAGGCCCTTTGACAAGCTGTAATAATCCCCAGCACCACTGGGTGGTACTAGCTGCCCGCGGTGGGAAGCCGAGCGGAGTCGGAGGCCGGTCGCCTTTCGTAGACCGTACAAACCACACGGGTTTTCTGGTATCCATAATTTACTACAGCCGCAGCTGTGTGTTTAAAGGGCTGTATGTTTAAAGAGCTGGAGCACCTCTCCTATGACAACAGGCTGAGAAAGCTGGGGTTGTTCAGGCTGGAGCAGAGAAGGCTCCGGGGAGTCCTGGTAGTAGCCTTCCAGTAGCTAAAAGTAGCCTGCAAGAAATCTGGCGAGGGGCTTTTACAAGCACATGGAGTGACAGGGCAAGGGGAATGGCTTTAAACTGAAAGAGGGAAGATTTAAATTAGATAGTAAGAAAAAAAATCTTCCCTGTGAGGATGGTGAGGCACTGGCACAGGTTGCCCAGAGAAGCTGTGGCTGCCCCATCCCTGGCAGTGTTCAAGGCCAGGCTGGACAGGGCTTGGCGCAATCTGCTCTAGTGGAAGGTGTCCCTGTCCATGGCAGAGGGTTGGAACTGGATGAGCTTTAAGGTCCCTTCCAACCCAAATCATTCTACGATTCTATGATAATCTGCAGATGCCCAATTGCCATCTGTGTAAGCTCTAGTTCCTCTTGAGAGGGCAGAGCATGGCAATGTAAAGGTACTGCTGCTTCCATGCACGTTTGGTGGTCCCAGCACAGCTGAGACATTCTTCTTCCAAGTTAAAAAAGAGAATTTTTCTAGAGACAACTATAATCTGGAATCCCATGTACAAAGATGTTCTCATATGGTAGTCCCAGTGAAATACACAGAAATGTAGACACATATGCTTTCATTCACATTTTTGCAACCTCAGTATCTTAAAATACATAATTGGCACTGTTCTAAAATCTTCCTAGTCACATACAAAATCCCAAAGAAACTTCTTTAGAAAGTATGTACATCTCTCACCAAGCCGAATAGCAATACCTTCAGTTATTTTATCCACGGCTGAGTCTGGACACACAGCTCACTACCACTTGTAAGCAGATGGTGTCAGTGTCACATTCACAAGCAGAAATACTGAGTAAGCTATGCTTGGACCCAGTAGGGTCAATAGGGCTTCACAGGTATCTTTCAGCTAGCAGAAATTTTACTACTAGTGATAGATGAGCTGGAAAGACACAAGTTTATCTCGAACGCAGCTGGAGCTTGGGACCAGCAGTTACCAAAGGCATCTTTCTACTTGTAAACTGAATAAAAAAATGTTCTAGAATGATTGGAGAAAGCTAAGCATACAAGTAATGTAACTCCTTTCAAGCCCTCTAACAGAGAGCAATGAGTCTTACTACAGCTTGTAATGATGTGTCGTTGGTTCTTACCAAAGTGACCTTAAAAATTTAACAGGCTGAGGACATTTGTCTCAAAATCACATGTAATTCTCTCACACTGCTGGAGCAATAAGCCATTTCTATGAGCTTGACCACACTGTGGCTTAAGTGAGGGGTGTTTTTTTCTGAAAGAAGCAACACACTTGGGAAAAAAAAAACAACAACAGAGCAAAAGAAAAACAAAAACATGAACTATATAAGAAGTGGTTTGTTTAGCAACAGGGAGATACTGGATTAGCAGCCAGTGAACTGTTGTAATGATCTGTCACAGCAGCTCTGTGACCTTGCTATCTTGATCCATTAACTACACCAAAGTTTCAGCATCTTCTCTAGCACAGGTCAGTTAGCTGATGCTTAAAGCACCAACTGCTCATGCTGTGCATGCTTAAGCTTCAGGGCTGATACTGAGCATTACAGCTGAAGATAACCCATGTGTGCTTTTGTTCTACTGCAGAATGCATTTGTTTGTCCACTGCTGAGTCACTGCTGTGCTGTTTCTGGTAAACTAAGCCAGAAGCAGCACAGAAACCCTGCGACCATCTCACTGATCTCGGCTTCCCCTTCATGTCTGGACGTTGACACTGTGAGCTGCATTTAAGGGAAGCTGGCTATCTGAAAGCCAAGTTGTCTCCTACAGTCCCTGCCTGCAATTTAAGCTTGGTCCAAAGACTTTTCTCAGTTGCTCCCCCCGAAGTGCCCAGGGTCATCAGCAGGACTTTTTGAGCTGCTATTAGAGCGGGAGTTGGTGGAGTTCCAGTACATGTACTTAAAACACATTTATGTGATTTGGCTTCTGTGTGATTCCCTTCCTACACATGCACTCTCTGCAAAAAGGGCTGTAATTAATGCTACTCAGTGCACTGTGGATATCTTTCTTTAATTAGCATTGTTAAATTACACGTCAAAAAGCAATTCTTCTTCTCTTTTCATGCGCATGAAGGATCCCACAGACAGCAGAACCAGTATCTTCCTGAGAAGCAAACTTTTATGACATCAGACAGGAATTGTACATTCCTTAACACACCACAGACGGTCTCTGCAGACCCTGTGTGTGACTGGAGACAGAAGCAAGAGTCTGAAGAGCATTAAATTGCAGTTCCTCTTAGAGCAAGGTCTCATAAGCTGTTGAGTTCTTTCAGCCTTGGTGCGGGATCACTACTGTCTTGAGCAAGGATTACTTTTTGCCCTATTTCTTTCCTCACTGAAGTTATTTTAAAATAATAAGTTTGAACAATGTACAGAGGAGTCACTGTACAGTGTCCAATTAACATAACAACAGGAGACCCAGCCTTCAAAACGATGAGTAGGAAATAACTTTGGGGCACATTTTAAGATTCCATGATCTTAAAACACGATCTCACTAATGCATCCCACTCCCCACTACATCAACATTATCGGTTTGCTTGGTACCCAAATAAAATAACTTTCCTGCAAGCAGTTAACTACTGAAGCTGGATTTTTTTATTACCTTTGTTTACATCAAAATTATCTTCTCTAACAGCTATACATCTTTCCCTGGTTTGAAAGTACTGGTTCTGCTCCAGCACATCGAGTCATTTTATTCTGTAACACAATTGTGTAGTACAAGGAAATGAGAGGGGGGCTTCTCCATCTGGCAGATGATCCTCAGAAGTGGAAAAGAAGATGTGCAGGCTTATGCTATTAAACTTTTTGAGTTCAAATGGGATCCAGCTGTTTGGGATCCACAACATTCTTGCAATTTAAATGCTCACAGTATGTATATTTTCAATCCCTTTATTTTTGTTTTCTTTAATTGTTGGGGCCTGAGATCATAAACGCCTCAGTCTTTCAAACGTGAAGTGCAGCTCTTGGTAATTTGTTCTAATCAACTGCAGTAAGAAATGCCTGCTCCATAACCTTCAATGCTTTTTCTCTCCCCTGACAACAGAATAGACTTCTTGAAAAAAAATAAACATCTGGTTTGAATTTAACATCAAATTGCAGTTACTTAAGTGCCAACTATTAAATTACCTCAAATGTTTTATGTTTGAACATGATTTTTCAAGACAGCTAGATTTTTTAACTGTAGCACAAATGCACATGTAAAAATACTTTAGAAGCTTAATTCCCTTGAACACACTTTTTTTTTTTACCATGTGTAGCTTGGTCACTGTTTTTGCTCTCCATTTACAGAACTTGTTATTCACAAACATTTTTATACAACCAAATATGCCTCATCAGATGGCTAACAGGAAGGAAAGCTCTATTTACAACTTAATTCTCAAGTCTACAACGTACAGAGGGACTGTCAAGACTATCCAAAACCCCTTATACCAAGCCAGAAAATCACATACACTAAGATTATAGTCTGCATTTCTGATCAGAAAGTTAAACAGTAAAATTTGCATCTAAGACCTGCCTCCTCTGAAAACCCAAGCCGCTTCCTTTCTCTAGCACTATATCTGGGGGTGAGTCTTACAGTCTGATTTTCATGACAGCATTTCAGATTTACAGCTTTACATAAGTGTTGATCCACCACATTTTTGCAACAGATATTTCTTTTTTGGTCTCTCTTTTTAAGTTTTTCAGTATGTTTCCAGCCCCCTCAGTTACAGGGAATTTTTTAAGATGGAAACCAGTATAATTTGAACTAGTGAAAGCAAATGGGAATGAACACCAAATCCACTGTTTTGCAAATGCTTGCAATTTCTGTGTGACTGGAATTGACAGTGTTGCTGAGGCTTCTTTATGGTGCTCCAGGCTCCAGGGAGGACAAAGTAAAGAGTGAGTATTTTATTCATTGTGAGGGGGTTCTAAAGGGGCATGGGGGAAGTGTAAATAAAAACCATTTTTTTGTATTCTCTTCAGTATTTCTGCAAACCCCTCCTCCAGAGCAAAGAAGCGTAACTGCAAGTGCAGACCAGTGCTATCACTGTTTACTTCTTCTTTCCAGACACTGATCAAAGTGAAACTACAGGGGGAATTGATGCCAAAAAAATTAAATTGAAAGCACAGATGACTGCAGCTGGGTAAATTGCTGGCAATTACTCTGGTGACTTCTAAATTGGATGTGACTGAGTGTCAGTCATTATCTGTGCACTTGTGTTTTCACCAAAGGTGATTGTAATTGTTGTGATGATAAGATTGCTCCAAGGAGGAAGTAGTAATTACAAAGGTGGGACCACCTGATCAGACATTTCCATGTTAGTTAGGTGGCTATTTAAAATACTGACCTTGTGTTTAGCTATAATATCTGAATAACAAAACGAAGGTCAATCCTCAAATTCACTGACAAAAAAGATGAAAGATGATCACAACAAAAATCTACTGAATTGTTTCAGGTGTTGTATGGACAAAACAGTGACTGTTTATGGACAGCAGATAGACAGGAAGAATGATTTAATTTATGACACGTTGTTTGCTGAAAGTGATCTGGACAAGTTTAAAAGTCACAAAGCTAAAATCCATCAAAGACTATGAAGAGGGCATTTTCATTCTGTGGAAAAAAAACAAGCTAACAAACAGCAAACAACTCACCAACCCCACTATTGCTAGACATTCGGAGTGCCTAGACAATGGATGTATCTGATCTTCACTTAATGAACTTCAGCTGCACATATACTCACTCCAGTGCATGTGATTAGGGGAGAAAAACCGTATGCCTCAACTAGCAGTTCTTCTTGTAGCTTGGGAGAAAATAACTTCAGTTACTACTTAAGTAATTCAAATGGATATAGCTAAATGTCTCAGAATCACGTAAGGTGAAGAGGTGAGATTGGAGTAGATCTCTGAGGTCATCTGGTCCAACCCCAATGCTCAAGCGGGGCCATATACAGCCAGTTGACCCAGACCATGTCTAGACCATTTCTGACTGTGTCTAGATGGTTTTGAAGTCAGCTTTTCATTAATTTAACTTCTTTAGTTTGACAAAGTCAGTCAGATGTTACTTCTTAGCAAAACTTTGCTGATGAAAAACATGGTGAAAACTATTAGGTTTCTCTAAGTACTTTGAAAGAGGTGATGATGCTATTTAGGTGCTAGTGAAAAACTGGATCAGGAAGTAACACAAAAATTATTGTCACAGAAACAACATAATTAAGTGGGGAGATAAGTCCTGAAGGCAGTGTCCCTTCTCATCAGAGGGGCCATAATGCTTTCAGCCTGAGCTGACAGCTGAAGAAGGGAGCTGAAGGGAACTGATGTGATGACTAGTATGTGGGTACTGTGACATGCAGTCAATACTGTTTACACCTACACATCCTAACAAGTAGATACGTTCCCAAATACATATTCAACTACCAAAGACAGCTTAAAAGCAATATTAATTACTTTCCTTCCACTTTTTCCCCAGAATTCATCTGCCTGGTTAACGTTAACAGTGAAAACCCAGAAGAACCAACAATCTTAAAGTAGTTTTCAGCTGAGGTGTGTTACCATTTATTGAAAGCAGCTTCCTTTCAACATAACCCATGAGGGTAGGCAGGCCCTAAGGATCTCAGGCATGTTAAAATGTTTTCCTGTTGAAATAACTTGTAGAACTCTAGTCTAGTTGAGGTTATGAGTTAATTATGGAATAGCATTCAATATTTGAGCAGGATTGTTTCACGACTTTGCCACAGAGGAGTCTACATTCAGTCTTTAAACCAAGTATCATCTACTGAACTGGATATGCCTCAAGCAGCAGGGAGCTTGAAACCTAATAAAGGAACTTCTTTTCTATGTCCATGAAAGTGGTTGGAGACTGAAAATTACTAATTTCAGAATAAATATACTTCCAAATTTTATGAAGGAGACATATAAACTCATTCACCAAATCAAATAAGGATATTTGGACAAGGGAAAGAAAGAGATACGTCTGCTTTCATATTGGGAAAAGGGATCAAAATGAAACAGGGAGGAAAGGGTCAAAGAAAAAGTAGCTGCCATAGAAATGCTCCACAGTTTTTAGAAGAAACCATGCATAGTGGGAAAATTCCTGGAGGCATGGACATTACAGGCTGCTTTGGCAGCTCAGGCAGAGAGTAAGTACATCAAGGTTTTTTGTATCATTCATTTTTTTACATACATTATCAAATTAATGACTAGCTTGTTTATAATCCTACTATATCAACTCAGTAATTATGTGTGACAACATCAAAATTCTGAGGAGGTAAATTTTGCATCCCCAAGGATGAGCTTGTGTGGAAGCATGCTTGAAATGAGACTTTTCAAGGGGCTTAAAGAAGTTGATTTATAAGCCTCACATTTTCTGTGGACGAAGAAGAGAGAAGCTGTGTTCAGGAAACAGGTCAAAGTTACCATGAGAAAATCTGTCAGCAGAGATGCTGGGTATCTTCAAAATATAATTAATCTGGTTTTTTTTTCTGCAATACAACATAAAAGGGTAATGAACACTCAGCCAGAAGGAACACTGTGAGAGCTCTAACAGATGTGTGGGAACAATATCAGTAGCAGGGAGTTAAAAGTAGAAGGAAAACACAGAAAAATGGGTGAATATAAGAAACGAAGAGAGAGGATCAAAGAATAAATAAATAAATAAAGATACAAAGACAAAATTCTTAAGGATTACATTTTAAGAAATGCATATTTGTGTCCCCTTCTCTCCCTCATTCAAAAAATACAGCTATTTTGGGCATCCGTTATAGCCGTCTCTTTCAGTCAGCTTCTCTGGCCCTATAGAGTCTACAGGGGTTTTTGTCTCTGACTGATCTCTGGCTCTGAAAAAGATGGGAAGTTCAAGGAGGACAGGTAGATGCAGAAAGTCTGCATAGTGCCTTCAGCGAGTATCCCAACTGTTTAAATGGATGCATAAATAACTGTGTGCCTTGAACTCTTCCCACAACTGAGCCCTCCAGGTTCTCCAAGGATACATGCCATCACCATTTGAACTCTTAGTCTAGCAAACTCCTTGTCCAGAGGCCAAATCATGCCCCAAGAGCTTTTCTACCAGGCTGGGCAGGTCAGCCATGGTGGGGAACTGCTTCATACCCCTGAACACCCTGCATGGGGCCTCCAAGTGAGAGCAGAGGAAGAAGATCCCGTTCACTCTGGAAAAGCACCTACAGGACTCAGTTACCTTCCTGTTTTGTGGCTAAGTGAGCTTAATACTATGTACCTGCCCACATATCACCATCTCTCTTGTAAGAGCATCTGCATGCAAAGTCCACCTACATTTGCTAAAAATTATACAGCAGCATCCAGCCAACACCGCAGGTTGACCTGATGGGATCTCACACATACAACTCATTCAGCAGTGCAAGTTTCCCATGACTTTCAGAAGCTTTTAAAGAAATTACTTTTATTTCCAAGAAATGTGGTATTTGCTATTACTTCTGATTTAACAGCATCAACCCACAGCTGTAAGCCTCATGCCAGGTGCCTGGCAGAGTGAGCGTGATGTACTGCAATACATGCAGGGAGAAATGGAGCGGCAGCAATGCTGTTTGGCAAAAGTGGAGCTTGGCTGTGGTGCCTCCCTTCCAGCTTCCCCAGAACCAGGAAAAGTCTGTGATCCTATTTCAGCTGCTTTTAGACCTGCTTACATCTAAACGATAAGACTCTGCTGATAGAGGTAGCAGCCTACACCCTACAGCAGACTACAGATGGGCCACTTTTTTTTCCAAGGATACTTCTGTCACCAGTGATCTCTGACTATTCAGCGTGCAGATGGGAAGGGGGTTTGTGGGCAGGAGAGTGTTGAAACATTCATATTCCGTTCTTCTGAAAAAACCTGAAGCCCAGAGCTCTATCTCTTGGCCGTTAGAAAGGGGTGAAAGAGTGGAACAGTCCAGCAGGCCAAAAGAACACTAAGACCACTTCTGGCCTTGAATTTTTATAACCCGGTCAAAGGTTCTGCACACTGCAACCTTTTTTCCTCATCAATCCCTTGTTTGGCCATTATGCATGTCATCACTGCAGTTTTGTCCTCAGGCAAAATCTCCCTCTCTGTTTTTTTCCCATCCCTGCCTACTGGCTACACAACTAGTCTTGAAGCTGCAGTTTGTCTTCTGGGCTTCTTGCCCACACATGGCTCTGGTGGAAACTTCTATGTCCTCATGCCTTCCCACTTTCCTTGCAGCTGCTCCCCTCTGGAAGGCTGAGGAAGGATGTTCTTTGTGTCCCATCCAGTTAGGAGAAGACTGCAGGGGTTGAGTGCTTGCACACAGGGAAGGACTCTAAGCTCAGAGCACAAGGAACTGCTATGGAAGGAAAGCAGCAGCAGCAGCAAGGAGCGAGGCACACTGGAGGCAGGCTGCAACAGTTAGAGAATCACCTGTGGTATTGAACAATCAGTTTGAGCAAACCAAACCAAACTACCCCCTGGTGCACTGAAGGTCTAAAATTGATTCTCCTTAGGTAGCTCCTTGGCATATAGACCTACTGCATAATCCTAATCATGACAACAGTTAAACATTTGCATTTATCCTCCCTTCCCAGATGACAGCTTTATCTGTTCACTTTTCAGAGTGGGATGCCCTTGGATGATAGATCTATCATTTGCTTAGTACAGCTGACTATTCCTATTACTCATGCATTGCCGTTCAAAGATGCAAATAAACAATCCAATGATCTTGCAGCAAGGAGCAGCAATATATACTACCTATATACTACCTATTACACGTATACTATGCTATTACCCAGCCTGCGCTGCATGGACAGATGGAAGGGAGCATTCACCACCAACCAGGACCGTTATTTTAACACCATTCTGGTTTGCGCTAGCTTAACCTCACTAGGAAACTACAGTTTGTTTTCCCCACCCCAGCTTTGCTCAGCACACCAACAAACAAGGGAGCCACAAATTTACACAAGCACAGGGAACCCTAGAATCCACACAGTTTTGAAAACATATGTGGAAAAAATACTCAAACCCAGCGTGCGTTAACATGCAACAGGAACACTGATACCAAAACTGCAGTCCACTGGGGATATTTTCTTCCTAAGAAAGAAAAGCTTTTCTCACATAATGTTTTCTAGTCCTTTGTTTTTCTTCATCTCCTCCTGTTTTATTGCAGCTTAGGACAGACGTTGTCAGGAGAATTTAGACAGACTTCAAGGGGTGCCAAACTACAGAGACCTCAGGTTTTTCACAGTTAGTTGTTCTTTTCACTGCTGGATTCTTCTAAGGAAAATGAGATTGAATTAATATGTTTTTACTGTATCTGTTCCTCTGCTCTGCTGTTTCCCATGGCCTAGCAGAGGAAGTCTGATTGCCAAGTGTTTTCTCATTTTGTTTAATCTGATACAAAAGGTCACCTCAAGTATCCTTTTGGTATTTGCTCAAGAGCTGAGTATAATAGGTGGCAGCCCCAAAAAGAATGCATGTTGCTAAACTTCAGAAATGTTTGGGTCTTCAGATACAAACAGATGTTTCCTTTTGGTAGCTTCATTTTCCGAGTGATATTCCAAGAAGTATAACGGGTGTAGCCAAATCACAGATGACCATTTTCCAGAAATTAATTGGTTTCACACACTATGTCACAAATGATAATATGGTTTCTTAAAAGAAATCAATAATTTACTTGTTTAATCAGATTCTTGTTTAAATAGACCTCCAATTGTTAATATCTATGACTAATTTCTGCAGCAGAAGCAGGAAAACAGAAAGATTGGCTCACGTTCAGGTCTGATGCAGATCCACTGAAATTAGCAAAAACTCAGCTGCCTTGGGATCCATTGTGCTACACCAGTTTGGAACAACGCATTTACACTGATAAACAGTTCTAGGAATAACAATTTAATATGGAGAACTAGTAAACAACTTTGGCTTTATGCTGTAATCCTGTGGTCTAAGTTTGTTAATGATATATAACAAACATAGTTTTAGAATCATAGAATGGTTTGTGTTGGAAGGGACCTTAAAGCTCATCCAGTTCCAGCCCCCTGCCATGGGCAGGGACACCTTCCACTAGACCAGGCTGCTCAAGCACCATCCAACCTGGTCTTGAACACTGCCAGGAATAGGGCATCTACAATTTATTTGTGCCACCTCTTCCAATGTCTCACCACCCTCACAGTAAAGAAATTCTTCCTTATAGCTACATGCTTGCTCCAAACCAAACTTTTTTGCAAAGTGATAATTAACTTTATGTAATTTTAAATGGATGGCTAACAAAGTCTTCCTGGATATGCTGAGAGGGCTTCTGTCCCCTCAGGAAAATATAAGCCGTTCTGACCTTTCCAGATGCAAAGTATTTACTTCTTGGAAGTTTATATTTATGGGTCAGGCATAATGACTTTACATGGAAAATATGAGTCAGAAAAACACTTACTTTTTTAGAAGACTAAACTGAGAATTTGAGGACACAAAAAGGGCAGAGGAATTATGAAACAAAGATTGTTTAAAATGTTTCAGCATTAGAATTAAGCAGCTAAAACACTGATTCTAACTCCTGTCTTCAAAACACTCAGAGGCCATAATATCAGTTTCAGCAGCTCTGCTGCAATGACCCAGTTTCCATATTCCTGGTGTTAAAAAAACTAATAGGGCGAAGAAAGATGGAGCATGGATGTGGCCTTCTATACAGCAGGAAACAAGCAAAACAAGAAGCAAACCAAAACACTCAGAAGGATTTTGAAAAATACAGGCTAATCCCAGCAGTGCACAGAGGGACGGTATAGGAGAGAGGGACCACTCTGCAGGGCAGTTTCTTGGGGATCAGAAAGACAAGGTTGCCTAAAACAAGTTTAGTGCCTTTGAGAAGAATTATGCCAGATTTGGAATTCCTCTGTATAAAGTATGAATTACTCTTTGTTTGAATATTCGGATTAATGACTAAAAATTTGGTTTCTGACTGTTCTTGTTAGATTCTAACTGCTTTAGTCCAAAGGGTACTAAACAACAGGCAGCTACGCAAACTCTTTGATGCGAAAATATACACAGGTGATAAAAGCTCTACCGCTGGCCCATATGTCAGGATTTTACCTCCTTCTGTAAAGAAACTAAGGAAACTAGTTTCAAGCAAACCGCAAAGATCATGAACACAGAACGGGAGAAGTCTGACAGCTCGTCCCCTCTCAGGAGAGAGGCAGCAGTCTTTCTGAAGAATCAAACTAAATTATAGATCACTGGGGCTGTCTGCCTGGATTATCGTAAATTGAATGGTAAAGCTTTAGGCAAGAAACACATTTTCCAAATCCATAATCCTTCTTCTCTTGCACTTCATTGATACTATATAACTAATGCACACTACATGTACTAGCTGCTCTAGAAACGCAATCTGAGTCACTACAGTGACCAGGTAACAACACAATCTAAGAGGTACAAAACTTGACACTTAATCACAGATCACAAAGAGAAACAAAAGGCAGATAACCATGGTAAGAGAATAAACAGGGATGATAACGCATAAATTTGGACAGCTATCCCTGTAATCCCACAATGCTGAACTTGAACGCCTCTCAAAGTCTGTATTTTGCGTGTTTTCTAAGGCATCATATTTTCTAAGCACTTGCAGCTTCTTAGACACTTTGGATGCTCAACATTATTAAACACATATTGCAGTCACTTTTGCTGTATTAAACTAAAATCCTCTATCCAGATGGAAAAGGAAAACAGAAGTCAAAGAACACTTTACAAAAACACCACAAAAAACACCAACACATTAACTGGCAAATCCTAAAGGTATAAAATCAATTCTAGCAATGTTTTGCACATGTCCAAATTTTGTGGAGTTCCCAATCTGAACAGCCAAATGATTATTCTAGTGCATACACATTTGGGTCCTGCTGCTACTTTCACTACTGATAGACTTTGGTGGCTACAGTATATTTGCAAAGCTCTAATCCATCATTATTTACTACAGCAGAAAAGAGAAGAGAAAAGAGAAAAGAGAAAAGAGAAAAGAAAAAAAAGAAAAAAAAGAATAGAAAAAAAAGAAAAGAAAAGAAAGAAAAGAAAAGAGAAAAGAAAAGAAAAGAAAAGAAAAGAAAAGAAAAGAAAAGAAAAGAAAAGAAAAGAAAAGAAAAGAAAAGAAAAGAAAAGAAAAGAAAAGAAAAGAAAAGAAAAGAAAAGAAAAGAAAAGAAAAGAACAACCAAAACCAACTAACCTGTTCTAGTTGTTAGAGTTTGGCTGTGTTTGGAAGGCTGGGAAAACTGTGGTTTCTCTTGTTTCATAAACAATTGCATAGCTCAAGGTCTAGGAGCTTGTAGATTAAGATGATTTTTCTACAGCAGTATAAATAAAGAGGCTAAAAGTAAAAAGCTGTAAGTGAGAATGGCAGCAGTTCTCCAGGTACAGTTGTGCTAATTGGAATGGTAGGTGAGTTTAGCAATCAGACTGAAGTTAAGGAATGCCTCAGGTGCACTTGCAAGTGCAAATAGAAACAACAAATGAATCCAAAATCTAAGTAGGTCAGTATCACGACAAGCTAACAGTTTGCAATTCAGTAGTATTTTTTGCCTGGGACATATTCTAAATCAGATAAACGAGATACTATTTTAACAGAATAAAGTGTGCCCAGTCGCATATTACAGACACCTCAAAGAGCTGTTAACACCTTCAGCAAACTGCCAGTTACTTCAGTCTGTGCTGACTTCAGTTTTACAGAGGAAAAGTAAGGTAGTTTTGTCTCCAAAAACATCAGGTTTTTGATGCTGCCTTTAGGGTGACACCTATTTATAACTCTCCAGTTGAAAAATCAGCTTAGATAAATACACATGTTATAGAATGAATAAAGTTCTTAGCCATTCCAGTGAAAAAGATGATGACCCTGAATCTCTTTTCCATTTGAGCCACATAGATGGAAGTGAGGGATGTCTTCAGTTCCCACTGGACTTCTTCAGTCTCAGTTTCTTAGGGATACATCCTGGCAGGAAAACCAGAAGTCTCTGCACTTTCCTTTTTGCCAGCAGAATAGTATCAGTGGGATCCCAGTGAATCATTCCAATCACAAATTGTTCCGGAATAAAATAACTTTTGTTTAAACAGGATTTATTTAACATTCATGTACTCCTTCCTTCTCTTTCTAAGAACAGAATATTTTAAACAGCTGTTATCTCTTATTTCAAACCTGATAAACCAAACCCTAACAAACTCCCCTCATATAGAATTTAAAAAATGAGATAAGAATCAGAAAAACTGAAGGTATTGACAAAATATTTTAAATAGTAAGTAGATCTTTTTAAGAAACAAGAGGAAGCGGAGAAGTCTGGTTTTGGGGAAAATGAGTTAATTGGGTCCTTATGGTAATGTCATCAACAATGAAACAGTTGGTGTTTGGTTTGGCATCTTTAAGTTTCAGAGTTAACAACTTACTACAATGATCACAAAGGATTTAGTGTTCATCTTTATAATTACTGAGCCCCCCCCCACTGAGGAGGGGCCTCAGGGCCTCAGTAATTATTAGATGACAGACATTTCCATGCCATTTAACACTCTGGCTCATGTCTCCAAGCTGATCAGATCTGAAAACCAAATAGTTTGTGTTTTTTTTTTAAAGATGAACACTGAATCTTAGAGCACAGTTCTGCAATACAATTAATTCCATTGACACAGATCTATTATCAATGGGTAATTACATTAAGAGTCTTGAAATCTTTTCACTCTCACAGAGTTAAAACAGAAGAAGGATCAAGCTGTTGCTGCATGCTAAAACATCTGCTGTATGTACTCAACAACACTACAAATTGTCTCATAAGTCTAACATATGAGCCCTGTCTTGCAGCATATTTGTTCAAGACTTGGATCACAACATAGTAATGACAAATAAACCATGTCATCCTTCAGTTATAAACAAAACAAATAATTACTGTTGTTTTTTTTTCTGAAAGCATGCTTTTCCTCAGTGTGTTCCCCTAGAGTAAGATTATTTCTGACCTTCCATCTGATAGGTATCACTACTGAGTATTCGCCCTTTTTTACAGTAGCCAGATAGGGGCTGCTACAGTGCTAAGTAATATCAGTATTTAAACTGTATTTTAACTTCAACATTTAAATATGAAGCAAGATAGGAGGAAAATTAGTATCAATGGTACAATGATAGATATGGCAATGGTACAATGACAGATGAAGTTAAAGGTTGTACTTAAAATGGATATATTAAAAGAGATTTTTCTCACCGTCAGGGTGAACTACAGTGGTGTAACAGTGAATCCATTTCTTTAAAAGTGACAGCTCAGACATCATTTCAGTGGACTTTTCTGGATCCAGACAGGGTACATGCATATCCCCATGTAACATGATTTGTTAACATAATGCCAATCTTTGCTCCTACTGGCAAGGAATTAAATTAAAGAGTCATATAATTAGTTACAACCTGCCTATCTTCATGTTCCAAGGAAAGAGAATTCCTTTACTGACTTAAAATTGGCATTCAGGTTTATTTTCAAGACAACATCCCTGAACTATTTGTCACTTACGAGATAAATCAGTCTCTCAATAAGAAAATTTGTCTCATTATCTTTCTGTGTATGATTTTTACCTATTACATGTATCCAGGCTTTCTTCAAATACTGAAATGACTTCTAAATATTTACTACAACTGAACAAACATACACTAGATGAATGATAATGAAATAAACTGCACAAGTGAGAAGTTAAGTGAGGGAAACCCTGGCTACCAGTTTTTTTGCCAAGGACTCCACAAAAACCTTTTCCTTGAAATTCAGGTCTCATAATCAAGTCCTTTCTGTCAGCTCACACGGCAAAATAAAATGCACTAGACCAGACCAGACTGATGCACAAGGTGCTGTATTACAGTAATACATTTGCCATCGCTAGAAGGTACAGCTGTGGCCCTGCGTGAATGTTCTGTTGGTCATTCATTCTGACAAAATGGTAAGAAAAACCTCCTCACTTCACATCCTCTGAGCACTTGCTACATTACAAAGTGGTACGTGTATGTTGACAGACAGATTGCTCCAATGTTTGTTCAGATTCTCTTTTGGTACACCCTCCACATAGGTGGATCTCCAAAGCCCAGTAAAGTATTTTGAAATCTTGAATATACAAAAAAAAATGAAATTATTTTGAAAAAAAAAAAAAAGGAAAAAAAAGGAAGGAATGTGATTTGAGAATATGTTTGTCTGAACATTAAATTCTTTGGTAAAGTAAGGAATAGGATTACACTTATCTATCTGAAGTCAAGAGACACCATGCAATGTGTTGGATGCTCTACCTGGCAGCAACTTCAAAGGAGCTTTGCAATGAAAAAAAACAGGTAATAGTTTAGTAAGAATTAAGAGTTTTAACTGTACCCTAATTTTCTTTGTGGCACTTTACAGCTTTTAAGATACATGTATGTGGGGACCTCCCCATCCCTGGACAAACAGCTTATTTCCACAACATAAAACTATTATGCATAGTTTACTGAACTCAAAATAAATGTACCTTCAAAAATCCAACAACAACTAAAATCTACATCACACTGTAAGTCACAAAATCATAGACTCATAGAATGGCTATGGTTGCAAGGGACCTTAAAAATCACCTAGTTCCAGCCCCCCTGCCATGGGCAGGGACACCTTCCACTAGACCAGGTTACTCAAAGCCCCGTCCAGCCTAGCCTCAAACACTTCCAGGGATGGGGCAGCCGCAGCTTCTCTCGGCAGAGATAATAGTCATAAATTATCCTTAAAGTGTCAGATTCTTCGTTGTTAGTAAACTTCTGTATTACATTTTTAGGCCGTTTTCTTCCAGCCATTTATTAACACTATATTATTCATTTTAATTCTTAGGGCCTTGTTTGAAAAAAACAAATTAGACACAGATTTATTTAAAAAGAACATATCGAGGAGCATCCATATAAATAAATTCATATATAACGGTTTAAAATATTTTTTAAAAGATAATTGACCTTTTCTATGGGAATTTAATTTCTACGGGAATTAAAGCATGCTCTTGAGAAAACTCAACATTTTATGGAGAAAAACACAACAGCAGTATTTGGACAGACTGCCAAAACTATGCTGTATTTAGCATGGAGCAAAAAGAACAAGCCCAGCATACACATGGTTTCCTTACATTTATTTCCCATTTCCACTTAACAAATATCAGATTATAGATCAATATTTATATAGCAACTTGCCTCAAAGGAGCTGCACAGATGAAATATCGAGTGCATCAGTGTGTACACATAATCTGTCTGATCTGATTCTAAAACTCATTTTTTAAACCAAAGCTCCACTTTGTGGACCTCACGCAACACATGCACGCTCTTGGTGGCCAGAGAAACATGAATGAGTGGGAGCAGCCAGGTTTCTGTAAATGAAGTAGTATTTCTCTTGCTCACTGAAGGAGGTTTCTGCAAATACATATACTGTCATGGAAACAAGTGAGTTTTTGTGGACTCATCCACTACAATCTAAATCTTAAGTTTATAGTCAAATAGATACCCTGATGAAACAGTGGTAGACTCTTTTTTTCCTCCCAATTCCTCATTTTTCAAATCTCTCCCAGGAAAGAGAGAAAGGAAAAGGCACGAGAGCCATATGTAATTTACCAGGTCCCTTCTTGTGAGGGTAATAACATGATGGCTGTATTTTAAAACGTGTTTGCAGTGCATTGTGAAGACTAAAGATATCACTGCATAAAGAAACCAGTATTTTCATAAATCCACAGGCTCTGATAGTCAAGCGGTGCTTTTCAACAAGGGTTTTTCATGCACATGTACACCTTTACTGGCACCATTATAGCACTGTTCTCTTCAGATTATTTCTCTTTAGCCTTATACTGTAACATCAATATTTCTAGGACCTTACAGGTAAGTTTTAAGCATTTTCACTTTTGCAGATCATTAACAATTTTCTGGTAAAGGTACGTCCTCTACTTAGGTTTTTTGTCTAATGTGAATTGTCTAGATTTTCTTCGGCTACAGGCAAACTGGGTGTCAAGACTACTTGAGCCTGTTTAAGCAGCTTCCAACCTTTGGCTGTTTTTCCCTGCCTCTGCACTGCACCCCCACATTCTGCCATTTGCAATACTTCTGCGAGTTGAGCAGAATCAAAGAAATGGAGCTGGCTGAAAAACAGGGGAGAGGGGAAGGTTATTTTCTAGGAGGATCAATTCTGCAGTTCACCCTCCAGCCACACAAGCAACCATGCCAGCTGCTGCAGTGAAGGGTCAGGGATTGCAGGAGAGAGCAGGAGGTGCGCAGAGGCTGCCAAACCAAGCAGCACTGCCACCAGGGAAGTCCCTGTACCTTCTGCAGACCCCCTAGCAATAGTCCACTTAATTTGATAGGGCAGTATTTTTGATATCTGTGACAGATAACATGCTTGGTGTTTACTTTGCAGAACAGCACTCAACTCTTCCCCAACCTGCATGGATTCCAGGAAACGACAGGGCAGTAAAACTCTATTTCTGCTAGAAGGACAAATATTTTGAGCACAAATTGATGGCAGATTTAGCCATTTGGAAAGGCCTGTTTTTACAGTCATTCTTTAGAAAGGAGCTTGCTTCAAAGATGACACAAACATATATAAATACTTTATTACTGGTAAAAATAGAGCCATGTAGTATTTACATCATTCAGCCACTGAATGTCACATTTCTTTCCTCAACCACCTGCTAGTACAGCTCCCCCCCCCAAGAAAAAAGCTGCAAGTAACACCTGCACACAAAGCCTAAATAGATTAACAGAACTTGTGACTTTTAGGAAGGCACCAACATCACTCTGTTAACCATGTTAGCATCTACTTCTCATAGGTTGGAACAAAGAGCCATTTCTATTTTATTCTAGCAATTCTCCAGATGTTTGCATAAATGCAAAAAGAAGCAGGGAATTCTTAATTAGAACAATACATATATGCTCAACAGGACATGCTGAAATAATTAGCCTGCTAACACTGAAAAGCCCTAAGTGTAACTTCCAGCGAGCATAAAATATTGATACTACCCCCAAAAAATCATTATTTATTTTGCTTATGAAGGATTGTTAGTTCATTGACATAACAGCACCTTATTAGTCTATCTTGCAACAGTGGTCTACCTGCTTCAGAACAGACCATTTTAAGTATTTTACTGTTTGCACTATCCAAACATGTTACAACCAAAATAGGAAATGGAATGTATGGTGAAAAGACCTGAGAGAATGAATGATGAGGCACTCTCCACAGTCCTTTGAAACAGCAGTGCTAGTAATACGAAAAAGTTACAGACAGGCTATAACTGAAGAGTAATGTGTTATGAGATATAATCTAAGACACACATTTTTTTCAGCAAATGGATTTATTGACATAATTGATTATAACCATGTACAGCATCTACGCATCTCCCATTGGAAGAATATCCAGTGATAGAGCTAATGTTAGTGTGATACACAGCTTTACTCAATAACCCCCACTGCATTTTTAACAGCAAACAGTGGTGTATTCCACAGTCAGTCATAAATGGCCAGAAAGCACCCATGTGTCCAGAACAGAAATTTAACAAAAAATAAAACCTGATCCTAGATTCATTCAGTTTTAATTCTTCAACATTACGAGAGTTACGAATTTTAATCTATACACTGACAAAGGAGTTTGGCCTCTGATATTCATGAAAACTACCCCCTGTCAAAATTAAATCCCTATGGACTTTTTGCTACTGACTTAAGTATCAATACTTTTTTTTTCCTCCATTTAATACAAAAAGATTAAGGCAAACAATCTCTACACTCTCTTCTTTCCTCCCATTTGAATTTAAAGACTGAGCAAAACTCTGGCAGAAACGCCAAGTCTTGTCTCTCCATTCAGTCACTAAACTCCAATTGAAGGTACCAGTTGCTATGGTGTTTTTTGTAAACACTTGTTCATCTGAAAAAGAGGGGGGGGGGGGGGAGGAAATAAAGAACAAAAACTCTAAAACAAAACACAAAAAACCTCCCAGACCAACCGAATTTCTTACTTGCAATTATGGTAATAAACAACTTGTAGTCACGAACACCCCGAGTCAGCAATGAATGCATGATACTGAGACAAGCATCTCCATAACCCGCTAACTTCTTTCAAGCCATTCAGTTCCACAAGAGTTCATCTGAGGTTGCACATTAAATTCAAAGGAGCAGAAGTACTATCACTGCTCTCAACAATTTACCAAATTCCATCCATTTAAAGTGTAGCCCCAGTTAGGACCTCTTTAATTAGCTCGTTTCTAGACCACATTGAAAGAATTATTAATGTAAACTAAACCACCATATTTTGTAGTATCAGAACCACATTCTGTAAGTAAATATTTAGGGAAGTAGAAGTCCCAAGAAAGTAAAGAGCAACTGACCATAAAATGATTAGCATTGCTCTAAAAACAAAAGCAAAATTCAAATTAAAAACAAACCCAACTCAAGCATCATATACTACTGCATAAGGGTTTAACTTTAGCATTGCTCACTCAGCTACACAAAACACAGAACCTAGATTAATATACAAAACGTGTTATTTCACAGTGTGGTACATAAAGCTTCTAACTTTAGTAGGCTAAGGCTAGGAGAGAATTGCCTGTTAGGATAAAGACTGTTTCACATTCCTGAAATATTCTCACCTATTATTGTTTCTGAAGGAAGGCAATAATATTATTTATCCATCAATAGCTCACCTCTGCATCCACCCATTTACAAATGAAGATGGATTATATGAGAGTCAGTGATGTACTTACTGACCATCATGGACCCAGACAACTACAGCACACATTACTGTGCACAAGTACCAAGTAGTATTAATTCAAAACAAATTCAAAACCAGCCCATTTGTAAACATATTATAAAACTCTTGTTAGTTTTTCCTAGTGGTGTCAGCAATATATTCCTGTAAAACTAACCAGTTGCATTATTCTCGTTTACAAAAAGGTATGAAAACACACTCGCGCACATTAAATGGCCTCACATTCATTTGGAGTTTAAAACAGCACAGCCTTCGAACAGTCCAGAGTAAATCGTACATTTCCAGCCCTCCAGATAACTCACTGGTCACACACAGTAACATTCAAAGATGACCCCCCAGTCCAATTTTTGATTGAGAAGGGCCGGTGCCTTTGACAGGTCTGTTCAAAGCATCCTCACACAGGACCAGGCTGCTCCCCCCAACCTGCTGCAACAGCAGCCTGGGAAAATCCACCTGTAGAAAAGCACACTTAAACTTATGGCTCCGAGACCACATAAGCAGGAATCACCTGCTGTCTGCAGTCGCTCCCGCTGTTCTTCTCTCCTCATGACAAAGAATGGCTACCGTGAATCGAGGCTTTTGGCCTGGTTACTGTCGGTTTCTGAGAAAACGGCGCCATCCCCGCAGAGGTGACCCAGCAAGCCTGCCTCACCACAGCAGCAGCCCCAGCCTGCAGTGAGGGCGGCAGAACGCACCCACTGCGCTACAGCTGTCTACCTCGAGGCTGCGACCCAGCGGGTCCCAGGCCATACCCTCACCGCCCAAGAGCCACCTCGCCTCGCCTCGCCTGCTCCTGGTGCGCCTGGCCGCCCGTCGCCGCCCGGGGCCCGCCGGGAGCGGTAGTTGGGTGCGCTCAGTCGGCGAACCGCTGCAGCAGGTGGTCGTCGCCGTGGCGTCCGCCGCCGCCGCCGCTGCTGTCCATGAAGCGCTCGCAGGGGAACTCGATGAGGTCGGCCTCGCTGAGGGCGCAGGCGGCGCCGCGGGGCGACCGGTGCGACTGGAAGCCCGAGAAGTCGTTGGAGACGCCGGTGCCCATGGAGCGGAGGGGCCGGCGGGTGGAGTAGAGGTGCCGCACGTGGACGGGGGCCGCCTTCCGCCGCCGCCGCCCCAGCACCTTCTTTCTCAGCAGGCGGGAGGCCCAGGCGGCGAGCGCCGCGAAGAGCAGCAGCGCGTTCACCGCCAGCAGCACCAAGGTGAGGAGCTGCTGGTCGGGGCCGCGGGACCCGCCCGCCGCTGCCGCCGCCCCGCTCTCGGGCAGGGTGACCAGCCCGGCGCAGTGGTCCCGCGGCGCCACCGGGCACACGCGGCCGCCGAGGATGCCCTCGACGCAGACGAGGTAGGGGGTGTCCGGGCGGAGCTCCCGAAGAGTGGCGGCCGGTTCCCCGCGCTCCGGCAGGTAGACGAAGCGCTGGAACTTGACGGCGGCGCCGAAGCGATCGAACAGAAGGCGGAACCGCGCCGGCCCCAGCAGGCGGGGGCTGCGGTGCGGCCGCACGGCCCAGCGCACCGTCACCGAGGTGGAGCCCACCGTCTCCACCGACAGGTTGCAGAGGAACAGCTTGTTGAAGTCGCACGGGTCGGACACCAGCGGTGGGACCCCAGCAGCCGGAGCCGAGCGGGCTTTTCCTGCCCGTCGGGGCCACGCCGCGCTGGGCGGTGCCAGCCCGGACGCCGAGGGGCGGGCGGGCAGCGGCGGCGTGGGGCTGGCGGCCTCCTCCGCGGCCCTCGGCGGCGGCGCCGGGCCCTCGGGCGCCCCCAGCAGGCGAGCGGTGGAGGCGGACGGCGGCGGCCCCGGCGGCCCGCGGGGCAGTCCCTCGCTGCTGCTGTTGCTGCCGAGCCCTTCGACAGACGGCGGCGGGGACGCGGCGGAGGGAGCCGCACCGTCGTGGCAGGAGCCGCCGTCCTGCGGCGGTGGGAGCTGGGCGTCCTGCAGGTAGTCGAGGTACTTGCCAGCCAGGGCGGGCGGCCGGCGGCACTGCACGAAGACCGTCAGCAGGCGGCCCTGGGAGTGCCAGGCCCCCAGCCAGTGCTTGAGGCCGCGGAGGCGGCAGTCGCAGCTCCAGGCGTTCCCCTCCAGCTCCAGGCGGTAGAGAGCCGGGTTGGAGGCAAAGAGCTCCCCGGGGACGGTGGTCAGCGCGTTGTCTCGCAGGCTGAGCTCCCGCAGCCGGTCGAGGTGGCCGAAGGTGGCAGGATGTAGGGAGGTCAACGCGTTGCGGCTCAGATCCAGCGCCTCCAGGCTGCTCAGCGGCTCCAGCAGGGCAGCAGGCAGGTGGCTCAGCAGGTTTCCCTCCAGGCGCAGCTCCTTCAGTGAGCCCAGGCCAGTGAAGGCATCGGGGGCCAGGTGAGCCAGCCGGTTGCCACTGAGCGAGAGTTTCGCCAAGCCGGGCAGGTGCTGGAAGAGCCCCCCTGTGAGCTGCTGCAGGCTGTTGCTGGCCAGCAGCAGGGTGTGGAGGGAGCGCAACGGCCCGAAAATGTCTGGGTGGCGAAGGGAGCTCTGCTGGTTCCCCGAGAGGTCAAGGAAGCGCAGCTTAGCCAGGCCAGTGAAGGCACCGCGGCTCAGCCAGCGGATGCGGTTGGACTCCAGGTGCAGGTAGAGTAAGTTCGGCAGCCCTGAGAAAGTGGAGTCGCCCAGCGAGCCCAGCTCATTGCCATCCAGCCGCAGCTTGACAAGGCTGCTGAGGCCGGAGAAGGAGGCAGCGCTGAGGCGGCCGATCTCATTTGCGTTCACGTAGAGGATGCGCAGCTTAGCCAGGGTGCTGAGGGTGCCAGGGGCCAGCGCCGGCAGCAGGTTGTTGCCCAGGTAGAGTTCCTCCAGCCGATCCAGGCGCTCAAAGGCCTTGGGATGCAGCGACCGGATCCGGTTGTACTGTAGGTCCAGGCGCTGGAGCCCTGCCAGGCGGTGGAAGTCGAAGGCAGAGATGTTGGCGATGAAGTTGCCCCCGAGGCTGTAGGTGAGGACATCCTGGGGCTCGGCAGCCTTGGGCACGGAGCGCAGGCCCCGGTTGGTGCAGAGGAGGTGCTGGTGCTGCTGGCAGTCGCATGGCTCGGGGCAGATGGACTCGGCCGCGGGCAGCAGCAGGAAGAAGAGGGGGACGGAGCCCCAGAGCACCCGCGGCAGCAGCATCAGGCGGACCCAGCGCGGCGCCCCCATCCCAGGACGAGCCGTGGGCTGCTTTCCCCGCTGGCTTTGTGTTGCTCCGGCATCCCCTCCGCCTCCTCCGCGGCTGCTAATCGGCCCTTCCTCTGCTCCGCGCCGGGCTGAGTTCCGTGCCGGGCAGGCAGGCGCGGTGGCGGCAGGTCGCGCTGCCCGGCACCATGGACTCGCAGGGGGCACGGAGCGGTGAGAGCACTGCAGCTGCCGCCGACCGGGCTCGGCTGCCCCGTGCGGGCTGCGGTCGGCGATCGCGGGGCCGGTGGTACCGCGGGGGGCGGGCCGCGGAGCGAGCGGCTGCCCGCTGCTCCGCCGGCTCTCCCAGGGGCGGAGGGGGCGGGCGGAGCGGTGGAGGGAGCGGGCGGAGCGGGGAGCAGGAGAAAGACGAGCTCCGAAACTTGCCGGGAAAACTCAGCGGAAATTCGTACTTCCCACACTGTGCCCTGGGGGACCGGAGGATCGGATGGAGCGGGGGAGAGGGAGGACGGCTCGGCGGGGGGGCGGGAGGGAGGAAGCCAGCGGCCGGTCCTGGCTCGATTTAGCCCCGGCAGCGAGCAGGGGCGCAAAGTGGGAAAGTAGGAATTGGAACCGGCTGTGACTGCCTCCCAGCCACATGGGCTGCAGATAGAGCTGCGCATCGGGAGGGGGAAGGGAGCACGACCAAAGTAGTTGTGCGTGTCCCGTCCCCCCCAGTCCCGTGTCCGTCCCCCCACCCCCCCATTTTGCTTGTGTTTAGAAACCTGTCAAAAGCAATAGCTACGGTTTACCATGGATGAAGGACTTGGTTTGTTTTTAATCAAAGGGCAATCAGAGGACTAAGACACCTCTAGTACATCAAAGACTGAACTTTCATTCTTTCTCCGCACCATCCTGCCCAGTAGGTTACTTACAAAGCTGCCAGTGAAGATGCAGTTGGACATAGCTCCAGCTCCACGATGCTCTTTAGAAATAAATCCCATTTTAAAGGTTTATTTTTTTCTCTCAACAACATACACATTCAGAATGAAAGGAAGATGTTGGGAAGCATACTGTAAACAAAGTAGACCTCATACCCATCCATTCAATGACTTGCCTTTCCTGTTGGCATTTTTCCTTTTCCTAAGATGTCACCAAGGGGGTAAATAACTGTCTAAGGGCAGGGGGAAATGCCTAGATAGGAAGTGTATAATAAAGGCTGCCACTGATGGTGAGAGAAAGAAGGTAATGCCCAAAATGTCATGTTGCAAGTGTAATAAATACATTGGAAAGTGTGATATCACATGAAGTTGAATCCAACTGCACACACTTTGCACGCACTGGCTGGACAAAAGCAGTGTACAAGCCATGCTCCTTTCTCTCACCAGAAGACAGAATTTAGATAGTTTTCATGGATGTTTTGTTTTTAGTGGCAGTGCCAACGTGAGGAGGTAACATGGCATGGTACTTTGTGCTGCGTCCCTGTTGTCTGTTTCCATGGAGAGCTGTTAATTTGATCTAACCCCGATTTGGTCCTTTTTTTTTAGCAGTTGGGAGAATATGAAGTGTGCTCTGAGTCTGCTCTGGAGCATGAAGCACAGTGTTGTGCATGGAAGTGATTTGCCTGGAAAGCACACTGGCAGTCTGAAGAAATCTTGAAGAGAAGGGATAAAGCTTGGCTCAGTCAAAGGAAGATAACTGTGAGCCTCTTAATTCCTAGCTCTTGTAGTTAGCTGAGGCGAGGCCTTATGAAGAATGATCTTTCATAGTGCAAATTGCATTGTGCTTATGTGGGAAATCATATTTGCACCATCATATGGAAGTCATATGCACTATCTTGTCATTAAACAAGCAAGCATCCTTGCGGATTAACTTGATTTCAAATTGTGTCCTAAATTGTTGCTGCTTTGTTTTCTGAGGGTGGAGAGAAGTTTGTCTGTTTATTGAGTGAAGTGGAAGGTTTGTGTTTTGATTATTTTTAACTGCTTTATTTCAAGCAGTACACACTTGATTAGTAAAGTATTCTTTTTCCTGAAACAAATCTGAGTAAGTTTCACAGGAGGAACTTTTTACTAACCATTGTTCTTCTTTCCCCAGGTTATGAAAGAAGCCCATCCAGCATTCATTCATGATTTGAATGTCCATGGGTCATCCCTTCTAGACCTTTTAGCTCAGTCTCTTTCTTATCAAATATATTTTCACTTACCAGCTTTTTCTTTTCAGCATCTATCACATCATGTCTAATATTCAGGACAAAGTAGAAGTTTTTCACCTAACAAAACCTGTGTGTTTCTTTGCTCATTCTCAAAGCCACTGTAGTGCAAGGGAAGACATGCTCTCCAAGTTTTCTTTAATTCTGAGCAAAGCCCAATTGACTGGTTACTTTTCCCCTCAACAAATTTGCTTCACTGTGACATACATTAAATAGTGGAATTTCAGAAAACCATTCTGCATAATGGTATGCTTATTTTCTGTTCCTTTGGGGTTTTTTTTTTGAAACATGCTCAAGCTTATGAGGGCAATTTATGAACTGTCCTTCCTGTAGGAGCACCATAGATCTTTTTCTAGTCACGTGTCACAGCAAATATTAAAGGTTTAAGTCAAATTGCGTCTTAAGTATTGCTTTTGATGTATGCTTTCTGACACTTAGCCAACATTATTATTTTCACTGGGTTTGGGGAATTCTAAGTGACTTTAGGAATAAAAAAATTTTAGTAGTGCTTCTTAAGAAGAGAATCACGCTCTTGTTCTCACACTGGAAATATTTTATACTAGAAACAAAATAAATACAATGGGATTTTGGCTGATTTATGATTTTTTTTTTTTAATTCAAGTAGGAAGTATTTCTTCTAAATACATTAGGAACACATCTGTTCAGATAAAAGATGCCACATTTGTTTTCCTGCTTTGGAATAGGAGCTTTCCAGCTGCAGTGGTTCTTGTTTCTTTACCAAAGCGCACAGTAAACTTTTTAATGCATTATTGAGAAATAGTAATTTTTTTTTCCTTTTTCACCCCAAATTGAAAAAACATAAATCCAACTGAGAAAGCATAAATCCAACTATGAAAAACTGGAGGGCTGCATTAAAAAAATAGTCTGTTCTTAAAAGTTTTCTTAAAATACACCTTCATGGTTAAGATTCGAAGTATGAGGATTTTCAAGGGCAAAGAACAAAGAGTAAAACCAGAAATACTGTCTTTCAGCTGATACAAATCTATCCCTATGATAATTATGAGAGAACTGACCTTAAATAAGGTATTGTTTCATGGCTAAATAGTATCCATATGTTTGTTACACCTAAGACCAAATACCTCTGTGATTTTGTTGTTTTTTCGAGAGATGTTATCTAGGAACTGGTCAGAGGTCTGGTGGTTGAAAGAGATTCAACAGTTATTTGTAGTCAGAACACGAAATGGAGTGAAAGAAGCATGCTCAGTGTAGCCTATCCCAGTGTATCCTGGGACTGTGGCAATATCGCCATGCGAAACTCCCTTTAAACAAAGCATGCTGGGTTTTTTTCTCCTTTGAAATGGCACAAAGAGTTCACCAATGTTACATAATTTGTTGGTTGCCCTTCCTGTGGTAACTAACATTTTAAACAAAACCTTTCCCTGATGCAGTGGTTTGTGTTCACGTGTAATGAAATGTCACTTGCCACATCCAGTTCTTCAGAAGTAAAGCATAACTCCCAGGCCAGCAGTTAATATTACATGCCTGTTCTGCTCCACAGAATGAAAGTTACCAGATGTTTAATAGATACCTGAACCCATCACCCTCACCCGTAGAGGTTTGTGGCCTATAAGTCTCTGCTGGTTGCACCTATCTTTAAATCTTTTCAGAATTAAACATCTGAGTATAAAGCATTTATGTATTTTTGAGATATGATGCTAGTCTAGACATGGGTTTACCATTGTTTGCATGATCCATCAAACAGTCAAAAACCCACTGCATTTCACATAGGGTAGGTTGTGCCTCTGAGGCTTCCTCTGGGCTGGTGGTTCCAGGTTGATGATAGCAGTTTGTTCCTTTGTGCATATTAATTTACTGTCCAAGCAATTTCAGATCTGGTTTTTGTGTTTCCCTGTGTAGAGTATGTGAAATGAATTGTAGCTGTATCCACAGGTAACAATGTATTCACATGTTCTGTCCGCAAGTGGAAATCAGCTGGCTCAATCTATACAATTAAATGCAGATCAAGTAATGGATGTTGTTGCTGTAATACTAGTATTTCATAACAATAAATGGAGAGTTAGGTATCTGTATTCTTCTGTGTAGTGATCTCTGCAGTATGGATCACTTACAAATTAACTTTCATCAGTTAGGTTGGCTGAATTAGCACTTGCAAAAGTCTAACCAATTTTTTAGCTGCTATGTTTTGCTTTATCCAGCACTTATTTTCTCTTTGAGAAACTGCTTAAGGGAAGTACGTGCTTTTTGTGTAGTTCAGCATCTGTGATGGTAAGAAAGGAGAGAACCCTACATGTGTCAGGGTAAGAGTAGTATAATTTATGTAAACCAAATGCTTATGTAGCTTATGCAGGGCCAATTAGCTGTTGCAGTGTCTGCAGTTCTTTCGCATGATTATCTGTTTATGTACTGAATCTTTGCAGTATTGTTAGACCATTTTTTCCATAATGGGATAACAAATCAGGCAAGTGTTCTTGCAAATATTTTCTTCTTCTCTTCCTCCATAAAAGGGTATGTGTATTTAATCTCTTTCCTAGTGGGTAATACTCTCTTGCCATACTTTTAGTGTGATAGATGCTCTTTTCTATTCCTGTAGTTTGGAAAGTGTAGCAGAAAAACACTTAAACAAAATACCACTTGGATGAGGACTTCTATTACTAATTGGTAAAACGCGTTCTGGTAGAAATGCAGAAAAATAGAAAAAAACGCACTGTTGGATGCCATTGACTTATATCACATTAGAAGGGATCACTCAGTATCACTCTAGCTTCCCAACTAGATGTGGTTGCTCAGGGCTCTGTCAACTCTACAAGGATGGAGGTACCACGGGGACTCCCATTAGGTAGCTGAAGACAGCAAAGCCGTCTTATGGCTAAACAAATCCTTTTCTTTCAGCCACTGTTCATTCATTGATGTGCTTCAGCCTCACGGTCCTTCACTGGACTTGCTTCAATATGTCAGTGCTAAAATCCACCTGCAAAAAACCCAGGGCCACTAAGATGATTAAGGGACTGGAGCTTCTGTCACATGAGGAAAGGCGGACTGTTCTGCCTGGAGATGAGAGGGCTCACGGGGATCTCATCAATGTATATTAATACCTGAGGGGAGAGTACAAAATGGACAGAGCCAGGGTCTTTTCAGCGGTGCCCAGTGACAGAATAAGAGGCCGGGAATATAAACTGAAATACAGGATGATATGTCTGAACATCAAGAAACACTTTCACTGTGAGGGTGGCTGAGAGCTGGCACAGATTGCCGTGGGAGGTTGTGGAGTCTCCATCCTTGGAGATACTCTAAAGCCATTTGGACGAAGTGTCCCTCTCTCTGGAGCCTTCTCTTTCCCAGGCTGAACAAGCCCGACTCTCTTTGCCTCTCACCATAGGAGAGGTGCTCTAGCCCTCTGAACATCTTTGTGGCCTCCTCTGGACTCGCTCCAAAAGGTCCACATCCCTCTTGTGTTGGGGGTGCCAGAGCTGGACGCAGTACTGCAGGTGTATGAGAGCAGAGTCATGCTCCTTTTGATGCAGTCCACGACAGTTGGCTTTCTGGGCTGTGAGCGCACACTGCCAGCTCATGTTGACCTTCTCATCAATCAGCACTCCCCCAAGTCCTTCTCCTCAGGGCTGCCTCTCAACCTGTTCTCTGCCCAGCTTCTATTTGTGCCTGGCATCACCTGGACACATACACAGGATTTTGGACTTGGCCTTCTTGAACTTCATGGCAGTATCCCATGGGTCCTTGCCAAGCAGATCCCTGAACAAACCAAGATCTGCTTTCTTGAGGGCCAGGATTGTAGTTTTTATAATTTATTTTGCTCACTTGACTCAGGATTTTAAACGCCACAATGTAATGGTCATTGCAGCTGACATTCTCCTCAGTGTTCTCAAACCCATCTGATTCTTGATTGTTTGTGAAAACAGGTTCAACAGAGCACCTACTTAGCTTGTCAGTCATCAAAAAGTTGTCATCAACACACTATCAATGTGTGCTCCCACTCCTGTTTCATATTTAGTGTATATGAGTCTTAAACAATTGAAAATTACATGCTAGACCCTGAACTGGTATGACTCAGCATATGTTTGTCATTAATAGAGCCACGTGCTCGTGTGTTTTCACCCAAAAATATGGCCTCAAGGCCTAAATGGTTTTTAAGAAACCATTTAAGCACGTGACTACATTTTGATCAGAAAGCCTGGATCATTTGGTTTAGTCATCTGCTATCACAGTATGTCATATGAGTCCATTCGCATCCTTTTGAGAAGTTATTTCAGGTTGGTGCTGGGTTGTTTTTTTTTTTCTCCTTTTGCTGCTGCTGAAAGCATCATTTGAGAACATCTTTTGAGGCAACCTTCCAATTTCAGACATAACTTGTTCCTGTTTAGTATGCATTTCTTCGTGGGGTCTGAATTATCCTTGAACATCAAAAACTCTACTTAGTAGTTTGGCAGTTAGTGTTCTGGTATTTACAAAGAGCCCAGTCCTATCCCTTAAGGCTGTTTTGCTGTGATAAACAATGCAAGCTGGTTGAAACTGCCATAGACAGGTAGACTCCTGATTCCCCTGTAGATGCCAGTATGTCTCATCTCTGTTTTAATTACTCCTTGCATATGAGTGATAGAAATCTACACCTAACTCCTGGTGAAGTCTCTTCAGTGCCTGGAGAGAGTTTCATATGCTTACAATTATGCTCAGTTTGAAATCACTTGAGGCCATTTCATTCAACGCTCTTCACTAACCTGTACGTTTGTGTCATACGTCAGCGCTGACACCTCGAGATTTAATTAAAAAATCTGTGAAATATTGTCACTGCTTCTTAATACCCCATTTTTGCTGTATATGGTGATATGTGGTACTGAGAGTCGTTGTTTTTAGTGAAAATGGGCAATAAGGCAGCATTACATAATCCTTCAGTCTTAAGCACTGAACATTGCTATATAAATTGACCTGTGGATATTTGTGTGTTCAGAGGGGCAGACATAAACATCTTTCTCTTAACACTGCAGGCAGTGAGCCTTTGAAGCAGAAATACAGATTTCCAGTCTCTTATTGGGAATTGCTCTGTGCAGTCACTTCATCCGTGTAAGTACCTTGATAAAGTGTTTGTGGAGTTTTTAAAAACATTTGCTAATTAAAATGAGAGGACCTAGAAAAATGAAGTGGAAGCAAAAGCATTGTAGCCCTTGCATTCTTTATTTTTATAAATATTTGCATTTTGATTACATTGTACTTAATACCACATGATGAAATGTGATACTGGATCAAAGCTGTTGCTCCGTGCTGTAGCTGAGACTTGTTTAAAATGGCTGATTTATTTGTAGTATTCCATTATACTTCATAGTATTGGGTTACAAATTACTGTAGCTGAATATGTTCCAGTTAGCTCCAAAAAAGAGTACATGATACTGTTCAACATTGTGGAAAAAAAGAGAGGCTTGCTATGACATATAGTTTAATATATAGACCTGGTGAGGAGAGAGTTAACACCTAGTATAAATCAGAAGCTACTCTGATATTCTCAGGGTCTAAGAACATGTAGGCTAGATGATAACAGTGTATGGCTGCATAAAGACCTCATAGGCTGCGTGGAGACCTCATAGCAGCCTTCCAGTATCTGAAGGGGGCCTACAAGGATGCTGGAGAGGGACTCTTCGCTAGGGACTGTAGTGATAGGACAAGGGGTAATGGGTTAAAACTTAAAGAGGGGAAGTTTAGATTGGATTATAAAGAAGCAGTTCTTTACTGTGAGGGTGGTGAGGCACTGGAATGGGTTGCCCAAAGAAGTGGTAAATGCTCCATCCCCGGCAGTGTTCAAGGCCAGGTTGGACAGAGCCTTGGGTGGCATGGTTTAGTGTGAGGTGTCCCTCCCTGCCCGTGGCAGGGGGGTTGGAAGCAGATGATCTTAAGGTCCTTTCCAACCCTAACTATTCTATGATTCTAAGGTGTGGCTAAAAGTGGGTGGAAAACTTGTACCTGATCTATGTTGGTGATTACTCTAAAACTTGTCATGCTTATCCGCTTTGGTTCTGCAAGGTTTTATCCTATGGCTGCTGTGCATTATTACCTGTCATTAAAATGGAATGGAATAGAATATGCTGATTTGATTTTCTGGCAATGCTACACAGAGGAGAAGCTGCAGATATTGGAGGGTAGGGTCAGAGTTCAAAATTAACTTGCCAGTTAAATGGTCTGAGGAAAAAAGTAATTCATAATCCCCAAAAGGATACGGTGAAGGGTAGAATGTAGGCAGGGAGGACAGCAAAGATGATGAGTGTTACAGCAGTTTCAGTAGTAAAAGAGGACATATAGGCTGGTGTAATGCATGTGTCTGTTGCTTTCAGCACTGTAAGTAAGGAGTCTTATCTTAAAAACACTCTGGTGAGACAAGGAAGTGTTGTTTGTGGGGTGGTTAATAGAAGATCAAAGCTGATTAATTTTTGAGTGTCTTATTTGGAAGGCTCATCACCTGCTTTGCCATAATTAAAATTTATGTAGTATTTAAATATTTAGCATATAGCTTCTGCCTAGCTAAACTTGCACCTTTGATTTAGAGGTCACATCTTTTGAAAGCCAGGCTCCCCAGATGTTTCAAATTACACAGCCATGAAATAAAGGACTCCAAAGTTGTGGGGGTTGTGGGTTGATCTGTGATAGAGACAAAGATAGAATCTACTTCTCTGCGGCAGCATTTAAGTATTTGGACTAAAGAAATACTTTTTCTCCTTAACCCTTCCTGTTCTTATCTCCTGTACAATTGTGCTCTTAGGTTCTTTTATCTTGAGGATAACAATCTCCTCAAGCCTTGGAGTTTCCATGCCACTACCCCAAGACCCCTGCTTATTCATAAAGATTTATGCAATACTTAATATCAGAATGTATGTTAAAATATATGTACATAAGTGCTGACAAAGTTGTGATGGCAACCTAAATTCTGGAATTTCTGCATGGGTAAATGTTCAGCTCTTAGAATCATAGTATATTTTAGTGTGATTTTTATGTTTTTTTAAATTAAGTTCTTAACATTTGAAGTACCCTAATACTCCTGGGAACTATGGTGGTAGAATATTTTTCTTCATTGTAAAAGAAAAATATCTAAATATTAGCTAGTTTTCTTTTCCATATCAGATTGTGGAGAGCAATCCTCACCTGCTTCCAGGTATCACCACAGTGGTCCTGCTTGAAAGTCACAATCTTCTGGGAAGTCTGAAGTTACTTGGACAGTGGATGTAAAGTAATGTTCTAGAACTTTAACAAGTTTCTCATGTAGCACATGGGTGTTAGAGTATTAATTTCTACAGTTGTACACAATACAGTTTTTATTCCTGTAGCCTTTCATAATATGAACAGAATAGCATGGAGAGTTTTAAGAGGGCTTTGTTCTATTAGTCACTGTAAAATTAAGTGTCAAAAAGAAACTATTTCAGATTAAAGCTGGATGTTTAGTTATCTGCATGGGCATTGTTCTGTCAGTGTTGTTTGAACTCCTGTTTTTCTTCTACCTCTGTTTAACATGATGGGTAGTAGTTTTGCGCAAAATCACAAAAATAATAAGCCTGTACCAAAATTAACATCCTGAAAGTAATGAAACTTAATAGAAGCCACATTTGTGATGGACTGCTTCTTAACAGCAATCTATAGGATCAGTGCAAACGTATCATGTTACAGATATCTCATTCTTATTCAATGTGGATTCAGAAGGTAAGTTTCAGAGGCAGAGGAAGGGCATAGGGGCAGAAGGAAGAACTAGACATAGTTTCTCAACAAGACAAAGGGTCTGGTTGATTTTTAATTTTTATGTTATTTTCAGGTTACTTGTTGAGGAATTTAGTCATTCTGATCTGTGTTTATTACTGTGGCTTATTTAATTGTCCTTTTTCTTTCATAAATAATTTTATATTGCAGTGACTAGTTATAGCTGACCTACTGTTGATCATTCGGTCTGTGTGAGAAAAGAAGGTAAACACTAATGCCACCAGGATACTTGCTTAACATAAACCAGTGCTATCCAGCCTGAAAGTATGGGGACTGGTCTTTTTAAAAAACACCATTTGGCTGGAATCTCTACTGAAACAATACAGTTGTGTCTGTGGTATAACATACACATACTTTTCTAAAGGGAAAGTGCAGTAAGCACAGAATATCTGACTTATATTGATTTCTCTGCCTCAGTGACTCCTCTGTTAAGCTGAATATGCACTGTGTTTGAGGCCAGATCTTCAGCTCACATTATTTGTTACACCATTACTGGCTTAGCTTTGCACCAGTTAAAGTGCTGGTCCATTGGCATGCTACATTTTTACTCAATCCCTCCTGTAAAGTTTTGAATCTTCTATAACCTGGAGAAATTGAGTTATGTATGAGGCCAAATTAACATAAAAATCAAACATGTCCAACAAAGTTGAAATTTAATAAGAAAGGTGAGGAAAGTACAGTTGCAGTGTTTCGGTTATAACAGCCATTTTGTTCATGCTGTAGGACAAAAGTGTGTCTGAAGCAGGTCATTCTTTAAGACTTACCAAGGACTTCACTGTGTATAATAACCATGATGCACTTTTAGTGATAGCATACATTATATAAAATCATAGAATCATAGAATCAAGCAGGTTGGAAAAGACCTTTAAGGTCAAGTCCAACCGTTCCCCAGCACTGCCAAGACGACCACTAAACTATGTCACTAAGAGCCTCATCTGCATGGTTTGTGAACACTTCCAGGGACGGGGATTCCACCACTTCCCTGGGAAGCCTGTTCCAATGCCTGATGACCCTTTCAGTGAAGAACTGTTTCCTAATATCCAATCTAAACCATCTTTGGTGCAGCTTGAGGCCATTTCCTCTTGTCCTTTCATTTATTGGGAAAAGAGACTGACCCCCATCTCACTACAATATCCTTTCAGGTAGTTGTAGAGAGTGATAAGGTCTCCCTGAGCCTTCTGTTATCGAAATTCTAATTTCTAATTCTAAATTCTTAGAATTACTTTATTAATGTTCTATTTTTGCCCCAAATACTATCTGCATGATGCAACATGTGAGTTGAGCATCCTGATTATTTTTTAATTCCTCCATGACAGCTCTTTTTCATTACTAATTGAAACATTTTTTTGTCTGGATAAAAATATCTCTGATGTGAATTGTGGGGAGAGCATCTCCCAAGCTGGCACAAAAGCCATGTATATAGCGATAGAATTGTTTAAGCACATAATATTCTTAATGTTTCTAATAAAAGATGAAGTAGTATTAAACCTTTGTGAGGTAAACAACCTATTCTGATTAGTCCCTTACTTCAAAATTGTGAGGAGAGGACTTCCTCCTCTTTTCTCCAATGTTATCTAAGTACAACTTTGTGTTTTGGGGGGGTTGTCCTCTCCAGCTTTCCTCCTTAACGCAGCTTTACTTGAAATAAGCAAAGCCTTCCTCTGTGGACTGCTGCTTGTTATTTTCACACTTGAAATATCACATGAAACGGAATTTGTGTGTTGAAGAACCTTTGGGAGACGATCCGTCTCTTTTCCTGCTAGTTCAAACAATATGATTTTATATCATGCCATAATTAATTGTGAATACAATAGATTTAGCAATTTGCAAGTTAAAATTAGCAAATATCAGTTCTCAAAAGAATAATTATATTAATAAGTCAGGAAATATCTGAAGCAAAAGGAGTGGAAGAATTCCCATCTGCTGCAAGTTAAAGGCAGTAACTTGTTTTATCATGTGAGAAGCCTTCAGACTTCCCCATCTCAATGAAAATTCGTTTTTTCCCATTTCAGAGTTGTCAAGTCCACCAGCAAAATAAACGCAAAATAGAGTGCTTGGATGAAAGCTTGAATACAGGTGAGACTGTCCTTTTCAACTCAAGTAGGAAATGCCAGTGACAGTGGGGTCAGTCCACCCTCTCTAGTTTGATACAAGTGAGAGTTTCTGGTCTTGCTCCTATTAAAAGGCATACTTCTGACAAAAAAAAACACCCTAAACCAAAGCTAAAACCAAACACGGCCTTGGTAGACCAAAGAATAAAATACACATTAAGCCACTGCTATGTTTGTGTTTAATAGATGTATTATTAAAAGTGGAATAAAAATACACAGATGTTGTTAGTCAATTCACAAACGTGACAATAATGACTGGCTTTCCGAAAGAAAAAGAAATAATGCAAGGAATAAGATTATTGTGCACAAACAACTTCAGGTCATAATTTCAGTTGAAATAGATTATTAAAATTAGGACATTTAGAAAACTGTCCTTGGATAAGGAAATATGAGACTGAAGACTTCTTCTGTGGGCTAATCTGGCCTTAATTGTCCTCACATGTGACAGTGATGTCAGTACATAAGAAGAGGATGGTTCCTGAGGCCAATCCAAGGCTATGCGTACAGTGTTGTGGAGTAGGGTTGTTGCTTTACTCTCAACTTGCCTGGAAGTTGGAGACAGAAGAGCATTTACTGTGTCAAAATACAGATAACAATAACAAACTAAAAAGATCACAGAGGAAAACATAGAATAACCTATCCTACCCTATTGATGAATGTTTCCTCTGTTCACAAACCTGCCTATTCTTTCTTTTTTCATTAATAGTTACTCATAAAAAAGATATTCTTATTTTTGACACCATTCTTAATTCTTTCCTTTGATTTAAGTATAAATACCTATTTTCTGGAAGTTAAACTTGCTTCAATGGTAAAAGAAGATTAATAAGCTCTTTATGTATCACTACTTGCAGTTCACGGTGAAACTGCTCTTGTGCAGCCTGATCAGCTATTTCTGCTGGCACACAACAGAGCTGGAGTTTTGCCTAGAGTAGCACAATCTTTTTATTCGCTGGAGAAACAACTAGTCACCACCTCAGCTATATGATACTCTGCCTACTGCTATGCAGGGAAATAGTTGTTCACTGTTTGTGCTAGTGCCCACACCTCTAAAGCTTTATGATGTCCACACTTTATCAGTTCTTTTCCCAGTACTTCTCTGTATTCTTGGTTTTTCTGTGTTTCTGTTGGTTTCTTTCAGCTTCTTACTGTCAGTCGGTGCCTGACTTGACTACTGGCTTACAGTTGTCATGCCAACTCCCAAGCCTGGAAACTCAAGTAGAGAGAGGATTTATCTTCCCCTTCCCCCCCCCCCCTTTTTTTTGTCAAGTACTCACTTCACAGTTACCAAGTTGCATGAAGTGAATGCATAAGTAGGGCAAACAGCTCTGTGGCTAAATACCCGTTTCTGCTTCTCTTAATCCTTGCTGCTTGTCCGCATGCTGAAAATCAGGAAAATTGGAGAGATCAATGAAGTGGTGAAGGGGTCTTATAGACTAGTCCTTGCATTTTTCTTATTTAAACAGAACTGGAAACGCATTTCAAACACCCTACATAGAAGTACTTTTTTAAAACATCCGTGAGTGTTCAGTTGTTCTGATCGTTAGATATGACTGAATTTGATTCACTTTTCATGCCAAGTCATTCAGTGTTTATGTGTATCAGCTTTCCAAATAGCCAAGTGAAAAATACAAGAGAGGCACAGGAAATTAAAAATGCAAACTCTTTATTTGTTGTACCAAGGTTGTATGCAATCATTATGCCTTGTAAGTAATGTGTGTAACAAAGAGGTAGTTCTGTGAAATAACTGCTATCCAAAATAAACACTAGTTTTAATAGGCTTGCTGTAATTGACAGCTACATTCACAGGTGAATTGTGTTGGAAAATGTAATGTATTTAAAGGAAATTTGTTTAAAACATGGAAATTTTACCTCAGACAGTATTGCTCTTTGGAGATTCCTATAGGTAGGTTTGTTCGAGGTTTCACAGGAACCACCTGTATGGCTAGTGCAATATTACATTTAACATGTAACTTGCTTTTTCAAGTTCAGAAATGTGTAATTTACTGTTGAAGATATTTCATGTATAAATACTGTAATTCATTACAGTTCTTATTTGAAACTGAGCTGTCCTAGCTGCAAACTTTTATTAAGAACATGCATTTATTTTACGTGAAGGACTTTAGAGAATCAAATAAACTGGTTCAGCCTTTTCACAGTTGTTTAATTGTAATTTCCTTTTCTTCTACTGTATCAGACAAGTATGTTTGCTTTAACTGAACCCATTCTGAAGTGGAAGGCTTTTATGTCTCATTGAAAAAGGCAAGAAACCTCAGCTATCTAAAGAAGCTTTTATCTAGTAGGCAGCTGTTGTGTATCAGGGTCCCAGAGCCGTATTAAAAGTTATAATAGTGTTATGATACACGTGGGCCACTTTGTAGTACATAATTTCACTCCAAATACTGGAGACTCTGCAGTTTATCTAAAGCATTGATTTTTTCCTGCTATCTTCAGCTCTCTGAAAGAAAAGTCTATGACTTACATTGGCTGTTTATAAGGACAAAGGAGTAGAGCACTGGTCAGCACTGGTTGACAGCTCCAGGTCTTAGTGATTGTAGATAACTGTGCAATAGATGTTCCATCTAAAAGGTGCCATGTATACCTCTTGCCACCACATGCTCTATAAAGCCTGTAAGAAAGGCCAAGAAGAAGAAGACCATAAGAAGAAAGATGAAGCATAGCAAATGTCTTGGGATCTTCTGGTAGTAGCCTTTGATCAATAGTTTATTCATGATCTTGTGTATATATATATATATATATATATATATATATATAGTGTATCTATATGTGCTACGGGCAAAAAATTCCCTACAGGACTTGTCTTTCTGATCCGAATTCAGGTGACTTATTTAAAGGGACACGTGAGCAAGGCAAAATAGGCTTTCCTGTAGAGATTTTAATACTTTGAGGAGCACCAGCACAGCCCAATGTGTTTATTTCTTCTTCTGCTTTCCATCCTAATGTTGCTAATGATGAGACAGGATATAAGACACATAAAAACAGATGATCAAGCCACAAAATGACCAAGAAAGATTGTTTACATTCTACATCTGCCAAGAGGAAATAAACTCTTGGTCTTCTATGCTAGGAATGTAGCTTGAAAGGCAATGTTGCTTTCACATCATCTCCCTGGTACTTACTTGATACTGCAGTTTATGCATCTTTTCCTAACTATTGTGAGAAGATCCTAGGATGGGAAGAGAGAGCCAATTAGAAGACTTAATCAGCTGGAATGCTGAGAACTATTGCTTTGGAAGCCTCCCATCGGCACGGCACCATCAAATGCACTTTGCTGAGGAGAGGACAACTTGTTTGTTTTGGCTGTGGCTCATGTCAGCAGAGATAGTGAAAAGCCAGGGAATCCAACTGGATAAAGAACATCTGCAAATGATGTTCTCTTAATGTGTATTCTGTCCAAAGAAGCCTTGATGCTTGATCTCAGCTCTGGTTTTGGCCACACATGTTGCTTTGTCAGGTTCATTCAGGATCAGCTTTGGTTTGCTGTAAATAAAGGGAGTTCAGAGTCTGTTTCATGCTATTCCACAATAACATTATAAACTTTTATAAAAAAATTAAATTATTTGGTATATGGAAATCATTTTTGAACAACTTAAAAATCTAAGTGTGCATTTAGAAGCTTAGTCAAATCTTTTGTTGTTTGAATCTTGCCTATATTTCTCTGTGTTTCCTTTTACTTTAGTAGCTAAAGAAGATGGACTAATTTGTCAATCTGTCAATAAGAGTGTGAGAAATAAGATGCCTAATGCTCCATGTGAAATAGAGACCAACAAGTTAAATATAGAATTTTGAAGAATATACTAAGTGACTTTAGAGAGGAAACTGGGTCATATTTCTGCAGGAGGGGCTATTTGGTGTTATTTGTAAACTGTGATTTTGATCTAGACTGCTAGGAGGGCTGATTTAGGTTGGACTTTCCACCAGTCTTGTTTCTATGGATACTTGCAAAGTAAAGACACCTAATTCAGTATTTGTTACCAGTTATGTGAACTAAGTTACATTCTAGGACAAGCTAATTGGCCTCTCAGTCTAATCATCTTTTTCTGAAGCAGAAACATCTCTATTCACTTTCATGGTCCTAATGTTTTAATAATCATGAATAACTTATTGCAGTTGTATGATTTCTTTATTTAGCACTTTTATTCTGTTCAGTGTGTTTCTAGTGAAGTGCAGTGAGCACAGTCTTGAAGTTGTTTCCAGAGAGAAAAACATATACTATTTTGAGAACACAGAGTTGATGCATATGGGACAAACTTGTATTTAGTTCAATTGCTTGAAACCGCAGTCTGAGTGTCATGTCCTTCACAGATGCTTTGCATGGACTCACTGGAATTGATAGCTGATATCACGTCCAAGGAGGTATTGTTGCAATGCCTGTTACGAATCTTCTGTCTTAAGGATTCAACTTTTATTTAGGTTCTCTTTCTTGCAGTCTTTTTTTAGTGAAGATAAAGATTCATCATGTAGTGTGACACTACACCTTTCATTCATCACCTGTGACACTAATTTTTATGGTATAGTCTCCAGCAAGGTAAGCAGTAAGTTGATTGCCTAACAACTGCAAACACTTGTATCTACAGTGTTCCCTGATAGGAATTTGGACTGTTTGGTAAATTAAGATAATATTGAGATAATACTAAATTAAAATAATAAACTTTTTTGTTTTAGTACAAATTAATTTACTCTTAAAGATACTTAACATTTATATGTTTGTTTCAAACTTAATTTTGAAAATCAAAGAGTTTTAATATGAATTATTACTTGCACAATAAACCATAATAAACTCATCAATTAAGCTTTTCTAATTGACTTTCTGAACTGTCATTGGGTTAGTGCAAACATTTTTTCCTCTCATTTTTGGTTGCTTACATATTTTCTGTAACAGATCTGTGTGACTTGGCTGACAGTGAGTGTTTCTTGGTTCTTTTTTGTCTCATCTGAAGTTCTTTGATCTTCTGCTTTTATTAAAGTGATTCTGTTAAATTGATAGGGGAAAGAACACACACGGTCTGTCTCGGCGCTCAACTGCCCTTAACTAGACCATGATGCCATGTTTCTTGATTATGAAGAACATCTAAGAAGACAGTGAGATTTCCGGTATCTTTTCATCTTTATGTGTAATTCCTGTTCTCCCCTCTGCTTTTCAATGTTAACACTGTATTTAATAATAGAAGGTCTTTTTTCTTCATTACTATATTGTATCAGACTGACTTGGACACTGGGGAAATGAAAGCTTAAAATCTAAGAGATTTAGCTCTTTATACATATATCACTAATCTATGAAAATTTCTTTTTGTAACAACACAACTCCAAATAAGCCTGTAAAAATTGTCAGATATGCTAAGCAATAGCTAAATGGGAACCAATTGCACTGGTTCGCTGTCATCTGGGAGCTCCGGCTTGATGTAGGAAATATTTTGGTTGAATATACTGAGCTGCTTTCCACTTGATAAATGTGAAGAATCTGGGAGGCAGTGCAGAATGGATTTTGTTCTACAATGACAGACCAAATAAATATCTGGTGAGATATGCTGCCTCTCTCCTCATCACACAAATTACTTCAGCCTATGAGGGTCTAGGGGAGTTTGTGAATTCACTCAGAACTTTGCCAGTCCCTCGAGCTCAAGATACATAGACTTCAGTCAAGATATGTAGCCTGAAAATTTGATGCTAAGTGGACAGAATAAGATTATTGTTTTTAAGCATTTTTATGAATACATTAAAGAAGGCTGCATGGAGACCTCATAGCAGTCTTCCAGTATCTGAAGAGGGCCTAGAAGGATGCCGGAGAGGGACTCTTCATCAGGGACTGTAGGAACAGGACAAGGGGTAATGGGCTTAAACTTAAACAGGGAAAGTTCAGGTTAGATACAAGGAAGAAGTTCTTTGGTATGAGGGTGGTGAGGCACTGCAACAGGTTGCCCAAAGAAGTGGTAAATGCTCCGTCCCTGGCAGTGTTCAAGGCCAGGTAGGACATAGCCTTGGGTGGCATGGTTTAGTGCGAGGCATCCCTACCCATGGCAGGGGTGTTGAAACTAGATGACCTTAAGGCCCTTTCCAACCCAAGCCATTCTATGGTTCTATGGTTCTATGATTAAATAGTGAGTCATAACAAGTCAGTTTATTGCAAACTTCAGCTCACAGACTCAGACTAAGGGCCAAAGTTCCAACTGTAGAACAAACTATATTGCCTTCAAAATTATCCATGCTTCACATCATACAACTGCAGGCGTTCAGGCTTTATCTTTTGATAGATTCTCCTTTTTCAGATTTAAGCATTTTCATCAAAGAATAAGGAAATAAGAAAAGGGCTCTTCCATCCACTTAATTAGTCTCTCTCATTTTAACGATATTTCCACATGACAGTGCTCTCTCTAAAGTTCAGTCATAATTTCTCTGAAACACATGGAAGGGCAGCTGATTAATACTTTTTAATATTCGTTGCACTATCTTCTTTGAGTCCAAATCTGTCCATGACATGCAGTGTTCTTTCAGGCTGCTGGGGTAATGCATGTTCTCAATCTTGAACAAGTACCTTTGAGATACTAGGGGATGGATTAATAGTAATTCTTTGACATCCAAAGGTACCTTTTCAAAATTAATTACCAGTTTTAAGAATATAGAATTGTCTGATGATTTGATGCTAAATAGTGACTCCTGCTTTACTGCAGAATTTAAAAGGGAATATTAGAGTATTATTAATGTGTTTTAAATGTGAGCTAGTAAGCCATACTTAGCTTTTGGTGTGGCAGGAGTTGCTGGTAAGTGTAAAGAACTCATGTACAGAAAGGTTTAATGAGAGGCAAGATGAAGGATCAGGTGATGTGTATCACTGAGTCAGTTGCTGCACGGCAATCGAGGTGTTATCAACATGTCTTTTTACATCATCACCAGCAAGAGCCACTGAGCTGTGCTTAGTTCAAAGTTTGATAGCGGTTACTAATGTAGGTGTAGCTTTCATTTCAGGATTAGTGTTAATGTTAGTGTTCAAGCTGTCATGAGCAGGCAAGACTGCAGCTCTTTGGTCGAATCAGATCAGTGAGGTCAGATTTGTAGTTTTGATGGTAGGATGCAAACACTGGCCCTAAGCGTAACAAAAAGCCCTTTCCTTACACTGAGCCGTGTAACAAGACTTGAAGGTTCTGCTTGTCCGAGTTGTAACCTTGTGCTTTATCGCCCATTTCATCTGAGGGAAGCTCAGTGACAGGATTCCATGGGAAACCCCTGCCAAGGGAAGATGTAAATAGGAAGAAGTGTTCCAGGTTACAGATGGTGTGCAATGGATTTGTTGCTGCTCATAACAACTAGCCCTTGTATTTAACCTTCCAGGCTGAAGCTCAGAATGAGACTGTTGTTTATCTCAAGCATCACAGCTGAGGCACTCGTAGGTTATTTCCGATATACTTGAAGTTAGCTCATAGGTTCTGTTAGGATTTTGGTCCACATTGGAAAGCAGTGCTGACTCCATTCCTAAAATAAAAGCAATGACACTCATCAAGTCCAGAAGTACTTACAACTACATTGCTCTGGTCCTCAGCAGCTTTTTGTAGGCTGAGCAAGAAATCAAGTTAATCAGGCAACCCATATCCTTTAATTAACCCTGAAGTCTCCCTAAAACTGCTGTATTCAGAGTGCAGTGAATTAGTGTCACTGTTAATCACTACTCTTGAGTAGAGCTTACAACTTTTACAGGTTCTGCAGCAATCTGGGTTTACAAGCCGGTATCCCCTCCTTACCCAGGACTATGGTAAGGGAATTTGCAAACAACTCTTCATCCACCCAAAAATAAGCTGCCTTTCTCCAGCTGCAGGGATTGCAGCTCACTAGTTTTTATCAGCCCAAACTCTCTAAGAGAGCTATGCTCTCTCTGATATTCATTTTTCAGCCTTAAATCTCTTATGAGTACTGCAATTATGTGCAGTCAGCTGGCTGTAGCAACTCTAAACATACCTTGATGGCCCCGTCTTTACTAACCCAACTTTTCCATCCATCCTGGTGTGAAATCCAGTCCTTTCCTAAATCCCCTCTGCTCAGAAGGGTAGCCACAAATCTGTCTGAGAGGTGTTAGTAAGTAACACATCCTCATATCATGCAGAGACACTCCTTCAGCGTTAATCAGGGGCAGATCTTTCTGATTCAATAGGTAATTTTTCCTGCTGAGCTGCTTTTTAATGCACAGTACTGAATATGTCTTTTGCAGCCTGCTAAAGTACAGAGCAAATTTTGCTTCCCTCCAAAACACCATCCATCACAAAAGGGGCATGGGCTGAAGTTTCTGAATTTCTTTGATTGGCTAGTGGAGGATTTTGAAGTGGCAATTAGGAAAATGGTTTCAAATGCCTTTAAAAAATATAAAGGCTGAAGTTCTGTGTTTTTTTTTTAATGAGTGATTTATGCTATCCATCCAACTTGCTTTTGAGAATAGGATATTAGTGGCTTTTGAAAATTTCTCCTCATATGGTTAAGATGATACATTTAAAATACACTTTATCAAGTAGACATTTGCAAATTAATTACTCCTATACCATTTGCTCTGCTAAAAGAATTTGAATGGATTAATCATGTAAAAAATGAGTACAGTTAACTCAGTATGTATTAGACTGTATACAGCTTCAGCGCACTTAGACATATCCACTATCAAACGACATTTGAATGATTCTTCCAATGAGCAAGGGGGTCTGTTAGCTAACAGTTATTGCTTAAAGAGAAGTGAAGCCCGCTGAATTAAAATAAGAGAAAATCTGATTTATATTATAGAATGACAGCTTTTTTTAACCTCTCTGCTATTTTTTTGTCCAATGACTTATTAGTTATCATTATCATTTATGTTATATTTTATATCATCATATTATGTTATTATCATTTATATTTTATACTGGCACAAAAGACTGTAATCCAAAGTATTACTTTCAAGTCATAAATTTCACCTTAACAAACAATAAATTACTTCTGTCCAACTCATTTTATCTGTTTAATTAAATTCCAAGAAGAAAAATTCTGTATCTGACTTTCTAAGGTACGAGATTCTCTTTTCTGGAGACGTGTTTAAAATGTATAATTATTCCCATGGGAGGATTAGTAGATTTATTTAAAAATAACTAGATTCTGGGAGTTCTGACATTCACATGAAACAAGAAGAAAATGCAGGAGGAGAAACATTACTGCATTTCTCTGTCCCTTCACCGTGACACTGAGGAGGAAAACCTGGACTTCAGAGAGTGAGAGAAAGTTCAGGCTTCATGCTAAATCAGCTCTGGGCCTTGCTTCCAGTATTGCCAGCTATGCCAACTTTTTTCTTAGGACATAAACTGTAAGATAATGTTACCCGAAAGAAAACCGCAGCCACCACACGCATTTTCCTTTGGCTGGGGGCTCAGTTTAAACCCCCAGAGCAGCCAGTGCTGTATCCTTCCAGACAGGGCTCTCTACCCTAATCCAATCACCACCATGACCAGAAGCTGCTAACTTTGCTGTGGGTTTCCAGATATCTGCCTTAATTACCAGCCTGCAGGAACTTGAGGCACGAGACAATAGCTGGCGCAGACGGGTAAACATCTGCAGCTCTCTTGCTGCAGGCTCCACTGAAATAGCCCCAGCAAAGCCCGCGTGCTTTGGCTGCAGTTGGCACCCTCATGCCAAGTGCGATGCAGGGTCCCTGCTTGCTTTGGCTGTGACCCAGGCTTCCTCTTTGACCTCTGTGCTGCTGGTAAGAAGAACACTGGATATAGGATGCAGCTACCCTGTGTGACTGTATCAAGAATAGTGTGGGAATTTATCAATAATGTGGAATTGTATCAGGAATAGGACAGTGACCATTCCCTTGTACTTGGCACTGGTGAGGACACACCTCGAATACTGTGTTCAGTTTTGGGCCCCTCACTACAAGAAAACATTGAGGTGCTGGAGCGGGTCCAGAAAATGGCAACAAAGCTGGTGAAAGGTCTGGAGAATAAGTCTGATGAGTAACTGCTGAGAGACCTGGGGGTGTTTAGTCTGGAGAAGGCTCAGGGGGAACCTTTTGCTCTCTACAATTACCTGAAACGAGGATGGAGTGAAGTGGGTGTCCGTCTCTTCTCCCAAGCAACAAGTGATAGGACAAGAGGTAATGGCCTCAAGCTGCACCAGGGGAGATTTAGATTGCGTATTAGGAAACATTTCTTCACAGAGTGTTGTCAAGCATTGGAACAGGCTGCCCCGGGCAGTGGTGGAGTCACCATCCCTGTGAGTACTGAAAAGAAGTGTAGATGTGGCACTTAGGGCCATGGTTTAGTGGTGGACTTAGTAGTGCTGGGTTAGTGGTTGGACTCCGTGATCTTAAAGGTCTTTTCCAACCTAAATGATTCTATGATTTATGATTTTATTATTGGAGATACTCAGGAATTTAAATAAGACCAACAAACGTCAATTTGGTTGAATGACATCATTTTGGTGTGTCTTACAGGTTGTACTTTTCTTACGGTACAGTCCAATTTAAAAAAATCCTGACTAAAATAGTCTGGTCTCTGGTTTTAGTTGTATTAAGACTTGCAGGAGAGATTGTATGCTGCCTTGCATGTGGCAAACCATACATATGTCAGCAAGAGGGATCTGCAGAAAGAAATTGTTGCTTTCACCACATGTCAGCTTTATCACATGTAAGAACAGACAACAGGTTTAGTATCTGAAGGAAGCTACTACAGCTTACTGACCTGGTGCATCATGACCCTACCAGCCACTTACATACTGTGAGGTCAGTGCTTTTTTCTGACTTACATGTTTACCTTCCATTTACTTTAAGCTGCCTTTGCTCTTTTATAAATACAATTTAAAAGGAAACTGATGCTTTTTTCTTATTTTTTTCTTATTTTTTTTTCAACCTGCCTTTCCAGTAGCTGAAGTGCCTCCAGCTATCTTTTTAATATCCATTTCTATCTCCCTTCCTTTGTCCCAATACTTTTGACATCTATTATTACGTGGCTGAACCTTCCCAATAGTTGTGATCAGTGCTGCTCTAGTGAAGAGTGGTTAAGTATCCACAGCATGCCTCCTGCAGAGAAACCAAGACCATTATGGGCATAAGTGCTATTGTTATTTATTGTGCTCAGCTATGGACTAAATCCTAACAGCTGTCTCTAGTGGCTTGCTGTCAGGAAGGCTTTGGAAAGTCCTTGGGGCACTTCTGCAGCACTGCACAAGAAAGAGCTGGAGGAAAGTATTTGCCCTACTGGACTTTTCTAACACAGAGCAGCATTGTCCCACATCTTAGATGAGCAGCAAAGTCAACATCCTGCAAGTGATGACTTCCAAAGTTTAACATTATTTGTTAAATGGGTAAGTGTATTGTTTAGAATAAGTAGTAAAACAATCAGTGGAAGTAGCCAGACTCCCTAAAGGATATTATTAGAGAATTAATGGATTATTAAAGGAGCAGTATGTTTGTCCTGGGTCTCACCAAAAACAAGCTCTCACTGACATCCTTCCTTTTCTCAAAAAAAAAAAAAAACCCACCTCATTGCTAAGGGCTAAGTCTGAGATTTAGAATGAAGATTGCAGATTTTTTAAGTAAAAAACTATAATAAATATACTTGTGTGTATAGTTAGCAACATCTGCAAAGAGAGAAATTGTATTTATTTCTGCAATGCAGAACTAAAGATGATTTTGCATTTATTTTTCTTAAAATGTGGATATTTCTTTGTACTTCTCTTATCCTTTCTTCATTAGCTAGCTTTATACAAGTGGTTCCTTGTGGTTTGTCTAGGATATCGGTAAGCATGTACAATTAAGCCAGTGAGAGGAGTACTGCAAAACAGATGTGGACGGACCCCAGCATAATGGGGCGGGTGAACTGCTGGAAGCACTGAGCAGAGAAGGCTGAGTGTGTTCCTGTTTTCTGATCTCTGGCAGGGGAATGGAGTTGGCTGATAGTGGGTGTTTTGAGCAGCCCTGTGGCTTTGTGGTAATACAGTGCAATGTCATTTGGGAGAGCAGCTGGATTCCTGATGTGGAATTATTGTTCCCTGGCTGGGATGTGCTGTGGAAGCAGTGAGCTCTGCTCCAAAACTCAGAAGGCAACCTGCCTTGCGTAGGGAAAACTGGAGAGCAAACTCTGATAAGAGACAGCTTTATTCCTCAGCAGATGGTTTGCAACTTCAGGAAGCAGAGAGGCTCAGTGTGAAGGGAAAAATGACCAAGAGCGCTCAGACTGATTTTGGAATAGCTCTGAATGAGCAGAATGGGTGTCTTGGCTTATGGTCTCATCTGTGGTTCCCAGTAGATATAAAAAAACAGATCAGAGTACCAAGTCAAGAAATATCAACATTACATAATACATATGTTAAGGTTTTTGCAACCAGATTTGGTCTAAATCTTTGCATATTGACGCTATGAAAACTTTGGGTTTTTTTTTTTAGATAAAGCTGTATGAAATATTCTAGAGATATATTCAGGTTTTCTTCTGTTTAAACTTCTACTCAAACACAACAACAGCAGTTGCTTTTCTCTTAAAGATATACACTGAACTTTCTACAGCAGCTTCACTGTAATAATGACAGTGAGAATTTAATTTGAACTGACTCACATACCCAACAGGAAAAGATGAAACAACATCCTGACCAGTCAAACATCATTGTAGAATCTAAACCAATTGTACCTTTTAAAATAACAAGGGCAATATTTACGAACCAAGCAAGTATATTTCCTTTGTTGACTCCCTGCATCAGTACTGGAAAAGGACTAGTTATTTTCCTTTGCTCCTTCACTGTTTGGAAGAGTTATTGCAATGGAAGGGGATCCTGCTCTCCTTAAGGAAGAGTGTGTAAGACTGATTCACTCCTCTCTCCACAGCATACCCCAGAGGAATTGCTTCCCAGAGGAGTCACCACCAACTGTAGTCAGTGCTTGCAAAGGCAATATCTATTCTGTATTAGCTGTGAATACTAGGCAACATAAAGACCCTTTTTATTTACTGCTACTTATTTCTATGAAAAAAAAATTGTGCCATTAAAAGCCCCTTTTTTTTCTCCACCAGTGCAAATGAAAGTGTCTTCTCAGCTGTTTTCCATACACCAGTGTCTTGTGCCTGTCCAGTTTGACCCTCACCAGCTGAAATGAATGTAGCAGTTCTTAATTCTGCACATAACTAGTGGCAGTGCATGCCATGATTTGAGCACACTGCATAAGCTGTTCATTGTGGCTGCGCTTGTGTTGTACGTGGCGGTTGTGTCAGCTGCATCACTCACAGTCTTGCTCCAAGACAGAGGAGTCCCTGGTGGTTTAGCAACTAACTGGGGGAATCTGGAGTTTCAAAATAAAACTGAGGTTACAAAGAACTTGTTTGAGGTTAGTTAAAATGATCAACTTTAAATAAATGCAATAAAAATCTTGGGGGGGGGGGGGGGGGGGTGAGAGGAGGAGTTGTTTGCTTGCTCTATGGAGAAGCTCCCATCTATCAGCTAGACTGAGGTCAGTCCTACTTTTTCATGTGAATATCATTCAGAACTGGATCATTTAATCATAAAATATTATTTTACAGTAATGCTTATGAAGTGCTTACTTCAACTAAGCACTGTAATTACAACCGTAGCACACTTGTATTACAGACCTACAAGCGTAAGTATTTATTTAGAGGCCACAGCAGGTCCTTGGACTTAATTCTCAGTCCAATCTAAAGGACTTGTAGCAGATCAGTTCCATACAGTATGTCAGTGTGATGGGATGATAATTAGCACTGTCTTTTCAGGATATTTTCAACATTTGCTGCATGCTTACTTGCCCATTTACCTCAACCAGAAACTAGAAAAGAAGGACTGTGCTATTTTGCTTGGTACATGTGAGTAACTTGTGATTAAGTTGCATCTGTTTAAGTAGCTGAAGCATGATGTTCGCATCCACTCCTGGGGTGAAAACATGAAAGAGAAATTGACAGCAAAAAAATTTCAATTTTTATATTTTCCTCTATAAAGGTAAAAGTTAAGCTACTAAGTTTCATGTCAGTGTTAACCATGTAAGCATCCTTTTTACTACTCTTGGAAGCCTCGGCTTCTGCTGTAGAAGTCCTGGAAGCACAGTAAGCAATCCAAGAGAAGAGTCATTTGCCATGTGTGGGCCTGAAGGCATATAATCCCAGTTTCATGAGAAACGGTTCAGGTGGAAAGCTACAAATCATTTGGCATGTTAGTTTTTTCAGTAGCTGGACAAGAAGTGTTTATTTAACACATTAGGGTTACAAAGGCTGCAAAAATAAGCAGGGTCACAATAAAAAACAAAACACAGATTTTGACAGAATGGACAGCCACCAAAGACACTTCCAAAATCTAAATTTAAAAGGTGATATGGTGGGTAACAATAAGCTACTGTTCTGGCACTTCTTAATAAATGTAATTGTTTCGTATTTAAAATCACTGCTATCTTGATAATGCAGAAGATAGGTTAATTTCTATTGTGTGTGACTACCCAAACAAAATCCTAAGCTTCTCTGAACTCAGCCTGTGGTACACATGATTGAGTTTTTTGGTGGTGGAATTGCAAAATGAACATACGCTGAGGAATATATTCGAGGGGGGAAAAGGAGAATCTGAGGATGACAAAATGTGTATCCATCCATCTTTGGACATATACATCGAAAGAAGCAGTATCAAGTATTATGCTACTTATATGTGCGGCATGTACAGTTTATGTGCTATATGTGCCTATGCTGCTTATGTGCTGTACTGAAATTATCTACCAAGTTTTCTTTTCAAAGAGCTGTGCCAAAGCAGCAAACGTGAATCCAGTTGAATGCTTTGCAGAGCAGGCATCTGCTTTTTTAATTTAACAATGACCACAATAAAATCAAGGTTTTCTTCCTGAGAAAGAGGTGCTCCAGCAATAATTATCCCAAATCTATTTAGCAGTTTGCAGATTGACTAACATGGTGTAATGCAATAGGGAAAAGCAGAAATATTTGATTGGGATTTGTTGGTTTTCTACCTGTATCTTTTGTCTTTAAAGATCTTGCTTCGAAAGTTACTAAGCATTTGCTTCTATTTATTCAGTTGCTTTGATTAAAACTCAGGGCTGCCTCCTAAGGTCTAAGGTCATTGCACACAATAACATTTAGGTTTTAAAAATTATGTTGCAAATATTAAGGTTTGATGAACATCACAGTTGCTTCATTGAAATTAAACTGAACTCTCTAGGAAAAGGATTTTGGATTTCTTTGGGGAATTTTAGGTTTTGGTTTGCTGTCAGGCCAATATATACAGACCCGTTCTAGTCTGGTTTAATAAACTAGCACTGCAAGATTAATCAAAATCCCAATTTCAATGTACGAGTGTAGCAGCCTGTTACTAAAATATACCCTAACATTATTCAAATGATTTGACATTCAGTATGTGTTATCATTCTACGCAGGTTTTTTCTTACTTTACCAAGGTATTGGCATGTGATAACTGTGTAACTGTTTTCCATCTCTGTCACGTATTACCATGAAGGTTGAATATTTCATGAGTTTATTTTTCTACCTTCTGCTCCCTCCTCCACTTGAAAGGCTCAAAGTAGGTGTAGAGAAGAGCAGGAAGAGCAATGAGCAGTGTCCATGTAAGGAATGGCTGCTCAAACCAAGTCTGCTCAGTCTAAAAGAAGATGGTTGAAATCAGGTATGTATCTAGTAAATCATGAGAGACAAAAAGAGAGTGTAGAATAATCGATTGTTCCCTGTCTTCAGTGCAAGCAGTATAGAATATCAAAGCTGATATGAGGCAAAGTTTAAAAAAAAGCCACATAACTCATAGATGGCTGTGTGTCTTTTTGTCTCACAGTACTCTGAATACTGGAAACTGGTAGGGAGTCAAAGGGATTGCATAGACATCACGTTTGATTCAGGCAGTCCCTGAATGATCAGTGGCTGCAGGCTGGGACAGCCCTTGCTGGACTCCTGTAGTCTTCCCTGGGAATCTGCTTTTGGTCAGTGTCAGAGGCAGGGATTTGAGCTAGCCTGACCTTTAGTTTTACCCAGTTTTGATAGTGCCACTTCATGTGATGTCTATGCAATCTGCCTCATCAGATGTGTTAAGACTCATATTATTGTCAGTACAAGCGACTGCTCTTTCACGAACACCCCCTTGTCTTGGGGAAAGAGCCTGCATGCCCTTGTGAGGTTGGGAGCTATGCTGGTGGTGGCATATGCCTACGGTAGGATCTCCCATGCCAGACAGGTCTCAACTGAAGGGTCA